>NC_053036.3:441860561-442485561 GCF_002575655.3 Aegilops tauschii subsp. strangulata
TCGTTGACCGTGAGAGCTTATGATGGGCTAAGTTGGGACACCCCTGCAGGGTTTTATCTTTCGAAAGGCGTGCCCGCGGTGATGAGGCAGATGGGAATTTGTTAATGTCCGGTTGTAGATAACTTGTCACTTCACCCAATTAAAATACACCAAGTGCGTGTGTAACCGTGATGGTCTCTTCTCGGCGGAGTCCGGGAAGTGAACACGGTCTGTGTTATGTTTGACGTAAGTAGGTGTTCAGGACCTCTTCTTGGTCATTGCTAGATGACGTCCGTTCCTTTGCTTCTCTTCTCGCTCTCTTTTGCGCAAGTTAGCCACCATATATGTTTTTGCCGCTGCAGCTCCACCTCTTGCACCTCCTTGTCCTATAAGCTTAAATAGTCTTGATCTCGCGGGTGTGAGATTGCTGAGTTCCCGTGACTCACAGATACTTCCAACACCAGTTGCAGGTGTCGACGATGCCAGTGCAGATGATGGCGTCGATCTCAAGTGGGAGTTCGACGAGGAACGTGGTCGTTACTATGTGTCTTTTCCTGATGATCAGTAGTGGAGCCCAGTTGGGACGATCGGGGATCTAGCATTTGGGGTTGTCTTATTTTCATCTGGATTTTGACCGTAGCCGGTCTATATGATTGTATTTTGGATGATGTATGTATGATATTTATGTATTGTGTGAAGTGGCGATTGTAAGCCAACTCTTTATCCCATTCTTGTTCATTACCTGGGATTGTGTGAAGATGACCCTTCTTGCGACAAAACCACTATGCGGTTATGCCTCTAAGTCGTGCCTCGACACGTGGGAGATATAGCCGCATCGTGGGCGTTACAAGTTGGTAATCAGAGCCATCCCCGACTTAGGAGCCCCCTGCTTGATCGAATCGCTGACGTTGTTGAGTCTAGAACAAAAATGTTTTGAGTCTTAGGATTATATATATCGGAGAGTAGGATTCTTTTTATTCCTCAGTCCCTTCGTCGCTCTGGTGAGGTCTCCTGACGTAGAAGTTTTGACTATTCTCTCCTCAAATTTCACTAAAAAAAAAATTTAGGATCACGCGGGTATCTTGGAATCGTTCCGATCGATTTGTGACGAGAACATTGTTCTTGGTGCCTCCTGTCATTTAGGGGTTGTGGCAGTGTCCCGGGGAGTTGAGCTCCGAGGTGTTGTCGTCACAATTTTATCGTTGCAGTTCTGTAATACCTGAGTTTCGCCGACATCGAAATCTCTTTTATGCAGTTGTTGGTGAGATCACCTCGACGCCACCCAGTACTGGGGCGGGAGTTCGGGAGTATTGCCATAACTTGTATAACGGATGTTTTTCGAAGGTTGAGGTAAACGATTTCCGAAGGTTTCTTGGTTATGTGTTGACGGATGGATACAGCTGGATCTAGGGATTGCTAGTTTGGGTGATATATATTTGTGTCCCCTGTATCCCCTACACCAGATTGCATAACCAGAAAGTTTCGGGAGTTTATAAGTGGGAATTCAAGTAGCCTTAGGATTTCTTTCCGATAGATGCATGATATGAGATTGGGGTTCGACGTCTAGTGGTCCGCCTGTATACGGTTGATTTTACAGTGGTCTCGTTGTGTCTTAAAGAGTCCATGGCTTTGCCGACTCGGGGACACTTCGTATGTCATGTGCACAGCCTTGTACATGATGGTGCTGTACGATTGAGCCCGTGTGGGCCCCACCACGAAAACTTCGGACGAAATATCTATCATATGTTTGTTCCGGCTTATTCTGCAAGCCAATACTTTGTTTTATTTTGTATTGTGGTATTCGAGTTACTTCGAATTCATATGTTCATTCCATATCTTTTTCAAGTGGCTTCTCAACTTATGGAAGTGTGATGATTTACTACGGAAGTCATTCGTTCATCTTCGTTCGAATGTTTATTGTGAAGACTATATGTTGCAATTTCTATCCGTTGATTCTACTTATCTTTTGTCTATCGAGATGCTAACGGATGTCACCCTCTTCAGGATGGCTCCGCCAACGCGTCAGAATCCGGATCGCAATGAAGGGAGTCAAGCGAACCCTCCGCCACCACCTCCACCTCCGGAGGCATGGCAAGCAATCATGGCAGCCACCAACGCCAATGCTCAGATGATTCTGCAACTCTTGCAAGAACGTACTCAAGGGCAAGGCAATCAAGGCAATCAAGGTCAAGGCAACAATCAGTTTCACTTTGCCACTCTCAACCAGTTTCTCGCAAATCAGCCTAAGTCTTTCAGCTACTGTGCCGAGGCCACGGATGCCGATGATTGGCTCGTGGACATCAACAAGCATTTTGAATGTAGCAATGTCAGGCCTGAGGACTTTGTCAAGTTTGCTTCTTTCCAGCTCAAGGACCAAGCTGCTGATTGGTTTCAACAATACAAAGATTCCAGAGGAGGTCGTGTGATCACTTGGACTGACTTCTGTCGGGACTTCAAAGCGCACCACATTCCACAAAGTGTTGTTGAGAGCAAGCGTGAGGAGTTCCGCAATCTCAAGCAAGGAAACATGTCTGTGTATCAATACAACATTCAGTTTCAGAAACTTGCTCGCTTCGCTAAACAAGACGTTCCTGATGAGAAGAGCATGATCTATCACTTCAGAGGTGGCCTTAAAGAGGATCTGCAGTTAGCTCTCATTCTTGTTGAGCCTACTCACTTTGATCAATTCTACAATATGGCACTGAAGCAAGAGGCTGCTCAGCTCAAGTGTGAGGCTTCTAAGAAGAGAGTCAGAGATGCAGTTCAGTCTTCTTCTTCCTCACTTGTGACAGCTAAGCAACAGAAGTTCTGGTTGCCTCCCCCTCCTCCGTTTCGTCAGCCTTACCAGCAGAAGAACAAAGGTGGCCATGTTCTTCAAACTCTTCCAACTCTGGCTATCAGAACAAGTCTCAGAATCAAGCTCCAAAGTCCAATGCTCCTTATCACCGTCCACTCTCAGAGGTGACTTGCAACAAATGTCAGCAGAAAGGTCACTATGCTAACAAGTGCTTGAACCAGAGGCGTCTTCCTCCTCCTCCTCCTGTCAGATCTTCCAGCAATGCAGTGGTCAAGCATAATCCAAAGTCTGCCAAGGTGAACATGATGAATGCAGCTCAAGCAGAGGAATCTACTGATGTGATAATGGGTAATCTCTCAGTTAATGATATTCCTGCAAAAGTTCTTTTTGATACTGGTGCATCGCTTTGTTTCATGTCAAGACCGTTTTTTGCCAAGCATGAATTCACTTGTTCTCATCTGAGTAAACCCATGGATGTCGTTTCTCCGGGTAAACGTTTGAGTTCTAGTATGATGGTTCCGGATGTCTCCATCAAGATGGGCGACTATAGATTTCAGTCTTCTCCAATTGTTCTTGGTGACTCGGATATTGATCTTATTCTCGGGATGGACTGGCTTTCTAAGCACAAGGCTCAACTTGATTGTGCTGCCAGGGAGATTCAATTGACACACTCGTCTGAGGATGTGATTGTTTTTGCCGCTCGTGATGAAACCATTCGGTTTTTCTCTCTCAATGAGAAGGGCGAATTGGATGCCATCTCTCAAATTCCAGTCGTTTGCGAGTATCAAGATGTTTTTCCAGAAGAGTTTCCGGGTATGCCTCCACACCGGCCAGTTGAGTTCGTTATCGAACTAGAGCCTGGTACTGTACCCGTTTGCAAGCGTCCATACAAGCTTGGACCAAACGAGCTGAAGGAATTGAAGAAGCAGCTCGATGAACAAGAACGTCTGGGTTTGATCAGACCGAGTTCTTCTCCATGGGGTTGTGGTGTTCTTTTTGTCAAGAAGAAGGATGGCACGGACCGACTTTGTGTCGACTACCGTCCATTGAACAAGAAGACAATCAAGAACAAGTACCCACATCCCAACATCAATGAGCTATTTGAGCAACTCAAAGGTGCTAAAGTATTCTCGAAGCTTGACCTTCGTATGGGTTATCATCAGATTCGCATTCGTGAAGAAGATATTCCCAAGACAGCATTCAGAACAAGCTTTGGTTCTTATGAATATACTGTCGTGTCTTTCGGCCTTGTCAATGCTCCTCCAGTGTTCTCTCGGATGATGAATTTCATCTTCAACCCCTATACCAATGAATTCGTTCTGGTGTATCTCGATGATATCTTGGTCTTCTCCAAGAATAAGCAGGATCATGCCAAACATTTGCGATTGGTGCTCGACAAGCTCAGAGAGTATCAATTCTATGCGAAGTTCTCCAAATGTGAATTTTGGCTCAATGAAGTTCTTTTCCTTGGTCACATCATCTCTGCCAAAGGCATCGCTGTTAACCCCGAGAAGGTGTCCGCAGTTCTGGATTGGGAACCTCCTCAAAATGTCAAGCAGCTCCGCAGTTTTCTGGGTCTTGCAAGCTATTGCTGAAGATTCGTTGAG
Source organism: Aegilops tauschii subsp. strangulata (assembly GCF_002575655.3). Taxonomy (NCBI): domain Eukaryota; kingdom Viridiplantae; phylum Streptophyta; class Magnoliopsida; order Poales; family Poaceae; genus Aegilops; species Aegilops tauschii. The sequence continues at coordinate 441,864,945 of NC_053036.3, forward strand.
AATTTTTCCAAGATTGCAAAGCCTCTTTCCAACCTCCTGCAGAAGCATGTGAAGTATGTCTGGTCTCCTGAGTGTGAAGTTGCTTTCAACACTCTCAAACAGAAACTAGTCACAGCTCCTGTCTTGACTCCTCCTGATGAATCAAAGCCGTATGAAGTTTTCTGTGATGCTTCTCTCCAAGGTCTCGGTGATGTGTTAATGCAAGAGAAGAAAGTTGTGGCTTATACTTCTCGGCAGTTGAAGCCCAACGAGAAGAACTACCCCACTCACGATCTTGAGTTGGCGGCAGTTGTCCATGCATTGATTACGTGGAGACATCTCTTGTTGGGAAGACAAGTGGACATTTTCACCGATCACAAGAGTCTCAAGTATATTTTCACTCAGCCCAACCTCAACCTCAGGCAGACTCGATGGGTCGAAATGATTCAAGAGTACAATCCGAGTATCGAATATACTCCAGGCAAAGCAAATGTCATTGCAGATGCTTTAAGCAGGAAAGCTTATTGCAACAGCTTAATTCTCAAGCCTTTCCAACCGGATCTTTGTGAAGCTTTCCATAAGCTGAATCTCCAAGTTGTTCCTCAAGGCGTTCTTGCCAACCTCATCGTATCTCCTACTTTGGAAGATCAAATTCGTGAGGCACAACTCCTTGATGCCATGGTGAAGAAGGTGAAACGTGGTATCGACAAGGGTCTTTCCAAATTCAAGTGCTATCGCATTGATGACAGAGACACTTTGTTCTTCGAGGACCGGATTGTGGTTCCGAAAGGTGATCTAAGGAAAGTCATAATGAACAAGGTGCACAATTCTCTCCTTTCCATTCATCCTGGAAGTACGAAGATGTATCATGACCTCAAGCAGTCGTATTGGTGGACTCGAATGAAGCGAGAGATTGCTCAATTCGTGAATGAATGTGATGTCTGCCGAAGAGTGAAAGCAGAACACCAACGACCAGCTGGTCTCCTCCAACCTCTTGCTATTCCGGAATGGAAGTTTGATCATATCGAAATGGACTTCATGACTGGTTTTCCCAAGTCCAAGCGCGGAAATGACGCTATCTTCGTTGTCATTGACAAGCTTTCTAAAGTGGCTCATTTCCTTCCAATCAAAGAATCCATAACAGCAGCTCAGCTGACAGAGCTCTACACCTCCAGAATTGTCTCCTTGCACGGCATTCCACAATTGATTTCTTCTGATCGTGGAAGCATCTTCACCTCTAAGTTCTGGGACTCCTTCCAGAAGGCCATGGGCACTAACATTCGCTTCAGCACAGCTATCCATCCTCAAACTAGTGGCCAAGTCGAGCGAGTCAATCAAATTCTTGAAGATATGCTCAGGGCTTGTGTCATTTCCTTTGGCATGAAATGGGAAGATTGTCTCCCTTATGCTGAATTCTCCTACAACAACAGCTTCCAAGCGAGTTCGGGCAAGGCCCCATTCGAGATTCTCTATGGCAGAAAGTGCCGTACTCCTCTCAATTGGTCAGAGACTGGTGAACGCCAACTTCTTGGCAATGACTTAATCACTGAAGCTGAAGAAATGTGTAAAGTCATCCGTGATAATCTCAAAGCCGCGCAATCGCGCCAGAAGAGTTACTATGATAGTAAGCATCGTGACTTGGCTTTCGAGATCGGAGACCATGTCTACCTCCGCGTCTCTCCAATGAAAGGCACTCGTTGCTTCGGTATCAAAGGGAAGCTTGCCCCTAGATACGTGGGTCCTTTCAAGATCATTGGCAAAAGAGGCGACCTCGCCTATCAACTTGAGCTTCCTTCCAACTTCGCGAACGTGCATGATGTGTTCCACGTGTCACAGCTCCGCAAGTGCTTCAAGACGCCTGAGCGCACTATCGACTTCGAAGAAATTGACCTCCAAAAAGATTTGTCTTATCATGAGCACCCAGTTGCTATTCTTGAAGAAACTGAGCGCAAGACTCGCAACAAGTCTATCAAATTCCTGAAAGTGAAGTGGTCGCACCATTCTGACCGGGAAGCCACCTGGGAACGCGAGGACCATCTCCGTTCCGAATATCCGGAGTTCTTTCAGTCCTAGATCTCGGGACGAGATCCTCTCGTAGTGGTGGAGTGTTGTAACACCCCGCATGTAACTTGCCATATTTGTAACTCCGACTCTTGCCATTTTCGGCTATGTGATATGTTTTTTCCCTCCGTTGTCTGGTTTTGTCTTTCGTTTTGTATTTTGTCATGTCATGCATTTTCATATCATGTCATCATGTGCATTGCATTCGCATACGTGTTCGTCTCATGCATCTGAGCATTTTCCCCGTTGTCCGTTTTCCAATCCGGCGCTCCTATCTCCTCCGATGCACCCCTCTAGTTTTCTTTCGTGTGCGTGTGTCAAACTTTCTTGGAATGGACCGAGGCTTGTCAAGTGGCCTTAATATACCACCCGGAGACTACCGGTCAAGTTTCGTTCCATTCGGAGGTCGTTTGGTACTCCAACGGTTAACCGGGCCTCCGCAAGTCCATTTGAGTGTCCAGCTAAAACCCCCTCTAAAACCAGCCCAAAACGCACCAAACTCTCTTCCATGCTCTAGGTCGTTCGATCACGATCGTGTGGGCGAAAACCGCGCCTCATTTGGAGCCTCCTAGCTCCCTCTACCTATTTATAAGTGGGCATCCCGAAAAACGGAATCGCAGTCTAACCCTAGCAAAAATCCCTCGCGCCGCCGGACAGCGTCCGCCCGCGCCGGCGGACGAATCGCCCGTCGCCACGTCAGCGCCCGCCGCCGCCGTTCCCCGCCGGCCCGCGGGCCCGACTCCGGCCCCCTCGGCCCGCTCCTCCGCGCGCGCGCCCGCCGCCGCCACCGGCGCCTGCCGCCTCCTCCGGCCGCCGGCACGGAGCTCCGCCGCCGCCATCCGCCCCGCAGCTCCGCCGGCGCCGCCTCCTCCTCGCCGCGGCTCCCCGCCGGCCGGCGCCGCCCGCCGCGGCCGGGCCCCGCCGTCCCCTGCCTCGCCGCCCCTCTTCCCTCTCGCCGGCGGCAGCCCGAGCCTCGAGCTCGAGGTGCCCCGATCCGATCGATCTGGTACTGCCCGTTGACCTCCTCCCTCGCGTCCGTTTTTTTCCCAAGTCCCTAAATTCCATCAGCAAGTGCCTATGTTCCCGATGCCGTAAATTCTTGCATGTAGCTCCGATTCGCGCGTATAATATGTCAAATTGTTCGTCTCGTAATGCTCTTCATTTTGTTCAATTGCACCGTGTTCATTAGAGGTCATCTTGATGCCCAAATCTTCGTTGGAAGAGGGCTAGTTGCTGTTAATCTCTGGTTCTTGTCAGAACTTGGAGATTTGTCATTTTTGTATCATTTATTCTGTGCATCTTTTGAGCATGAGCTCTACATGTGTTTTGAAGTATGCCATGCCATCTTTCCAGTGGTGTTGTCCATGTATTATTGTGATCTTTTTGGTGACTAGCACAAGCATGCAAAGTAGGCCCCGTAATATTTCTGATTTCAAAGTCAGTGATTTCTCTTTGTCTGCTGTAATTTTGTTGCCATGTAAACTTGATGCTACAGAGAGATCCATGCATATTTTGGAGATGTTCAGTAAGGATGTTTTGTAGCTATAGTTGAAATTGATCCATTCCTGCAATTGTTTGCAATTTTAGAGTGCCATGGCATGACTCAATCTTGCTCTACTTTTGCTATAAAATATTTCTGGCAGAATCTTAACATGATTTGCAATCTTGCCAAGGTTATTGTAGTTGATCCATACATGCTATGCAATTGTTCTTGCCATGTATAGCTTCACAGACATGCCATCTTGCTGTAGGTATCCTTGGTTTGTCATGCATTGCTCTGTAGTGAGTGCATCAATCTCACAAATAGGCCTACATATTAATAAACTCTGCCATGCTCTGTTTTCTGCTAAGTCTGAAACCTGATAACGAAACTTGCTATGTTTACATGCTTGCCATCATATCTTCTGTTCCTTTTTGGCCTATAGTCAGTAAGGGACTTTTGTCATGTGCTTTTGGTAGAACACTACCATGCCTTGTTTTGCTATGTTAAGTTTCTGTAGAATATTGATTTCGTGCTCTGAACATTGCTACCTGATGCTGATTTCTGCCATGTCCAGTTTTTCACCAAGTCTGTGAACCTGTAATCTTTTGCACTTTTGCCATGCTTGTTTGAGCTTGATATGTTGTGAACTAGCAGTAGCTCAATGTTCATCTTTTGTCAAGCATCTCCTGTAGATTATTGCCATGTGCTTTGTTGCTATGTTGGGGTGCTGTAGCATTGTTACTTGTTGTATTTTAAGTGCTATCTTGCTGTTTATCGCAGATTAGTGTCATTCTTGTTTTGCTTGCCATTTGCAAACCGTGAATCCGATTCCGGTGATCTTTATATCGATTTCGACCGAAATCATCTCATCTTTCCAGTGGCATGCTTGGTTTGTCAAGTTACTGCCATGTTCATCATTTTCCTTCCGGAGCACGCATATCATAACTTGCATATCATACATGTTTTGCATCATGTTGCTCGCGCATTCCTCGTGATTGATTGTGGTTCCGTTTGTTTGTGTTCTTGTCTTGGGTAGAGCCGGGAGACGAGTTCGTGAACGAGGAACCTGTCGAGTACGCTTACGAGGATCAAGCTTTCGACAACTCTGAGAATCTTGCAGGCAAGATGACCACCCCTCGAAATCACTTCTATCTTCGCTATGCTAGTTGTTCGCTCTATTGCCATGCTCCGCTACCTATCGCTTGCTATATCATGTCTCCCATTTTAGCCATGTCAGCCCTAACCATCCTTTCCTAGCAAACCGTTGTTTGTCTATGTTACCGCTTTTGCTCAGCCCCTCTTATAGCGTTGCTAGTTGCAGGTGAAGTTGAAGTTTGTTCCATGTCGGAACATGGATATGTTGGGATATCACAATATCTCTTATTTAATTAATGCACCTATATATTTTGGTAAAGGGTGGAAGGCTCGGCCTTATGCCTGGTGTTTTGTTCCACTCTTGCCGCCCTAGTTACTGTTATACCGGGATTATGTTCCTTGAGTTTGCATTCCTTACGCGGTCGGGTGATTTATGGGACCCCCTTGACAGTTCGCCTTGAATAAAACTCCTCCAGCAAGGCCCAACTTTGGTTTTACTATTCGCCGCCTAAGCCTTTTCCCCCGGGTTTTCGCGAGCCCGAGGGTCATCTTATTTTAACCCCCCCGGGCCAGTGCTCCTTCGAGTGTTGGTCCGAACCGAGCAGCCTGCGGGGCCACCTCAGGGAAACTCGAGGTATGGTTTTACTCGTAGCTTGACTTATCCGGTGTGCCCTGAGAACGAGATATGTGCAGCTCCTATCGGGATTTGTCGGCACATTCGGGCGGCTTTGCTGGTCTTGTTTTACCATTGTCGAGATGTCTTGTAAACCGGGATTCCGAGACTGATCGGGTCTTTCCGGGAGAAGGTTTATCCTTCGTTGACCGTGAGAGCTTATGATGGGCTAAGTTGGGACACCCCTACAGGGTTTTATCTTTCGAAAGCCGTGCCCGCGGTGATGAGGCAGATGGGAATTTGTTAATGTCCGGTTGTAGATAACTTGTCACTTCACCCAATTAAAATACACCAAGTGCGTGTGTAACCGTGATGGTCTCTTCTCGGCGGAGTCCGGGAAGTGAACACGGTCTGTGTTATGTTTGACGTAAGTAGGTGTTCAGGACCTCTTCTTGGTCATTGCTAGATGACGTCCGTTCCTTTGCTTCTCTTCTCGCTCTCTTTTGCGCAAGTTAGCCACCATATATGTTTTTGCCGCTGCAGCTCCACCTCTTGCACCTCCTTGTCCTATAAGCTTAAATAGTCTTGATCTCGCGGGTGTGAGATTGCTGAGTCCCCGTGACTCACAGATACTTCCAACACCAGTTGCAGGTGTCGACGATGCCAGTGCAGATGATGGCGTCGATCTCAAGTGGGAGTTCGACGAGGAACGTGGTCGTTACTATGTGTCTTTTCCTGATGATCAGTAGTGGAGCCCAGTTGGGACGATCGGGGATCTAGCATTTGGGGTTGTCTTATTTTCATCTGGATTTTGACCGTAGCCGGTCTATATGATTGTATTTTGGATGATGTATGTATGATATTTATGTATTGTGTGAAGTGGCGATTGTAAGCCAACTCTTTATCCCATTCTTGTTCATTACCTGGGATTGTGTGAAGATGACCCTTCTTGCGACAAAACCACTATGCGGTTATGCCTCTAAGTCGTGCCTCGACACGTGGGAGATATAGCCGCATCGTGGGCGTTACACGTACTCGCCGTGATTCAAATCACCGATGACCGAGTGCGGAACGGACGGCACCTCTGCGTTCAACACACGTACGATGCAGCGACGGCTCCTCCTTCTTGATCCAGCAAGGGGGAAGGAGAGGTTGATGGAGATCCAGTAGCACGACGGCGTGGTGGTGGATGTAGCGGGTCTCGGCAGGGCTTCGCTGAGCTTCTGCGAGAGGGAGAGGTGTTGTAGGGGAGGAGGGAGGTGCCCAAGGCTGTGATATCGCTGCCCTCCCTCCCCCCCTTTATATAGGCCCCCTGGGAGGGGGGCGCCGGCCAAACCCATCTAGGGTGGGGGGCGGCGGCCAAGGGGGTGCCTTGCCCCCCAAGGCAAGTGGGAAGCCTCCCAACCCTAGGGTTTGGAACCCTAGGCGCATGAGGGGAGGCCCATGGGGGGGGGCGCCCAGCCCACTAGGAGCTGGTTCCCTTCCCACTTAAGCCCACGGGGCCCTCCGGGATAGGTGGCCCCACCCGGTGGACCCCCGGGACCCTTCCGGTGGTCCCGGTACAATACCGGTAACCCCCGAAACTTTCCCGGTGGTCGAAACTTGACTTCCTATATATAATTATTCACCTACGGACCATTCCGGAACTCCTCGTGACGTCCGGGATCTCATCCGGGACTCCGAACAAATTTTGGGTTTCCGCATACACATATCTCTACAACCCTAGCGTCACCGAACCTTAAGTGTGTAGACCCTACGGGTTCGGGAGACATGCAGACATGACCGAGACGCCTCTCCGGTCAATAACCAACAGCGGGATCTGGATACCCATGTTGGCTCCCACATGTTCCACGATGCTCTCACCGGATGAACCACGATGTCGAGGATTCAATCAATCCTGTATACAATTCCCTTTGTTAATCGGTATGTTACATGCCCGAGATTCGATCGTCGGTATCCCAATACCTTGTTCAATCTCGTTACCGGCAAGTCTCTTTACTCGTACCGCAATGCATGATCCCGTGACTAACGCCTTAGTCACATAGAGCTCATTATGATGATGCATTACCGAGTGGGCCCAGAGATACCTCTCCGCCACACGGAGTGACAAATCCCAGTCTCGATCCGTGCCAACCCAACAGACACTTTCGGAGATACCCGTAGTGCACCTTTATAGTCACCCAGTTACGTTGTGACGTTTGGCACACCCAAAGCACTCCTACGGTATCCGGGAGTTGCACGATCTCATGGTCTAAGGAAAAGATACTTGACATTGGAAAAGCTCTAGCAAACGAAACTACACGATCTTTTAAACTATGCTTAGGATTGGGTCTTGTCCATCACATCATTCTCCTAATGATGTGATCCCGTTATCAATGACATCCAATGTCCATAGTCAGGAAACCATGACTATCTGTTGATCAACGAGCTAGTCAACTAGAGGCTTACTAGGGACACGTTGTGGTCTATGCATTCACACATGTATTACGATTTCCGGACAATACAATTATAGCATGAACAATAGACGATTATCATGAACAAAGAAAATATAATAATAACCATTTATTATTGCCTCTAGGGCATATTTCCAACAGCAATAGGGCCTCGTATTCGGCTGCGTTGTTGGAGTCTGTGAATAGTATTTGGAGTACATACTGGACGACGTCTCCTATGGGGGATGTTAACACGACTCCCGCTCCTAGCCCCACCAGCACTTTGGAGCCGTCAAAATACATAACCCAATTGGAATATGCACCATACTCTTTAGGGAGTTCGGCCTCTATCCATTCGGCGACGAAGTCAGCCAACACTCACTACGAAAAAATACACTTCCGTGATGATACGTGTTTGTCACAGTAGGTCACATTTTCTGTCATGCATGTACATCCATGGCAAATTTATGACAGAATCAAGATAGTCATACCTGTGCTGTCCTAGAAGTGTTCCATGACATTACCAAAATTATCATCACGGAAGTGTCCACTTCCATGACGATAAATCGCGCGTCACAGAAGTACTTTCGTCAAGGGTGACCGACACGTGACATCCACCGTAACGGAACGCCGTTAAGCTATAGGGTCCGGTTTTGGATCCGATAACCCGTTAACAGCCCCGACCGATGGGGATTTTCCACGTGTAAAATCATCATTGGCTGGAGGGAACACGTGTCGGCTCGCCGTTGGGACAGATGTCATCCACTCATTGGACCCAAAGCGCCTATGATACATCGACACATGGCACGGCCCAACAGAGGCCCATTCCTGTGAAAAGGCCGGCCCGTTTGACTTGGTCAAAAGGTGACGGGCCGGCCCACGGCAAGCCTGTTAACGGACTGTTCGCATATAGCCCATTTACAGCCCGCTAACCCAAGGCCCGTTTACGGCCTATCCGAATTAGGCCCAGTAGCGTCATCTAGTCCGTCCAATATAATTCCTGCCTGTATTAACTTCCAGCCCATGTATGGCCCATGACGTCTTTCGGCCCATATGAGGCCCTTAGTAACCCTCGGCCCATTAACGGCCGGTGGTAAAACTGGCCCGTAATGAACAGTGTATCACTTTATACCCATTAACGGCCCATTATACTGTTGGGCGTTTCCATCCCATGTTATCTTTCGGCCTTCACAGGGCCCATTTATTCTTGGGCTCATTTCCAGCATTCGTTTACTTACGACCTGTTACAGGCCTTTTCTGCTTGTGGGCCAAATTCAGCCCATGGATACAGTCGGCCCATTTGTGGCCCGTTAATTTGTTGGGCCATTTTCATAAGCATCATCAAATATGGCCGATTAACAGCCCGTTATGGTCAGCCCATAAAACGTACAATTTCCACTCTAGCCCGTTTACGGCCCCTTATACGGCCCGTACAAGGCCCATAGATGAGATGGCCCGTAGAAGGCCCATTGACCTGACGGCCCACAGAAGGCCCATTGATCCGACGGCCCATAGAAGGCCCATGGATCCACTGGCCCATGGAAGGCCCATGGATCCGACAGTCCATAGAAGGCCGACGAATCCGACGGCCATAGAAGGCCAGGGATCGTCCGTCCCGTAGATGGCACATGGAACGTACGGCCTGTGGAGGGCCATGGTCACTACAACGTTTGGGCGAGTTGGCCCCCGTTTGAACGATATAGCATATTCAAAGAATTATCCTACTCTATACTATCACCTCTAAAAAACATACACTATACAATAAAGAGACTAAGGCATAGAAACGTAGAATAATCCTACACTATACAATAAATAAATTACAACCGATTATACCCACTAGGCATTATGGTTCGGCACCAGTGATAATAAAGCATACACAAATAGCAAATTACATACACTGGGCAAATACAGCTCGTACATCATGGACACGCATCAATATAACTTACCATTTGAACAATAATCTCTTCAGAAAATAGGATTGGCCGGATTTAGATAGCACAAATTTCAGTCTGCAAAATCTCCAATACCTTCGTTGTTACCTCAGTGTCTTGTTTCATTTTTTGACTCCTGCATCTAATACCTGCATGTCCAGTCTCAACTTGTTGATTATACGCTCAGGATCATGTACACGTTGTCTTGCCACCTCTAGTTCATGCTCGAGAACATCAGCACATTCCAATTCCAATCCATAATCATTCGGTAACGGCCATGCCGCACTGCTCGCAGATCTTTGTGTTGATGTCACTTCATCCTGAAATGTTTCTGTAAGTACACATGACTAGGGAAAAAATATAGTTACAACAGTGAACCGAGCAAGACAAACTATTTTGTACATGGCAAAACAGGACTAACAATAATGTTACACGTCATGAAGCATAAGCAGGTGATATTTTAAAAATTATAAAAAAAAGGTAGTCTGTGCAGCCTGCATACAGAAATCTCTCTTAGCTCACCAGAGGAGCATGATGTAGGGGCCCAATCCAAAACACAGACAAGTTACAAATTTAGACAGCATGTTGCGTAGAAGTAAGCAAGCAGTTGGCCATTCTGTAGCTCAATTAAAGTCTTAGGGAGCATAATGAACAGCAGAGGATTTCATACAAACATACTACAGCAAGCAAAACTATGCAATCATTAGCCTAGTATAAACTAGATTGTGAGCCTCATTCAATAATAGTTGGTTAATAGACTTCAAAGCTTCAGGCAAACTTCGGCGGAGTAATTAAATGGTAAGGCCTTTAATTATGTCAACTAATAGTTATACAAGTACCCAACATCAGGCATCATTCTTTGGGCATCTCATTAACTGAGGACAAATAAAGCAATTGAAAAGAGCAAATTAACTATGCTTGAAACAAACAAGGAATTGAACTGTTGAGTTGGATACAGTGACTTACCTTAACAGGTTGAAGAGGCTCAGCACAGCTCCTACTTCTCTTGCAAGGCTCCTTCCTAACATCTTGTACTTGGAAATCCTCAATCTTATCTTCATTGCACCCCCTCTGCAAGGTGACACAAACTAGTTACTCGTCTCCTTGGAACATAAATATGCATACTTTCCAGTCTGTGAACACAAAAGGATGAGATTATAACAAAACAACACCACATAATGAAACATGCCGCATCTCTTGCACTTACACACAATGAAATGAGCATTTACTATGTCTGCACTAGGTAAAAACTAGGCATACCTTCGAACTGGATCTCCAGGTACTCTTGGAGAGCCTACTTTAGTGTACAGCCAAATCTTTATGTCACCTATGAGTTAGAAAAGGCCCCACTACAGCAGCCCTTAGTGTTTAAATCGTTGACAAGCTCTGTTGGAGTGTTAGGTCAAGAACAACAAGTAATCAAAGCAAACAGTCCTAGTATGGCTAGCTGATGCAAACAAGCAATTGAACAGATGTGTGAGCAAATCTTACATATCAAGAAAAGAAGCAAAGAAGGAGGCTTAAAGACCATCACTTGACTGACCAGATTTAAGGGGCATTTAAACATCATGTGCAACGTATGAACTAACATAAACATTGCATATTCCAGATTCTACAATGGAATGCACATGTATTAGGTTATGCCATGTATGATCATGCCTAAATGTACACTATGGTAGGCAGGAGTGATTCATCATTGCACGCACAATTGAATTGCAGGTTAAGGGCCAGTTATATTCCGCCTTTTTAGGGCTTATTGTCAAAATAAGCCATAAAAGATGTAAAGAAGTCATTTTTGAGTTATGGGCTTGGGCTTAACTAATTTCACTTTGGAGGGGGGGTGTTTCGGGTAGAACCTCACTACAAATTGAAGGGAAGGGGAATAGTGAAATGACTCTGTTGTCTGCCTATATTACACTCAAAATGCAACTGGTGACGCCCGCGTCACACCTCACCCTCAAGTAAAAAAACACGCAAGCGTTCATTGCGCTGCCCGCTTGCATCTCCTCTCCCCTTTCCCTCTACCCCGATCCCCTGCCTGCAGCACTAGGGTTCCTCCAACAAGCTGTCACCACTGGTCCCATCTGGCCTGGTCCTCGATGATGCTCTCTCCAGCTAGGCTACATGGCCGGCAGGTAGGGGCAAATATCTCTGGCTGCTCCTCCCTCTGGTGCCGCCCCTCATTCTCATGGTCTCCAGCAGCTGCTCCACTGTGGTTCGTCCAACGCACTACTCCAGCAGGCGCTGCACAACTACGGCTGATGCCACACTACAGCAGAAGGCACATTATTCCCCCTCCCCACCTCCCAGGGCGTGGCCTTGAGGTGCTGTTGAAGGATGAGCTCATCCAATAAGGTGAGGATCTCCTCTGATTTTTTGCCAAATTTCATTCTGATCCACTATACGATGAATTGCTATGAGCTGCTTCTGCTGCTGCTATATGATACATTGCTATGAGCTGCTCCTGCTGCTACTATATGATGAATTTCTATGAGCTGCTACTGCTATATGATGAATTGCTATGAGCTCCTGCTGCTGCTATATGATGAATTGCTATGAGCTGCTGCTGCTGCTATATGATGAGTTGCTATAAGCTGCTCCTGCTACTGCTGTATGATGAATTGCTATGAGGTGCTCCTGCTGATGCTATATGATGAATTGCTATGAGCTGCTCCTGCTGCTACTATATGATGAATTGCTATGAGGTGCTCCTGCTGCTGCTATATGATGAATTGCTATGAGCTGCTCCTGCTGCTGCTATATGATGAATTGCTATGAGTTGCTCCTGCTGCTGCTATATGATGAATTGCTATGAGCTGCTCCTGCTGCTGCTATATGATGAATTGCTATGAGCTGTTGCTCATATATGATGAATTGCACACTGCTGTTGCTGCTGTATGATGAGTTGCTATGAGCTGCTGCTGCTGCTATATGATAATAACCAGCCACTTGGACCATCAAATTTCAATAAATAATTGTTCTTCAATTTAATGTGGGTCATGCATTTTTCGTTTAAATTAGGCAATGGGATATCTATGGAAAACATTGACCAAAGTAGATTGTGCCAAGTAGATGGTATCTTTGTATTTGCATTCTGGGCAAATAGTGATGGTCTGTTTTCCTATCATATTAATTACTGCATTGGGTTCAATTTGTGATGTTTGCAAGTCAAATTAATTTTCATATGGGCAGCAAAATGAAAAAATATAATGCAATCTAGACTTTTCACTTATCATACCAAAGATAAGATGAAAACGCAATGAAAAGAACTGGTTGGCTTATTACATGGAACTTATATTCACAGGTGCTTATTTTCTTAGGATAACTCGTAATAATTGTCCCTAAGAAACTTGGCCAATAGAACTGACATACAAATAACATGTCACGATGATTGCAATGGAGGAGTGACGTACCATAGCACACTGTATAGGCTCACCGCCGGCTCTCCTTTTTTTGCGATGTTCCATGAAATTGCCACATACATCTTGTACTTTTTCATTGTGTAACCCAATCTGCAAGTTGGCACGGCTAATTTCAGATATCTCTACATGATAATACATTGCATATCCCTTGCGCATATTTAAACCACCAATTAATGATTGTGTGCATAGCATAAACTAGCCATGACTCTGTGTGCTGGACTAGCAGGCACTCTAAGGAAGCCTAATGTAGTGTACTGGAATTCCTACATGCCACCTACGATTTTGTGTAATGTACTGCATCTGTTCCTAAATATATGTCTATGTAGAGATTCCAGTATGGACCACATACAGATGTATATAGATGCATTTTCGAGTGTAGATTCACTCATTTTGCTCCGTATGTAACCTATAGTGGAATCTCTAGAAAGACTTATATTTAGGAACGGAGGTACGAGGTAGTATCATGTATGACATCTACATATCTAATTTAGCAGCCAGTAGTAGAAATCATTTTCTGCACAAAGGGATTACTGGTCGAAAATCCTAGCAAAGCACGCTGGTAGGCACAGAACAATACAAGAGAGAGAGATGCACTTACGAGATCATAGCAATGCCTCAGTCCAGGATCTTGGTAGGTCAAGCTGTTAGATCCAGAAGAAACATCGTCCTTGTAGTTTTTGCCAGCTGCATAACAGGTAACAGCGACCTGTTAGTATATTTGAAGTACACCGGGCAGGTGATGCTGAACGGGTTTAAAGGTGACAAGTACCTAGGCCGTGGCGGGTGCTTGGCATCTTGCCAGACGGTGGGAATCAGGTTAGAAACGTCAGGGTGATGATGTTGCGCTGGCTGTCGGGGTCCAGTAAGGAGATCTAAAACCGTCCAGTATGGTGTTTGTGGAGCGGCTGCGGTAGGTGGACTACGGTGTGGGCGAAGTGGATCTGAGGACGTGGACGAGGGCGTAGGTGAAGCTGCTCCGGTGGTTGGGTTCAGGATGGTATCACGATGCAGATCTGCGGCCGTGGACGGGGCGTCAGAAGCTGCTCCGGTAGGTTCAGTCCCACTCCTGCACCTCTCAGCTTTGCTGCCCTCCTTGGCGACATGTGGCGTAGTATTTATCCCCTTGGAGATCCACCTCATTATCAAGTATTCCAGTTTTCTGCTGGAGGAAGAATTCGGGAATATGTTGCTCATGTTCATCTGTCAGCCCCGATTCCTGTCGGTAAGCGCACCTACAGTTTCCACGGTGGTTAGGACGCTACTCCTGAGCGTGCCGTTCAGCTTGCCGCAATGGTAGGAGTCATCGGTCTTCGTCATCAAGAGAGCATGGTGCAAGAAAACCATGCTTATCAATATTATCCCACCATCGTCGAGAATCCTAGGCGTATCCAATTTCCCTCCGCCAACCCTCAAGGTGACCCGGCTATCCTCGCCATGTCTCGTTACATGACGGCCGAGTGTCTTCTTATTTTTGAGTTAGTCCGAGACGCCATTCGGGCCAGGAGATTGCTTGGTGTCGCTTTACCTCAGTCTCCGCCAGCTTCTTCAACTCCTCCGCCTCGTCCATCCGGAGTTTCAGAGTCAGCGGTTCCACTCGATACTCCCTTAGCTTCCTCATCAGTTTGCGAGCGTTTGCTGCGTAGGATGTAGTCCTTCGTGTAGCGCTTGTGCATCCGCTGTAGTATCATGTTTGTGTGTGTCTGTGTGGAGAAGCTTTGTAGCTTGTTTGTTGTGTGCTTTGTTGCAATAAATCGTTTTCTCGTGCTTCTTTGTTTTGAATCCTCGGTGTTACCCCCTTATGGAAATTACTCCTCGACCGACACCGGATCAGAAGAAGCCGTAAGCAGTACAGATATACATCAAGGACTTCAGTTAAAAGCAATGAGATTTTCAGCCAACATTGTATTGCGGACATCCGGTCTGAATACATGTATATTATGGTCAGACTTCCAGCAACAAGTACCTGTCAGAGATACACTTTATCGCAGCAAAGATTAAAGCAGAAAGAGGACAAAATTGGATCAACAGTGCATTTCAAGTCAAAGGAATGGGCTATGCACAATGATTGAATGTGCCATAAGGCAAAATTAAAACCTTGCAACACCCAGAGGTCAGTCCAAATGCACAGTGAATTCAGTAAGGACAGTCAGACTATTCTTGTCATATAAATAATCAGCCGCCGGACTGCCAAAAATATATATATGACATTCCATTCACCAAGAAAATCAGTCCGGTCCACCTCCACAATTTATTGACAAAGTGTACAAAGATAAGGTTCCCAGTCTACATCAATAGGGAATGAATGGATTCCCATGCAAGATATTCAGTCTTCTCAATAAAAATACTGAAAAAGCTTCTGGCATAAGGTACCGAGTCTTCCCTAGCAAAGTCTTTAAGGGGGTAAGCTTATGAGGTACGGTATCCTGTTTTCCTCAATAAGATATCCATCGAAGGTTTCGAACCTAAGCCATCCAGTCTTCCTCAGCACAGTATCCCGATGGCTTCCAACGCAAGCTGCCCAGTATTCTTCTGGACGGCACTAATACAAGACATTAAATTTGGAATTGTCAGTATATGGCCATGTTTTTCCAAATGGCAGCTTTGCGACAATTTGGTTTGAAACAAAAATCGGTCAGAGGTATGCCTCGAGAATCAGATATTATTTCATTCAAGTATGCTGCCAAGTCCATGCAAGTCTCTCGCACATGGAAAAATTCACGGTACACATCCGACAACCTCACCGGTTATTCAAGAAACAAAAACCAGCGGGTGATGCCATAATCAACAAGTCTTGAAGGAAAGACAACATTGAGACAATAATCTTGGCAATGATTATCAAGATCAGTCCCACACATCCGACAATATGATGTTATTAACCCTATCACTGTCCGGCATAATCAACAACAGTATCGAGATCTGTATAACCACACGTGAGCCGGATAAATATACCGTGGCTCAAAACATGAACCAGACCAAGGTATGATTGCCAGATATTGTACGTAACAGCATTCAAGGCCGCAAAAATAATCAAGGATATATATAAGGCCCTGCTCTTTCAGTTGAGGATCCAGATGAAGAAAGTAATAATGAAAGAGCAAGACCAACAATACAGGTATGCCGGTTATTATGTGAAAAATGTGGATGCCCAAGACCGTCTTATTCCACAGCAAACCCAAGCATAGATCCACCTAAGAGGTATACTCCATTGTGGTAAGGACCTCACAGCGAGGCAACCAGCTCAGTCCACAGTATGTTCAGAACTGTCAGCATTGAATACTCGAGTCTGTCCGGTCAGACTCATGGACAGCTCAATATATTGACCTCAACACCCGCGATGGAGCATCGCACCGACGGTTATTCCCACGAAGATACTGGCAAAAATGAAGAATCTGTGTGAAAACATATACTTTGAGGATTGTTATCTCTCGCATAGGGGAAGCAATTAAAAGAATAGCCTGTGTGGATGGGATTCTTTGCCAAGATCATCGCCAGTCATGACTGCAAATTTTATCATCACAGGACGGTGCCTTTTTCTATTAGTCACGACAAGCGACAGTCAAACCTTTGGTACAACTTGGATACTCAAGACTGTGAAGCCAGTCAAGATAAGTCAGGAACATATGAGGTACATCCTGTCAGAACGTCAGATACGGCAAAGATAACCACCCCAGATCAAGGCAGTCAGTTAGATCCAATTCAGTGGAAATATTATATGAGAACAAATAAAAGAAACCCGAGTTGGAAACGGTTTCTTCAAGTCAGAAAGACTATTTAACCCTGAGCAACCAAATCTCAGGGACGAGATTTCTTTAAGGGGGAAGGTTTGTGACAGCCTGGATTTTTGCCCTTTTCTTTTTTCCTTTGATTTTCTTGGATTTCTTGTTTTGTTTTGCTTTTCCGTGGCTATGTGGTTCTGAAACTTGGGAAGATCATGTCTTCCTAGGTTTTATAGTGGCTTGTCACCCTCATCATCGTCCCAAGATCATGTCATTTCCATCCTTGACCTAACCCAAAATTCTTTTGTTGGGAATATTCCTTTTCTGGTAAAGGAATAACCCTTTAAAGCCTAGGTTGTGAAGCAACCTATATTTCTGTCACTCCTAAAACTCACAAATAATTCTCATAAATTTTTTGGGTCATATCTTTCTCAAATATGGAAAAATATTTCATTTGTCATGTTTATCATCATGCTCAAATAATTCATTTCCTATTCTGCCCTAAATGGCACATTGTGAAGCAAGTGCTATTTTCCTTTTCCCAATTGACCTCAAACTCCTTGGACACCTTTTCCTGTCCATATCATTGCCACATGACAAAATGCAACCTCATTTGCCTAGTAATTATTTAATTATGATTTTCCAAAGTTTCTATCCAGAAAGAAGCTTTGTGAAGGAGGTGCAAGCTAGGCATATCCAAATGAGTTGCCATTTTTCATGATCCCTCATATCATCATATCATAGCCCTCCACCAAAGTAGAGCTCATGTCATACCTCCATGTGAGCTCATATTCAATTCTTTGATTCTGTCCAAAATTTCAGTTTGTGAAGCAAGTGTATTTTATCTCGTTCCATTTTGGCTGCCAATTTTTCTAGGCCTTCTATTACCCATATAACCTACGTCCACCCATTTTGGGCATGTTTCATCAATCCATTATTCCTCTAGAATTTTTCCAAGTTTCTGTCTAGAATGAAGCTTTGTGAAGCAAGTGCCACTTTGGCATTTCCAAATGGCATGAAATCTTTACAGCAGCTTCATACCATCATATAACTCCTCTCTGCCAGACTTCAGCTCACAGAGATCAAGTATGTGAGTGTATCATCCAAATCCCTAATTCTGGCCAGTTTTGCACTTTCTACAGCAACCCTCATCTAACCTCCTCCTCTAAGTCTGATTTTTGGTGATCAGTATCACCTTAGCATGTGATCATCAGCAGACAAACTAGTTACCACGTTACCTAGCTGGTTTAACCACAGCAAGTTACAAACACCTTCTTACTGATTTACTTTTGGAGCTAAGTGCAAATCCCTTCTTTTCCCCTGGACCGATTTATTTATTTAGTTGGACTAAGGGCACCAAGGTCCATCCACTAGACATGGTTGGCCACGCCAAAGAGCACCGCTTCCGCCAGTGCGCGTGGTGATCACGCTTGCGTCATGGCTGCAGGCGTGCTCTGGCTTGTTCCGGCCACTATGCTAGTCTCCTCCCTCCTCGTCTCGACCTAAAACCTTGTGCAGGAGCTCGCCCGTGCTCGACTGCTTCGCCCTGCATCGGTGCCTCGTCGTGGTTCACCATTAATGGGCCACAAATGCCATGCCCGTGCCACAAACCGGCTCTGTCCTCCATTGTTTGCAAGTTGGAGCTCGCCCGTGAGCTCGAGAAGCCTCCCCTCGGCTATATAAGCACGACCCGAGCCCTCCCGCAGCTCATCCACTCCTCACTTGCCTCCCTCGCCTACCGGAGTCCTCGGCCCCCTCCTCTTTTCACCGGAGTTCGCCTCGGCCATCGCCGATCTTCTCGTTTCCGGCGAGCCTAGTCCTCCTCTCCACCTCCTGACCCCTTCACCGTGTTCCCCTCTTCCCAGAGAGCCTCCCCACCCCACTCGTTCGACCCCGGAGTCCCTCTGGCCGCGCCTCCCCGCGCACGGCCGCCGCTTCCACCATTCGGTCACCCGCTGTCCGGCCGTCCGGTGCTCCTCTCTCCCTCCCGTCACCACCAGAGCCCCCCCTCGTCCCCGCGAGTCGCCCCTCCAACTCTCCCTAGCCTCCTCGTCGCCGGAGTGCTCCCCCTCCAAGAAAAAGGCCGCCAGAGCCCGCTCCTATTCCTCCATCGCCACGGTCGTTCCGCTCCTCCCCGGCGCCCCCTCTGCCTGGGGATGGGTGCGGCGCGGTCCCATGATCTCGCCGGTGGACGCCGCTCGGCCTGAGGTGGCCTGAGTCGGCCGCCACATCGCCGGCAGCGCGGCCCCTCCCCTGCATCTTCTGTCCTGCACGGGGGAGCAGCGGGAGGAAGAAGACGAGCATGGCTCGGCCCCTCCCCTGCACGCGGGACCCCCTCGTCAGCCACCCTGAAGCTGGCCCCGCGTCTGCCACGTCACGTAAGTGAAAACGTATTTTCCAAGTAATACGTTTTCTTAATATGAAGGCGTATTCCTATCTTCTTTTGCTCAAAATACATTTTCTCTTCTGGAAAACGTATTTACCTCTACTGCGGCCAGAAGGCATTTTCTCCGTTCTGAAAGCTTATTTCCTAATATGCGCCTCTGCCTTATCCACTCAGGGACCCATTGGTGATAAAATTTTCACAGATTGGTCCTTCTTCTTCCACACCTCATAACTCCGCAACCGTAACTCCGATTGAGGTAAAACCAACGCTCACTTCTTTGTATCGTCGAGATCTATCTTTTGGTAATATTTTCACTAGGTGTTCTCACAGTGAAAATGACCATTTTTCCCTTGCCTCTAATCAGCCCCCTCCGAGAAAGAACCGTCCGACGTTTTGTTCCGCAGCTTCACCGCACTTCTTCCTGGAGTCTCCGTCACCCCCAGGCAAGCCACAATACCCACTTGCATGATAGTCATGCAGTAGCCATGGTTTTCAACTTGAATATTTATTAAATGTTTGCTTTTTTAAAATATGGTTATCGTTGTTTCAGTAATGCTTCTGGACTAGTGCTTACTTTCTTGCTATGTTGTTATGCACCTGGTTGTCATGCCCTGCTAGTTGTTAGTATCCCTTTCATATGCTTATGCTTGCTAGTATACATGTTTATGTTGGTTATGGCCTTCGGTGCGTGACTAACGTCTGGTCCGAGCGCCGTCGTTATGCATGTCCCTTTGCATCCAGTTGGTTAAATGATTGCATGGTAGCATTGTTGATATGTCTTGCATGATATTTATTATTGATGCTAGTGGTCATGCTAGGTTTCTGTGAGCATTGTTGTACTTGTGATATTCATGCTCGTCATTATACTCGGCTCAGTTGGATATGATTCATTGTGGATATGGTGGATAGTTATGTTGCCCCCGTGCTTATGTTGATATCGTGTTCATGCATTGTAGTTGCATCATGTTATTTTTTTCATGGCTCAGCATATTGCATTCAAGTTTAACTGGATTAAATTGAACTTGAACAACTGTTGGCTGAGTCATGGTGCCACCATATCGAACTGACTAGTGCAACCACGCTTACCTTGATGGGAAGGTCCTAACTGGGTCTATTGTCGTGCCTCTCGCCGGTGCCTCCCATGAGGGAAGGTTATGGGCGTGCGTACCCTGGCCCGGTAAGAAGACATAACCTTGTGTGCCCGTTCTTGTTGTTATGGATCCAGTCCCCTTGAGGGACGTTTTGGCCACGACGGTGGTCGTTGTGTTTTGGTAGACACGGGGCCACCCTGGACTAGCCCAGTTGGGAGTGGGTCGGATTGGCAGGGAGAGTGTCATGGCAGTAGATCGGTTTTGTCAGAACGCCGTTGGTCCACCCGAATGGGAGTGCGAGGCCATGGGTTCCGTAGTGTGGGTACAGTGTACTAACCTCTGCAGAGTGTATATTAAATCTATCAATAGCCGCCCCCGCAGATAAGGGCCCAGTTCATGTCGGTCACACTATGAGTCAACAGTATTAATAATAATGTGCTTAATAACAACCCCGGTTCGTTGAGGAGATAAGTTGGTTGTGATCGCCGGAAAGATCACCATTGGAGACCAAGTGTTGGTCATGGTTGTGATTGTCGGAAAGATCACCGTGGTATCGCGAATACCGAGTTGTTGGATATTCGTGATGTTGTGCGAGAATCGTGGGTAAAGATCAAGCTCCTTGTGGTCATTTAATGATCACTGCGGTATTGTTTATACCAAGCTTGATTTGATCCTAAGATGACCAAGTGATGTCCGAGGATGGTAAGTAATGCATGTGATGGTTACGAGGTAACCCGAGCAGAATAAATGATGCATGTAGTGTCATCATGTTGCATGCTAGTATCATCAGATTTATATGTTCTTGCCATGATCATATTGTTCTAGCAGTATTATGTTCATGTTGTTCATGTTATGTTATCCTGAGGATCTCTTGTTAATTCCTGCTTAACCTGTAAATTCCATGCTGATGTTTGTCCTGAATGCTTCTGGTTATTGTGAGCTTGCAAGTACATTCAATGTACTAACCTGGCGTGTCATGCCAGTTTGCAGGTCATGCCTGGATTTCTTGCTTGTTTGGTGTTGTTCCTGTGTTCGCGAGCTAGGATAAACGTTCCAGCCAGAGACCCTACGGATTGGAGTCCATCATCGTCGTTCGTTGTTCCGCTGCCAGTAGTTGTTCCGCTGCTTCGAGTTGTTATGCTGCTTGTATAGAGCTACCGTGGTTGGCGTAGTGTCGTCGTACCGATGTTATTCATTGTAATATCGGAACCCTTGTGTTCATATTCGTGTTGTAATAGAGAGCTGGTTTGTTCTATACTAAGCAGTGCCGTATTCCAGAAGACTTCACCTCGATCTCTGGGCTGGAATACGGGGCGTTCTGGTTTTCTCTGAGCCGGGGTGCCACACGGACTCAATTATCCGATTAACCAGGAGATCACCGTTGGCAAGGACCTTGATGGCAGAGAGGCTCTGTTTGCTATGGAAAACTATGTCTACACGGCGAGCCCTAGGAGTTCGGGAGCAAACTCCCCTTATTGTCAACGATACAGCCTGCAGCCAAAAGAAGGTGAGAATGACAAAGGCATCCGGATTAACTTTGATCCTTGGATGTCTCAATTACGACAGGTAGTGATGTGGTTCAAGCCTTCAGGTTGATAGGTAATTGGGCTGTTATGTCGAAAGGGTGGAGTACCGGTGTCTCCGGGTCATTGGTCGCTGAAGCGGGGCTGTAAATTATGATGGTGTTGGATCATCTCTTCAAATGACTTTGTTGTCTTTGCTGCTTGTTCTGGATGGGTAGTTCTTTCTTTTGTTATGCATATTCCTTATCATTTGGTCATCCTCGTCTATGTCACTCTTACTATGCAATAGTTGGCTCTGTTTAGAATGTCATTCTCGTCTGGATCACGAGAGTCTTAGCATTGCAGATGGGTGCGTTTTGGTGGTGTAGCAAGACTTCTTATGAACTATCATGTCTTGCTGTTTATGTCAGTAGTAGTCACTAGTCAGTGTTTGAATGTTGTATATATCGTTGTTTCGAACTGTTTATTGTCTCGAACTACTGGTGGGCTAAATGAGGGCATCACCATTCTCCAGTGTTCAGAGTGTATCTCCTTTTTCCAAGTTATATAATTTGAGCTCAGTGTCTTTTTGATGATGTACACTTGTTTGGGCCAGTGAGGTGTCGTTGAATATTGGCCGAGTAGTAACGCAATGCCAAATAGGTCAATTATGACTCTCAGGCTGGGCTCTCAAAAGATCCTAAAAAAAGGCCGGGCTCTCCAAAAAAGAAAGAATAAGGACTCTTAGGCCGACATGTGGGCGCCACCGGTGTTTTCGTGTGCTTGCACGCCGAGAGCATATTGGCGCGTGTTCGAAATTCAAGCTACCTTTTCATCCCCAATCTCCCGCCCCTCCCCCACCTCTGGAATCTCGATTCCTACTCTAGATCCCCCAAATCCCCCTCCTGTACTCCCTGTACTCAAGCTCACTATCATGTCGCCGGTCAACGCAGATCTCCGAGCCGGAGATCCTGAGGTCCGTCCTGCCTTTGGTCGCTGCGTGATGTCGCTCAATAGTGGCATGGTGGCGCTTGACGACCAGTTTGGCGGCAAAGTGCTGATTGTAACCATCAACGGCGACCGGCCTCCCGTCTCTCCGGACGACCTTGTCAAAGCTCTTCGCATTGCGCACGGCATCCAAATAAGTGACTTGCTCGTCGAAGTCTGTCCGCCACCGGCTGATTTCTTCGTCAGGTTCCGGACAACTTTCGACTGCAGTCGTGTGTTCGAATCTTCCCAGCGTTTGTTCTGCGATGGCGCGCCGGTGAGCTTTGATCGGTGGCACCCAGGATGGGGCTCGATGCCCTCTGAGCTTGAGTTTTTAACAAAGCTTACCTTCCATGGCATGCCTCGACGTGCTTGGAACAACGAGTCCATGAATGAGCTTATCAACGACCTTGGAGGTGAGCTCGTAAGTATGTTTGTTCCTCCAGACAGCTGGGCTCTGACGGTTATGGCATGGATGAAGAAGCTGTCCACCATACCGAAGGTGATTGGTGTTGAGATACCGATGCAGGAACCGGGGTTGTACTATTCGTCGCCACCAAGGCCGCCGCAGACCACGTTAGGGTTGTACCTGTATCGAGTGTCCGTGCATGTCGAAGAAGTGGTCAATCCATCAATCGAAATCCTGCCGCCGCTGTTGGTGCCAGGGTCCGTCGACGACGTCCATTACAGGAGTCAACGTCAGACTTTCCCCGTGTTGCTCAGAATGATGGATGGCACAGGGCCTACTCCATCGCGCGGCAGAGGCCACTGCTTCTTTGGGAGAAGAGGCAGGGCTGGCTACCTGGATGTGCTCTAATTTGAGGTAACAACTGAATCTTGTCAAATCCTAGTTAAATCCGAGCTATGGGTGTGAAGCACTGATGTGCCAGTACATTTGATTGTGACCTGTTCTAATTTTGTACCTGAACTTTTTTTAGAAAGGGATGTACGTCAACTTAATGTGCTAGCAGAACTTATTGTGTTGTCTGTCTGTTTCCTTTGCACAACATTCAAGATATTTCCCTATCATTGATAAAGAATATGAACCGTTATGTACGAGTTCGTTGGTTTCAACATAGCCCTACCTGTAGCGATCCACTGCTTCCATCCTGATTGTGCCGCCTGCGTGAAATTTTTGTATGCAAGTTAAATGTGCTATGATGTTCTATATGATTGTGTCAACTATATAAGTTTTTACTGAGCATCAGCAATGCATATGGCTGAAAGATGTATTTACGAGCATCGACCGATGGGTCTCTCTCTCTCTCTCACACACACACGCACACACGCACAAGTGGGACCCGTTGAATTATTTCTTTGCTCGTGACAGCTTTTAATTAGGTTCCACTGTAATCTAACTTTTTTCTTAAGTTATTAATTGAGCTCAGTGACTTCAAAAAGTTGTACAGAAGCCTTGTTTGGGCCTTTCCGGCGTCGCTGAATGTGGGCTGAGTAGCCATGTTCGGTTGTACTATACTACACATGCCTTCTTTTTCAACATCAACAATGCAACTGGGCCGACAGTTGTACACAATATCCGGGTCAACTTGTTATTCTCCGCCCCGCTGGGCTGCAAACTTTCCTAGGAGGTATGCATTAGGCTTAACAAGAAAATGGACTTTAAGAAATAATAAATGGGATGTAATTATAATAACTCGGCAGTAACTATAAAAAAATCACCAAACGCATAATTAGTTTAAAAAACATATTATTTTCGGAATTGAAAATTTTAACGTAATACAACTTTATTTTGAAATTATATTTAATCTGACTAGAAATTTCGGATAAAAATATTTCGGATCCCATAAAAATGTGGGAATTTTTTTTGAATTCTGTTTTGAGCAGTTGGTTGAAATTATTAATCATTGTCCTAGCTAGAAAATGGGTTGTACTTTTAATAAACTGTAAATGGGCTGTAGTAAATTCCATTAGAATTAAAAAATGGGCTGTACATTCTTACAAATCGCAAATGGGCTATATGTTCTCTGCCACACACTTGTGGGCCTTCTAAGTTGACGCGTCCCCTAAAAAAACTAAGTTGACGCGTATGCAAGGCTTTTTCAACAACACACGGTTCTGGCAGCTGTGGCCGATGGATGTCCATCCAACGGACGTCGTGCTTCTTCTTCAATCTCGGATATTCTTGCTTTAGCCGCCCAAAAAATGATTCCTCCCCCTGACATATGGGGCGCACCGTTTCGGAGGCTGACCTGTGGGCCTACTAAGTTGACGCGTACCAAGGGCTTTGTCAACTTAGTCAATAAAGATTCTAGCTACAGTGACCATACGATGTCCATCCAACGGAATTAGTGCTTCTTCAACCTCTGGTCTTCTTGCTCCAGCCGCCCAAGGCAGCGCCGGTCGTGCCGCGTGCTCCTGCCTCCCGTGGCCGGCTGTGATGCCGCGGAGGCCTCACCGCCCCCTACTACTCCCACCGCTGGCCAGGCCATCCCTCCACTCACCCACACCCCCTGTTATCCTGCGGCAACGGCAGCCTCACACCGCAGCCCAACCAGTGAACCCTCGTACTCCTTTCCGCGCGGGCTTCCACTGCCGCGTCTTCCCCGGCTCCACGTCGTCCCCTTCCTAGGCCTCGCCGTCGTCCACCGCCCTGGTGCTCTCAGCGCGGCATGGTCAACATGGTCAAGGAACGGCTTCCATCGAACATGGACTGTACGTGGAGAGGCTGACAGCTGGGTCCACGACGGCTGCAAGGAAGTGCCTCCTTATTACGCGGAAAATAATGATTCCTCCACCTAACAGCAGGGACCCACCGGATGGGCCACCGTATTTCGTGAAAAAACGTTTCCCCCTGACTGCTGGGACCCACCGGATGGGCCACCGTATTGCGCAAAAAAACGTTCCCCCGCGGTCAGCTCAGACCCACCGGAAGTGCCTCCTTATTACGCACAAAAAATGAATACTCCCCCTGCTGGTTGGGACCCACCTTGGTGGGAGGCTGACTTGTGGGCCTACTAAGTTGACGGGGACGGAGTGCTTTGTCAACTTAGTCAATATGAACGATTCTAGCTCCAGTGACCGTACGATGTCCATCCAACGGCCGTAGAGCTTCTTCAACCTCTGGTCTTGTTGCTCCAGCCGCCCAAAGAAGCCCTGGTCGTGTCGCATGCTTGTGCCTCCCATGGCCGGCTGTGCTGCCGCGGAGGCCTCACCGCCCCCTACTATTCCCACCGCTGGCCAGGCCCTGCGGCGACGGCAGCCTCACACCGAAGCCGAACCAGTGAACCCTCGTACTCCTCTCCGCGCGGGCTTCCACTGCCGCGTCTTCCCCAGCTCCGCGTCGTCCCCTTCCTAGGACTCTTCGTCGTCCACCGCCCTGGTGCTCTCGGCGCGGCATGGTCAACATGGTCAAGGAACAGCTTCCATCGGACGTGGACGGTCCGTGGAGAGGCTGACAGCTAGGTCCACGGCCGCAGCAAGGAAGTGCCTCCTTATTACGTGCAAAATAATTATTCCTCCACCTGACAGCGGGTACCCACCGGACGGGCCACCGTATTTTGCAAAAAAAATGTTTCCCCCTGACTGCTGGGACCCACCAGCTACATCTTCGCACACAAGGAAGTGCGTCCGGGCAAAAAAAATGATTCGCCCCCATGACTGTCGGGACCCACCTGGTCGAAGCCTACATAGCGTTGTCATTCTGGTCGCGAACGTGTACGTACATACTGGTCGATGTAGAGGCGCGTAGGTGTCGTAGTAGAGGCGCGCACGTAGCATGTACACGTATGTACAGCGGCCAGTGTGCAAGAAAGAAAATACGATGACGTACGTACATACGGGCAGGGTCTCGAACGCCTACTCGCGCATACGTACGACCAGGGCTCGTGTACATGGCTGGGTCGGAACGGAGAAACTGCGTCGTCGTCGTGTTCATGGGGAGCCAACCGGCTGGGTCGGAACGGAATGCGTCGTCGTGTTCATCGGGAGGGCTTGGACGGAACAGCCGATGGAAACGAGGCTTGGCGTACCGCAGAACAGAGGAAACGGCCCTGTGTTCGACCGGCCACGTTCGAAACGGGACCTTATTCATCGGGAGGGGTCTGTCGTACCGCAAAATGGAGGAACGGACCTCCTACGGTCGAAACGGGGGTCATGTTGATCGGGAGGGGTGTGGCGTACCGCAAAACGGAGGAAACGGACTTGTGTTGAAGCGCTACGGTCGAAACGGGGGTCCTGTTCATCGGGAGGGGTGTGGCGTATCGCAAAACAGGACTCCACAGGATACTGTTCATCTCCACCGTCGACCCCCTCCAGCCTCCACGGGCTACTGTTCATCCACCGTCGACCTCCTCCAGCCTCCACTTGCGACTGTTCATCCATGGGCTCCTATTCATCCAGCCTCCACCGCGCGCTACTGCAATGGCTACTGTTCAACCAGCCCTCTCCACGGGCTCCTGTTCAACCACCCCTCCATGGGCTACTATTCATCCTGCCCTCCACCGTCTGCTGTTCATCCTGCCCTCCACGTGGTGGTCCTGTTCATCCAGCCCTCCACGGGGTCCTGTTCATCCAGCCCCAACCGGCTCGATCGATTGGGGTACTGTTCACCCAGAGGCAACACCACGGGGTCCTGTTCATCCACCCCCACCGGGAACTGTTCATCCAAACCCCTTCACAACGCTCACTGTTCATCCAGAGGCAGCATCGATCAGCTTCACTTAGCAGCGGTAGCGAAGGAATCGCTCGATCGGGTTCAGTTAACAGCCATCGATCGATCACTCGGGTTCAGTAACGCGTAGCCTGCAGTGCAATCGCTCGGGTTCAGTTAGAGCCCAACGCCTCGCACACACGTGCGTACGTACATACGAGAGAAACGTGCATCGCTCGGCCCCCGACCACCCACCATAACCGGGGACTCCCCGATATTTTTCGCGCCCTCGCTTCTACCACAGTTTTCTCCGTCATGGACGGCCCAAAGAATGTCATACAGCTGCGTCTCCGGCCCGCCCAGGACGAAAAGCCCATTTTTTGTCATGATTTTTTGTCATAGAAGTAGGACCCACCACATCTATGATGATACCAGGTTTTGTCACAATTATCGTCATAGAAGTGTCATAAGTTTGACAGAAAAAAAATTCGTTCGGCCTAAATTGTCACGGATGTGTCTTTTTTTTGTAGTGACTTGGGATTTGATGGCTTGTCGTGGCTTGTATGTTATGTCAAATGGAAGTAGCTCTACGGACCATTTGGTGATCCGTCCCATGGCATCGCGGTTGTTTATTATGCCATTGAGTGGGAATTCAGAGGCCACCGTGATTGAACACTCCTGGAAGTAGTGCCGTAGCTTTCGGGATGCCAAGAAGACCGCGTATGCTATCTTTTGGTAATGAGGGTACCGGGATTTGCATGGTGTGAGGACAGTAGATACGTAGTATACTGGTTTTTGGAGCGGAAATTTGTGTTTGTCCTGTTCTCGTTCGACGACGAGCACGGCGTTCACCACCTGATGTGTTGCCGATATGTATAGTAACATGGGTTCGCCAGCGTTTGGTGCGGCCAGGATTGGGTTGCTTGCTAGGAGGGCCTTTATTTCCTCCAGTCCAGTAGTCCCCGCGTCTGGTCATTCGAAGTTATCGGTGCGCCGTAAGAGGCGATAGAGTGGTAGCGCCTTTTCTGCTAATCTGGAGATAAAGCGACTTAATGCTGCCACTCATCCAGCTAGTTTTTGGACTTGTTTGAGGTCTGTTGGCGTAGCCAACTATGACAGAGCTCGGATTTTAGTTGGATTTGCTTCTATTCCTCTATTGGAAATGATGAAGCCCAACAGTTTTCCAGCGGGGACGCCGAAGACACACTTTTCCGGGTTGAGTTTAATGTCATACACACAGAGGTTGTCGAATGTAAGACGTAAGTCGTCTATTAGTGTTTTGACGTGCCTGGTTTTGATGACGACGTCATCGACGTAAGCTTCTACTGTCTTGCCGATCTGTTTCTCTAGGCATGTTTGAATCATGCGTTGGTATGTGGTGCCGACGTTCTTGAGCCCAAAAGGCATGGTGTTGAAGCAGAATGGCCCATATGGGGTAATAAATGATGTTGCAGCTTTATCAGACTCCTTCATTTTAATTTGATGGTATCCGGAATATGCATCAAGGAAACACAGTGAATCGTGTCCTGCGGTGGCGTCAATGATTTGATCAATACGGGGGAGGGGGAAGGGATCCTTAGGGCGGGCCTTGTTTAGGTCTTTGAAATCAGCGCACGGACGACATGATTTATCCTTCTTTGGTACCATCACCAGGTTTGCCAGCCAGTCCGGATGTTTGATTTCTCTAATGAATCCGGCTTCGATAAGCTTGGCCAGCTCCTCCCCCATGGCTTGTCGCTTGGGTTCGGAGAAGCGCCACAGTGTTTGCTTGACCGGTTTAAATCCTTTTAATATATTGCGGCTATGTTCGGCCAGCTTGCGTGGGATCCCTGGCATATCTAAAGTGTGCCAGGCGAATATGTCCCAGTTTTCACGCAGGAATTCCCGTAGTGCGGTGTCAACTGTTGGGTTTAGTTGTGCTCCTATAGATGCTGTTTTCTTGGGGTCCGTTGGGTGGACCTGAAATTTAACTATTTCTTCTGCTGGTTTGAAGGAGGTGGATTTGGGGCATTTATCGAGGACCACATCATCCCTGTCCACCGTGGAGCGTAGTGCGGTTAATTCTTCGGCCGTGAGGGCTTCAGATAGCGCCTCAAGGGCGAGGGATGCTGTTTTGTTTTCCGCGCGGTGTGCTACGTCCGGATCACTGACGAGAGTGATTGTCCCGTTCGGTCCAGGCATTTTGAGCTTCATATACCCGTAATGGGGTATGGCTTGGAAGCGTGTAAAAGCGTCCTGCCCCAACAGGGCGTGGTATCCGCTGCTGAAAGGGGCCACTTGGAAAGTGATTTCTTCAGACCGATAATTCTCCGGCATGCCGAATACCACGTCAAGTGTGATTTTTGCCGCGCATCGCGCCTCCCGACTGGGAATGATTCCTCGGAAGGTTGTGCTACTTTGCTTGATACGGCTCCTGTCTATTTCCATTTTGTGGAGTGTGTCCCCGTAAATGAGGTTTAGTCCGCTGCCGCCGTCCATGAGGAACTTGGTAAGTCGAAACCCGTCCACGATGGGACTTAGGACTAATGCGGCTGGCACTCGGACCGTCATATACTTCGGCTCGTCACCGGCATTGAATGTTATAGCTGTGTCGTAACAAGGGTTTATTGCAGCGATTTGGCAGACTTCGGCGAGGTCGCGAAGTGCTCTTTTGCGTTTGTTGTTTGAGGCAAATGTCTCGAAGACCGTCAACACTCTTGTGTCGTCGTTTTCTGGAGGGTGCTTTTCTAGGGCGTCGTTGATAAGGATGTCCTCGCCGCTCATGGCTACCTGCCGGAGTATCCAACAAGCTCTAAGGTTGTGGGTTGCCACGGTATCTGGCGTCGTGTGTATTTTGCATGGGCCATCGAGCCATCCCTCCAGAATGGTGCCGTGCCGTGCAATGGGTTTATGTTTCTTGACTGTTTGACTGGGCGTGCCGCGGGGGCGCGCCCTCTTTGCCTGTAGGAGAAGTTTAGTTGGGATCGACGGTTCCCAGCAAGGTGCCTGAGTTTTCCAAGCGCTTTCCATCGCGATGTACTTCTGTACGATAGTTGCTAAGTCAAACTTCAGTATGCGGCGGTGATTGATGGCGTTGAGGATTTCTTCGTCCGCGCAATTATTGCGAAACGCTGATATCGCGTCCTTGTTGCGGCAATCTTTTACCCTGTCTTTGACAAGGAGGAATCTGGCCCAGAAGTGGTGAACCGTTTCCTGAGACTGCTGTTTTAGCTCATAAGGGCGTCTATGTCCGGGTGGGTGGGTGGAATTAAATCCGAACCCTGACCTGAACGATTATCCGGAGTCTGAAGACCTTCCGGACTCAACAGTCCGGGTTCCGGAGTACCTTCCGATTGTTTAGGGTTGTCGTCCGATTCTATGTTCGGAGGGCTGGTGGCATCCTTTCGCTGGTGAGTATCCGGCTCTTCCTGATGGGCGATCCGAACATAGTCCGTCTTTGATATAGAAGAAAACTCGTCGTCCTGCTCCTCGACTACCCCTATCTGGTGGGTGACCGATGGAGTTTTGATTTCTCCTTGATAGGTTTTAGGCCCGATCCGATCGTAACCTGTGGCGATTCCCAAAGCGGTGATGCGATCTAGGAGTTCGTTCAAGGATGAGAACTCTGTCGGATCCATCTGCTTGGAGTGCTTGGAGTTGATACGAAGGGGGTTTTCGATGGCCCGAGAGGTCATCGTCGGCTCAAAGGCCGAACGGGCGATCATAGTAAAGCCGCCCAGTCAGAGGGTTTGGCCTGGGGCCAGAGCTCCCCCGGAGGTGATGTCGTCTTTAAGGACGAGGCGAGTCATCGAGCCTTTCGTCGACGTCACAGTGGAACTCTCAACGAAAGCACCAATGTCGGTGTCAAAACCGGTGGATCTCGGGTAGGGGGTCCCGAATTGTGCGTCTAGGATCGATGGTAACAGGAGACAGGGGACATGATGTTTACCCAGGTTCGGGCCCTCTCTATGGAGGTAATACCCTACTTCCTGCTTGATTGATCTTGATCAATATGAGTGTTACAAGAGTTGATCTACCACGAGATCGTAATGGCTAAACCCTAGAAGTCTAGCCTGTATGACTATGATAATGTGTATCCGCTATCCGGACTAACCCCTCCGGTATATAGACACCGGGGGAATCTAGGGTTACATAGAGTCGGTTACATAAGAAGGAATCTTCATGGTCGGTCGCCAAGCTTGCCTTCCACGCCAAGGAGAGTCCTATCCGGACACGGGTACAGTCTTCGGCCTTCACGTCTTCACAACCCATCAGTCCGGCCCATGGATAATAGGCCGGCCGCCCGAGGACCCCTTAGTCCAGGACTCCCTCAGACATCTTTTGTAATTGTGAGCACTCATTAAAATATGACATGTTAAAAGGTTGATGTTGGACAAGGAAGACAACGTAATGGGTTATGTTTTCTTATATCCGAAATAAAGTATATTGTCATGGATCATCCAACATGCTGAGCTTTCCCTTCCCCCTCATGCTACCCAAATTCTTTGCACCAAGTAGAGATACTACTTGTGCTTCCGAATATCCTTAAACCCAGTTTTGCCATGAGAGTCCACAATATCTACCTATGGATTGAGTAAGATCCTTCAAGTAAGTTTTCATTGTTGCATGCAATAAAAAATTGCTCTCTAAATATGTACGATCTATTAGTGTGGAGAAAAGAAGCTTTATACGATCTTGTGATATGGAAGGAATAAAAGCGACGGACTGCATAATAAAGGTCCCTATCACAAGCGTCAATATAAAGTGACGTTCTTTCGCATTAAGATTTTGTGCACCCAACTATAAAAGCACATGACAACCTCTGCTTCCCTCTGCGAAGGGCCTATCTTTTACCTTCTACTCTTATACAAGAGTCATGGTGATTTTCACCTTTCCTTTTTACACTTTTTCCTTTGGCAAGCACTTTGTGTTGGAGCGATACGGATATATATATCCCCTTGGATGTAGGTTTTTATAAAGTATTATTGTTGACATTACCCTTGAGGTAAAAGCTTGGGAGGCAAATCTATAAGCCCCTATCTTTCTCTGTGTCCGATTAAAACTTTGAACCCATAAATATCACGTGAGTGTTAGCAATTGTGAAACATTAAATGATAGTTGAGTATGTGGAGTTTGCTAAATCAAAGCTCGGACATAAACCCTTCCTGAAAATAAGATGAATTGCAATTGTTTGATGACCGAGAATATAGTTTGTTAGTTTCAAGAAAGTTTATGATCTATACTTTAACATGTGAATAGCTTGTTACTTGATCATGAAAAGTTTTATGAGATGAGCTACTGTTATGACATATAATGATGCTAGAAAAGGTGATTGAAATTATCATTGATCAAACTTGTGCACTTGCTAGCATTCACACCTCATAAATTATTTCTTTTATCATTTACCTCCTCGAGGACGAGCAGGAATTAAGCTTGGGGATGCTGATACGTCTCCAACGTATCTATAATTTATGAAGTATTCATGCCATTTTACAATAGTTTTATATGATTTTGGTATGATTTGATTAGAACTAACCCGGACTGACGCTGTTTTCAGCAGAACTACCATGGTGTTGTTTTTGTGCAGAAATAAAAGTTCTCGGAATGCGATGAAAATCAACGGAGATTTTTCTGGAAAATATAAAAAATACTAGAACAAAAATCTACCAGAGGGGAGTCCCGTGGGCCCCACGAGGGTGGGGGGCGCGCCCACCCCCCTGGGGCGCGCCCCCCTATCTCGTGGCCGCCTCGGGGACCCCCCTGACTCGTTCTCGACGCCATCCTCTCCAATAAATACAGAAACCTCCAGAAAATAACCTAGATCGGAAGTTCCGTTGCCGCAAGCCTCTGTAGCCACGAGAAATTAATCTAGGCCCTCTATGGCACCCTGCCGGAGGGGGCCATCATCACCGGAGGCCATGGAGGAGGATCCCGGAGGGGCCATCATCGCCATGAAGGCCAAGGACCAGAGGGAGAACCTCTCCCCATCCAGGGGGGAAGCCATGGAGGAAGAAGCACAAGGGGGAGAACCTCTCCTCCTCTCTCTCGGTTGCGCCGGAGTGCCATCGGGAGGGGAATCATCACCGCGGTGATCGTCTTCATCAACATCACCATCCTCATCTATTTTACGCGGTCCACTCTTCCGCACCCCGCTGTAATCCCTACTTGAACATGGTGCTTTATGCCACATATTATGATCCAATGATGTGTTGCCATCCTATGATGTTTTGAGTAGATATCCTTTGTCTTTGGGTTGATTGATGATCTAGATTGGTACGACTTGTATGTTTTATTTTGGTGTTGTCCTATTATGTCCTCCGCGTCGCGCAAGCATGAGGGATTCCCACTGTAGGGTGTTGCAATACGTTCATGATTCGCTTATAGTGGGTTGCTTGAGTGACAGAAGCATAAACCCGAGTAAGGGGGTTGTTGAGGGGACTTGATGCTTTAATGCTATGGTTGAGTTTTACCTTAATGATCTTTAGTAGTTGCGGATGCTTGCTAGAGTTCCAATCATAAGTGCATATGATCCAAGAAGAGAAAGTATGTTAGCTTATGCCTCTCCCTCATATAAAATTGCAATGACAACTATCGGTCTTGTTAACAATTGCCTAGGACAATTCCGTGCACCGATCCATCATTATTCCACACTCGCTATTTATAATTTTAGTAATATATTCTAACTTTATGATAACAACACATACTTTTATATTTTATCTCTCGGATACCATGCAAAGTTATCCTCTTCATACCCACAACGTAATTTTTTTCCCGTTTCCAGTTGGAAGCAAACGTTCGGTGTACGTAGAGTGGTATCAGTGGCAGATAGGGCTTGAGAGAATATTGATCTTACCTTTAGATCCTTGTGGGTTCGACACTCCATACTTATCACTTCCACCATTGGGAATTGCTACGATGATACCCTGCACTTGGGGATTATCAGAACTTCTCAGTCATCCTCTGGCCACTCCAACGGAACCCAAATTCCTCCCTTCAAACTTGCTCCTGGGTGAGTATACTAAACTTTTTCTACTTCAACACTTGTATATTGATATACTGATATCTTTGTATGTCTTACTTTCAGCGGCATAGCCAAAACCAGCAAGAAGTTGAAAGTAAACAAACCGGCCGAATACCCCAAGGCTGCTGAGCCGGAGAAACTGACCACCTCTGAAGCCTCTCAACAAACTCCAGTGGCTGCTCCTGATGACCTGCCAGCAGAAACTTACGATGCCATAGTGGATCCAATGGGCATTGACCCGCCCCATACTGAACCACCAAGCACCATCATGCCTACTGAAGAGGCTAAAGCTGTTATAGTCACCGGGACTGGTTATACAGAGCCAGACGATCCCACTGTTTTATCAAAACACAGTGCCAAGGAAGAATTTTCAGCTGCTGACAAAGGCACATGGAAATTGGACTTGGAAAGCTCCGCCGACTTCAGCGCCTGTGAGATTCATTCGGGCTACTTAAACCACCTTCACTCCAGTCGAGACATGGAAGCCGGCTTAGTCAATTTGATGAAAGAGCGCTTTGAGGTAAGCACCGAAACCCTTCTGATATGAATATATGTCAGCTGCCAAGTCTATAGGATACGAAAAATTTGAGAATGTTGTAGACTTTAAATGACAGCCTTATTGTGATTCGGAAAAATGACCATATCTCCCTTAGACCCAAATGAGTAGCCCCCAAGGGCCGGCTTAAGTTGAAGAAGTTTAAATCCGAATATGTAGCCCCCATGAGCCGGCTTAATTTGAAAAATTGAGTCGGGTCATTAAAGATTTGTCTTGAAAAAGAATGATCTACATTAGCCCCCAAGTGCCGAGTAAATTTTTGTAATGTGCTTGGGACTTCAATAGAACAATTATCATAACTCCTGAGTATTGCTTGACTTATCCTCGCAGGCTGAATTAAATATGAAGGAATCTCAGGCGGTCGACCTACGGAAGAACATCACCTTACAACAATCAGAGACATCAAACGCCAAATCAGAACTGAAAGCTGCCTTGGAGGTATCTGAAAAGTTGAAGACGGATTTCAACACGCAGAGAGCCAGCTCGGAAACCGAGAATGCACTCTTTTCAAGAGAGCTGAAGATGCTGAAGAAGCTCTTAAACCAGTGACTGAAGAGTTATCCGGTTTAAAGTGACATGTAAATCAAATGATAGCCGCCATCTTTGGCAAGTGATATTTCATGGCAATTTTGCACCAGTAACTTTCCATAACCCGTCTGGCGACTTATCCTATGTTGTGCATGCAGGCCCCAGAAGCTCTAATCTTGGCCAAGACATGTTGGTGAAGTTGAAGGCGGTTTGTACTCTGGTGGAGCAGCTGTACACAGGCACGCAGCGATCCTTAGCCGTTATCTCACATAACAAACATCCACCTTCACTCATCAAGGATGTTTTAGACAAGTTATATGTCATGCCCAAGAGGATTGAAGAGGTAAAGCGATCCCCAGCTCGAGCCGGCGCCATCACTGCTTTAAGCAGGGCCAAAGCATGGCAGGCGGAGCTAGACCTGGAGGAGATGGCCACTGGCTGTCCGAGCTACAAAGAAGATGGATCTCCCTTTGATGCCAGCGACTTCACCAAATGCGTAAGAGAGATGCACCCCCCTAGCAAGTAAATTGGTTGAGGAGACAGATTTGTCTAAGTACCAGACGGCTTATACCAAGGACAATGAGAGAGTGAAAGCACCGACTTATGATATTGTTGAGCTCATTCCTCCAATCAGTAAGCACACTTTTTGCTCCTGATATTGATCCGTCCAACCTTATAGACGATGAAGCCGAATTTCAAGCTTTAACTGGCATCGAGTGGACATCATCTGATTTCCAGACAATGGAGGGAGAAGAGGAAGAACCGGTGCAGGATAACCCGGAGGCTTCAACTCGCCAAGGCCAGAACAATTGATCCAAGGGGCGGCTCTCAGATTGCAGCACGACACTTCTTGTTGAATTTTTTTAATCATTTGGGCTTTGAAAAGCCTTGTAATATACTAGTTGAAACAATGACCTGCCACGCCATCGTGCATGTTTAGCCTTAAAACTGCTGAAATATGTTTATGTGCCGTTGATGAGCTTTGCAGGTAATATCATATTGTTTTTCAATGTTCTTGCACACATAGTAAATGACATATACCCTGGCGGTTTATGCCAGGGCGGGTCATAATGCCCGATATAACATGTTCTGGAGACTTAAAGTCTATAACCAGGGCAGGTTAGAAAAACCCGAAGTATTTATTAAAATATGAAATCATATCTTTACACCAATATTATAATGATGTTGTAAGGATGTAAGGATGTAAGCCAGAAGCTTTACAGGTCTAGAAGAGTCTAGCTCTATTTTGGTTTTTGAAAAAAATTCAGTTTTACTTCAAAGAAGTTTGGCATGAAGGCCTTTCATCCCGTAAGCCGGCTCTCACATGACATAAATTCGTCGTTTTAACCTTAACTAGTTCCGGGTCTTATTGAAAAGATTGAATGTTAAGAGTACGAACGGGCCACATAGTGAAGAGACTACGACTGAAGGTGAGTTTATCCTAGCTCTATGTAAGACGGCTCTCACGTGACAAAGGCCGCCATTTAAACCTTGACAAGTTCAGGGTCCTATTGAAAAGAGTAACTGTCAAGAGTTTGGCGGGTCACCTGGTGGAGTAGCATCTTGCAAACAGGCAGGTTTAACTCAAATTCGTCTTGTAAACCGGATCAAGAGGGTGTGAACAGCTATGCTCGGTGAGCGGGAAGACCCCACGTGACCTTATGAGACGGCTTGGAAACCGGATCAAGAGGGTGTGAACAGCTATGCTCATTGAGCAGGAAGACCCCAGGTGACCTTATGAGACGGCTTGGAAACCAGATCAAGAGGGTGTGAACAGCTATGCTCATTTAGCAGGAAGCCCCCAAGTGACCTTATGAACAGACAATAAAGACTCAAATACTTTGAAATGAAATGACATAGGCCCCGAATTATCGGGGATGCCGACTTTATTATACTGATCAAAATATATACATTGATGAAGGTATGTATAGCACAAGAGTCGGTGGCTCAAGTGTAATATGGTCGCAGATGAGCAATGTTCCATGGCCGGTGGGTCTCCTCCTCCGATGTGCGAGAGTCCTTGTTTTCTTGAATATAATGAGGTAGTATGAATCGTTGTTCAGATTCTTGCTGACCACGAAAGGCCCTTCCCAAGGCGGGGATAATTTGTGCATATCTGCTTGATCCTGGATGAGCCGGAGCACCAAGTCGCCTTCTTGAAAGGTCCGGGTTTTAACCCGACGGCTATGATAATGACGCAGATCTTGCTGATAAATCACCGAAGGAGCCACTGCGAGGTCACGTTCCTCATCCAACATATCTAGAGCATCCTGACGTGCTTTTTCATTGTCAGCTTCAACATAAGCCGCCACACGGGGCGAATCATGACGGATGTCGCTTGGGAGAACCGCCTCTGCCCCGTAAACCATGAAGAAGGGTGTATAACCCTGGATCTGTTGGGGGTGGTGTTGATACTCCAAAGTACTAAGGGTAACTCCTCAACCCAACAACCTGGTGTCCTTTGCAAAGGGACCATAAGTCGGGGCTTTATCCCTCTTAAGATCTCTTGATTGGCCCTTTCAGCTTGACCATTGGACTGGGGGTGAGCCATTGATGAAATGTCAAGACGAATATGCTCTCTTTGACAGAATTCTTGCATAGCTCCTTTAGATAAATTCGTGCCATTGTCTGTTTTGATACTGCGAGGGTACCCAAAGCAGAAAATCACCTTCTTGATGAATTGAACTGCCGTTGCCGCATGACACTTGCTGACCGGCTCTGCCTCAACCCACTTGGTAAATTTGTCAACTGCCACCAAGAGGTGGGTATTTTTGTCCTTTGATCCCTTGAAAGGTCCAACCATATCCAGCCCCCAGACTACGAACGGCCAAGGATTGGAATCATCCTCAATTCTTGAGCCGGCACATGAGCTCGTCTGGAAAATTTCTGACAGCCATCACACTTGCTAACCAGATCTTCTGCATCAGCATGAGCCGTCAACCAATAAAACCCATGACGAAAAGCATTAGCCACGAGAGACTAAGAACCGGCGTGATGGCCACGATCTCCTCCATGAATCTCTCTTAGAATCTCACGACCTTCTTCAGGGGAAACACAGCGCTGGTACACACCTGTGACACTGCATTGGTGCAACTCGCCATTGACAATGGTCATCGACTTAGACCTTCGGGTTATCTGCCTGGCCAAAGTTTCATCCTCAGGCAACTCTCCCGGTGTCATATAAGCCAAATAAGAAATTGTCTGATACGTCTCCAATGTATCTATATTTTTTATTGTTCCATGCTATTATATTATCTGTTTTGGATGTTTAATGGGCTTTACTATACACTTTTATATTATTTTTGGGACTAACCTACTAACCCAAGGCCCAGTGCAATTTGATGTTTTTTTTACCTATTTCAGTGTTTCACAAAAAAGGAATATCAAACGGAATCCAAACGGAATGAACCCTTCGGGAGAGTTATTTTTGGAACAAACATGATCCGGAGGACTTGGAGTGGACGTCAAGAAATCAATGAGGAGGCCACGAGGCAGGGAGGCGCGCCTGCACCCCTGGGCGCGCCCCCACCCTCGTGGGCCCCTCGTAGCTCCACCGACCTAGTTCTTCCTCCTATATATACCCATATGACACGAAACCAACCAGGAGCACCACGAAACCCTATTTCCACCGCTGCAACCTTCTGTACCCGTGATATCCCATCTTGGGGCCTTTTCCGGCGCTCCGCCGGAGGGGGAATCGATCACGGAGGGCTTCTACATCAACACCATAGCCTCTCCGATGATGTGTGAGTAGTTTACCACAGACCTTCGGGTCCATAGTTATGAGCTAGATGGCTTCTTCTCTCTCTTTGGATCTCAATACAAAGTTCTCCTCGGTCTTCTTGGAGATCTGTTTGATGTAACTCTTTTTGCGGTGTGTTTGTCAAGATCCGATGAATTGTGGGTTTATGATCAAGATTATCTATGAAAAATATTTGAATCTTCTCTGAATTCTTTTATGTATGATTGGTTATCTTTGCAAGTCTCTTCGAATTATCAGTTTGGTTTGGCCTACTAGATTGATCTTTCTTGCAATGGGAGAAGTGCTTCGCTTTGGGTTCAATCCTGCGTTGCTCAATCCCAGTGACAGAAGGGGAAACGACACGTATTGTATTGTTTCCATCGAGGATAACAAGATGGGGTTTATATCATATTTCTTGAGTTTATCCCTCTACATCATGTCATCTTGCCTAATGCGTTACTCCATTCTTATGAACTTAATACTCTAGATGCATGCTAGATAGCGGTCGATATGTGGAGTAATAGTAGTAGATGCAGGCAGGAGTCAGTCTACTTGTCACGGATGTGATGCCTATATACATGATCATGCCTAGATATTCTCATAATTATGCACTTTTTTATCAAGTGCTCGACAGTAATTTGTTCACCCACCGTAATACTTATGCTATCTTGAGAGAAGCCACTAGTGAAACCTATGGCCCCCGGGTCTATTTTCCATCATATTAATCTTCCGTCAACTAGCTATTTCTGGCGCCGTTTATTTTGCAATCTTTACTTTGAATCTTTATCATAAAAATACCAAAAATATTATCTAATTATCTCTATCAGATCTCACTTTTGCAAGTGGCCGTGAAGGGATTGACAACCCTTTTATCGCGTTGGTTGCAAGGTTCTTATTTTTTTGTGTAGGTATGAGGGACTTGCGTGTGGCCTCCTACTGATATGCCTTTGTCTACTTTGATTGAGAATAATAATGAATCTATGTGTAGGCGTCCTGGGAACGGGGGTCCCCAGACTTGCCTGCCTGCGGCCCGTGGCGTGGCTGTGCTAGCAGACCTGTACGACCCATCTTCATCAACAAGGCATTCAAGACCCTCGCGAGGGGCCAAGCCTCGCGAGGCGGACGGCGCAAGACCACCTCTGGAGCGGCCTCGCAAGGCAGGCTCGCGAGGGGCGGAGAGATCAAGGCAAGGCAAACCTCGCGAGGTTCTCGTGACGTGAGCCATGACGATCGAGACCAGGCGGGTGCCAGCGCGCGCAACGTGCTTGTTTCCTCTTTGGTGCTAAGGAGGCAAGCGCAGGCGTGGAGTACCGAGGCATCAGGCAAAGGTTTCCATATCGGTGTAACGAGACCAGGACCAACAGGATGGCAAGATGGAGGTCACCATGGAGCCCAAGGCGGCGTCACTTCCAGAGCCTTTTGCAGGCGAAGACCGCTTTTGTCAGGATAAGTTGTACTAGCTGTCCCCTTTCAAATTGGCCGTTGTTGGCTCCCTTCCCGCTCAATATTTGGGGAGAGGACCAGGGTCTCTATAAATAGGACTAGCCACCACAGTAGAAGGCAACTAAGCCTGAGCTGATCGAATCCTCACATACACAAGTTCGCCAAGCACAAGAACACCTCAACCTCAGGAGGCTGTTCTTCCCCTTGTACTATTCATCAACATCGCCAGCGGCAAAACACCACCACCACACTAGAGTAGGGTATTACACCACAACGGTGGCCCGAACTAGTATAAATCTTGTGTCCCTTGTGTTATGAGTTCGTCGAGTTAGTCCGTGAGATCTTAGCAAAACTAGGACGTGGATCGGTAGGGGGGAGTCTTCGTGCGCACCCAAGTGTTCGAACCTTGAGGGTTTTGCTGGAACCCGTGATCCGACACTATGGATGTGAATTTTGTTGGTAGGAACAATTTTGGTAACAACGCTTATAGAGGAAACTTTAATCCTAGGCCGTATCCTAATAATTATGGTAATTCCTACAACAACTCTTATGGAAGTTTTTAATAAGATGCCCTCTGATTTTGAGACTAGTGTTAAAGAATTTATGATTTCTCAAAAGAATTTCAATGCTTTGCTTGAAGAAAAATTGCCTAAGATTGATGAGTTGGCTAGGAACGTGGATAGAATTTCTCTTGATGTTGATTCTTTGAAACTTAGATCTATTCCACCTAAGCATGATATCAATGAGTCTCTCAAATCTATGAGAATTTCCATTGATGAGTGTAAAGAAAGAACCACTAGGATGCGTGCTAAAAAAGATTGCTTTATGAAAGCGTGTTCTTCTAGTTTTCATGATAATAAGGATGAAGATATAAAAGTAATTGATGTGTCCCCTATTAAATCTTTGTTTTGCAATATGAATCTTGATAATGATGGGACTGGATATGAGTCAACTTTAGTTAAAAGGCGTCCCAATGATTCGGAGTTTTTAGATCTTGATGCAAAAATTGATAAAAGTGGGATTGAAGAGGTCAAAACTTTACATAGCAATGAACCCACTATTTTGGATTACAAGGAATTTAATTATGATAATTGTTCTTTAATATATTGTATTTCCTTGTTGCAATCCGTGCAAAATTCTCCGCATGCTTATAGTCAAAATAAGGCTTTTACCAAACATATCGTTGATGCTTTAAAGCAATCCTATGAAGAAAAGCTTGAATTGGAAGTTTCTATCCCTAGAAAACTTTATGATGAGTGGGAACCTACTATTAAAATTAAAATTAAAGACCATGAATGCTATGCTTTATGTGATTTGGGCACTAGTGTTTCCACGATTCCAAAAACTTTGTGTGATATGTTAGGTTTCCGTGAATTTGATGATTGTTCTTTAAACTTGCACCTTGCGGATTCCACTATTAAGAAACCTATGGGAAGAATTAATGATGTTCTTATTATTGCAAATAGGAATTATGTGCCCATAGATTTCATTGTCCTTGATATAGATTGCAATCCTTCATGTCCTATTATTCTTGGTAGACCTTTCCTTAGAACGATTGGTGCAATTATTGA
Source organism: Aegilops tauschii subsp. strangulata (assembly GCF_002575655.3). NCBI lineage: Eukaryota > Viridiplantae > Streptophyta > Magnoliopsida > Poales > Poaceae > Aegilops > Aegilops tauschii. Next base: position 441,907,092 of record NC_053036.3, read on the forward strand.
TATGAAAGAAGGGAATATTAGATTCCAATTTCCGTTAAGGAAAGGCATGGAACACTTTCCTGCTGGCCTACAAGGAGGCCATCCTCGAGGCCGGGGTGGCGACAAGGTCATGGCCAACTGGTTTCCCATGGCCCTCACCGACGCGCCGCGCGCCTGGCTGCTCAACCTCCCCGGATCTACAGTGGCATCTTGGGAGGAGCTGCGCGACCTCTTCACTGCACGCTACGCGGCACCTGTGCACCATGCGGTCGCGGCCCTACTAGGCGGCTCACAAGCACCACCTTCAGATCGTCATATCAAGCCAATCCTTCGCCATATCGGCGCCGCTTCCAAGCGCTCGGGGGCTCCGCCGGGCTGGGTCGCGCCTGAAGCCGACCTCACCTTCGACTTAGAAGACCACCCCGTCACCACCGCCGGCTCGGGTATGCTCTCGATGTTGTGCACGCCCACCATTTGCAACGTGGCTGTCACCAAGACCCTCATTGACGGCGGTGCCGGCCTCAACGTGCTCTCCGTGGAGGCCTTCAGCCTTCTTCATGTACCGCTCGAGCGGCTCAGCCTCAGCAAGTCTTTCTGAGGAGTTGGTGGCGGCACCGCCCACTCCCTGGGGCAGATCCGCCTCCCTGTCACCTTCGGCACGCGCGACAACTACCGCACCGAGCTGGTTGACTTCGACATCGCCCGCATCGGCCTCCCGTACAAAGCCATCCTCGGGTACCCGGCTCTGGCCCAGTTCATGGTAGCAACCCACCCGGCATACAACCTCATGAAGATGCCTGGAAGCAAGGGTGTCCTCACTATCAAGGGGGGTACCAAGGAGGCCGTGGCAGCGCTCACACTTGCCTTCAAGACCGCCGCGCCAGCACAGCCTGTCGGCACGGGTGCCCCCGAGGCCAAGGAGGCCGCACCGACCAAGAAGAAGCAGTTGTTCACCCAAGACAAGGCGGAAACCAAGCAGGTGCTGGTTGATGAAGACGGGTCCTCGGGAGCCACCTTTACCATAGGTGCCGGCCTTGACCCGAGCCAAGAGGAAGCGTTGGTGAAGTTCTTGCGCGCAAACAAGGAGATATTCACATGGGAGCCCAAGCAGCTGGTGGGAGTCCCGAGAGAAGTGATCCAACATCACTTGAGGGTGTGCCCCACCGTACGCCTAGTCAAGTAGCGGGCGAGACGACAGTCCATGGAGAAGCAGGCCTTCATCATCCAAGAGACCCGCAAGCTAGAGCCGGCGGGTGCCATTCGCGAGGTTCGGTACCCCGAATGGCTGGCGAACCCCGTCGTCGTGCCGAAGAAAGGTGGGAAGGAGCGAATGTGCGTCGACTTCACCAACCTCAACAAGGCCTGCCCCCAAGATCCGTTCCCGCTCCCATGCATTGACCAGATCGTCGACTCCACCGCCGAGTGCGACTTGATGTGCTTCCTGGATGCATTCTTAGGGTATCACCAGATCAAGATGGCGGTAGAAGATGTAGAGAAGATAGCCTTCCTGACCCCATGCGGGGTGTACTGCTACACTTGCATGCCTTTCGGACTGCATAACGCGGGCGCGACTTTTCAGCAGCTGATGCACATCGCCTTAGGGCGACAGCTCGGGAGGAACGCGGAGGCCTACGTCGACGACATTGTGGTAAAATCTCGGGAGGCGAGAACCTTGATCCAGGATCTGGAGGAGACCTTCGCGAGTCTACGCCAGGTGAACTTGCGGCTTAACCCGGAGAATTGCGTGTTTGGTGTCCCTTTCGGCAAGCTGCTGGGTTTCCTCATATCACACAGAGGGATTGAGGGAAACCCGGAAAAGATCAAGGCCATCGAAGACATGAGCCCACCTCAGATCCTCAAGGAAATGCAGAAGCTGGCTGGACGGGTGACTGCGTTGGGGCGCTTCATTTCCAAGCTGGGAGAGCGCGCCCTCCCTTTCTTCAAGCTGATGAAGAAGAAGGGCCCATTCGAGTGGACCCCGGAGGCCGACCGAGCTTTTCAAGACCTCAAGAGATACCTGACCAGCCCTCCAGTGATGGTGGCGCCACGGCCTCTCGAGCCCCTAGTGCTTTATCTCGTCGCCACTCCGTACTCGGCCAGCGCAGCTCTAGTGGCGGTTCGGGAAGAACACCAAGCCAAAGGCGTGTTACGTCGAGCCACGCCACCAACCGGACTGACGCAAGATTGGGAAGACACTGCAAGAGCCGTAGCGGCATCGGCAGAAGACCAAGCTCGGCAGGACGACGCCGTCAAGGTCCCGGCAAGCGCTCAAGCGTCAGAGGTTCCACCACCTCGCGAGACACCCCAACTTCCACAGGACACAAGCCTCACCAACACGCTGGTTCTCGTCGAGCACCCGGTGTATTTCGTCAGCACGGTGTTGCGGGAGGCAAGGGAACGATACCCCATGCCCCAGAAGCTCTTGCTCGTGCTCTTGGTGGCCTCACGGAAGTTGCGGCACTACTTCCAGGGCCACCCCATCAAAGTCGTCTCGGCCTACCCATTGGAGAGAGTACTCAGGAGCCCCAACTCTTCTGGAAGGGTCGCTGAGTGGAACATCAAGCTGCAGGCATTCTAGTTGGAGTTCAGCACCACCAGGGTCATCAAGGGAGCCGCCCTCGCTGATTTCGTGGCAGAATGGACGGATGCCCCGACGATGGAAGTAGGCGAGGACCAGTCCACCCCGCGGGGAAGTTAGGCGCCCGACGGCTGGGTCATGTATTTCGATGGGGCCTTCGCGCACCAGGGCGCGGGGGCTGGAGCAGTACTCGTCTCGCCCACTCAGGACAAGCTCTACTATGATGTACAGCTCTGCTTTCAGTAGGGCGAGAAGGTCTTCAACAACATTGCAGAATATGAAGGCCTAATAGATGGCCTGAAAGTTGCGGCAACCCTGGGGGTGAAGCGCCTCACCGTCAGGGGCGACTCGCAGCTTCTCATCAACTTCTCCAACAAAGTATATGAGCCGAAGGACGAGCACATGGAGGCATACCTCATGGAAGTGCACAAGATGGAGAAGCAGTTCCTGGTCTGGAGTTGCGGCACGTGCCCCATGGAACCAACAAGGAAGCTGACGACATCGCCAAGAGGGCATCGAAGCGGCAGCCCCAAGAGCCTGGCGTCTTCGAGGAGCGGCTCTTCAAGCCGTCAGCAATGCCACCACTCTCGAGGATAGCTCAGCCTGGGAGGAGCTCCCGCAGCCGCCTGCCACGGGAGCCCCAGCCTGCGGCCCGACTTCGGGAGCGCGCCTGCTCTTGGCGCTCGAGCCCCAGGAGGGATGCTGGACCAAGGAATTCAAGGAATACCTGATGCAAAGGACGCTGCTGGAGAAGGAGGAGGACGCGGAGCGTGTGGCTCGGCAAGCCACGACATATTGCATCCGGGACAGTGAGTTATACAGGAAGCGACCAAATGACATTTCATTGCGTTGCATCTCCAGAGACCAGGGGAAGGAGTTGCTATCCGACATACACGGTGGGGACTGCGGGCACCACTCGTCGTTGCGAACCCTCATCGGCAAGGCATTCCGCAGTGGATTCTATTGGCCCACGGTGCTCAATGACGCAGCCGAGCTGGTGAAGTCATGTGAAGCCTGCCAGTTCCACACCAAACAAATCCATCAGCCAACTCAGGGCCTCCAGACTATCGCACTCACTTGGCCGTTCGCGGTCTGGGGGCTGGATATCTTGGGCCCATTTCCTCGAGCACCAGGGGGCTACCACTACCTCTACATTGCCATCGACAAGTTCACCAAGTGGGCGGAAGTGGAACCCGTCTGCACCATCCCAGCTGGTTCCGCGGTCAAGTTCATCAAGGGTCTCGTGAGCCGTTTCGGGGTCCCCAACCGCATCATCACTCATAACGGCTCGCAGTTCACTAGTAATCTCTTCCGAACATACTGTGCTAACCTTGGAACGCAGATCTGCTATGCTTCGGTGGCACACCCTAGGAGCAATGATCAGGCCGAACGCGCCAACACAAAGGTCCTGAGGGGCCTCAAGACCAGGACTTTCAAGAAGAAGCTAGAGGCCTGCGGCAAGGGCTAGTACGACGAGCTCCAGTCCGTGTTGTGGTCCATCCGCACCACCGCCACCAAGCCAACGGGCGAGACCCCACTCTTCCTCATCTACAGAGCATAAGCGGTCCTCCCTCACGAGGCCAGGGATCGCTCCACACGGGTCCTGGCATTTGATGAAACGCAACAGGACGCCACGCGGGGTATGGACCTCGTGCTGGGGGAGGAACGCCGCCACGAAGCCGCACTACGGGCGGCAAGGTACCAGCAGGCGCTATGGTGATACCACTGCCGCAACATCCGCTCCAGGACGCTCGAGGCGGGTGACCTCGTCCTGAGGCGGGTCCTCTCCAGGGAAGGGCTGCATAAGCTCTCACCCATGTGGGAGGGCCCGTTCAAGGTCGTCCATGTCTCCAGGCCTAACGCCGCGTGCTTGGAGACACAGGACGGGGTACCCATCCAGAACGCCTGGAACATCCAGCACCTCCGGAAGTTCTACCCATGAAGAAGGCCCAGTGCCTGTGAAGAAAGGCCCAGTGCCTGTGAAGAAGGCCCAGTGCCTATGAAGATCGCCGCCCGTGACACTCTCACGTAATAACGAGTGGGGTTGTACATGCCCCGGAGTCTCAGGAGTGCCGCCCTCGGGCCTCAGGGGCTCCTTCCCACGTCCAAGTGGCAGCACTTAGCTCCGCGCTAGTGAGAAGACTTGAAGACTAGACTAGGTGCCGGATGCGGCTTTTCATTTGCTTTCCGAAGTTGGCTCGCCTCCTTTTAATTGAAAGTTTGCTTCTGGAGTTCCTTGCTGGTTTGGTTTCGTTGCTTTCTGCTCCTATTTCCGGTTCCAGTTTAACCTGTTTTCTCTCTCTCTCTCTCTCTCTCTCTCTCTCTCTCTCTCTCTCTCATACCTCGCGAGGGGGCTAGACAGACGCCCTCGCGAGCCTTTTCCTCTCCTCTGCCCTTCATCTGATTTTTTGTGAGGCATCCTCATTCGAGCCAACAATCTAGCGCACCTCTCCTGCTCCATGCCCCTCGGGTATTGCGATACGAAGCATTGGGTCTAGACTCGGGTGAACGGTAAGCCTCCTGGCGACGCTCCTAACAAGTTTTTCGCAGTTCCCTAGCACCCGCCAAGTCAAGGAAGGCCTCTGCAGGCACCAGGAAGCAAGTCCCTCGTGAGAAGGAGGCTACCCCAAGCGTGCCAAGCTAAGTTACCTCTACACAAAATAACGGCACAGCACGGAAATTAAACAACAAACATAGCAAAATGATTGGGAAATCATAGTTCGATACAAGCCCTCCGGGGCCCATACTGGTTTCTTCTTGATGCAGAAAGGAAAGGAAGAACAAAATAATGTTGTGCATGCCCCTACAGTGATCCACGGAGGCGGGCTCCTGGCACCGCCCCGAGCTCAGCCAGACCCTTCCTCGCGCTTCACGGAGGCGCGGCGACAAGACGATCCGCCACCACCTTCGAAGCGGGCGCGGCGGCGTGGTGGCTGGTTGTAGCCACCGCCACTGGAGCTGTTGCCGGAGGAAGAGCCGCCATAGCTGGACGAGACGCGGTCGGCACCAAGGGCTGGTTCGCCCTCGTCCTCGTCTCGACCATCGCCAAGGCCAAGCACCTCCTCGCCGTCGTTCACCTCGGGGCAGCACCCGACGCGGCGACCATCTTCTTCAAACACCCTCACGTAGAGGGTCGCATCACCGTCGCACCTGAAATGAAGAGTACATCGCCTGCCCAGGCCGCGCGCACTGGCAAACGTCTGCCAGCCGCGGGACAAAACTATGTTGCCCGCGGCGGAGACCTCGACCACAACCCAAGAAGCTCTGCTGCAGCAACCGTCCGCCTGCGGCCACAGCCCGCCTGGACCGGAGACCGGCAACTCGTCGGCGAAGAAGCGCGGGAGCTGAAGCCAGTTGCCGGCCGGGTTCTCCGACCAGACGATGAACTCCGGCCACACCTCCGCTGAATGGAAGCGCGACCAGGGAGGCCGTGCAACCATGGCGCGTCTCCCTTTGTCACCAGGGCTGCCACGACTGGAACGACCCCTGCCGTGCGCAACAGCGCCACCACGGGAACGGGGGGCCACGGCAGGGGTCGCGGTGTGCTTTCGGGGACGGTCGCGTCCATGCTTGGGCGCCGGGGAGCCGGGCCCCTCGCGAGGGGCCTTTCCCTTCTCTGCAGCGGAGAACCTCTTCGACGGCACCATTGGAGTCGGTGGTGGAGCAGAAGAAGAAGCAAGCGGAAGGGGAAGAAATGGGAGACGGGGGCTCTGCCCCCTCCTCATTTATAGCAGGAGAAGGCCAACCAGCGCCCCTCACGATCACAGGTAATGATGGTTTTCCTTGCATGTCGCAGGGACTTGTCAAGTCGGGCAGTTGCCGAGGCAGCGTGGGGAAGCGGAGACGCCCACGTCCAATCAACCGCCACGCATCAACCAAGGCCGTAGGCTATTGGGGCCCGCGGCGCTCCGCACTTGACCTTTAGCTTCGCCTCGAAGCCAAGCCCGAGCGCGCCTTGGGCCCGGGGGCTACTATCGGCTGATACGTCCATTTTGCATCATGCTTTTATATCGATATTTATTGCATTATCGGTTGTTATTACACGTTATGTCACAATACTTATGCATATTCTCTCTTATTTTACAAGGTTTACATAAGGAGGGAGAATGCCGTCAGCTGGAATTCTAGGCTGGAAAAGGAGCAAATAGTAGACACCTATTCTGCACAACTCCAAAAGTCCTGAAACTCCACGGAAGTTATTTTTGGAAATAATAAAAAATACTGAGCGGAAGAAATACGTCAGGGGGGCCACCACCTGTCCACGAGGGTGGGGGGCGCGCCCTACCCCCCTGGGCGTGCCCCCCTTCCTCGTGGGCCCCCTGTTGGTCCTCCGGTGGCCATCTTCTGCTATATGAAGTCTTTCGCCCGAAGAAAAATCAGAAGCAAGCTTTCGGGACGAGACTCCGCCGCCACGAGGCAGAACCTTGGCGGAACCAATCCAGGGCTCTAGCAGAGCTGTTCTGCCGGGGACACTTCCCTCCGGGAGGGGGAAATCATCGCCATCGTCATGACCAACGTTCCTCTCATCGGGAGAGGGCAATCTCCATCAACATCTTCACCAGCACCATCTCCTCTCAAACCCTAGTTCATCTCTTGTATCCAGTTCTTGTCTCCAAGTCCGGGATTGGTACCTGTGGGTTGCTAGTAGTGTTGATTACTCCTTGTAGTTGATGCTAGTTGGTTTATTTGGTGGAAGATCATATGTTCAGATCCTTTATGCATATTAACACCCCTCTGATTATGAACATGAATATGCTTTGTGAGTAGTTACGTTTGTTCCTGAGGACATGGGAGAAGTCTTGCTATTAGTAGTCATGTGAATTTGGTATTCGTTCGATATTTTGATGAGATGTATGTTGTCTATCCTCTAGTGGTGTTATGTGAACGTCGACTACATGACACTTCACCATTATTTGGGCCTAGAGGAAGGCATTGGGAAGTAATAAGTAGATGATGGGTTGCTAGAGTGACAGAAGCTTAAACCCTAGTTTATGTGTTGCTTCGTAAGGGGCTGATTTGGATCCATATGTTTCATGCTATGGTTAGGTTTACCTTAATACTTTTGTTGTAGTTGTGGATGCTTGCAATAGAGGTTAATCATAAGTGGGATGCTTGTTCAAGTAAGAACAGCACCCAAGCACCGGTCCATCCACATATCAAATTATCAAAGTACCGAACGCGAATCATATGAACATGATGAAAACTAGCTTGACGATAATTCCCATGTGTCCTCGGAAGCGCTTTTCTCTATATAAGAGTTTGTCCAGGCTTGTCCTTTGCTACAAAAAGGATTGGGCCACCTTGCTGCACTTTATTTACTTTTCTTACTTGTTGCTCGTTACAAATTATCTTATCACAAAAACTATCTGTTACCTATTATTTCAGTGCTTGCTGAAAACCGCTTATCATTTCCTTCTGCTCCTCGTTGGGTTCGACACTCTTACTTATTGAAAGGACTACGATAGATCCCCTATACTTGTGGGTCATCAAGACTGTTTTCTGGCGCCATTTCCGGGGAGTGAAGCGCCTTTGGTAGGTGGAATTTGGTAAGGAAAAATTTATATAGTGTGCTGAAATTTACTCACTTGTTACTATGGAAAGTAATCCTCTGAGGGGCTTGTTTAGGGTATCTTCACCCCGACCAGTAGAGCAAAGAGTTGCTCCTCAACCTACTGAACCTACTGAAAATGAAAATGTCCACTTTGAAATTCCTTCGGGTATGTTAGAAAAACTGCTAGCTAATCCTTTTGCAGGAGACGGAACAAAGCATCCTGATGAGCACCTAATATATGTGCATGAAGTTTGTGGATTATTTAAGCTTGCAGGTGTGCCCAGTGATTTTATTAAGAAGAAGCTCTTCCCTTTATCTTTGAAGGGAGATGCATTGACATGGTATATGATATGTGATGATACGGGGTCATGGAACTACAAACGATTGAAATTGGAATTTCATCAGAAGTTTTATCCTATGCATCTTGTTCATCGTGATCGTAATTATATATATAATTTTTGGCCTCGCGAAGGAGAAAGCATCGCTCAAGCTTGGGGGGAGGCTTAAATCAATGTTATATTAATGCCCCAATCATGAGCTCCCAAGAGAAATAATTATTCAAAGTTTTTATGCTCGGTTTTCTGATAATAATCGCACCATGCTCAATACTTCTTGTGCTGGCTCTTTTATGAAGAAGACTATTGAATTCAAATGGGATTTATTGGATAGAATTAAACGCAACTCTGAAGATTGGGATCTCGATGAAGGTAAGGAGTCAGGTATGACACCTAAGTTTGATTGTGTTAAATCTTTTATGGATACTGATGTTTTTCATAAATTTAGCACTAAATATGGACTTGACTCTGAGATAGTAGCTTCTTTCTGCGAATCTTTTGCTACTTATGTTGATCTCCCCAAGGAGAAGTGGTTTAAATATCATCCTCCCATATAAGTAAAAGTAGCTGCACCTACTAAAGTTGAAGAAAAGACTATCACTTATAATGATCCTATTGTTCCTACTTCTTATGTTGAGAAACCACCTTTCCCTGTTAGGATAAAGGATCATGCTAAAGCTTCAACTGTGGTTCGTAAAAGCAATATTAGAACTTATACACCTCCTGAGAAAATTAAAGTTGAACCTAATATTGCTATTGTTAAAGATCCCTTGTCTGATAATATTGATGGGCATGTTAATTATTTCTATGAGGAAACTGCTAGAATTGCCAAACCTTGTGCTAAAGATAAACATAGACCTGTGGTAGGCATGCCTGTTATTTCTGTTAAAATAGGAGATCATTGTTATCATGGCTTATGTGATATGGGTGCAAGTGCTAGTGCCATACCTATTGACTTATTACAAAGAAAATAAGCATGATATTGCACCTGCTGAGTTAGAAGATATTGATGTCACAATTAACTTGCCAATAGAGATACTATTTCACCAATTGGAATTGTTAGAGATGTTGAAGTCTTGTGTGGGAAAACTAAATATCCTGCTGATTTTCTTTTCTTGGCTCCCCACAAGATAGCTTTTGTCCCATTATATTTGGTAGACCCTTCTTGAACACCGTAAATGCTAGGATAGACTGCGAAAAGGATGTTGTTACTATTGGTCTAGGTGATATGTCTCATGAGTTTAATTTTTCTAAATTTCGTAGACAACACCGTGAAGAGGAATTACCTAGTAAGGATGAAATTATTGGTCTTGCTTCTATTGCCGTACCTCCTAGTGATCCTTTAGAACAATATTTGCTAGACCATGAAAATGATATGTTTATGAATGAAAGAAGGGAAATAGATGAAGTATTCTTTAAACAGGAACCCATCCTGAAACACAATTTGCCTGTTGAAATCCTAAGGGATCCTCCTCCACCCAAGGGTGATCCCGTGTTTGAGCTCAAACCGTTACCCGATACTCTTAAATATGCTTATATTGATGAGAAAAAGATATATCCTGTTATTATTAGTGCTAACCTTTCAGAGCATGAAGAAGAGAGATTATTGAAAACTCTGAAGAAGCACCGTGCTGCTATTGGATATACTCTTGTTGATCTTAAGGGCATTAGTCCCACTCTATGTCAACATAAAATAAATTTGGAGGAAGATGCCAAACCAGTTCGTGATCATCAACGACGGCTAAATCCTAAGATGAAGGAAGTGGTAAGAAAAGAAATACTAAAGCTCCTTGAGGCATGTATAATTTATCCCGTTGCCTTATAGTCAGTGGGTAAGTCCTGTCCATTGTGTCCCTAAGAAGGGATGTATTACCGTCGTTCCTAATGATAAAGATGAGTTGATCCCGCAAAGAATTATTACAGGTTATAGGATGGTAATTGATTTCCGCAAATTAAATAAGGCTACTAAAAAGATCATTACCCCTTACCTTTTATCGATCAAATGCTAGAAAGATTATCCAAACATACACATTTTTGCTTTCTAGATGGTTATTCCGGTTTCTCTCAGAAACCTGTGTCAGCCAATGATCAATCAAAGACTACTTTTACTTGCCCTTTTGGTATTTTTGCTTATAGACGTATGCCTTTTGGTTTATGTAATCACCTGCTACCTTTCAAAGATGCATGATGGCTATATTCTCTGACTTTTGTGAAAAGATTTGTGAGGTTTTCATGGACGATTTCTCCGTTTATGGATCCTATTTTGATGATTGCTTGAGCAACCTTGATCGAGTTTTGCAGAGATGTGAAGAAACTAATCTTGTCTTGAATTGGGAAAAGTGCCACTTTATGGTTAATGAAGGTATTTTCTTGGGGCATAAAGTTTCTGAAAGAGGTATTGAGGTTGATAAAGCCAAGGTTGATGCTATTGAAAAGATGCCATGTCCCAGGGACATCAAAGGTATAAGAAGTTTCCTTGGTCATGCCGGGTTTTATAGGAGGTTCATTAAGGACTTCTCAAAAATTTCTCGGCCTCTGACTAATTTATTACAAAAAGATATACCATTTGTTTTTTATGATGATTGTGTAGAAGCATTTGAAATACTTAAGAAAGCATTGATCTCTGCACCTATTGTTTAGCCACCTGATTGGAATTTACCCTTTGAAATCATGTGTGATGCTAGTGATTATGCTGTAGGTGCTGTTCTAGGGCAAAGAGTTGATAAGAAATTAAATGTTATTCAATATGCTAGTAAAACTCTAGACAATGCTCAGAGAAATTATGCTACTATTGAAAAGGAATTCTTAGCAGTCGTATTTGCTTGTGATAAGTTCAGACCTTATATTGTTGATTCTAAAGTAACTATTCACACGGATCATGCTGCTATTAAATATCTCATGGAAAAGAAAGATGCTAAACCTAGACTTATTATATGGGTTCTCTTACTACAAGAATTTGATTTGCATATTGTTGATAGAAAAGGAGCTGAGAACCCCGCTGCAGACAACTTGTCTAGGTTAGAGAATGTTCTTGATGACCCACTACCTATTGATGATAGCTTTCCTGATGAACAATTAAATGTCATAAATGCTTCTCGTACTACTCCATGGTATGCTGATTATGCTAATTATATTATTGCTAAATTTATACCACCTAGTTTCACATACCAGCAAAAGAAAAAGTTTTTCTATGATTTGAGACATTACTTTTAGGATGACCCACATCTTTATAAAGAAGGAGTAGATGGTGTTATTAGACGTTGTGTACCTGAGCATGAACAGGAACAGATCCTACGCAAGTGTCACTCCGAGGCTTATGGAGGACACCATGCTGGAGATAGAACTGCACATAAGGTATTGCAATCTGGTTTTTTATTGGCCTACTCTCTTTAAGGATGCCCGTAAGTTTGTCTTATCTTGTGATCAATGTCAAAGAATTGGTAATATTAGTAGACATCAAGAAATGCCTATGAATTATTCACTTGTTATTGAACCATTTGATGCTTGGGGGTTTGATTATATGGGACCTTTTCCAGCCTCTAATGGATACACACATATTTTAGTTGCGGTTGATTATGTTACTTAGTGGGTAGAAGCTATTCCAACTAGTAGTGCTGATCATAACACTTATATTAAAATGCTTAAAGAAGTTATTTTTCCGAGGTTTGGAGTCCCTAGATATTTAATAACTGATGGTGGTTCACATTTTATTCATGGTGCTTTCCGAAAAATGCTTGCTAAATATGATGTTAATCATAGAATTGCATCCCCTTATCACCCGCAGTCTAGTGGTCAAGTAGAATTGAGTAATAGAGAACTCAAATTAATTTTGCAAAAGACTATTAATAGATCTAGAAAAAATTGGTCCAAGAAACTTGATGATGCATTATGGGCCTATAGAACTGCATATAAAAATCCTATGGGTATGTCTCCGTATAAAATGGTTTATGGAAAAGCATGTCACTTACCTCTCGAACTAGCACATAAGGCATATTGGGCTATTACAGAGCTCAACTATGATTTCAAACTTGCCGGTGAGAAGAGGTTATTTGACATTAGCTCACTTGATGAATGGAGAACCCAAGCGTATGAGAATGCCAAATTGTTTAAACAAAAAGTTAAAAGATGGCATGACAAAAGAATACAAAAGCGTGAGTTTAATGTAGGTGATTATGTGTTACTATACAACTCTCGTTTAAGTTTTTTTGCAGGAAAACTTCTCTCTAAATGAGAAGGCCCTTACGTTATCGAGGAGGTCTATCGTTCCGGTGCCATAAAAATCAACAATTTTGAAGGCACAAATCCGAAGGTGGTGAACGGTCAAAGAATCAAACATTATATCTCGGGTAATCCCATAAATGTTGAAACCAATGTTATTGAAACCGTAACCCCGGAGGAATACATAAGAGACACTTTTCGGAACTTTTCAGACTCCGAAAAGGAATAGGTATGTGGTACGGTAAGTAAACCGACTCCAAAACAGTTCTAAAGGCAATTTTCCTCCATTTTGGAATATTTAGAAAAAAAGAAAAATAAGAGGCAGTCCGGGAAGGACACGAGGCCTCCACGAGGGTGGAGGGCGCACCCTACCCCCCTAGGCACGCCCCCTACCTCGTGGGCACCTCGTGCGCTCTCCAGACTCCGTTTTCTTGCACCATACGTATTTTGGTCAGTAAAAATTCATTATATAATCTCCCGAGGGTATTGACTCCTGTATCACGCAAATATCCTCTATACTTGTTTCGAGTTGTCCTGCTGCAGATTAGAGCAACATGTTGTCCGAGGATTCGGAAGGAGAAAGCTATGTGGCCGATTACCTTACAGATCCTAAGGTCTATGGAGATGTGGAGCATTGCGGTTGGACTACGGAGGAAGAAGAGGACTATGAACCCAAGGGAAAGGAGGAGAAAGATGAAGTCCCATTACCTCAACCTGGGGACATGCATGTGGAGTTCAAAAAGTCAAGCCTCCCTGATAGGGCAAAGAAACTAAAGATCGAGTTTATCCCTTTTCGTCTCTTGCAGGAAAACAAGCAGGAGCTATGCAAAAAGATATTAATCCTGGAGCAGGAGATTGATGACTTGAGGGATCAAAATTCTGTCCTCAAGCGCAAATTAAGGGAGAATCCTACGCCATCAACTAAACCATCACCTCCATCTTCTTCACCAACAAAGGAGACATAATCACATGGGTATGGGCACTCCCCTTGGCAACTGCCAAGCTTGGGGGAGGTGCCCCGGTATCGTATCACCATCACACTCCTATCTTTACCGTTTTTCTTAGTTCGATCCTATTAGTAGTATCTTGATCTAGTAGAATAAAGTTTATGGTATGATCTAGTTTTGAGTTTTGCTTTATGATCTCTCTATGTAATCAAGTCCGTGAGCTATATAATAAAGATTTTTGTTGAGTCAAGGGCTTGATTATTTTTCCATGATCTTGACTGAATAAAATAAAAGAGAAAAGGAATAAAAGGAAATAAAGAGATCATATTGATCTTATTGAGAGTAATGACTTCACATAGAAAGAGTATGATGATAAAAAATTGTTGAGAGTTGACAAACATAGCTTTGGTCATCATTGCAATTAATAGGAAGTAATAAAGAAAGAGAGGTTTCACATATAAATATACTATCTTGGACATCTTTTATGATTGGGAGCACTCATTAAAATATGACATGCTAAAGAGTTGATGTTGGACAAGGAAGACAACGTAATGGGTTATGTTTTCTTATATGTGAGATAAAGTATATTGTCATGGATCATCCAACATGTTGAGCTTGCCTTTCCCCCTCATGCTAGCCAAATTCTTTGCACCAAGTAGAGATACTACTTGTGCTTCCAAATACCCTTAAACCCTGTTTTTCCATGAGAGTCCACCATACCTACCTATGGATTGAGTAAGATCCTTCAAGTAAGTTTTCATCGGTGCAAGGAATAAAAATTGCTCTCTAAATATGTATGATTGATTGGTGTGGAGGAAATAAGCTTTATACGATCTTGTGATGTGGAAGAAATAAAAGCGACGGACTGCATAATAAAGGTTCATATCACAAGTGGCAATATAAAGTGACGGTCTTTCGCATTAAGATTTTGTGCATCCAACCCTGAAAGCGCATGGCAACCTCTGCTTCCCTCTGCGAAGGGCCTATCTTTTATTATTATCTTCTACCTTATGCAAGAGTCATGGTGATCTTCGCCTTTCCTTTTTATATTTTATCCTTTGGAAAGCACAGGATGTTGGAAAGATCCTAATATATATATATATATATATAATTGGATGTAAGTTAGCATGAACTATTATTGTTGACATTACCCTTGAGGTAAAAGGTTGGGAGGCAAAACTATAAGCCCCTATCTTTCTCTGTGTCCGATTAAAACTCCGTAACCACAAGTATTGCCTGAGTGTTAGCAATTATGAAAGACTAAATGATAGTTGAGTATGTGGACTTGCTAGAAAGCTCTGACATAGACTCTTTCTGATGTTATGATAAATTGCAATTGCTTCAATGACTTAGATTATAGTTTGTTAGTTCTCAATAAACTTTCTGATTCATACTTTGCATTGTGCACAGATTATTACTTGAGCATTAGAAATCATATGAGAATATTCATATATGTTACTGCTATGAGAATAATCATGATGCACTCATGTCCGTATTTTATTTTTTTTACACCTCTACCTCTAAACATGTGGACCTATTTATCGTTATCGGCTTCCGCTTGAGGACAAGCGAGGTCTAAGCTTATGAGAGTTGATACGTCCATTTTGCATCATGCTTTTATATCGATATTTATTGCATTATGGGCTGTTATTACACGTTATGTCACAATACTTATGCCTATTCTATCTTATTTTACAAGGTTTACATAAGGAGGGAGAATGCCGGCAACTGGAATTCTGGGCTGGAAAAGCAGCAAATATTAGAGACCTATTCTGCACACCTCCAAAAGTCCTGAAACTCCACGAAAGTTATTTTTGGAAATAATAAAAAATACTGAGCAGAAGAAATACGTCAGGGGGGCCACCACCTGTCCACGAGGGTGGGGGCGCGCCCTACCCCCTGGGCGCGCCCCCTACCTCGTGGGCCCCCTGTTGGTCCTCCGGTGGCATCTTCTGCTATATGAAGTCTTTTGCCTGAAGAAAAATTAGAAGCAAGCTTTCGGGACGAGACTCCGCCGCCACGAGGCGGAACCTTGGCGGAACCAATCTAGGGCTCCGGCAGAGCTGTTCTGCCGGGGACACTTCCCTCCGGGAGGGGGAAATCATCGCCATCGTCATCACCAATGCTCCTCTCATCGGGAGAGGGCAATCTCCATCAACATCTTCACCAGCACCATCTCCTCTCAAACCCTAGTTCATCTCTTGTATCCAATTCTTGTCTCCAAGTCCGGGATTGGTACCTGTGGCCTTGCTAGTAGTGTTGATTACTCCTTGTAGTTGATGCTAGTTGGTTTATTTGGTGGAAGATCATATGTTCAGATCCTTTATGCATATTAATACCCCTCTGATTATGAACATGAATATGCTTTGTGAGTAGTTACGTTTGTTCCTGAGGACATGGGAGAAGTCTTGCTATTAGTAGTCATGTGAATTTGGTATTCGTTCCATATTTTGATGAGATGTATGTTGTCTATCCTCAAGTGGTGTTATGTGAACGTTGACTACATGACACTTCACCATTAGTTGGGCCTATAGGAAGGCATTGGGAAGTAATAAGTAGATGATGGGTTGCTAGAGTGATAGAAGCTTAACCCTAGTTTATGCGTTGCTTCGTAAGGGGCTGATTTGGATCCATATGTTTCATGCTATGGTTAGGTTTACCTTAATACTTTTGTTGTAGTTGTGGATGCTTGCAATAGAGGTTAATCATAAGTGGGATGCTTGTTCAAGTAAGAACAGCACCCAAGCACCGGTCCACCCACATATCAAATTATCAAAGTACCGAACGCGAATCATATGAACGTGATGAAAACTAGCTTGATGATAATTCCCATGTGTCCTCGGGAGCGCTTTTCCCTATATAAGAGTTTGTCCAGGCTTATCCTTTCCTACAAAAAGGATTGGGCCACCTTGCTGCACTTTATTTACTTTTGTTACTTGTTGCTCGTTACAAATTATCTTATCACAAAACTATCTGTTACCTATTATTCAAGTGCTTGCAGAGAATACCTTGCTGAAAACCGCTTATCATTTCCTTCTGCTCCTCGTTGGGTTCGACACTCTTACTTATCAAAAGGACTACGATAGATCCCCTATACTTGTGGGTCATCGTCGGCGTCCTGGGAACGAGGGTCCCCAGATTTGCCTGCCTGCGGCCCGCGGCGTGGTTGTGCTAGCAGGCCTGTACGGCCCATCTTCATCAACAAGGCATTCAAGACCCTCGCGAGGGGCCAAGCCTCGCGAGGCGGACGGCGCAAGACCTCCTCAGGAGCGGCCTTGCCAGGCAGGCTCATGAGGGGTGGAGAGATCAAGGAAAGGAAAACCTTGCGAGGTTCTCATGACATGAGCCATGAAGATCGAGACCAGGCGGGTGCCAGCGCGCGCAGCGTCCTTGTTTCCTCTTTGGTGCTAATGAGGCAAGCGCAGGCGCGGAGTACCGAGGCATCAGGCAAAGGTTTCCATATCGACGCAATGAGACCAGGACCAACAGGACGGCAAGACGGAGGTCACCATGGAGCCCAATGCGGCGTCACCTCAAGAGCCTTTTGCAGGCGAAGACCGCTTTTGTCAGGATAAGCTGTACTAGTTGTCCCCTTTCAAATTGGCCATTGTTGGCTCCCTTCCCGCTCAATATTTGGGGAGAGGACCAGGGCCTCTATAAATAGGACTAGCCACCACAGTAGAAGGCAACTAAGCCTGAGCTGATCGAATCCTCACATACACAAGTTCGCCAAGCAGAAGAACACCTCAACCTCAGGAGGCTGTTCTTCCCCTTGTATTATTCATCAACAGCCCAAGAGGCAATCCACCACCACCACACTAGAGTAGGGTATCACACCACAACGGTGGCCCGAACTAGTATAAATCTTGTGTCCCTTGTGTTATGAGTTCGTCAAGTTAGTCCGTGAGATCTTAGCAAAACTAGGACGTGGATCGGTAGGGGGAAGTCTTCGTGCGCACCCTAGTGTTCGAACCTTGAGGGTTTTGCTGGAACCCGTGATCCGACACTATGGATGTGAATTTTGTTGGTAGGAACAATTTTAGTAACAACGCTTATAGAGGAAATTTTAATCCTAGGCCGTATCCTAATAATTCCTCTAATAATTATGGTAATTCCTACAACAACTCTTATGGAAATTTTAATAAGATGCCCTCTGATTTTGAGACTAGTGTTAAAGAATTTATGATTTCTCAAAAGAATTTCAATTCTTTGCTTGAAGAAAAATTGCCTAAGATTGATGAGTTGGCTAGGAACGTGGATAGAATTTCTCTTGATGTTTATTCTTTGAAACTTACATATATTCCACCTAGGCATGATATCAATGAGTCTCTCAAAGCTATGAGAATTTCCATTGATGAGTGCAAAGAAAGAACCGCTAGGATACGTGCTAAAAAAGATTGCTTTATGAAAGCATGTTCTTCTAGTTTTCATGATAATAAGGATGAAGATCTAAAAGTAATTGATGTGTCCCCTATTAAATCTTTGTTTTGCAATATGAATCTTGATAATGATGGGACTGGAGATGAGTCAACTTTAGTTAAAAGGCGTCCCAATGATTCGGAGTTTTTAGATCTTGATGCAAAAATTGATAAAAGTGGGATTGAAGAGGTCAAAACTTTACATAGCAATGAACCCACCATTTTGGATTACAAGGAATTTAATTATGATAATTGTTCTTTAATATATTGTATTTCAATTTTGCAATCCGTGCTAAATTCTCCGCATGCTTATAGTCAAAATAAGCCTTTTACCAAACATATCATTAATGCTTTAAAGCAATCCTATGAAGAAAAGCTTGAATTGGAAGTTTCTATCCCTAGAAAACTTTATGATGAGTGGGAACCTACTATTAAAATTAAAATTAAAGACCATGAATGCTATGCTTTGTGTGATTTGGGCGCTAGTGTTTCCACGATTCCAAAAACTTTGTGTGATATGTTAGGTTTCCGTGAATTTGATGATTGTTCTTTAAACTTGCACCTTGTGGATTCCACTATTAAGAAACCTATGGGAAGAATTAATGATGTTCTTATTGTTGCAAATAGGAATTATGTGCCTGTACATTTCATTGTCCTTGATATAGATTGCAATCCTTCATGTCCTATTATTCTTGGTAGACCTTTCCTTAGAACGATTGGTGCAATTATTGATATGAAAGAAGGGAATATCAGATTCCAATTTCCGTAAAGGAAAGGCATGGAACACTTTCCTAGAAATAAAATTAAATTACCTTATGAATCTATTATGAGAGCTACTTATGGATTGCCTATCAAAGATGGCAATACCTAGATCTATCCTTGCCTTTATGCCTAGCTAGGGGCGTTAAACGATAGCGCTTGTTGGGAGGCAACCCAATTTTATTTTTTTCTTGCTTTTTAGTTATGTTTAGTAATAAATAATTCATCTAGCCTCTGGTTAGATGTTTTTTCATGTTTAAATTAGTGTTTGTGCCAAGTAGAACCTTTGGGAAGACTTGGGTGAAGTCTTTTTGATCTTGCTGTAAAAGACAGAAGCTTTAGCGCTCACGAGATTAGCTACAACTTTTTACTGGAGAGTTCTATTTAGTTGATTATTTTTGCAGATGATTCATATATAAATTCCTCACGTCTAGCAATTTATTTTAGAATTTTTGGAGTTCCATAAATATGCGTTTGATACAGATTACTACAGACTGTTCTATTTTTGACAGATTCTGTTTTTCGTGTGTTGTTTGCTTATTTTGATGAGTCTATGGCTAGTATCGGAGGTTATGAACCATAGAGAAGTTGGAATACATTAGGTTTAACACCAATATAAATAAATAATGAGTTCATTACAGTAACTTGAAGTGGTGTTTTGTTTTCTTTCGCTAACAGAGCTCACGAGATTTTCTGTTAAGTTTTGTGTTGTGAAGTTTTCAAGTTTTGGGTAAAGATTTGATGGATTATGGAACAAGGAGTGGCAAGAGCCTAACATTGGGGATGCCCAAGGAACCCCAAGGTAAAACTCAAGGAAAACCAAAAATCCTAAGCTTGGGGATGCCCCGGAAGGCATCCCCTCTTTTGTCTTCGTCCATCGGTAACTTTACATGGAGCTATATTTTTATTCACCACATGATATGTGTTTTGCTTGGAGCGTCTTGTATGATTTGAGTCTTTGATTTTTAATTCACCACAATCATCCTTTCTGTACACACCTTTTGGGAGAGACACACATTAATCGAAATTTATTAGAATACTCTATGTGCTTCACTTATATCTTTTGAGCTAAACAATTTTGCTCTAGTGCTTCACTTATATCTTTTAGAGCACGGTGGTGGTTATATTTTATAGAAATTATTGATCTCTCATGCTTCACTTATATTATTTTGAGAGTCTTTTAGAACAGCATGGTAGTTTGCCTTGGCTATAAATTTAGTCCTATTATGATAGGCATCCAAGATGGATATAATAAAAACTTTTATATAAGTGCATTGAATACTAAGAGAAGTTTGATACTTGATGATGGTTTTGAGATATCAAGAGTGTGATATTAGAGTTATGCTAATTGAGTAGTTGCGAATTTGAGAAATACTTGTTCAAAAGTTTGTGATTCCCGTAGCATGCACGTATGGTGAACCGTTATGTGATGAAGTCGGAGCATGATTTATTTATTGATTGTCTTCCTTATGAGTGGCGGTCGGGGACGAGCAATGGTCTCTTCCTACCAATCTATCCCCCTAGGAGCATGCGCATAGTACTTCGTTTCAATAACTAATAGATTTTTGCAATAAGTATGTGAGTTCTTTATGACTAATGTTGAGTCCATGGATTATACGCACTCTCGCCCTTCCACCATTGCTAGCCTCTCTAATACCGCGCACCTTTCACCGGTATCATACACCCACCATATACCTTCCTCAAAACAGACACCATACCTACCTATTATGGCATTTCCATAGCCATTCCGAGATATATTGCCATGCAACTTACCACCGTTCCATTTATTATGACACGCTTCATCATTGTCATATTGCTTTGCATGATCATGTAGTTGACATCGTATTTGTGGCAAAGCCACCTTTATAAGTCTTTCATACATGTCACTCTTGATTCATTGCATATCCTGGTACACCGCTGGAGGCATTCACATAGAGTCATATTTTGTTCTAAGTATTGAGTTGTAGTCTTTGAGTTGTAAGTAAATAAAAGTGTGATGTTCATCATTATTAGAGCATTGTCCCAAGTGAGGAAAGGATGATGGAGACTATGATTCCCCCACAAGTCGGGATGAGACTCCGGACAAAAAGAAAAAAAGAGAAAGATAAGAGGCCAAAAAACAGAAGGCCCAAATAAAAAATGAGAGAAAAAGAGAGAAGGGACAATGTTACTATCCTTTTACCACACTTGTGCTTCAAAGTAGCACCATGATCTTCATGATAGAGAGTCTCCTATGTTGTCACTTTCATATACTAGTGGGAATTTTACATTATAGAACTTGGCTTGTACATTCCAATGATGGGCTTCCTCAAAATGCCCTAGGTCTTCATGACCAAGCGAGTTGGATGCACACCCACTTAGTTTCTTTTGTTGATCTTTCATACACTTATAGCTCTAGTGCATCCATTGCATGGAAATCCCTACTCACTCACATTGATATATATTGATGGGCATCTCCATAGCCCATTGATACGCCTAGTTGATGTGAGACTATCTTCTCCTTTTTTGTCTTCTCCACAACCACCATTCTATTCCACATATAGTGCTATATCCATGGCTCACGCTGATGTATTGTGTGAAGATTGAAAAAGTTTGAGAACATCAAAAGTATGAAACAATTGCTTGGCTTGTCATCGGGGTTGTGCATGATTAAATACTTTGTGTGATGAAGATAGAGCATAGCCAGACTATATGATTTTGTAGGGATAACTTTCTTTGGCCATGTTATTTTGAGAAGACATGATTGCTTAGTTAGTATGCTTAAAGTATTATTATTTTTATGTCAATATTAAACTTTTATCTTGAATCTTTCGGATCTGAACATTCAAGCCACAATAAAGAAAATTACATTGAGAAATATGCTAGGTAGCATTCCACATCAAAAATTCTGTTTTTATCATTTACCTACTCGAGGACGAGCAGGAATTAAGCTTGGGGATGCTTGATACGTCTCCAACGTATCTATATTTTTTAATTGTTCCATGCTATTATATTATCTGTTTTGGATGTTTAATGGGCTTTACTATACACTTTTATATTATTTTTGGGACTAACCTACTAACCCAAGGCCCAGTGCAAATTGTTGTTTTTTTGCCTATTTCAGTGTTTCGCAGAAAAGGAATATCAAACGGAGTCCAAACGGAATGAACCCTTCGGGAGAGTTATTTTTGGAACAAACGTGATCCAGAGGACTTGGAGTGGACGTCAAGAAATCAACGAGGAGGCCACGAGGTAGTGAGGCGCGCCTGCCCTCCTGGGCGCGCCCCCACCCTCGTGGGCCCCTCGTAGCTCCACCGACCTACTTCTTCCTCCTATATATACCCATATATCCCGAAACCAACTAGGAGCACCACGAAACCCTATTTCCACCACCGCAACCTTCTGTACCCGTGAGATCTCATCTTGGGGCCTTTTCCGGCGCTCCACCGGAGGGGGAATCGATCACGGAGGGCTTCTACATCAACACCATAGCCTCTCCGATGATGTGTGAGTAGTTTACCACAGACCTTCGGGTCCATAGTTATTAGCTAGATGGCTTCTTCTCTCTCTTTGGATCTTCTTGGAGATCTATTCAATGTAACTCTTTTTGCGGTGTGTTTGTCGAGATCCGATGAATTGTGGGTTTATGATCAAGATTATCTATGAACAATATTTGAATCTTCTCTGAATTCTTTTATGTATGATTGGTTATCTTTGCAAGTCTCTTCGAATTATCAGTTTGGTTTGGCCTACTAGATTGATATTTCTTGCATGGGAGAAGTGCTTAGCTTTGGGTTCAATCTTGCGTTGCTCGATCCCAGTGATCGAAGGGGAAACGACACGTATTGTATTGTTGCCATCGAGGATAACAAGATGGGGTTTATATCATATTGCTTGAGTTTATCCCTCTACATCATGTCATCTTGCCTAATGCGTTACTATGTTCTTATGAACTTAATACTCTAGATGCATGCTGGATAGCGGTCGATGTGTGGAGTAATAGTAGTAGATGTAGGCAGGAGTCGGTCTACTTGTCACGGACATGATGCCTATATACATGATCATGCCTAGATATTCTCATAATTATGCACTTTTCTATCAATTGCTCGACAGTAATTTGTTCACCCACCGTAATACTTATGATATCTTGAGAGAAGCCACTAGTGAAACCTATGGCCCCGGGATCTATTTTCCATCATATTAATCTTCCATCAACTAGCTATTTCTGGTGCCGTTTATTTTGCAATCTTTACTTTCAATCTTTATCATAAAAATACCAAAAATATTATCTTATCATCTCTATCAGATCTCACTTTTGCAAGTGGTCGTGAAGGGATTGACAACCCCTTTATCGCGTTGGTTGCAAGGTTCTTATTTGTTTGTGTAGGTACGAGGGACTTGCGTGTGGCCTCCTACTGGATTGATACATTGGTTCTCAAAAACTGAGGGAAATACTTACGCTACTTTGCTGCATCACCCTTTTCTCTTCAAGGGAAAACCAACGCATGCTCAAGAGGTAGCACTGTCCGATCAAGAATAGCATGAAGAGCCGCCACCAACTGTGCCTCCAGGTCAGGGATTGCAAGATCCTCTTCTGTTGGTAGCTTAACTGAAGGGTTATGCAATATGTCAAGAAAAACATTGGGTGGTACCGGCTTACACTGAGACCCCAGCCGGCTTAAAGCATCAGCCGCTTCATTCTTTCTACGATCAACATGTTCCACTTGATAACCTTTTAAATGGCCTGCAATACTATCAACTGCCCGGCGATAACCCGCCATGAGCGGGTCCTTAGAATCCCAAGTTCCTGAGACCTGCCGAGCCACCAAATCTCAGTCTCCAAAGCACCTCACCCGGCTTAAGTTCATCTCTTTAGCCACCCGAAGGCCATGGAGCAGAGCCTCATACTCAGCTGCATTATTAGTGCAAGGGAACATTAATCGTAGCACATAACAAAACTTATCACTTCATGGGGAAGTCAAGATAACTCCAGCCCCCGAGCCCTCCAGCTGCCTTGACCCGTCAAAGTGAATCGCCCAGTAAGTGTTATCTGGTTTCTCCTCTGGTGTCTGCAATTCTGTCCAATCGTTGATGAAATCCACAAGAGCCTGTGACTTGATAGGTGTCCTTGGCATATATTTCAACCCATGAGGACCAAGCTCAATGGCCCACTTGGCCACCCGGTATGTGGCTTCTTGCTACCTCTTGAGCACTGCGTTGGTTTTCCCTTGAAGAGGACAGGGTGATGCAGCAAAGTAGCGTAAGTATTTCCCTCAGTTTTTGAGAACCAAGGTATCAATCCAGTAGGAGGCCACGCACGAGTCCCTCGCACCTACACAAACAAATAAATCCTCGCAACCAACGTGATAAGGGGTTGTCAATCCCTACACGGTCACTTACGAGAGTGAGATCTGATAGATATAATAGGATAATATTTTTGGTATTTTTATGATAAAGATGCAAAGTAAAGAAAGTAAAATAAAAACGGTGCTAGAAATAGCTAAGTGTTGGAAGATTAATATGATGGAAAATAGACCCGGGGGCCATAGGTTTCACTAGTGGCTTCTCTCAAGAGCATAAGTATTTACGGTGGGTGAACAAATTACTGTTGAGCAATTGACATAATTGAGCATAGTTATGAGAATATCTAGGTATGATCATGTATATAGGCACCATGTCCGAGACAAGTAGACCGACTCCTGCCTGCATCTATTACTATTACTCCACACATCGACCGCTATCCAGCATGCATCTAGAGTATTAAGTTCATAAGAACAGAGTAACGCTTTAAGCAAGATGACATGATGTAGAGGGATAAACTCATGCAATATGATATAAACCCCATCTTGTTATCCTCGATGGCAACAAAGCTAAGCACTTCTCCCATTGCAAGAAAGATCAATCTAGTAGGCCAAACCAAACTGATAATTCGAAGAGACTTGCAAATATAACCAATCATACATAAAAGAATTCAGAGAAGATTCAAATATTGTTCATAGATAAACTTGATCATAAACCCACAATTCATCGGTCTCAACAAACACACCGCAAAAGAAGATTACATCGAATAGATCTCCACGAGAGAGGGGGAGAACATTGTATTGAGATCGAAAAAGAGAGAAGAAGCCATCTAGCTAATAACTATGGACCCGAAGGTCTGAGGTAAACTACTCACACATCATCGGAAGGGCTATGGTGTTGATGTAGAAGCCCTCCGTGATCGATGCCCCCTCCGGCGGAGCTTCGGAACAGGCCCCAAGATGGGATCTCACGGGTACAGAAGGTTGCGGCGGTGGAATTAGGTTTTTGGCTCCGTATCTGGTAGTTTGGGGGTACGTAGGTATATATAGGAGGAAGGAGTACGTCGGTGGAGCAACGTGGGGCCCACGAGGGTGGAGGGCCCGCCTGGGGGGGGGGGGGTAGGCGCGCCCCCCTACCTCGTGGCTTCCTGGTTGATGTCTTGACGTAGGGTCCAAGTCCTCTGGATCACGTTCGTTCCGAAAATCACGTTCCCGAAGGTTTCATTCCGTTTGGACTCCGTTTGATATTCTTTTTCTGCGAAACTCTAAAATAGGCAAAAAAACAGCAATTCTGGGCTGGGCCTCCGGTTAATAGATTAGTCCCAAAAATAATATAAAAGTGTATAATAAAGCCCAATAATGTCCAAAACAAAAGATAATATAGCATGGAGCAATCAAAAATTATAGATACGTTGGAGACGTATCAAGCATCCCCAAGCTTAATTCCTGCTCGTCCTCGAGTAGGTAAATGATAAAAATAGAATATTTGACGTGGAATGCTACTTGGCATAATTTCAATGTAATTCTTCTTAATTGTGGTATGAATATTCAGATATGAAAGATTCAAGATAAAAGTTCAATATTGATATAAAAATAATAATACTTCAAGCATACTAACTAAGCAATTATGTCTTCTCAAAATAACATGGCCAAAGAAAGTTCATCCCTACAAAATCTTATGGTTTAGTCATGCTCCATTTTCGTCACACAAGAATGCTCTCATCATGCACAACCTCGATGACAAGCCAAGCAATTGTTTCATACTTTAGTAATCTCAAACTTTTTCAACCTTCACGCAATACATGAGCGTGAGCCATGGATATAGCGCTATGGGTGGAATAGAATATAGTGATGGGGTTATGTGGAGAAGACAAAAAAGGAGAAAGTCTCACATCAACGAGGCTAATCAATGAGCTATGGAGATGCCCATCGATTGATGTTAATGCAAGGAGTAGGGATTGCCATGCAACGGATGCACTAGAGCTATAAATATATGAAAGCTCAACAAAAGAAACTAAGTGGGTGTGCATCCAACTTGCTTGCTCATGAAGACCTAGGGCATTTGAAGAAGCCCATTGTTGGAATATACAAGCCAAGTTCTATAATGAAAAATTCCCACTAGTATATGAAAGTGACATAACAAGAGACTCTCTATCATGAAGATCATGGTGCTACTTTGAACCACAAGTGTGGTAAAAAGGATAGTAACATTGTCCCTTCTCTCTTTTTCTCTCATTTTTTTGGGCTTTCCTTTTTTATGGCCTTTCTCTTTTTTCTTTTTTTTTATTCCTCACTTGGGACAATGCTCTAGAAAATGATGATCATCACACTTCTATTTATTTACAACTCAATGATTACAACTCGATACTAGAACAAAGTATGACTCTATATGGATGCCTTCGGCGATGTACTGGGATATGCAATGAACCAAGAGTGACATGTATGAAAGAATTATGAATGGTGGCTTTGCCACAAATACTATGTCAACTACATGATCATGCAAAGCAATATGACAATGATGAACGTGTCATGATAAATGGAACGGTGGAAAGTTGCATGGCAATATATCTCGGAATGGCTATGGAAATGCCATAGTAGGTAGGTATGGTGGCTGTTTTGAGGAAGATATAAGGAGGTTTATGTGTGAAAGAGCATATAATATCACGGGGTTTGGATGCACTGGCGAAGTTTGCACCAACTCTCAATGTGATAAAGGGCAATGCCCGGTACCGAAGAGGCTAGCAATGATGGGAAGGTGAGAGTGTGTATAATCCATGGACTCAACATTAATCATAAAGAACTCATATACTTATTGCAAAAATCTAGAAGTCATCAAAAACCAAGAATTACGCGCATGCTCCTAGGGGGATAGATTGGTAGGAGAAGACCATCGCTCGTCCCCGACCGCCACTCATAAGGAGGACACTCAAACAACACCTCAAGTTTCAAATTTGTTACATAACGTTTACCATACATGCATGCTACGGGACTTGCAAACTTCAACACAAGTATTTCTCAAATTCACAACTACTCAACTAGCACAACTTTGATATCACTACCTCCATGTCTCAAAACAACCATCAAGCATCAAACTTTTCTTAGTATTCAACACACTCATAAGAAAGTTTTTACTAGTCTTGAATACCTAGCATATTAGGATTATTTAAGAAAATTACCATGCTATTTAAGACTCTCAAAATAATCTAAGTGAAGCATGAGAGATCAATAGTTTCTATAAAACAAATCCACCACCGTGCTCTAAAAAGATATAAGTGAAGTACTAGAGCAAAAACTGTATAACTCAAAAGATATAAGTGAAGCACATAGAGTATTCTAATAATTTCCGAATCATGTGTGTCTATCTCAAAAGGTGTGTACAGCAAAGATGATTGTGTTAAACTAAAAAGAAAAGACTCAAATCATACAAGACGCTCCAAGCAAAACACATATCATGTGGTGAATAAAAATATAGCTCCAAGTAAAGTTACCGATGGAAGTAGACAAAAGAGGGGATGCCTTCCGGGCATCCCCAAGCTTTGGCTCTTGGGTGTCCTTAGATTATCTTGGGGGTGCCATGGGCATCCCCAAGCTTAGGCTCTTTCCACTCCTTGTTCCATAATCCATCAAATCTTTTACCCAAAACTTGAAAACTTCACACCACACAACTCAGCAGAAAATCTTGTGAGCTCCGTTAGCGAAAGAAAACAAAAGACCACTTCAAGGTACTGTAATGAACTCATTATTTATTTATATTGGTGTTAAACCTACTGTATTCCAACTTATCTATGGTTTATAAACTATTTTACTAGCCATAGATTCATCAAAATAAGCAAACAACACACGAAAAACAGAATCTGTCAAAAACAGAACAGTCTGTAGTAATCTGTAACTAATGCAAACTTCTGAAACTCCAAAACTTGAGCCAAAATATGACGACCTAGATAATTTGTTTATTGATCAGCAGCAATTGGAATCAATACTTTATCACGTTCTGGTGATTTTTAACAATTATTTTAGTGAACAGAAAGTTTCTGGAATTTTCTGCAAGATCAAATAACTATCATCCAAGAAGATCCTATAGGTTAAACTTGGCACAAACACTAATTAAAACATTAAAAAAACATCTAACCAGAGGCTAGACCAAAGATTTATTGAATAACAGCAAGGAAAAATATTGGGTTGTCTCCCAACAAGCGCTTTTCTTTAAAGCCTTTTAGCTAGGCATTGATAATTTTAATGATGCTCACATGAAAGACAAGAACTGAAGCACAAAGAGAGCATGATAAAACACGTGACAAACACATCTAAGTCTAACATACTTCCTATGCATAGGCATCTTATAGAAAAACAAATTATCATAGCAAGCAAAAACTAGCATATGCAAGGAAGCGGAAAGGAACAATAGCAATCTCAACATAACGAGAGGTGATTTAGTAATATGAAAATTTCTATAACCATATTTTCCTCTCTCATAATAATTACATGTCGGATCATAAGAAAATTCAACAATATAGCTATCACATAACATATTCTCAACATGATCCTCATGCATGCGAAGTTGACACTCTTCCAAAATAGTTGGATTATCATTAACTAAAGTCATGATTTCTCCAAGCCCACTTTTATCAAAAATTTCATAAGATTGAATATTATCCAAATATGTGGGATCTAAATTTGACACTCTTCCAAACCCACTTTCAATATTATCGCAAACACTATTATCAATCTTATATTCATCATGGGGCTAAAATAAATTTTCAAGATCATAAGAAGAATCTCCGCAATCATGATTATTGCAACAGGTAGTGGACATAGCAAAACTAGCATCCCCAAGCTTAGGGTTTTGCATATTATTAGCATAATTTACATCAATAGAATTTATAATAAAATAATTGCAATCATGCTTTTTATTCAAAGATCTATCGTGAATCACTTCATAAAGCACTTCATCACAATTTTCAGATTCACGGATTTCAAGCAAAACCTTATAAATATAATCTAGTGCATCCAAATCACTAGGAATTGGTTCGTCATAATTGGATCTCTTAAAAAGATTGGCAAGCGGATGAGGATCCATGGATATTAGCTTCTCTGTTTAGGAATAAATACTCAACTATTTCAACCAAACGAGCAAACGAGCCAAGTAAGACATCAAGGCAAACGAAAAGACGAACGGACAAAGGGCGAATAAAACGGCAAGGGTGAAGTGGGGGAGAGGAAAACGAGAGGCAAATGGCAAATAATGTAATGTGGGAGATAAGGGTTTGTGATGGGTACTTGGTATGTTGACTTTTGCGTAGACTCCCCGGCAACGGCACCAGAAATCCTTCTTGCTACCTCCTGAGCACTGCGTTGGTTTTCCCTTGAATAGGAAAGGGTGATGCAGCAAAGTAGCGTAAGTATTTCCCTCGGTTTTTGAGAACCAAGGTATCAATCCAGTAGGAGGCCACGCATGAGTCCCTCGCACCTACACAAACAAATAAATCCTCGCAACCAACCCGATAAGGGGTTGTCAATCCCTACACGGTCACTTACGAGAGTGAGATCTGATAGATATGATAGGATAATATTTTTGGTCTTTTTATGATAAAGATGCAAAGTAAAGAAAGTAAAATAAAAACGGTGCTAGAAATAGCTAGGTGTTGGAAGATTAATATGATGGAAAATAGACCCGGGGGCCATACGTTTCAGTAGTGGCTTCTCTCAAGAGCATAAGTATTTACGGTGGGTGAACAAATTACCGTTGAGCAATTGACAGAATTGAGCATAGTTATGAGAATATCTAGGTATGATCATGTATATAGGCATCACGTCCGTGACAAGTAGACCGACTCCTGCCTGCATCTACTACTATTACTCCACACATCGACCGCTATCCAGCATGCATCTAGAGTATTAAGTTCATAAGAACAGAGTAACGCTTTAAGCAAGATGACATGATGTAGAGGGATAAACTCATGCAATATGATATAAACCCCATCTTGTTATCCTCGATGGCAACAATCCAATACGTGCCTTGCTGCCCCTACTGTCACTGGGAAAGGATACCGCAAGACTGAACCCAAAGCTAAGCACTTCTCCCATTGCAAGAAAGATCAATCTAGTAGGCCAAACCAAACTGATAATTCGAAGAGACTTGCAAAGATAACCAATCATACATAAAAGAATTCAGAGAAGATTCAAATAGTATTCATAGATAAACTTGATCATAAACCCACAATTCATCGTTCTGAACAAACACACCGCAAAAGAAGATTACATCGAATAGATCTCCACGAGAGAGGGGGAGAACATTGTATTGAGATGCAAAAAGAGAGAATAAGACATCTAGCTAATAACTATGGACCCGAAGGTCTGAGGTAAACTACTCACACATCATCGGAGAGCTATGGTGTTGATGTAGAAGCCCTCCGTGATGGATGCCCCCTCCAGCGGAGCTCTGGAACAGGCCCCAAGATGGGATCTCACAGGTACATAAGGTTGCGGCGGTGGAATTAGGTTTTTGGCTCCGTATCTGGTAGTTTGGGGGTACGTAGGTATATATAGGAGGAAGGAGTACGTCGGCGGAGCAACGTGGGGCCCACGAGGGTGGAGGGCGCGCCTGGGGGGGTAGGCGCACCCCCTACCTCGTGGCTTCCTGGTTGATGTCTTGACGTAGGGTCCAAGTCCTCTGGATCACGTTCATTCCAAAAATCACGTTCCCGAAGGTTTCATTCCGTTTGGACTCCGTTTGATATTCTTTTTCTGCGAAACTCTGAAATAGGCAAAAATAGCAATTCTGGGCTGGGCCTCCGGTTAATAGGTTAGTCCCAAAAATAATATAAAAGTGTATAATAAAGCCCAATAATATCCAAAACAGAAGATAATATAGCATGGAGCAATCAAAAATTATAGATACGTTGGAGACGTATCACTTCTCGATTTTGAATAATGTCCCCTAAAGGAGCAAAACTGACCACCGTAATAGGATGACCAAGGAAATAATGTTTCAACTTGCGACTGGCCATGAACACTCCATAGACTAGCTTCTGCCAATGTGGGTACCTCTGCTTAGACTCAATTAACACCTCACTGACATAGTAAGCCGGCCTTTGAACTGGATATTCCTTGCTTGTTTCCTTCCTCTCCACAACAACCGCTATGCTGACGGCTCTGCTATTAGCAGCCACATATAAGGGCAAGGGCTCCTTCTCGACAGGAGCTGCAAAAACCGGCGACTCAGCCAATTGTTTTTTAAGCGCCTCGAACGCCTAATTAGCAAAATCACTCCAGACAAAGTGATATGTTTTCTTGATCATCTGGTATAGAGGAATAGCCTTTTCTCCCAAGCGGCTTATAAACAGGCTTAAAGCCGCAATATGACCCGCCAAACGTTGGACGTCATTAATACACGCCGGCTTAGCCAAAGAAGTGATAGCCTTGATTTTCTCCAGGTTAGCTTCAATACCTCTCTCAGAGACAGGAAAAGCCAAGAGCTTGCCTGCTTGCACAACAAAAACACATTTGGCCCGGTTCAGCATCATCTTGTAGACCCGGAGGTTGTCAAAGGTCTCCTTTAAATCATCTAGTAAGGTCTCCTTCTTCCTGGATTTCACGACGATATCATCCACATAAGCATGAACATTGCATCCTATCTGGCTGTGAAGGCAATTCTGAACACAACGCTGATAAGTCGCCTGGGCACTCTTGAGCCCAAAAGGCATAGACACATAGCATAAGGCTCCAAAAGGAGTGACGAAAGATGTCTTCTCCTCGTCCTTAACTGCCATTTTGATCTGATGATAACCAGAATAAGCATATAAGAAACTCAAACGCTCACAACCCGCCGTAGCATCCATGATCTAATCAATACGAGGAAGAGCAAAAGGATCAGCCGGACAAGCCTTGTTAAGGTCCGTGTAATCCACACACATACACCAAGTGTCGTTTTTCTTAAGTACCAGCACCGGGTTCGCCAACCACTCAGGATGAACAACTTCAACAATGAACCCGGCCGTTAAGAGCCGGGCCACTTCTTCTCCAATGGCCTTACGCCTCTCTTCGTTAAAACAACGAAGGAACTGCTTGACCGGTTTAAACTTTGGGTCAATACTGAGAGTATGCTCAACGAGTTCCCTCGGTACACCCGGCATGTCTGAAGGCTTCCATGCAAAGATGTCCCGGTTCTCACGGATGAACTCGATTGGCGTGCTTTCCTATTTCGGATCCATGTTGGCACTGATAATGAACTGCTGGGATGAGTCGCCAGGGACAAAATCAACCAGCATGGTATCCTCAACTACTGCAGGATGCTGCTAACGCGACACTACGATCAAAGACCCTTCGAGAAACTGTGTGTGATGCAATAATCGCAAACGGTGTTGTATGAAAACCGTCAGAAATGTGTAAAACGTTTGCGATGATGGATGCATCAAACACGGTTCAGGTTTTAGTTGCATGTGCGATGAAGGGCATACGGTTCAGTTCAATTATCTGTTTGCGATGAGGAGAAACAAAAGAAACGGGCATCCAGATGAAGGCGTGTGCGATACACAGCATACGGTTCACTCGGATGAAATGTTTGTGATTAGGCAACACAAAAGAAATGGTCAGCCAGATCAAGGTGTGTGCGATATACGGCATGCGGTTCACTCGGATGAACTGTTTTCGTTGAGACATGAGAACAGAAACGGTTCAACTTAAAAAAGATGTGTGTGATACGCGGCAAACAGGTCTGTAATCAGAAATGTGTGTGAAGACTAATAATAACACAGACAGTTGGTGCTAATAAGACGTGTGTGTTGTGCGATGGGATTGCATACAGAACAACAACATATATATACACACACACACTTATAAGACATGCTTGCATAACCAAATTAAACATCGACTTACATAGCTGGCAACTACAACCATGGCATTTGCACACACCAAAGTAAACTATTACATGCATAATTACATAGGTGGCTACTACACACATGACATTTCCACACACACTAATAAAGTAAACTATATATTACATGCATGATTGATACATCCATTTTGCATCATGCTTTTATATCGATATTTATTGCATTATGGGCTGTTATTACACATTATGTCACAATACTTATGCCTTTTCTCTCTTATTTTACAAGGTTTACATGAAGAGGGAGAATGCCGGCAGCTGGAATTCTGGGCTGGAAAAGGAGCATATATTAGAGACCTATTCTGCGCAACTCCAAAATTCCTAAAACTTCACGGAGGCACGTTTTGGAATATATAAAAATACTGGAGAAAGAATCAACCAGAGGGGGCCCACACCCTGGCCACGAGGGTGGGGGGTGCGCCCTACCCCCTGGGCGCGCCCCCTACCTCGTGGGCCCCCTGGCAGGCCTCCGGTGCCCATCTTCTGCTATATGAAGGCTTTTACCCTGGAAAAAATCATAAGCAAGCTTTCACGACGAAACACCGCTGCCACGAGGCGAAACCTTGGCGGAACCAATCTAGGGCTCCGGCGGAGCTGTTCTGCCGGGGAAACATCCCTCCGGGAGGGGGACATCATTGCCATCGTCATCACCAACGATCCTCTCATCGGGAGGGGGTTAATCTCCATCAACATCTTCACCAGCACCATCTCCTCTAAAACCCTAGTTCATCTCTTGTATCCAATCTTTGTCTCAAAACCTCAGATTGGTACCTGTGGGTTGCTAATAGTGTTGATTACTCCTTGTAGTTGATGCTAGTTGAGGGAGTCCTGGATTAGGGGGTCCTCGGACAGCCGGACTATATACTTTAGCCGGACTGTTGGACTATGAAGATACAAGATTGAAGACTTTGTCCCGTGTCCGGATGGGACTCTCCTTGGCGTGGAAGGCAAGCTTGGCAATACGGATATGTAGATCTCCTCCCTTGTAACCGACTCTGTGTAACCCTAGCCCCCTCCGGTGTCTATATAAACCGGAGGGTTTAGTCCGTAGGACAGAACAACAATCATACCGTAGGCTAGCTTCTAGGGTTTAGCCTCTACGATCTCGTGGTAGATCAACTCTTGTAATACTCATATCATCAAGATCAATCAAGCAGGAAGTAGGGTATTACCTCCATCGAGCGGGCCCGAACCAGGGTAAACATTGTGTCCCCCGCCTCCTGTTAACATCCGCCTTAGACGCACAGTTCGGGACCCCCTACCCGAGATCCGCCGGTTTTGACACCGACATTGGTGCTTTCATTGAGAGTTCCACTGTGCCGTCACTGTAAGGCTAGATGGCTCCTTCGATCATCGGCAACGATGCGATCCAGGGTGAGGTCTTCCTCCCCGGACAGATCTTCGTATTTGGCGGCTTCGTACTGCGGGCCAACTCGCTTGGCCATCTGGAGCAGATCGAGAGCTACGCCCCTGGCCATCAGGTCAGGTTTGGAAACTTGAACTATACTACCAACATTCGCGGAGATTTGATCTTCGACGGATTCGAGCCCACGTCAGGTGTGCCGCACAATCACGACGAGTGTGACTTAACTCTGCCGTCGGACAGTGTTCGGGAGATCACACCTTCAAACTACTCCGGCCCTCAATCCGGAACAAATTGCGCCATCTGAGGATGGGTGGATAGACCCCGGCACGGATGCCGCACTCTCAGTGGCGATAGAGCCGAATACTGACTTCACCTCCTACAAGAGCCGTGTTGCCGAACCATTGGATTCGTCCCCGACCACGGGCTCCGAGCCGCTTGCGTCCGTGCCTATCGAAGCCGATTGGGCACCGATCATGGAGTTTACCTCCGCGGATATCTTTCAGCACTCGCCTTTTGGCGATGTGCTAAATTCATTAAGGTATCTCTCCTTCTCAGGAGAACCTTGGCCGAACTATGTTCGGCTAGAATGGGATGCGGACGACGAAGAAATTCGCTCCCCACCCACCACCCATTTAATAGCCATTGTCGATGATTTAACAGACATGCTCGACTTCGACTCCGAAGACATCGACGGTATGGACGACGATGAAGGAGACGAACAGGAACCACCGCCCACAGGGTGCTGGACTGCCACCTCATCATATGATATATACATGGTGGATACCCCCAAAGAAGGTGATGGCGATAAGACAGCGGAGGATGACCGCTCCAAGAAGCAACCCAAGCACCGACGTCAGCTGCGCCGCTCTAAGTCCCGCCATAGCAAAAGCAGCGATACCGGCACAAGAGACAATAACGCTCCAGATAGTGCCGAAGACGACGACAATCCCCTCCAGCCAGACCTCGAGCGGGAGGATGAACAAGCTAGTCCGCCGGAACAGGCAGCAGATGAAGAATCAGAGGACAACAATTACATGCCTCTCTCCGAAGACGAGGTGAGCCTCGGCGACGAAGAATTTATCGTGCCTGAGGATCCCGTCGAGCAGGAGCGCTTCAAGCGATGGCTTATAGCCACAGCAAACAGCCTGAAGAAAAAGCAACAACAGCTTCGAGCTGATCAATATCTGCTACCGGATAGATGGACTGAAGTCCTTGCGGCCGAGGAATACGAACTCGAACACCCAACCAAGAGTTACCCAAAGCAAAGGTTGGTACCCCAACTCGAGAAAGAAGCATTAAAACATACATTACCAGCGTATGATGCAGCTGATCGACCATCTAGTGGCTGAGACAGAGGGGCATATCAGCCCAAAGTCCAGCCAGCACCCCGTCGCCAGGCAAACAAAAACACTAAGGCCCGGGGCAACACGCGAGACCTGCGAGACGTATTAAAAACAAAGCAAGGCATACAAGATCGATCTATGAATCACAGTGTCGCGCCCCAACACGTGACGGTGATCGTCATGCCGGATACACTAAAAGCAAGTCCGGCCGGGCCGAATACAGCAGACAAGACTCGTATGAACTGCGTCCTGACATAGCCCGGCACAGAGGCGTCGCACACCCCCTATGCTTCACCGATGAAGTAATGGATCTTGAATTCCCAGAAGGGTTTAAACCCATGAATATTGAATCATACGATGGTACTACAGACCCCGCGGTATGGATAGAAGATTTCTTCCTCCACATTCACATGGTCGCGGGGTCGATCTACACACCATCAAGTACCTCCCGCTAAAACTCAAAGGACCGGCTCAGCATTGGCTGAATAGCTTGCCGGCAAACTCCATCGGAAGTTGGGAGAGCCTGGCAGATGCATTCCTGGACAATTTCCAGGGCACTTATGTGCGACCGCCGGATGCTGACGATCTAAGTCAGATAACTCAGCAGCCAGGGGAATCGGCCAGGAAATTCTGGACCCGATTCCTAACTAAGAAGAACTAAATTGTTGATTGTCCGGATGCAGAGGGCTTAGCGGCATTTAAGCATAACATCCATGACCAGTGGCTTGCCCGGCACCTCGGTCAAGAGAAGCCAAAATCCATGGCAGCCCTCACAACACTTATGACCCGCTTTTGTGCGGGCGAAGACATCTGGTTGGCTCGTAGTAACAACACAGCAAGCAAACCTGGCTCATCAGAGGCCAGGGATAGCAACGGCAAACCAAGACACAACAAACACAAGCGCCGCAAATATGGTGACAACGCTGAAGATACGGCAGTTAATGCCGGGTTTAATGGCTCAAAGTCCGGTCAGCGGAAAGGGCCCCTCAAAAATAACAATTCGGGTCCGTCCAGTCTGGACCGCATACTCGATCGTCAATGCCAAATTCATGGCACCCCAGGGACGCCAGCCACCCATACTAACAGAGAATTCTGGGTCTTCAAACAAGCCGGTAGGGCAGGTGCCAAAAACAATAAAGGGGGGTCTCAAAGCGATGATGGCGACGAAGAGCCTAGATCACCGAACACAGGAGGGCAAAAGAAATTTCCCCCGCAAATTCAAACGGTGAACGTGGTAAACACCACCCAAATTCCCAACCCGGACCGGATATGCACCCCTAGGAATGCCGACCTAACGGAACTAGTCATCCCATAATATAAACTAGGGCCGGTCACATTCAACGACACAAATCGTCTGGTCAACGCCAATCAGGGCAATCCAGCCGCAGTAGTCCTCGACCCAATAATTAACGGGTTCCGCCTCACACGAGTCCTTATGGACGGAGGCATCAGTCTAAACCTGCTTTATCAGGACACAGTGCGCAAGATGGGCATCGATCATTCGATGATCAAACCCACTACAGCCACTTTCAAAGGCATTATACCAGGTGTGGAAGCCAGTTGTACAGGCTCCATTGCCCTCGAGGTAGTCTTCAAATGTAACGCCCATGATGCGGCTATATCTCCCATGTGTCGAGGCACGACTTACAGGCATAACCGCATAGTGGTTTTGTCGCAAGAAGGGTCATCCTCACACAATCCCATGTAATGAACAAGAATGGGATAAAGAGTTGGCTTACAATCGCCACTTCACACAATACATAAAGATAATCCATACATCATCCAAAATACACACATAGACCGTCTACGATCAAGATCCAAATGAAAATAAGATAACCCCAAATGCTAGATCCCCGATCATCCCAACTGGGCTCCACTACTGATCATCAGGAAAAGACACATAGTAACGACCACGTTCCTCATCGAACTCCCACTTGAGATCGATCCCATCATCTGCACTGGCATCGTCGGCACCTGCAACTGTTTTGGTAGAATCCGTGAGTCACGAGGACTCAGCAATCTCACACCCGCGAGATCAAAACTATTTAAGCTTATAGGGAAGGATGGTGCAAAGAGGTGGAGCTGCAGCGGCAATAAGCATATATGGTGAGTAACATACGCAAAAGAGAGCGAGAGGAGAAGCAACGGAACGGTCGTCATCTAGCAATGACCAAGAAGTGATCCTGAACTCCTACTTACGTCATTCATAACTCAAACCGTGTTCACTTCCCGGACTCCGCCGAGAAGAGACCATCACGGCTACACACGCAGTTGATGTATTTTAATTGGGTCAAGTGACAGGTTCTCTATAACCGGACATTAACAAATTCCCATCTGCCTCATAACCGCGGGCACGGCTTTCGAAAGATAATACCCTGCAGGGGTGTCCCAACTTAGCCCATCATAAGCTCTCACGGTCAACGAAGGATAAACCTTCTCCTGGAAAGACCCGATCAGTCTCGGAATCCCGGTTTACAAGACATTTCGACAATGGTAAAACAAGACCAGCAAAGCCGCCCGAATGTGCCAACAAATCCCGATAGGAGCTGCACATATCTCGTTCTCAGGGCACACCGGATGAGAAGTCCGTACAACTAAAACCAATCCTCGAGTTACCCCAAGGTGGCGCTGCAAAGGGCTCTAGTTTGGACCAGCGCTCAGAGGAACACTGGCCCGGGGGTTAAAAATAAAGATGACCCTCGGGCTCTAGAAAACCCGGGGGAAAAAGGCTTAGGTGGCAAATGGTAAAACCAAGGTTGGGCCTTGCTGGAGGAGTTTTATTCAAGGAGAACTGTCAAGGGGGTCCCATAAATCACCCAACCGCGTAAGGAACACAACTCAAGGAACATAATACCGGTATGACAGAAACTAGGGCGGCAAGAGTGGAACAAAACACCAGGCATAAGGCCGAGCCTTCCACCCTTTACCAAAATATATAGATGCATTAATTAAATAAGAGATATTGTGATATCCCAACATATCCATGTTCCGACATGGAACAAACTTCAACTTCACCTGCAACTAGCAACGCTATAAGAAGGGCTGAGCAAAAGCGGTAACATAGCCAAACAACGGTTTGCTAGGAAAGGATGGTTAGAGGCTGACATGGCAATATGGAAGGCATGATATAGCAAGTGGTAGGTAGCGCAGCATGGCAATAGAACGAACAACTAGCAAAGCAAAGATAGAAGTGATTTCGAGGGGTGGTCATCTTGCCTGCAATGTTCTCAGAGTTGTCGAAAGCTTGATCCTCGTAAGCGTACTAAACAGGTTCCTCGTTCACGAACTCGTATCCCGGCTCTACCCAAGACAAGAACACAAACAAACGGAACCACAATCAACCACGAGAAATGCACAAGCAACATGATGCAAAACATGTATGATATGCAAGATATGATATGCGATGCATATGCGTGCTCCGGAAGGAAAATGATGAACAAAGCAGTAACTTGGCAAACCAAGCATGCCACTGGAAAGATGAGATGATTTTGGTCGAAATCGATAGAAAGTTCACCGGAAACGGATGCACGGTTTGTAAATGGCAAGCAAAACAAGAATGACCCGAATCTGCGATTAACAGCATGATAGCACTTAGAATGCAACAAGCAACAATGCTACAGCACTCCAAGATCGCAACAAAGCATATGACAGCAATCTACAGGAGATGCTTGACAAAAGATGAACAGTGAGCTACGGCTAGATCACAACATATCAAGCTCAAACGAGCATGGCAAAAGTGCAAAAGATAACAGGTTCACAGACTTGGTGAAATTACTGGACATGGCAGAAAACAGCATCAGGTAGCAATGTTCAGAGCACGAAAACAACATGCTACAGGAACTTAACATGGCGAAAAAAAGGCATGGCAGTATTCTACTAAATGCATATGACAAAAGTCCCTTACTGACCATAAGCCAAACAGGACCAGAAGATATGATGGCAATCATGTAAACATAGCAAGTTTCATTAACAGGTTTCAGACTTGGCAGAAAACAGAGCATGGCAGAAACAATAATATGAGGGCATCTTGATGAGCTTGATGCACTCACCACAAAGCAATGCATGACAAAACAAGCATACCTACAGCAAGATGGCATGTGTATGAAGCTATCCATGGCAAGAACAAAAGCATAGCATGTATGGATCAACTACAACAAGCTTGGCAAAATTGCATATCATGTTAAGTATCTGACAGAAATATTTTATAGCAAAAGTAGAGCAAGATTGAGTCATGCTATGGCACTCCATAATTGCAAACAAGGGCA
This sequence comes from Aegilops tauschii subsp. strangulata, assembly GCF_002575655.3. Lineage (NCBI taxonomy): Eukaryota > Viridiplantae > Streptophyta > Magnoliopsida > Poales > Poaceae > Aegilops > Aegilops tauschii. The sequence goes on from NC_053036.3 coordinate 441,947,017, forward strand.
GGAATGGATCAATTACAACAATATCTACAAAACATCCTTACTGAACATCTCCAAAATATGCATGGATCTCTCTGTAGCATCAAGTTTACATGGCAACAAAATAACAGCAGACAAAGACTTGTGCTAGTCACCACAGAGATCACAAAAATACATGGCATACACCACTGGAAAGATGGCATGGCATACAACAAAACACATGTAGAGCTCATGCCCATAAGATGCACAGATTAAATGATACAAAAATGACAAATCTCCAAGTTCTGCTAAGAACCAGCAGATAACAGCAACTAGCACTCTTGCACCAGAGATTTGGGCATCAAGATGGCCTCTAATGAACATGGTGCAATTGAACAAAATGAAGTGCATCACGAGACGAACAATTTGGCATATTACACGCGTGAAACGGAGCTACATGCAGAGAGTTATGATGCTACGAACATGACAGTATGCTGTAGAATTCTCAGGACTTGGCAAAATTCGGGGAAAAGGAGAGGTCAACCTCGAGCGTTGACTGGATCGGATCGAGGTACGGGAGCTCGGGCCGATGGAGTCGCCGGCGCTGCTGCTCGCCGGAGCGAGGGAGGGCGACGGCGAGGGGGAGGACGGCGGCCGGCGGGCGAGGAGGACGACGAGGAGAGGCGCCGGCGGGATCGGGGCCGCGGAGCTCGCCGGATCCGGTGGCGGCCGAGGGCGGCGCGGCGGAGGCCGACGACGGCGCGGGCAGGCGGAGGCCGGGCGGTGGCGGCGCGCGGCGGGGAAGGACGGCGGAGGCGCGGGCGCTCGCGCCCGGGACGGCCCGCGGCGGGCCTGCGGGCCGGCGCGGCGGCGGGGGCGGCGGTGACAGGTGGCGATTCCGTCCAACCGGAGCGGACGTGTCCGGCGGCGCACGGGGATTTCTCTAGGGTTTCATCTGCGGATGTTTTCGGGAGGGGATGAGTATAAATAGGTAGAGGGAGCTAGGAGAGTCCAAATGAGGTGCGGTTTTCGCCCACACGATCGTGATCGAACGAACTACAGCATGGAAGAGAGTTTAGTGGGTTTTGGGCTGTTTTTGAGGGGGGTTTTGCTGCAACACACAAATGGACATTGCGGATGCCCGGTTAACCGTTGGAGTACCAAACGACCTCCAAATGGAACGAAATTTGACCGGTGGTCTACCGGTAGTATACCAAGGCCACTTGACAAGCCTCGGTCCATTCCGAGAACGTTAGACACCCGCTCACGAAAGAAAACAAGAGGGGTGCGCCGGAGGAGATGGGAGCGCCGGATTGCAAAACGGACAACGGGGAAAATGCTCGGATGCATGAGACGAACACGTATGCAAATGCAATGCACATGATGACATGATATGAAATGCATGACATGAACAAAATACAAAACGAAAGACAAAACCCGACCACGGAGGGAATATCATAACACATAGCCGAAAATGGCAAGAGTTGGAGTTACAATTGTGGAAAGTTACATCCGGGGTGTTACATCAGATCACCAGACAATTACCGCACCGAAGAGTTAACCTTCGAAATCGTCCCCTTCCACAGTGATTATCAGGCACTGCTCGGACGAACCTCGTTCGCTCGATTTAACGCGGTGCCACATTACGCCTACCGTAAGCTCAAGATGCCCGGTCCACGCGGCGTCATCACGGTTAAGGGCAAGGCCGACCTTTCTTCCGGCAGCAACAAGTACACCGCAGCCTTAACAGCAGAAGCAAGGAGCAGCACCTTGCAGCCGAACCTCGAGTTGACGGCCAGGCTCCCAGATACAGCCAAAGGACTTCGAACTACTTCGCGGCAGCATAGCCCGGCTCGTCTAGAGCTCAACTAGACACTCCGGCGAAGGCCAAGATAGGCCGTATACAGCGGCTCAACCGCTCTGCGGCACACAAACATTTCTTACATTTCGTTTGCAGGCTCACCTTTGCGTTGACCAGGACGGGCAATATGGAGGCAGCCCGAACGCGCAAGGGAATCCTTAGATGTTCCCCGCAATGACTATCCGACTATACTCCGGATCCGCACGCAGCTTCGTCTTCCCTGGTCTCAGCAGGTGCCACAGTCATATTTCTTTTCCATTATTACATGTCTTATATGCATCGACGTACTATTTAAATAAAACATGTGGATTTGTATGACGCTTCTCTGCTGTCATTTCTTATTAAAACTCTTTTGTCGAGTGGCACCCATACGCCGCGATATGCCTTTAAATGTGCCAGGGGCTTTGTTTTACCCACAGTACGACAATAAAGTCCGAACACCTTCGTGGAAGTTCGGCACCCCGAACTTATAGCATTATATGCATCAGCTCCGAATCATGTCTTGGGTCAATAGTTGGGTTTGCCCGGCTCCCATGTTTTGGTACCTTATGTTCCGCTATATCGGCTAAGGTAGCACTGGGAGAACTACTGCGATTGTGTCCCGGTTCTTCCGGACGAGCACCTCAGTTGAGAAAGCCGAAAACTGACTGTCATGATACGGCGAGAGCTGGTCAGCTCTTCGAGAGGTCATAAAATCTTTAAGGATTTCTCCCGCATAATGCCATAACCAATGCAGCGTGCGATGGATCGGTTTTTTCTCCGATCAGGTGCTTATAGAGCCCCTAGTACGGTATTCCGAACACCAGGGGCTGCGCCTACCTTACTAAAGCTCCTATGGCTTAGTGAGAGTTATAAAGCCCTATAGTCCGATTGCCTGGTTCGTTGTGCTGAGCACCTCCTTCGAAGGACCCAAAACTGGGATAAAGAGTGCTCGGGTTTATCCCGAACACCCCCGTTCTTCTTACGTGGGGGCAGAAGTCGACGACTGGCCAACTCTCAGGTTTAACATATAAAACGGCCGCATAGGAGGGTAAACTTTTATATAACAGGAAATAAATAGTATAAATGACCCTGTTCAGACGTTTACAAAGGACGACATGATTCACATTCATGGAAATATAATGTCCTTGGTGCATAGCTCCGCTGCAAGGTAGGATCCTTTAAGGACATTCTCATAATATAATTCGGGCTTGCAGTGCTCCTTCCCCTCTGGCAGCCCTTCGGTCATCAGCTTCTTAGCATCCATCTTCCCCCAGTGCACCTTTGCGTGGGCGAAGGCCATTCGCGCACCTTCTATACAGATCGACCGCTTGATGACATCAAGTCGGGGGCAAGCGCTTACAAGCCGCTTCACGAGCCCGAAGTAGCTGCTTGGAATCGGCTCGGCGGGCCATAACCGGATAATTAAATCCTTCATGGCTAGTTCCGCCGCCTTATGCAGTTCGATCAGCTGTTTAAGTTGATCGGCAAAAGGCACCGGATAATTCGATGCCAAATACTGCGACCAGAAGAGCTTATCCGCAGTGTTTCTTTCTTCGGCCCGGTAGAATTGGGCGGCATTCGCTATGCTGCGGGGCAGCTCCGCAAACACCCCTGGAGAAATCCGAATTCAAAATCAGAAACATAATCTTCTCCTCAAAAACTTGCTTTACAAGGAGAAAGCCTTACCCGCTCTGATCTTCCTCGCCTCTTGGATCCCCTGCAGGGCGCTTTGGGTTTCCCCCGGGCATCGCTCGCGGCCTGATGCGCCTTGGTGAGTTCGGATTCTTTCTCCGTTACACTCTGCTCCAAGGTCGCGCATATTTTCACGGCCTATTGCAGCTCCTGGTCAGCTTTAATTACCCTGGCCTCGTACTTCTCATGGAGGGTCTGCTCCGCGGCTGCCTTTTCCTCGGCCTTGGCCACAGCCTTCTTAAGAGCCTCGACTTCGGTCATCATCCCTAGACAAAATCAGGGAACATATTCTATAATACTGAAAATTTGATCGCACTAAACGCGAACAAGACTTGTGCATACCCTGTTTATCTCCCAACTGCATTTTCAACTGGCCAAGTTCTTCTTTGGCCCGCTCCAGACTTTGATTCAGTCCAGAGATTTCCGCAGTATGGGAGGCAACAGCCGCTATAGACGCCTGCTTATAACAGAAGAGAAATAGATGTCATTCAATGAGTCTTCCTGCGAACATAAATTTGATCCTCTGTCCGGTTTCTTCTTTCACCGAACAGTGTATCAGGGGCTACTATCCATACTATGACACTCTTCGAAAAACATACCTCAAAACCTTTTATAAGGCTGATACAAGCTCATTCAGTCCACTCTCAGCAGACTGAATCTTCTCAATCACCGCACCCACATGGGCACGGTGTTCATCGACGATGGAGGCGCCCTTCAGCGCCACCAACAAAGCATCCGACGCCTCTGGTTGGACAGAGGTCGCCGGTATACGTCCTCCAGCTGAGAGAGGCTGCCTGCTTGATTCTGGAGCCGTATTGGTCTCCAGAACGGCATCCGGCTGGGAGTCGAATTCAAGATGGCCCCCGCCGTTAGCTCCCATGGGAATCTGTTCCCCCATGTGTTCGGCCCCTGAAGTTTGACCTCCAGGCACCGCCTTCACGGTCTTTCCCTCTCCTCCTGGGCCGAGGTCCCTCTGGGATGAAGCCTCGGTGGTATTCACCTGTTTGGAGGAAGGGGCCTTCGGGGGCATCCCGCTTTCCATAGCATCCGAGATCAGCGAATCCTCTGATGAGGATTGTTCGGCACGGGACCTCGCCGAACTACAAAAACATATGGCTCAGGTTAAAAAATTACGCCATGATGAGTCTGGACGCGTAAGCATGGTTGGACTGTATATACTCACGGGTTCACCAGGGGTTGGACCCTGGGGTCCCACGCCGGGCCACTGTCGGTGGCAGCAGCGGACTCCTCCGGAAGGGGAGCTTTTCCCCTTTTGGGCGACTCGGCCTCCAAGTGTGTGGAGGCCGTCCTTTTCTTTCTTTCCCCTGCAGGGGATTCATCTTCCTCCTCCTCCTCGTCCTCTTTGGAGGCGGAATGGGCATCGGAGCCTTCGGATATTGTGTTCGAAGTGCCGCGGCGACGAAGGCCGCCCCGGGTCTTTTTGGCCTCCTTCTCGGCCGTCTTCTTCGGCACTTTGTAAGGCGCCGGGACCAGCATCTTCGTCAGAAGAGGGACGGCCGGTTCTTCGGGCAGCGGGGCCAGACAATGGATCCGCTCTGCCTTCTTCGTCCAACCCTAGGAGAATCATGGAAAGCACATTAAGCGCTTCCCTTGGGTTATGCGGGCAAAAAGTACGATTACTCACCGAACTTGCAGGGCGGGAAAGTTGGTACCCACGGTCTTCGGCGGAGCCCGGCCATGATTTGCTGGACTTGAAAAGCACCTTCCAGATGTCCTTGTGCAAGGAGCCGAAAAGCTCCCGCAAGGTTTGGTGCTTGGCCGGATCGAATTCCCATAGATTGCAAGTCCGGTGTTGACAAGGCAGGATCCGGCGAACTAACATCACCTGGACCACATTGACAAGTTCGATGTTCTTGTCTCCCATATCTCTAACACGCATCTGGAGCATCGATAATTCGTCGGACGGGGACCAGTTCAGGCCCTTCTTGACCCAGGATGTGAGCCGCAGGGGGGCACCGGATCGAAACTCGGGAGTAGCGGCCCATTCTGTGCCGCGCGGCTCGGTGATGTAAAACCACTGTTGTTGCCACTCCTTGACGGAATCGTTAAAGGTGCCTGTTGGTCATATAACGTTGGGCATCTTGCTCACCATAGTGCCCCCGCACTCGGCGTGCTCACCGCCCACTACCTTGGGCTTCACATTAAAAATCTTTAGCCACAAGCCAAAATGTGGCGAGATGCGGAGAAAGGCCTGGCACACGACAATGAATGTCGAGATGTTGAGGAAGGAATTAGGGGACAGATCGTGCAGATCGATCCCATAATAATACATGATGCTGCGAACGAACGGGTGGAGGGGAAACCCTAGCCCGTGGACAAAGTGAGGAAGGAATACAACCCTCCCGTGGGGTTTCGGGGTAGGACGATATGTCCCGCCGTCGGGAGACGATGGCTGATTTTCCTAGCCAGGTACCCGGCCTCACGATGGCCATCCATTTGCCTCCTACTCCGGATCCGGACATTTTCGGAAGGCCTTTTTGGGCAGAGAAGATGAACGCTTGGGCGCTGGAGCTTGAGCGGAGGGGAATGGATCGGGAAGGAGAAATCGTGGGTGCGAAAGGGAGTCCTTATCCCCTTATAAAGGCAGCAGGGATTCTGCGCCCCCCCCCCCCACTTGCCTAGTAAAACCGCTTATTCTCGAAGCGCCGTAATTGATGGTGCGGTTGGGTTACCCACACCAGTATTGATGAGAATCCCATGAAAAGGGGACACGATCTCTGCTTCGACAAGACGTGCCATGAAAACCGCCTCGCAATATGTGCAGTAGCTGGTTCAGAAAAATGGTTCGAATAATGACCAGACCGTGGTGTGATGTCACATTATGAAAAGTTGTCAGCGGATTAGATTTGTGTAAATATTATTCTCTCTACGGTGGTATGTGGACTTTGTTTTGCAGAGCCGGACACTATCCTTGTGTTCAAAATCTTCTATGGAGTATTCGGAGGAGGAACCTGCCTTGCAATGCCGAAGACAATCTGCGCGCCGGACTCATCGTCATTGAAGTCTGGTTCAGGGGCTACTGAGGGAGTCCTGGATTAGGGGGTCCTCGGACAGCCGGACTATATACTTTAGCCAGACTGTTGGACTATGAAGATACAAGATTGAAGACTTCGTCCCGTGTCCGGATGGGACTCTCCTTGGCGTGGAAGGCAAGCTTGGCAATACGGATATGTAGATCTCCTCCCTTGTAACCGACTCTGTGTAACCCTAGCCCCCTCTGGTGTCTATATAAACCAGAGGGTTTAGTCCGTAGGACAGAACAACAATCATACCATAGGCTAGCTTCTAGGGTTTAGCCTCTACGATCTCGTGGTAGATCAACTCTTGTAATACTCATATCATCAAGATCAATCAAGCAGGAAGTAGGGTATTACCTCCATCGATAGGGCCCGAAACTGGGTAAACATCGTGTCCCCCGCCTCCTGTTACCATCCGCCTTAGACGCACAGTTCGGGACCCCCTACCCGAGATCCGCCGGTTTTGACACCGACACTAGTTGGTTTATTTGGTGGAAGATCATATGTTCAGATCCTTTATGCATATTAATATACCTCTGATTATGAACATGAATATGATTTGTGAGTAGTTACGTTTGTTCCTGAGGACATGGGAGAAGTCTTGCTATAAGTAGTCATGTGAATTTGGTATTCGTTTGATATTTTGATGAGATGTATGTTGTCTTTCCTCTAGTGGTGTTATGTGAACGTCGACTACATGACACTTCACCATTGTTTGGGCCTAGAGTAAGGCATTGGGAAGTAATAAGTAGATGATGGGTTGCTAGAGTGACAGAAGCTTAAACCCTAGTTAATGAGTTGCTTCGTAAGGGGCTGATTTGGATCCATATGTTTCATGCTATGGTTAGGTTTACCTTAATACTTCTTTCTTAGTTGCAGATGCTTGTCATAGGGGTTAATCATAAGTGGGATGCTTGTCCAAGAAAGGGCAGTACCCAAGCACCGGTCCACCCACATACCAAATTATCAAAGTAACGAACGTGAATCATATGAGCGTGATGAAAACTAGCTTGACGATAATTCCCATGTGTCCTCGGGAGCGCTTTTCTCTATGTAAGAGTTGGTCCAGGCTTGTCCTTTGCTACAAAAAGGATTGGGCCATCTTGCTGCACCTTATTTACTTTCATTACTTTTTACTCGTTACAAATTACCTTATCACAAAACTATCTGTTACTGTCGTGGATTTGACACGGCAGATGTCCTTAGTGTCAGGACTTAGTCGCGAGGACAACGCATCTATGTGGTAGCTTGAGAGGGGTTGAGCGGAATCGAGAGACGCAACACAAGACGAGGATTTAGACACCTTCGGGCCCCGGGAAACATCATCCGGTAGCAACCCTACATGCTGTTTGAGGCTAGGTCTCATTATGATCATGGGAGAGTCGCCGGGAACCGGCTCTCGGTGTTTTGCCCTAGAGATTGTTTCTTGTCTTGTCCCTCTTTGGGGAGCCCTGCCCCTCCTTATATAAGTTTGAGGGGCGGGTTACATGTGGAGTCCTAATAGGACTAGGACTAGTCTATCTTTTCTTACAAGTTGAATACAAGTCCGGGTCTTGCTTCCTCGTAAAGGAAATATTCCTTCCGTCTTAAGCCGGCCCATAATAACATGAGCCGGCCTACTGGGCCTTGGGCCCTTGTCATCTGTCTGACCCGCCGTCAAGGCCATCATTAAATCGCCAGGCTCATGAGTCGCCAATCCTCCGTCGGGTTACGATGAAGCGCCCAGTCCGGCCGGGTCATACTTCCGGCCGGGTCATTCCGCGGGGTATATCCCCAACATTAGCCCCCAGTTTAATTTGGATTTACCCATGTTAAACTGATCCTGTAAAACAAACACAAGAACAGATTTGACAGGTTGTTCTCCGGGTTAAATATTCCTATAAGCCGGCACCTGATCATCCTTAAGTCCTTGACATTTTCTCCTGGAAAATCCGAGTCAATAGGCCAGCTTCATAACCCATTTGCTGATATTGGTTCTTGTAAACAAAGAGTCAGTTTGAATTGGCTTTCAATGCTCTGACTTGACAAAAATATTAGTCTCTGAAATACTCAACTGATATCCAGCCGGCTTAAAGATGTAAAACTTGCCGGTTTATGATTACCACCATTGTCGGGTTATAAAAGCTGTAGCCCCCAAGTCTTGAGTAGAACAATGTGATGGCTTAAGACTTGCTTCAATATAAATGTTGCCACTTTGAAGAAATCCATATTGTTCATCTCAGTCACTAGTAAAAACTGAATACTCCATATTATGTAGCCCCCAAGTGCCGGGTTGTCATGCTTGCAGCAACCTGGGACTTGTAATTGCCTTATGCTCATATAAACTTCAACCAGCGTAGCCCCCAAGGGCTTGAATTTTCGACAGGAGCAATTGGTAGCCCCTAAGGGTCGGCTCATTTAGAATGTGATGAGTCGGGTCTTCAATAAGTTGAGCAAAAATGACTTTGCATTAGCCCCCAAGTGCCATGGTATATGCTGGCAGTAACATGGGACTTGCATATTTGATGTGATCTCAATGTAAATAATGTAGCCCCCAAGTGCCGGGTCGTAAGCCTGCAGCGACTCGGGACTTGTCTGTTGACAAGTAAATCTGGAGTTTAAATACCCGGTGGCTCTTGCCCGATGGTGATTTAAAACGCCTCCATTGTAAGCCGGAACTTTTATAACCCGGTGGCTTATAACCTTTGAGAAAATCCAGAGCGGATAACCATTTTGAAGCATCAATTTTGATGATGAGCTTGATCTTAAGCATTTATATAAGTCATAGTTCTGCAAATCCTGCAGAGTTTAAACAACATATGCCCTGGCGACTTAACGTCAAAAGCCAGGGCGGGTAACAACCAAACATAATATAGTCTTTATGCACACAAGTAGATCACAAGATCCCTTGGTGGTTTACCGCAGGGCAGGTCATAATATCTCACATATAACCACTGTGATATTGAATTTTCACTGCCGGTTTATGAGACCTGTGCAGTAAGGGTGATAACCCAATCTTTAGAAATCAAGACGTCCAAATGCTTATGATTGTCATATGATGGCGACTTATCATCCTAAGTCAAACCGGATTAAATAGCAACCACTCATATACACTTTAGATATGATCAAAAGAGCTTCAAATAAAATCCAAATTTTTTTTGCAAAAAAGACTTCAAAAATTTTGAGGCTTCTGATTCGAATACGATCAGAAAACCGTCCCAAAGGGGTTAAGCTAAGATTCGACTATGATCATATAGCCCCCAGTGGCTTTGGCGTTGCCGATCAAGAGGGTACCGACAGCTATGTTCTCTTTGGTTCGAATACGACCTATGTTTGAACAGGAAGCCCCCAAATGACCTTGAGAGTTTTTTAACGACGCTGATTCGAATACGATCCACGTTGGTTCCCAAAGGGGGTTGAGCTATGGTTCAAATATGACCAAGAAACTCCCCAATGAGCTCGGCAGTGTGCCGATCAAAAGGGTATCGACAGCTATGTTCTCTTTGGTTCGAATACGACCTATGTTTGAACAGGAGGCCCCCTAGTGATCATGAGAATATTTAACGACTCTGATTCGAATACGATCAGGGTCACACCAAAAGGGTTAACCTAAATTCGAATACGATTAGCTCCCAATGGTCATTAAAGCAAGGTACCTATGCTTGAGTTGTGCTTTGTAAAGACTCCTTTTTGTCCCTTTAATTTTTCCTGAGAACTCGAACTTTGCGAGAGATAAATTCTTTTTGAACCGGAAAAACCGGATATTGAGAGTTTCAAGGCTTTGTGATAAACAAATTTACCTTGAACCGGATTTTGAACCGGATTTGAGAGCTTCAAAACTTTGTGGCAGATAAATTTCCCTTGAACCGGATTTTAAACCGGATATTTAAGAGCTTCAGTGCTTTGTGGGAGATGTCAAGTCTCTTGAGCCGGATCTAAACCGGAATCCTTCTTTTTAAGCCGGAAATTTTCTGACGGCCTTTAAACCTTTTTACCAATATGGCGGTAGCCTCCGGGACCGGGTTATTTTCCCCTCCAATGAGCCAGATTTCTTGAATGCATTGAAACCGACCAATGCTGCCGAGTCATATCATTGTAGCCTCCGAGTCTCAAGACGACTCGAGGAGTTGGCTTTGAGATTCTCCATATTGACCATAGCATAAGGTGTATATCCTTGGTGCTCATAGCGCGATGTGAATCCACAGAAGGTTGAAGTGACTGCGGCAGGTTATAAATGATCCCGTATGAGCCGTGTCAGCAACTCGGCCAATGGTTCCTTCCAACTGGATGTTTTGAAGTTAACCAAACTATAGTGGCGGCGACTTGTGCGCCTGCCCATTGAGCCGTCCAGTGCCGACGGCGGCTGATAACACATGACAATTTTCCTCCAAGCTGTTGGAAGAAAATCGGGCTTCCCAAGTAGTGACCTGCTCATATTCAATAATTCGCTCACGCAGACAGATGCAGTCCTGGTGTGTCGATGTAGACCAGGCCGCAATAGACGGATGGAAAAGACGACCGCCACATCAGAGGCAGCTCAAACAGATGAGCCAGCTGTGGCGCTGTAAACCGGCGCGAGCGAGTCAACCATGTTTGTTTTGACGTAGTGAACAACTGTCCTGATTCGCCCGGGCAACAGATGAGTCGGCCGCGGTGCTGTAAGCCGGCGCGGACGGTCGAGTTAATGTAAACCGGGCCACAGAGGATGGTGACCTTGCACACATTCATTCTCCGGTCAGTATGACACGGACGAAACCCTGGTGCAGAACGTTGTCATCGCTTGCTCCATACCCTGATACGTCAGGCCAGTAGTTATCCACCGCGGAGTTGATCATCACCGCGGTGAGGTTAAAACCAATCACGAGCGAGTCGGCCACAGATATAGACAAATGAGTCGGCTGAGGCTTTGTAAACCGGTGCGGACAAGCAAATTGTCCTCCGCATTGTAAACTGGTGCGGACGCGTGAACCGGCAAGTCAGCCGACGTGTTGATGTAAATTGGGCCGCAGAGGCGGCGGCTGGCACGCGTGTTCGTCGAGCAACATGACACGGCCATCGCTCTTGCAGTGAACCATTGCCCTGCATAAACGATACGCGACATTTAAAGGACAGAGCGGACGCGTGAGTTGGCCACAGCATTGTAAGCCGCGCAGACAGACGAGTCAGCCGCGGGAGCAGATAGATGAGCCGGCCGCGGCGTTGTAAGCCGGTGCGGACGAGCAAGTTGTCCTCCGCGTTGTAAACCGGCGCGGACGCATGAACCGGCGGCGAGGGCGGACGGGCGAGTCGACCGTGGCGTTGTAAGGTGGTGCAGACGGGCGAGTTGGCCGGCGCTTTGATGTAAACTGGACCGCGATACGCGTGTCCGTGAAGCTGCGCAGCACAACCAAACATGCCTCCGCGGTGTAATACCACCCCTTTTTCTTTTAATAGCCGTCCTGATATTTTTTGCTGGATGAACACGGATGCTGACGCTGGATAATGCATAGTGCTGCTTTTGTTTTGCACTGGCGAGACAAGACATCACCAGCAAGGGCGCCTTGGCAAAGCGGAGATGAGTCTCGGCAGAAGAAACATCAGGAGCGACCGCGCAGGGCATCTCAAGGCGGAAACTAGGTGAAGGAGGCCCGTGACCCGGCTTGTAGCAGAGACTCCACCGGGTGGTGGCTCTAAGTGGCAGCGACCGGCTCGGACCAGAGAAACAGGTGACTACAACTCATCTGACAGATCGCTTTCTTTCCTCTGTTTTTTTACAATATGTACGGATACATACTCCTTATATGACTAGCACGCCTCACATGATGATCCCTGGCCACTCGGATTTAGCTTCCACGTAGCACACTAGCAATTGACTCCTGGCTTTTTCCTTAGATCCATATTTGAATCAGAGTAGTATTCATCTTTGATTGAGCTGTTACACCCGTCCGAGTCTGCCTTGGTCTGAAACAACTACCAACTCTTTTTCTTCAATAGTATTTTCCTTAATACATCTGGAAGTTCATCAAAAGCTGCGGCAGCTTTAAGTCAGATGTGACCCTGATCAATTTTGTCCACCTTAGTGTTGCAAGATCAATGCTCCTCTTTTTTTTATTGTCTTCATGTACAGACTGGGATAATTGTAATCTTTGATTGATGTTTGATCTCTCCACCACGAGCTGACTTTATCATGGGGCTGTAGTAGCCGGTCGTGTGAACCCATGAAGCTGAACGCGGTGTTGCCCTGTTTTGTCTTCCTCGGATTGCAAATTGCGGAGATTTGAATTTTCCTGAGTTGAGCAGATCGTCTCCCCTTCTATATATAGGTCATATGGTATTTTTTTTTCGAGTCGACTGCATCCATGCAGGGCTGATAGCACCAAACTTTTAATCAACTGGTGAACTCGTAGCTAATGTAGATCCTTCTGCGCCGGCTCTTTTTCATCCAGAATTTTACGAGCTTCTCGAACCCTAGAAGAGATCCCTCCAAGAACTCAACACCACCGTGCGACAGCCCCACGGTGGGCGCCAACTGTCGTGGATTTGACACGGCAGATGTCCTTAGTGTCAGGACTTAGTCGCGAGGACAACGCATCTATGTGGTAGCTTGAGAGGAGTTGAGCGGAATCGAGAGACGCAACACAAGACAAGGATTTAGACAGCTTCGGGCCCCGGGAAACATCATCCGGTAGCAACCCTACATGCTGTTTGAGGCTAGGTCTCATTATGATCACGGGAGAGTCGCCGGGAACCGGCTCTCGGTGTTTTTCCCTAGAGATTGTTTCTTGTCTTGTCCCTCTTTGGGGAGCCCTGCCCCTCCTTATATAAGTTAGAGGGGCGGGTTACATGTGGAGTCCTAATAGGACTAGGACTAGTCTATCTTTTCTTACAAGTTGAATACAAGTCCGGGTCTTGCTTCCTCGTAAAGGAAATATTCCTTCCGTCTTAAGCCGGCCCATAATAACATGAGCCGGCCTACTGGGCCTTGGGCCCTTGTCATCTGTCTGACCTGCCGTTAGGGCCATCATTAAATCGCCAGGCTCATGAGTCGCCAATCCTCCGTCGGGTTACGATGAAGCGCCAAGTCCGGCCGGGTCATACTTCCGGCCGGGTCATTCCGCGGGGTATATCCCCGACAGTTACCGATAATTTCAGTGCTTGCATAGAATACCTTACTGAAAACCGCTTGTCATTTCCTTCTGCTCCTCGTTGGGTTTGACACTCTTACTTATCGAAAGGACGTCGATAGATCCCCTATACTTGTGGGTCATCAATGATTAACTAGCATAAACGATCATCTGATCATCATCTACTTCTTGTGACGCTTGCTCTGCTTGTGGCTCGATCCGGGCTCATCGATTTGGGTAACGAGGCACTTCCTCATGTCAACGATCCGCCTGTGCATCTCGTAGCATGTGTACACACTCTTGGCCGCAAACCTGAGGTGAGGTTCATCCAGTTGCCGCATCCAGGCCCCGTGCCAAGATACGGAACTTATTCTCTGGGCATCCTGCTTCATCTTTTCGTAGTAGGGGTCAATGATGGCCGAGGCGAGTTCGACCAGGGAGTCCTTCATGCTGCCCCAGACCGTGTAGTGGTCACGGATTTCGACAAGGTTCTTGCAGGTCAAGCCCGTAACACTGGGCGCTTTTACATCGTTGGTGGTATCCACCATGGCGAACTTGTAGTCAGTGCTATTGACAAACCTGTTGAAACGGTCGCAAGGCTCTGTGGCCATGCAGTAGTGGTAGATGAGGACATGATGGTGCATGCACAACTGGGTGACGGCAATCTTCTGATCTATGCCGAGATGACTAGCGGTGTACTGGAGGTCGATGCCGACCACCTTGTACTTGTCTCCAGCAAGCAACTGCTCAACGCTGTTGATGTAGTCGTCCACCACGGCCGGGTCGATGGTGTACACCACCGAGAGATCCGTCTCCCTCGCGTGGGTCTCCACTCTATGCTCGCCGAACGCCATTGGAACGCCGCCGAACATCCCCTCTCTATGTGTCGTCGTGGGTGTGCTTGTTGTGTTGTGGGGTGCGATCGAAAGGTTGAAGGGACTAAGGTTATAATGGCTGCGTGAATTAAAGGGGAAGCCGGACGGCCAGGAATATCGGCAGGCCCTGATGGAAGTTCTAATTTGCAGCGCGTAACTCCATCATGCAGCACGTAACTGCATCGCGTGGCAACGCGCACGGCACAACCACATGCATATGGGGCCCCAACATGATCGTGCGCACGCCCAACAGCTGGCAGAGCGTGCGCGGAGGGAAGCGAGTAGAGCGCTCCGCGGTGGCCTCAAGGAAAAGCTGTCCACAAGCCGAGCGCGCCGACGGACGCAAGCAGAGCGTGCCGCGGCGCCTAACGGCGAGCAGTGCTTGCCGAGGGACGCGAGCAGAGGATGGCACAGTGATACGTGGAAAATAAGACGAATTGTGCGAGCGATGTCGTAGACATCAAGCACGAATCAGATTAGAGTTGCGTGTGTGATACGTGGCAGACAGTTGATCCATCAGAGCTGTTTGTGATGGAATAAGCCATGTGTGTTGGGGGCAAACGCTTGCTGGTGTATAACCTTAAATGTAACCAAAAATGTGTTAATGCATGTTACAAAAATTCTATAGCTAGAAACTATGTTCAAATACGACTCCAACAATATAATTTATGGCGACATGTGATAACCCACAAGTATAGGGGATCGCAACAGTTTTCGAGGGTAGAGTATTCAACCCAAATTTATTGATTCGACACAAGGGGAGCCAAAGAATATTCTCAAGTATTAGCAGTTGAGTTGTCAATTCAACCACACCTGGATAACTTAATATCTGCAGCAAAGTATTTAGTAGCAAAGTAGTATGGAAGTAACGGTAATGGTAGCAAAAGTAACACTAGCAGTTTTGTAGTAATTGTAACAATGGCAACGGCAAAGTGACTAAGCAAAGAACAATATGTGAAAAGCTCATAGGCATTGGATCAGTGATGGATAATTATGCCTGATGTGATTCCTCATGCAATAGTTATAACATAGGGTGACACAGAACTAGCTCCAGTTCATCAATGTAATTTAGGCATATATTCCGAATATAATCATATGTGCTTATGGAAAAGAACTTGCATGACATCTTTTGTCCTACCCTCCCGTGGCAGCGAGGTCCTATTGGAAACTAAGGGATATTAAGGCCTCCTTTTAATAGAGTACCGAACCAAAGCATTAACACTTAGTGAATACATGAACTCCTCAAACTACGGTCATCACCGGTAAGTATCCCGATTATTGTCACTTCGGGGTTAACAGATCATAACACATAATAGGTGACTATAGACTTGCAAGATAGGATCAAGAACTCACATATATTTATGAAAACATAATAGGTTCAGATCTGAAATCATAGCACTCGGGCCCTAGTGACAAGCATTAAGCATAGCAAAGTCATAGCAACATGAATCTCAGAACATAATGGATACTAGGGATCAAACCCTAACAAAACTAACTCGATTACATTGTAAATCTCATCCAACCCATCACCGTCCAGCAAGCCTACGATGGAACTACTCACGCACGGCGGTGAGCATCATGAAATTGGTGATGGAGGAAGGTTGATGATGATGATGGCGACGGATTCCCCTCTCCGGAGCCCCGAACGGACTCTAGATCAGCCCTCCCGAGAGAGATTAGGGTTTGGAGGCGGCTCCGTATCGTAAAATGCGATGAATCCTTCTCTCTGATTTTTTCCCCGAACGTGAATATATGGAGTTGGAGTTGAGGTCGGTGGAGCACCAGGGGGCCCACGAGGCAGGGGGCGCGCCCAGGGGGGTAGGCGCGCCCCCCACCCTCATGGACAGGGTGTGGGCCCCCTCACCTTGATTCTTTCGCCAATATTTTTTATATATTCCAAAAATATTCTCCGTGAAGTTTCAGGTCATTCCGAGAACTTTTATTTCTGCACAAAAATAACACCATGGCAATTCTGCTGAAAACAGCGCCAGTCCAGGTTAGTTCCATTCAAATCATGCAAGTTAGAGTCCAAAACAAGGGCAAAAGTGTTTGGAAAAGTAGATACGATGGAGACGTATCAACTCCCCCAAGCTTAAACTTTTGCTTGTCCTCAAGCAATTCAGTTGATAAACTGAAAGTGATAAAGAAAAACTTTTAC
This sequence comes from Aegilops tauschii subsp. strangulata, assembly GCF_002575655.3. Lineage (NCBI taxonomy): Eukaryota > Viridiplantae > Streptophyta > Magnoliopsida > Poales > Poaceae > Aegilops > Aegilops tauschii. Next base: position 441,963,660 of record NC_053036.3, read on the forward strand.
AAACTCTGGTTGCTCTTGTTGTTGTAAATATGTAAAGCCAGCATTCAAGTTTGCAGCAAAGATTATGAACTAACCATATTCACAATAACACTTAGGTCTCATGTTTACTCATATTAATGGCATAATCAACTAGCGAGCAATAATAAGTCTCGGATGGCAACACTTCCTCAAAACGATCATAATATGATATAACAAGATGATATCTCACTAGCCCTTTCTGAGACCGCAAAACATAAATGCAGAGCACCTCTGAAGATCAAGGACTGACTAAACATTGTAATTCATGGTAAAAGAGATCCAGTCATAGTCATACTCAATATAAATTAATAGTAATGGATGCAAATGATAGCGGTGCTCTCCAACTGGTGCTTATTAATTAGAGCAGGATGACTCAACATAAAAGTAAATAGATAGGCCCTTCGCAGAGGGAAGCAAGGATTTGTAGAGGTGCCAGAGCTTAATTTTGAAATAGAGATAAATAATATTTTGAGCAGCATACTTCCATTGTCAACATAACAACCGAGAGATCTCGATATCTTCCATGCTACACACATTATAGGCGGTTCCCAAGCAGAATGGTAAAGTTTATACTCCCCCACCACCAACAAGCATCAATCCATGGCTCGCCCGAACAACGGGTGCCTCCAACTAACAACAGTCCTGGGGGAGTTTTGTTTGTAGTTATTCTGATTTGATTTGAGCATGGGACTGGGCATCCCGGTGACCAGCCATTTTCTCGTGAGTGAGGAGCAGAGTCCACTCCTCTTGAGAATAACCCGCCTAGCATGGAAGATACAGACAACCCTAGTTGATACATGAGCTATTCGAGCATACAAAACAGAATTTCATTTGAAGGTTTGGAGTTTGGCACATACAAATTTACTTGGAACGGCAAGCAGATACCGCATATAGGAAGGTATGGTGGACTCATATGGAATAACTTTGGGGTTTATGGAAGTGGATGCACAAGCAGTATTCCCGCTTAGTACAAGTGAAGGCTAGAAAAAGACTGGGAAGCGACCAACTAGAGAGCGATAACAGTCATGAACATGCATTAAAATTAATAAACATTGAGTGCAAGCATGAGTAGGATATAATCCACCATGAACATAAATATCGTGAAGGCTATGTTGATTTTATTTCAACTACATGCGTGAACACGTGCCAAGTCAAGTCACTCGAATCATTCAAAGGAGGATACCACCCTATCATACCACATCACAAACATTTTAATAGCATGTTGGCACGCAAGGTAAACCATTATAAACTCCTGGCTAATTAAGCATGGCATAAGCAACTATAATCTCTAATTGTCATTGCAAACTTGTTTCATTCATAATAGGCTGAATTAGGAACGATGAACTAATCATATTTACAAAAACAAGAGAGGTCGAGTTCATATCAGCTTCTCTCATCTCAATCAGTCCATCATATATCGTCATTATTGCCTTTCACTTGCACGACCGAATGGAGTGGATAATAATAATAGTGCACGTGCATTGGACTAAGCTCGAACCAGCGAGCATTTAATACAAAGGAGAAGACAAGGTAATATGGGCTCATGGTTAAATCAACAATAATGCATATAAGAGCCACTTCAACATTTTCATTATAGTCTTCTCCTCTCTACCCCCAAAGAAAAGAAAAGAAATAAAACTATTTACACGGGAAAGCTCCCAACAAGCAAAAGAAGAACGAGAAATATTTTTGGGTTTTATTTTAATTATTACTACTACAAGGATGGAAAGTAAACTAGCTAGAAGCTACTACTAATTTTTTGGTTTTTCTCTTAAGGTTATTCAAACACGCAAGAAGAAAACGAGAAAAAGGAAAATAAACTAGCATGGATAGTACAATGAAAAAGTATGCGCACCGACAACTAGAATGAGTGTGTGAACATGAATGTAATGTCGGTGAGAGATACGTACTCCCCCAAGCTTAGGCTTTTGGCCTAAGTTGGTCTATACCCATGGATCAAAGTTGTAGCTGGGGTCGTACTGAGGAGGATGCTCAGGATGCCACTGGTTGGCGATCTCCTCCGAATCCCACTGATAAACAGACTGATGGTGAGGATCAAGTGGTGGCTCCGGCTCGGGCTCACGAGCTGGTGTTAGGCTCTGGTAGGCATGAATGGCCTCCGGCAGGACAAGGTACATGCCTGAAGATAAGTTGTACAAAGGAGCAGACAAGGTAATAGTCTCAAAGTAATTTTTATCAAATATCAGTCTAAAGTTAAGCATCCTCTTCTTATTCTTAACAAGAAAATCATGTGCTACCATACTCTTATAGTCTAGAAAAATGGGAGGCATCAACTTTTGCTCTTTCTCATAGTGTCTAATAGGTATCTCAAAATATTAAGCAAGCCGCGAAGCAAAGATACCTCCAAAGATGGGACCCTTCATACGGTTCAGATTTAACCGCTTGGCCACTATAGCACCTAAACTAAAAGTGTTATCACGAAACAAAGCATGGCACAAAATAACAATATCAGGGGCACTAAGGTTTTCACAGTTCCCGTGACCAATTAAGCATCTACTAGCAAATATTGCAAAGTAACATAGAACAGGAAAGTGTATGCTAGTAATTCTTGCTTCGGAAACCTTCCTTGTCTCCCCTACAGCGATCACATCAATAAACCCTTCCACATAGTTACGACGTGGTTCCTCTATGCTGCCCTCAAAGGGCAACTTGCAAACCCCACAAAAGTCACAAAGTGACATCTCCTTATACTCATCATATAAATAAACATCCACCGAAGGTGGTGATCTCCTAGCATTGAAATGAAAATTTTATGCAAAAATATTAGTGACTAGGAGATACTGATCGAGCTGGTCGTGGAGGAAGTCGGTGAGGCCTGCATTCTCAGCCAAATAATAAAAATAATCATGAATCCCGGCTGCTCTCAAGAACTCATCACAAGGCCATTCACACGGCTCAATGATAACCCACAAGTATAGGGGATCGCAACAGTTTTTGAGGGTAGAGTATTCAACCCAAATTTATTGATTCGACACAAGGGGAGCCAAAGAATATTCTCAAGTATTAGCAGTTGAGTTGTCAATTCGACCACACCTAGACAACTTAGTATCTGCAACAAAGTATTTAGTAGCAAAGTAGTATGGAAGTAACGGTAACAGTGGCAAAAGTAACAGTAGCAGTTTTGGTTTTGTAGTGATTGTAACAATAGCAACGTAAAAGTAAATAAGCGAAGAACAATGTGTGAAAAGCTCATAGGCATTGGATCGGTGATGGAGAATTTTGCCGGATGCGATTCCTCATGCAATAGTTATAACATAGGGTGACACAGAACTAGCTCCAATTCATCAATGTAATGTAGGCATGTATTCCGAATATAGTCATACGTGCTTATGCAAAAGAACTTGCATGACATCTTTTGTCCTACCCTCCATTTTGTTGAAAGAAAACCGGGCTACCCAAGCTGTGACTTGCTCAAACAGCTCATGCAAACAGGTGCGGCCCGGTGTGTTGATGTAGACCAGGCCGCGAGAGACGGATGGTAAAAACGACCGCAGCATCAGAGGCAACATAGATGAGTCAGCCACGGCGCTGTACGCCGGTGCGGACAAGCAAGTTGTCCTCCTCATTGTAAGCCGGCGCGGACGCGTGAACCGGCCGCGAGAGCGGACAGGCGAGTCGTCTGTGGCGTTGTAAGTTGGTGCGGACGCGCGAGTCAATCATAGGCACAGTCCGAGCTAGTTGATGTAGACCGGGCGGCAGCTTGTGCGCGTCAATTCATCGGGTAATATGTTACGGACTATCACCGGGCGGAATATTGTCAGCCCATGCTCCATGCCCATGGAATAAACCATATTTGTAGTGAATGATTGTCCTGTATATAAAAATACATAGATCAAAGTAATTGTTCTTTGACAAAAAATAATACGTGCTAATAAAATAGACTTTAGATGGATAGCACCTGGATAACTTAGTATATGCAGCAATTATGGAAGTAACGGTAACAGTGGCAAATGTAACAGTAGCAGTTTTGGTTTTGTAGTGATTGTAACAATAGCAACGGAAAAGTAAATAAGCGAAGAACAATATGTGAAAAGCTCGTAGGCATTGGATCGGTGATGGAGAATTATGCCGGATGCGATTCCTCATGCAATAGTTATAACATAAGGTGACACAGAACTAGCTTCAATTCATCAATGTAATGTAGGCATGTATTCTGAATATAGTCATACGTGCTTATCGAAAAGAACTTGCATGACATCTTTTGTCCTACCCTCCCGTGGCAGCGGGGTCCTAATGGAAACTAAGGGATATTAAGGCCTCCTTTTAATAGAGTACCGGACCAAAGCATTAACACATAGTGAATACATGAACTCCTCAAACTACGGTCATCACCGGTAATGGTCCCGATTATTGTCACTTCGGGGTTAACGGATCATAACACATAATAGGTGACTATAGACTTGCAAGATAGGATCAAGAACTCACATATATTCATGGAAACATAATAGGTTCAGATCTTAAATCATGGCACTCGGGCCCTTGTGACAAGCATTAAGCATAGCAAAGTCATAGCAACATCAATCTCAGAACATAGTGGATACTAGGGATCAAACCCTAACAAAACTAACTCGATTATATAGTAAATCTCATCCAACCAATCACCGTCCAGCAAGCCTACGATGGAATTACTCACGCACGGTGGTGAGCATCATGAAATTGGTGATGGAGGAAGGTTGAAGATGACGATGGCGACGGATTCCCTTCCCCGGAGCCCCGAACAGACTCCAAATTAGCCCTCCCGAGAGAGATTAGGACTTGGCGGGGGCTCCGTATCGTAAAACGCTATGAATCCTTCTCTCTGATTTTTTTCTCTCCCCGAATGTGAATATGTAGAGTTGGAGTTGAGGTCGGTGGAGCTCCAGGGGGCCCACGAGGCTGGGGCGCGCCGCCCACCCTCGTGGACAGGGTGAGGGCCCCCTGGCCTTGATTCTTTCGCCAGTATTTTTTATTAATTTCAAAAATATTCTCCGTGAAGTTTTAGGTCATTCCGAGAACTTTTATTTCAGCACAAAAATAACACCATGGCAATTCTGCTGAAAACAGTGTCAGTCCGGGTTAGTTCCATTCAAATCATGCAAGTTAGAGTCCAAACCAAGGGCAAAAGTGTTCGGAAAAGTAGATACGACGGAGACGTATCACCGAACCTTCGCGGTGCGAGGGAGATTATATTTGGGCTTTTTATCCTCTTCACTCTGCTTATCCTTCGAGCTTCGGCTCGAAGAACCTCTCAATAATCTCTTCATTATTTTCTGAAAATTTCTGAAATTTTTAGTAACTCGAAATAAAAGTGAACCAAACTCAACTAGATTGATAGCAACTACTCCCACAAGTGCCTAGAGACTATATCATGCATTAGAACTACTTGGGACCAAATAAATTTGACATGCAAGCTCAAGAACAGGGTCACCTAGGCAGCAAACAATTGCAATGAATAAAGCACTAGAACAAAAACTAATTGGACCATTGGAGGAGTCACATACCGAAGAACAATCCCCCAAAGCAGTTTTGTGTGTGGAGCTTTGAGCAAGGAGATCGAAAATCGCAGCAAGATGAGCTAGAACTCGTGCTTGAGCTGGTTGGTGATTCTTTTGGGAGGAAGAGGGAGTGTGTGGGTTTGATTCATATTCTGGGTTATCTAAAATTTATGATTCTCAGGACGGTAAGACGCCTCGAGACTTGTGATTTGCCTTTCTATGCAGGATAATTCAAGGCACCTCTTTGAGGTTAAGAAAAACAAAGGATTGATTATAACCCGGAGAAATATCAAAGAGACAACTTCAAAAGACTTTCGCATTCAATACGTGCACGATGGCACGGCAGAGATGAACTGTTGCACCTACTCTATTACAAAATTCATCAAGTCTAAAAGGGGTGGAGCTTTGTTTGGTAAACCGCCAGCTGAGTCACGATGCCCGCCGAGTTGAAGTCTCCGGCTCGTTCCTATCTTCTCCTCCGGCTGATCCCAAGACCTCGAAGGTTGATGACTTCCAGTCGATGCCACTGAGAGCTTCGAATTGGGCTTCCTCGTCAATTAACCCGGCCGGGTCAATCTCCGGGGCGAAAGTGTGCTGACGAGCCGGCGGGATCAAGTTGAGGGCTTCATAGCGAGGGGTTGGAATCCTCTGATTCTCCGCATCGTAGCCCGGCTGGTACTTGGTCAGATCTGTATCGTTCCCGACGAGGGTGGCCACCGGGCGTACCGCCTTCACGCAAGCCGCGAACTCCTTCTGATCGAAAGCTGAGCCATCTTCCTTCAGGCTTGGATATCCAAGGGCGATGTCCGCCGGGTCTAACTCCGGCAGGAATGCCTTGGCCCGGCTCAGTGCGGCGATCGCTCCGGCTCTCGCAGAGGCCCGTCGCAGTTCTTGGATCCGCTGAGGCAGAACGGCGAGCCGGCGCAGGACTTCTGCCAGGTGAGTCGGCACCTCGTTGGATAGGGCCACCACAGCTAAGGCACGCTGTGACCCGGTGTAGAGCTGCTCCACCAGGGTATACACGGCCTTTAGCTTGGTGACCACGCTTTGGTTAAGGTTGGCACTTCTGGGACCTGTTTAACAGAATCAGATAAGCCGGCGACGAGGATGAATCATGAGATAAAACATTCTAAACTTGATGAAAGCCGGTGAGGCGACTTACCGAAGATGGCGGCCACCATTTGGGAAACCTGGCGCTTTAGGCCGGAGAGCTCGGTGGTCTTCTCAGAGAGAGCCTTCGCCGCCTGTTCCACCCGGGTCACCAGTGCGGCCTTCTCTTCGGCCCAGGCTTTTCGCTCAGCATCAAACTCGGTCTTCAACTTTTCTTGAGTGGCGATGCTGGATACAAACTTGGTGTTTGCCTTCCGGGTCTCCATCTCCTGCATCTTCAGCCAGTTCTTGGGATCCGCAAGGTCCGCCTCTAGCTTCTTGCCAACAGCCTGCATATATTTCCGGGTTATTAACAATTACTATATAAGTCCCAAGTGTTTTCCAAGCAAAGACACTTGGCACTTGGGGGCTAATGCATATTGAACGTATCTATCTACATACTGCCGGCTCAATTGAGTAAGCCGGAACCTAAGTCTACAACATATTCAATCATAAGTCGTCGACTTGGGGGCTAGCATGGCAAAGGTAACTATGCAGTAAGTAAGAAGACAGCAGAAGGATACCTCAGATTTTTGCTGGATCTGGTTTACCATGGCGACCTCCGCGTCCCGGCTCTTGTGTACTTGGCTGATGTAGCCAGAGACGAGCTCTCCAATGCTCAGATTGGTGTAGTTGGAGAGGTCCAGATTCGCCCGGTGGGGCTGCAGCAACTCCCCCTTAGCGGGGCACTTGGCCAGCACGGTCGGTCTCCCCGGCTCAACAAACTTTGTCCGGGTGATTACCACATCAGGGTCGTCTGCTGGTGGAGCTGAGCCGGAGGCCTACGGGTTAACCGAAGCTTCGGTTGTGGCCTTGGTAGTTCGGGCAGTGGCCTCAGGTGCCGTGTCCGTTGGAGTGGTGGCTTCGGGGGCGGAGGCAGCTGGCGGTTCTTGAGCCGTCACCGCCGGTTCAGGCAAATCCAGCACTCCGGCTGATCTGGTTTTCTTCGCTCTTTTGGTGAGTTTTTCCTGGGCACTGAAAGGACAGAAGTGTTAAGTACACAAAGGGTAAGTAAGGACAAGTACAATATGAGATGATTGTTATTACCCGCGCGCGGTCTTGAAAGTCGGAAGACTCGACTGCATAGAGTCGCCCGAAGAAGGGGAAGTCTCCTGATAATTGGAGTCAGAAGAATTGAGTGGCTAACGGATAACACCCGCCAACGGATGGAAAGGGTATAAGTGGGAAAAAACCACAGTTCGGCGCTTCCTTGTTGCGTCGGGTAACCCGGCGGAGAGGTCGGTGTCCTTGTTGGTCCGGGTGTGACGCCGGCTTTCATGAACCTGTCGCTTCAAAATAAATTGAGGGTCTTGATAAGCTAAAGGATGTGAAAAGCTTACTTTCGGGGTTACCCTTCGGACTTTCAGCTGTGGCAAGGGCTCCGAGTTGGAGGAAAGTGACATTACCTCTTCAACCACCGGGTTACTGGCGCCGGTGTCATCCTGTCAATGAGTGTTGATAAGACGGACAGCAACAAACAACAAATACAGCAAGAACTTAAAAGCTTAGGGGTTACCTCTGACTCGGAGCTGTCGCTTAATTGCATCAGCTCCGAAGCAGTAGGTCTGCTTCCTTTTTTGCGAGGGGCGGCTTTCTTCGCCTTCCTGGCCTTCTTGGCCGCCTCTTGGTCATATTTGACCCGCCAGAACTTATCATCAGCCTGAAAAATACAATGATGAATTCTTAAAATGATTCAGATGAAAGGTTATATGCAGAAGAAGATAAAAAGTTAAAGTCGGCGGCTTACCGCTGGGGCTGGGTTGGTCTTGCAGAAGGGGGCTAACCCGGTCCTTCCGCAGTCTGCCAGGCTCTCGTTCAAAAGAGCCTTGGTCATCTCCTCTGCAACGTCTTCTGGAAGATCATTGCGGCTGTGTCTCTGAGGATCATCCTTTCGTCCTGTGTACCCACACTAAGCCGGGGCGGCGGCTCAATGGGATCACCCGCCATGAGATCCAGACCCGGACAAGGTCGATTCCGTTCAGACCATTACCCAGGAGAGCTTTGATCTTGTTGATAGTGCGGAGCAGAGGCTGGCGCTCCGCTTGAGTCAGCTTGTCCGACAGTGGGTGAGTCGGCTCCAGACGTGTTGGGCGAAAGCCGGGCAGCGGGCTTTCATCAGCCGGGGACGTATCTTGGCAGTAGAACCAAGTCATGTTCCAGTCCTTTGGGTGGCTCGGCGGCTCTGCATAAGGGAAAAGACAGTCCCTACGCCGCTGGATGGAGATGACACCTAACTCTAGACTTGGCCCATTGGCACACTCATTCTGACGGTTTAAGTAAAAAAGTTCTCTGAAGAGCAGCAGACTAGGCTCTTCTCCAAGGTAAACCTCGCAGAAGACTTGGAAATTGCAGATGTTGGACACTGAGTTGGGCCCTATGTCTTGGGGCCGCAAGTCGAAGAAATTGAGCACGTCCCTAAAAAACTTTGAGCCGGGCGGTGCGAAGCCCCGGCTCATGTGATCCGCAAAAATCACTACCTCCCCATCCTTTGGCTGTGGCCTCTCTTCTGACGGGTCAGGGGCACGGTAGGACATGATGTCTTTCTTGGGCAGGTATCCTGACTTAACAAAATCAGCTAGGGTCTCGTTGGTGACATTGGACCTCATCCAGTTGCAAGTAATGGGAGCTTTGGGAGGCATGGTGAAAGTCGGCAGTCTATGACAAAAAAGGAAAAAACGTCCGGGTTAATTATAAACCGGAGATCTACAGTTCAAAGCTAAGGTGGCGGCTTATGAAGGGGACTAATGGTATATACTCAAGTACAGTGGGTTATTTAAAGCTGCAGGGGCATTCAGAATAAGTTGATTATCTACGGCCTTATCACAGTTAAGCCGGAGGATTCTATGAAGCATGGTTTTGTTTAAGCCGGAGGATTCTACGGTGCGTGGTTTCTTTAAACCGAAATTGTAAGCCGCCAAGATTCAATGGTTGCAGTTTTTACTAAGTGTAGTCAAACAGGTTTCACATATGGCAGTAACTTTTTTGGATCAAAATGGTCGGTCCAAAGAAAATTTTCTAGACCTAAAAATACGGACGCAGGGGAGTTCTTGGGCTCGAAGGAGGTTTTTATGCCGTGGAAAGAAGTTTGTTTGCATGCAAAATGGGTGCTAAATGTCTACCGCAGTAAGTTTATACAGATCTAAGATCAACAGGAGCAGTAAGAAAGAAAACTACCGGAGTATGTGGCAATGGCGATGAACACGAAGAACGCGGACGAACCCTACGGTAGATCTATCCTACATGACAAGCAAGACTTACCGGAGCTGGAGAGCTGTGGAGGTTGTCACGTTTCTCTGGTCCGTTCAGGGTGATGCAGCGGCCTGAGTTGGTGACGACGAGGAGACCCGCGGCGGCGACGGCGGCAGAGCTCGAGCAGCACGGGACAGTGAGAGGAAGAAGATGACAGAGAAAGGAGTGTGAGAAGAGCCCGTCGGGCCGGCCTATTTATAAGGCGAGCTCATAAAGCGGGCGCGAGAATCAAGGAGACCGTGGCGTGGTTATCTCCCCCCCCCCCCACGACGCCTCGATTTTTGGGATGACAGTAAAAGCAAAGATCCGTTGCGGATCTGGTGGAGTAAAAAACGGGCTTAATGGAAGATGACGTCACGGCGGATTATCCGGAGTCCAGAGGATGACGTCACGCCGGGTTATGGCCTTCACATAAATGGTAAGCCGGAGATTTTTTCTGTCGAAGAATTGAAGATTGACATGAGCCGGCTCAAATCAATCTGGGGCCTAATGTTGAGGATATAGACCTTAGAGTCACCCGCCAGGAGGGGCCGGGTTACTCATATGGTCGTTGCCAGAAGCCCGGAGCCAAGCTTGAAGACGATGGGCCAGAGATGGGCTTAAGACCCGGATATGGCTGAAGGACCATAGTTACAATCGTTATTATGGTAGAACTTGTAGTGTAAGGCAAGTATGATGGAGAGTCCGAGCCGGACACTCTTATGAGCCGGCCGGGACTCTGAGGGCTGCTGGGCGTCAGCCTCCCTATATGAAGGGACGACCCGGCAGCGGTTTAGGGGCGACAACAATCTCATCGAGAGCCGGGCATAGCAGTTTAGCTCCCTGGTGATCGTAACCCTAATCAATACCACCTCAACTGGACGTAGGCTTTTACCTTCACCGTAAGGGGCCGAACCAGTATAAACCCTCGTGTTCCTTGTCCCGCATTAACCCCTTCAAGCTTCCTAGTTGCGATGGCTCCACGACTAAGTCCTAGCTCGAGGCCATCTGCCGTGACAATTCCACGACAGAGTTGGTTCAGGAAGTGTCCAATTATTTTCATTAGTCAACATATTATATAATAGCAATTCAGCTTGATCAGCAGTTCTTTCCCTAAAAACACAACCAGCACAACTATCCAGGTGGTCTCTGGAAGCATCGATTAGTCCATTATAAGATATCAAGTATTTCATTTTTCTTGAGAGGATGATCAGGCAAAGCATTAAGTAATTGGAGAAGCCTCCCCCAAGCTTGTGAGAGACTCTCTTCTTCAATTTGCACAAAATTATATATTTCCCTTAAAGCAGCTTGTTTCTTATGAGCGGGGAAATATTTAGTAGAGAAGTAATAAATCATATCCTGGGGACTACGCGCACAACCAGGATCAAGAGAATTAAACCATGTTTAAGCATCACCCTTTAACGAGAACGGAAATAATTTAAGGATAAAGTAGTAGCGAGTTTTCTCATCATTAGTGAACAGGGTGGCTATATCATTCAATTTAGTAAGATGTGCCACAACAGTTTCAGATTCATAGCCATAAAAAGGATCAGATTCAACTAAAGTAATTATCTCAGGATCAACAGAGAAATCATAATCCTTATTAGTAACACAGATAGGTGAAGTAGCAAAAGCAGGGTCATATTTCATTCTAGCATTCAAAGATTTTTCTTTCAGCTTAGCTAACAATTTCTTAAGATCATATCTATCATTGCAAGCAAGAAAGCCTCTAGCAGTTTCTTCATCCATAACATAACCCTCAGGCACAACAGGCAATTCATATCTAGGGGGAGAATCTTCACCATCACTTTTATCGATGTTATCAGTTTCAGTAATTTCATTCTCTCTAGCCCTAGCAAGTGGTTCATCAAGAAATTCACCTAATGGCACAGTAGTATCAAGCATAGAAGTAGTTTCATCATAAGTATCATGCAAAGCAGAAGTAGCATCATCAATAACATGCGACATATCAGATTAATAGCATAAGCAGGTTTAGGCATCGCAAGCTTACTCAAAACAGAAGGTGAATCAAGTGCAGAGCTAGATGGCAGTTCCTTACTTCCCCTCGTAGTTGAGGGGAAAATCTTAGGTCTTTCATCTTTCAAGTTCCTCATAGTGACCATCATATATAAATGCCAAGTGACTCAAAGAATAGAGATATGCTCCCCAGCAACGGCGCCAGAAAATAGTCTTGATAACCCACAAGTATAGGGGATCGCAATAGTTTTCGAGGGTAGAGTATTTAACCCAAATTTATTGATTCGACACAAGGGGAGCCAAAGAATATTCTCAAGTATTAGCAGTTGAGTTGTCCATTCAGCCACACCTGGATAACTAAATATCTGTAGCAAAGTATTTAGTAGCAAAGTAGTATGGAAGTAACTGTAACGGTAGCAAAAGTAACAGTAGCAGTTTTGTAGTCATTGTAACAGTGGCAACGGCAAAGTAACTAAGCAAAGAACAATATGTGATAAGCTCGTAGGCATTGGATCAGTGATTGATAATTATGCCGGATGCGATTCCTCATGCAATAGTTATAACATGGGTGACACAGAACTAGCTCCAGTTCATCAATGTAATGTAGGCATGTATTCTGAATATAGTCATACGTGCTTATGGAAAAGAACTTGCATGACATCTTTTGTCCTACCCACCCGTGGCAGCGGGGTCCTATTGGAAACTAAGGGATATTAAGGCCTCCTTTTAATAGAGTACCAGACCTAAGCATTAACACTTAGTGAATACATGAACTCCTCAAACTACGGTCATCACCGGTAATGGTCCCGATTATTGTCACTTCGGGGTTAACGGATCATAACACATACTAGGTGACTATAGACTTGGAAGATAGGATCAAGAACTCACATATATTCATGAAAACATAATAGGTTCAGATCTGAAATCATGGCACTCGGGCCCTAGTGACAAGCATTAAGCATAGCAAAGTCATAGCATCATCAATCTCAGAACATAATGGATACTAGGGATCAAATCCAAACAAAACTAACTCGATTACATGGTAAATCTCATCCAACCCATCACCGTCCAGCAAGCCTACGATGGAATTACTCACGCACGGCGGTGAGCATCATGAAATTGGTGATGGAGGAAGGTTGATGATGACGATGGCGACGGATTCCCCTCTCCGGAGCCCCGAACGGACTCCAGATCAGCCCTCCCAAGAGAGATTAGGGCTTGGTGGCGGCTCCGTATCGTAAAACGCGATGAATCCTTCTCTCTGATTTTTTTCTCCCCGAACGTGAATATATGGAGTTGGAGTTGAGGTCGGTGGAGCACCAGGGGACCCACGAGGCAGGGGGCGCGCCCCCACCCTCGTGGACAGGGTGAGGGCCCCCTGGCCTTGATTCTTTCGCCAGTATTTTTTATATATCCCAAAAATATTCTCCGTGAAGTTTCAGGTCATTTCGAGAACTTTTATTTCTGCACAAAAATAACACCATGGCAATTCCTCAAAAAACCTTAAGGCCTCTGGTTCGAAGACGACCAGAAAACCGTCCCAAAGGGGTTAAGATAAGATTCGAATACGATCATATAGCCCCCAGTGGATTTGGCATTGCCGATCAAGAGGGTACCGACAGCTATGTTCTCTTTGGTTCGAATACGACCTATGTTTGAACAGGAAGCCCCCAAATGACCTTGAGAGTTGTTTAACGATGCTGATTCGAATACTATCCACGTCGGTTCTCAAAGGGGGTTGAACTATGGTTCAAATATGACCAAGAAAACTCCCCAATGAGCTCGGCAGTGTGCCAATCAAAAGGGTATCAACAGATATGTTCTCTTTGGTTCGAATACGACCTATGTTTGAACAGGAAGCCCCCTAGTGATCATATTTTTTAGCGGCTAGATTCGAATACGATCGTAAGCCGGATCAGCCCCCAAATGACCATGTGAGATCATAATAGAAATAGCAATGACACATTTACCTTTGAGGGGAAAAAAGGACAGAGGTCCTGCTTTATTATTTATCATAATATATACATTGTCATGGAAGTATGTACATTATGAGAGCCGGTGGCTCAAGTGTAATAAGGCCGAAGCTGAGCTATATTCCATGGCCGGCGGGTCTCCTCCTCCGACTTACGTGAATCTTTGTGCTCTCGAACATCGATGAGGTAGTATGACCCGTTGTGCAAGTTTTTGCTGACCACAAAGGGCCCTTCCCAAGGTGGGGATAACTTGTGTGCATCTGTTTGATCCTGGATGAGCCGGAGCACCAAGTCACCTTCCTGAAAGGTTCTGGACTTAACCCGGCGGCTGTGATAGCAGCGCAGGTCTTGCTGGTAAATCGCCGAGCGAGCTGCTGCTATATCACGCTGTTCATCCAACAAGTCAAGAGCATCCTGACGCGCTTGTTCATTGTCCGTCTCAACATAAGCCGCCACATGGGGCGAGTCATGACGGATGTCGCTAGGGAGAACCGCCTCGGCTCCGTAAACCAAGAAAAAAGGCGTATAACCCGTATACCTATTAGGAGTAGTATTGATGCTCCATATCACAGAGGGTAACTCCTCCACCCAACAACCCGGCGTCCGCTGCAAAGGGACCAAAAGACGGGGCTTGATGCCTTTCAAGATTTCCTGATTGGCTCTCTCAGCTTGACCATTGGATTGGGGGTGAGCCACTAATGAAACATCAAGTCGAATATCCTCTCGTTGACAAAATTCTTCCATGGCGCCTTTAGAGAAATTGGTACCATTGTCAGTTATAATGTTGTGTGGGAAACCTAAGCGAAATATCACCTTTTTCATGAACTGAACCGCCGTGGCTGCATCACACTTACTAACTGGCTCTGCCTCAACCCACTTTGTGAACTTGTCAACCGCCACCAAGAGGTGGGTCTTCTTATCCATGGATCTTTTGAAAGGTCCAACCATATCAAGCCCCCAGACCGCAAACGGCCAAGTGATTGGAATCATCCTCAACTCTTGAGAACTTCTGATAACCGTCACATTTACTGACTAAGTCCTCTGCATCAGCTTGAGCCGTAAGCCAATAAAAACCGTGACGAAAAGCTTTGGCCACAAGGGATTTTGAGCTGGCATGATGGCCACAATCCCCTTCGTGAATCTCTCGTAAAATTTCTTGCCCTTCCTCCGGGGAAACACAACGCTGAAAAGCCCCAGTGACACTGCGATGGCGCAACTCGCCATTGGCAATTATCATTGACTTAGACCGCCGGGTTATTTGTCTGGCCAAAATTTCATCCTCAGGCAATTCTCCTCGGGTCATGTAAGCCAAGTATGGCACTGTCCAATCTGGGATAACATGAAGAGCCGCCACCAACTGTGCTTCAGGGTCTGGAACAGCCAAGTCTTCCTCTGTAGGTAACTTGACAGAAGGGTTATGCAGAATATCCAAGAAAGTATTAGGCGGCACCGGCTTTCGCTGAGAGCCCAGCCAGCTTAAGGCATCAGCCGCCTCGTTCTTTCTGCGGTCAATGTGCTCTACTTGGTAACCCTGAAAATCTCCGGCAATGGCATCAACTTCACGACGATAAGCCGCCATGAGGGGGTCCTTGGAATCCCACTTGCCTGATACTTGTTGGGCCACCAAATCTGAGTCGCCAAAGCACCTTACCCGGCTTAAGCTCATCTCCTTAGCCATCCGAAGACCATGGAGCAAGGCCTCGTACTCAGCTGCATTGTTAGTACAGGGAAACATCAACCGTAGTACATAACAAAATTTGTCACCTCGAGGGGAAACTAACACGACTCCAGCCCCCGAGCCCTCCAATTGCCTGGACCCGTCGAAGTGAATAGTCCAGTATGTGTTATCCGGTTTCTCTTTAGGCATCTGCAGCTCTGTCCAATCGTTGATGAAATCTAACAATGCTTGTGATTTGATAGCCGTGCGTGGCACATACTTTAGACCATGAGGCCCAAGTTCAATGGCCCACTTAGCGACTCTTCCTGTGGCTTCTCTGTTTTGGATGATATCTCCTAAAGGAGCAGAACTAACCACAGTGATAGGGTGGCCCTGTAAATATTGCTTAAGCTTCCGGCTTGCCATGAACACCCCATAAACAAGCTTCTGCCAATGTGGATACCATTGCTTGGACTCAATAAGTACTTCGCTGACGTAGTAAACCGGCCGCTGAACCGGATGTTCCTTACCCGCCTCCTTGCGCTCCACCACGATGGCCACACTGACGACTCGTGTGTCAGCGGCTACATACAATAATGTCGTGGAATTGTCACGGCAGATATCCTCGAGCTAGGACTTAATCGTGGAGCCATCGCAGCTAGGAAGCTTGAAGGGGTTAAGTGGGACAAGGAACACGAGGGTTTATACTGGTTCGGCCCCTTACGGTGAAGGTAAAAGCCTACGTCCAGTTTGAGGTGGTATTGATTAGGGTTTCGATGACCAGGGAACTTAACTGCTATGCCTGGCTCTCGATGAAATCTTTCTTGTCCCTAAACCGCTGCCGGGTCGTCCCTTTATATAGGGAGGCTGACACCCAGCAGCTCTCAGAGTCCCGGCCGGCTCATAAGAGTGTCCGGCTCGGACTCTCAACTATTCTTGCCTTACACTACAAGTTCTACCATAATAATGATTGTAACCACGGGCCTTAAGCCATATCCGGGTCTTAAGCCCATCTTTGGCCCACCGTCTTCAAGCTTGGCGCCGG
The DNA here is from genome assembly GCF_002575655.3 of Aegilops tauschii subsp. strangulata. Classification (NCBI taxonomy): domain Eukaryota; kingdom Viridiplantae; phylum Streptophyta; class Magnoliopsida; order Poales; family Poaceae; genus Aegilops; species Aegilops tauschii. Next base: position 441,980,202 of record NC_053036.3, read on the forward strand.
GCTTCTGGCGATGACCATTATGAGTAACCCGGCCCCCTTTGGCGGGTGACTCTAAGGTCTATATCCTCAACATTAGGCCCCAGATTGATTTGAGCCGGCTCATGTCAATCTTCAATTCTTTCGACAGAAAAAATCTCCGGCTTACCATTTGTGTGAAGGCCATAACCCGGCGTGACGTCATCCTCTGGACTCCGGGTAATCCGCCGTGACGTCATCTTCCATTACGTTCGTTTTTTTACTCCACCAGATCCGCAACGGATCTTATCTTTACTGCCATCCTGAAAATCGAGGCGTTTCATGGGGAGATAACCACGCCGCGGTCTCCTCGTTTCTCGCGCCCACTTATGAGCTTGCCCTTATAAATAGCCCGGCCCGACGGGCCTTCAGCCACTCTTCTTCCTCCTCGCGCCACTGTTCCTCCGCTCGAGCTCGAACTCCGCCGCCGCCGCCGCGCCCCCGGTCTTCGTCAACCTTGACCGCTGCATCACCCTGACTCGGTCCAGACAAACGGCGGCAACCTCCGCATCTCTTCAGCACCGGTGAGTCCTCGCTACTCCATAGGGCAGATCCGTACTAGGGCTCCGTAGTTCTTCCTCTGTTCTTCATAGTTCATCGCGGCCCTCAGTAGATTTGATTTTTAGTGCCTCTTTTTGATCTTAGTATAGTATAGAACTAGTGCGGCGGCTGTTTAGTACTCATTTCAAATGCAAGTAGGCCTCTTTTTACTGCATAAAGGCCTCATTCGAGCTCAAGAACTTCCCTCGCGTCTGTTTTTAGGTCTAGAAATTTTCTTTTTCTGCCGACCACTTGATCCAAATTATTTACCGCAATGTGTGAAACTTGTTTTCACCACACTTAGTAAAAAACTGCACTCGTTGAGTCATGGCGGGTTACATTTCCGGTTTAAAGAAACCACGTGCCGTAGAATCTTTCGACTCAAAGGAGACCATGCGCCATAGAATTTTCCGGCTCATCTGTGATAGGGCCGTAGACAATCGAATTACTCTCAATACTTCAGGCGGCTTAAATAGCCCGGTGCACTTGGATATATGTCATTAGTCCCCTTCATAAGTCGCCACTTTAACATTGAACTGTAAATTTCCTCCGGCTTATAGTTAAACCGGACGTTTCCTTTTATCATAGGCTGCCGACTTTCACCATGCCTCCCAAAGCTCCTAAAGCCTCCATCACTTGCAATTGGATGAGGTCCAATGTCACCAACGAGACGTTAGCAGATTTTGTCAAGTCTGGCTACCTGCCTAAGAAGGACGTCATGTCCTACCGTGCCCCTGACCCGTCAGAAGAGAGACCACAGCCAAAGGACGGGGAGGTAGTGATTTTTGCGGATGATATGAGCCGGGGCTTCGCATCGCCCGGCTCAAAGTTCTTCAGAGACGTGCTGAATTTCTTCGACCTGCGGCCTCAAGACATAGGACCCAACTCAGTGTCCAATATCTGCAACTTCCAAGTGTTCTGCGAGGTCTACCTTGGAGAGGAGCCCAGCCTGCTGCTCTTCAGAGAGCTCTTCTACCTGAACCGTCAGAATGAGTGCGCCAATGGGCCAAGTTTGGAGCTTGGTGGCATCTCCATTCAACAGCGGAGGGACTGCCTTTTCCCTTACGCAGAGCCGCCAAGCCACCCCAAAGACTGGAATCAGACGTGGTTCTATTGCCAAGACACGTCGCCGGCTGATGATAGTCCGTTGCCCGGCTTTTGCCCCTCGCGTCTGGAGCTGACTCACCCGCTGTCTGACAAGTTAACCCAGGCGGAACGCCAACCTCTGCTCCCTACCATCAACAAGATCAAGGCTCTCCTGGGCAACGGTCTCAACGGAATCGATCTGGTCCGGGTCTGGATCTCCTGGCGGGTGATCCCATTGAGCCACCGCCCCGGCTTAATGTGCGAGTACACAGGCCGAAAGGATGACCCCCAGAGACAAAGCCGCAACGATCTTCCTGAAGATGTTGCAGAGGATATGACCAAGGCTCTCTTGAACGAGAGCCTGGCAGACTGCGGGAGGACCGGGTTAGCCCCCTTCTGCAAGACCAACTCAGCCCCAGCGGTAAGCCGCTGATCTGAGCATCTTATCTTCTTCTGTATATTACTTTCATCTGAATCGTTTTAAGAAATCATCATTGTATTTTTCAGGCTGACGACAAGTTCTGGCGGGTCAAATATGACCATGAGGCGGCCAAGAAGGCCAGAAAGGCGAAGAAAGCCGCCAAGAAAGCCGCTCCCCGTAAGAAGGGAAGTAGGCCAACTGCTTTAGAGCTGATGCAATTAAGCGACGGCTCCGAGTCAGAGGTAACCCCTGAACCTGTAAGCTCTTGCTATATCTGCTATTTATTTCTGTCCACCTTATCCATACTATTCATCAACAGGATGACACCGGCGCAAGTAACCGGTGGTTGAAGAGGTAATGTCACTTTCCTCCGACTCGGAGCCCTTGCCAAGGCTGAAAGTCCGAAGGGTAACCCAGAAAGTAAGCTTTTCACATCCTTTAGCTTATCAAGATCCTCAATTTATTTTGAAGCGACAGGTTCATGAGAGCCGGCGGCACACCCGGACCAACAAAGACACTGACCTTTCCCCCGGGTTACCTGACGCATCGAGGAAACGCCGGACCGAGGTGATCTCAAAGTTGTACCCTTTTCATCCTTTGGCAGGTACCGCTCAACTCTTCTGACTCAAATTATCAGGAAACTTCCCCCTCTTCTGGCGACTCTATGCAGTTGAATCTGCCGGCTTTTAAGACCGTGCCCGGGTAATGATAATCATCTCATGTTGTACTTTGTCTTTACTTACACCATTGTGCTTAACCTTTCTGTATTTTCAGTGCCCAGGCAAAACTTACCAAGAAGGCAAGGAAGAACAAACCGGCCGAAGAACCGGACTTGCCTGAACCAGAGGTAGTCGCTCAAGAGCCGCCAGCTGCCTCTGCTCCTGAAGCCGCTGCTCCGACCAACAAGCCCATAGCAGAAGCTTCTGCTAACCCGGAGGCCTCTAGTTCGGCTCAACCGGCAGATGACCCGGATGTGGTAATCACACTGACGGAATTTGTTGAGCCGGGGAGGCCTACTGCACTGGCCAAGTGTTCTGCCAAGGGGGAGTTGCTTCAGCCCCGCCGGGTTAATCTGGACCTCACTGACTACACCAACCTGAGCATTGGAGAGCTCGTCTCCGGCTACGTCAGCCAAGTGCACAAGAGCCGGGATGCCGAAATTGCCATGGTGAACCAGATTCAGCAGAAGTCTGAGGTATTATTCTTCTGTCTTCTTACTTACTGCATAGTTACCTTTACCATGCTAGCCCCCAAGTCGACGACTTATGACTGAATATGTTGTAGACTTATGTTCCGGCTTATTCAATTGAACCGGCAATTTGTAGATAGAAACGTTCAATATGCATTAGCCCCCCAAGTGCCAAGTACCTTTGCTTGGAAAGTGCTTGGGACTTTTAAGATTGTATAGTAACTGTTCATCTTATGACCCGGAAATGATGCAGGCTGTTGGCAAGAAATTGCAAGCTGACATCTCGGATCTCAAGACCCGTCTGAAGACGCAAGAGACTGAGACCCGGAAAGCAAATGCCAAATTTGTGTCCAGCATTGCTGCGCAAGAAAAGCTGAAGACGGATTTTGACGCTGAACGGAGAGTCTGGGCCGAAGAGAAGGCTACTCTGGTGAGCCGGGCCGAAAAGGCGGAGAAGGCTCTGTCGGAGAAGACCGCCGAACTCTCCGGCTTAAAGCGCCAAGTGTCCCAGATGGTCGCCGCAATCTTCGATAAGTTATTTCACCGGCTTTCATCAAGTTTAGGATCTTTATATCTCATAACTCAACCTTGTCGGCGGCTTATCTTACTTTGTTAAACAGGTCCCAGAAGCGCCAACCTCAACCAGAGTGTGGTAACCAAGCTGAAGGCCGTGTACACCCTGGTGGAGCAACTCTACACCGGGTCACAGCGTGCCTTGGCCGTGGTGGCCCTGTCCAACGAGGTGCCGACTCACCTGGCGGAAGTTCTTCGCCGGCTCACCGTTCTGCCTCAATGTATCCAAGAGCTGCGACGGGCCTCTGCAAGAGCCGGAGCGATCGCCGCGCTGAGCCGGGCCAAGGCGTTCCTTCCAGAGTTAGACCCGGCGGACATCGCCCTCGGCTATCCAAGTTTGAAAGAAGACGGCACAGCCTTCGACCAAAGGGACTTTGCCGCCTGCGTAAAGATCGTGCGCCCGGTGGCCACCCTCATTGGAAACGACACGGATCTGACCAAGTACCAGCCGGGTTACAATGCGGAAAATCAGAGGATCCCGACCCCGCACTATGAAGCCCTCAGCTTAACTCCGCCGGCTCGTCAGCACACCTTCGCCCCGGAGATTGACCCGGCGGGGTTAATTGACGAGGAGGCTTAATTCGAAGCTCTGAACGGCATCGACTGGAAGTCGTCGACTTTCCAGGCCTTCGGAACAGCCAGAGGAGAAGAGAGGGATGAGCCGGAGACGTCAACCCAGCAAGCGTCTTAACTCTGCAGGAGGATTATAAAACAATGCTCCACCCTTTTGTACTCGATGAGTCTTGTAATAGAGTAGGACCAACACTTTAACTCTGCCGTGCCATCATGCACGCGTTGAATGCCGAAGTCCATTGAAGTTGTCTCCTTTATATTTCTCCGGGTCATGATTGATCATTCATTTTCCTTAAGCTCAAAATAGTTGCCTTTAACTATCCTGCATAAAAGGACAAATCACAAGTCTCTAGGTGGCTTACCACACTGAGAATCATATGTTTTAGATATATAACCCGGAATATGAATCAAAAAAGACTGGTCCTCAATTATATCCGTAATACAGTCGTATAACACACTTAGCGGCCTGCAAGCATACTTCCGGTTTAGATAACCCGGATAATAAGGTTAGTACCTCAATTCCGGTTTACCTGTCTTAATAACTAACACTGTGAATCAATGTTAAGCCGGCAAAGTGAGACCCGGCTGTACACACTTTGAAATAATCAGAAGAAACTTGCTATAAAGCAGAAGAACTTAGGGGCTTCCGGTTCGAATACGACCAGAGACCCGGCTGTACACACTTTGAAATAATCAGAAGAAACTTGCTATAAAGCAGAAGAACTTAGGGGCTTCCGGTTCGAATACGACCAGAGACCCGGCCCAAAGGGGTTATGCTAGGATTCAAATACGATCATATAGCCCCCAGTGGGTGTGGCGATGCCAATCGAGAGGGTACCGACAGCTATGTTCTCTTTGGTTCGAATACGACCCATGTTTGAACAGGAAGCCCCCAAATGACTTAAAATTGTTTAACGACGCTGATTCGAATACGATCTACGTCGGTTCCCAAAGGGGTTAAACTATGATTCAAATATGATCAAAGAAAACCTCCCAATGAGCTCGGCACTTTTCCAATCAAATGGGTATCGACAGCTATGTTCTCTTTGGTTCGAATATGACCCATGTTTGAATAGGAAGCCCCCAAGTGACCTTATTACCTACGGCTAGATTTGAATACGATCATAAGCCAGATCCTCCTTCAAGTTATCATGTTAATCTTGCAATGAAAACAACACGTGCACATTTGGAGGAGAAAAAAGGACAGAGGTCCTGCTTGATTGCTTATCATAATATATACATGGCTGAGAGAAATATGTACATTATGAGAGCCGGTGGCTCAAGTGTAGTAAGGCCGAAGCTGAGCTATGTTCCACGGCCGACGGGTCTCTTCCTCTGACTTACGTGAATCTTTTTGCTCCCGAATGTCAATGAGGTAATATGACCCGTTGTGCAAATTCTTGCTGACCACAAAGGGCCCTTCCCAAGGCGGGGATAGCTTGTGCGCATCTGTTTGATCTTGGATGAGCCGGAGCACGAGATCACCTTCCTGGAAGACCCGAGATTTAACCCGGCGACTATGATAACGGCGCAGGTCTTGTTGGTAAATCGCTGAGCGAGCTGCTGCCACATCACGCTGTTCGTCCAACAAGTCAAGAGCATCTTGGTGTGCTTGCTCATTATCCGCCTCAACATAAGCCGCCACTCGAGGCGAGTCATGACGGATGTCACTGGGGAGGACTACTTCTGCCCCATAAACCATGAAGAAAGGCGTAAAACCTGTAGACCTGTTAGGAGTAGTGTTGATGCTCCATAACACGGAGGGCAACTCCTCCACCCAACAACCCGGCGTCCGTTGCAAAGGGACCAAAAGCCGGGGCTTGATGCCCTTCAGAATCTCCTGATTAGCTCTCTCAGCTTGACCATTGGATTGAGGATGAGCCACCGAGGAAACATCGAGTCGGATATGCTCTCGTTGGCAAAACTCTTCCATGGCGCCTTTGGATAGATTGGTGCCATTGTCAGTTATAATGTTGTGCGGAAAGCCAAAGCGAAAAATCACCTTTTTCATAAATTGAACCGCCGTGGCTGCATCACACTTGCTAACTGGCTCCGCTTCAACCCACTTGGTAAATTTGTCAACTGCCACCAAGAGGTGAGTCTTCTTATCCTTGGACCTTTTAAAAGGCCCGACCATATCAAGCCCCCAGACCGCAAAGGGCCAAGTAATTGGGATCATCCTCAGCTCCTGAGCCGGCACATGAGCCCGTCGCGAGAACCTTTGGCAACCATCGCATTTACTGACCAAGTCCTCCGCATCAGCATGAGCCGTCAGCCAATAAAAACCATGACAAAAAGCCTTGGCCACAAGAGACTTTGAGCCGGCGTGATGGCCACAATCCCCTTCATGAATCTCACGCAAGATCTCTTGACCTTCCTCAGGGGAGACACAACGCTGGAATGCCCCCGTAACACTGCGGTGATGCAACTCGCCATTGATAACAATCATTGACTTAGCCCGCCGGGTTATTTGTCTGGCCAGAGTTTCATCCTCAGGCAACTCTCCACGGGTCATGTAAACCAGATAGGGCATTGTCCAGTCCGGTATGACGTGGAGATCCGCCACCAGTCGTGCCTCCGGGTCAGGGACAGCCAAGTCTTCCTCTGTAGGCAGCTTAACAGAAGGGTTATGCAGAACATCCAGGAAAGTATTAGGCGGCACCGGCTTTCGCTGAGAGCCCAGCCGGCTTAGGGCATCAGCCGCCTCGTTCTTCCTGCGATCAATGTGCTCTACTTGGTAGCCCTGAAAGTGCCCAGCAATGGCATCAACTTCGCGGCGATAAGCCGCCATGAGAGGGTCCTTAGAGTCCCATTTGCCTGATACTTGTTGAGCCACCAAATCTGAGTAACCGAAGCACCTTACCCGGCTCAAGCTCATCTCTTTAGCCATCCGAAGACTGTGGAGCAGGGCCTCGTACTCAGCTGCGTTGTTGTTACAAGGAAACATCAATTGTAGCACATAATGGAACTTATCACCCTTAGGGGAAGCCAGTACGACTCCAGCCCCCGAGCCCTCCAACTGCCTGGACCCATCAAAGTGAATAGTCCAATATGTGTTATTCGGCTTTTGCTCGGGCACTTGTGACTCTGTCCAATCATTGATGAAATCCACCAAGGCCTGAGATTTAACAGCAGTGCGTGGCACGTATTTGAGACCATGAGGTCCGAGCTCTATAGCCCACTTAGCCACTCTCCCTGTGGCCTCTCTGTTTTGAATGATATCACCAAGAGGGGCAGAACTGACCACAGTGATGGGATGACCCTGGAAATAATGCTTAAGCTTCCGGCTCGCCATGAACACACCATAAACAAGCTTCTGCCAATGTGGATACCGCTGTTTGGACTTGATGAGCACTTCGCTGACATAATAAACCGGCCGCTGAACCGGATGCTCCTTACCCTCTTCCTTGCGCTCCACCACCACAGCTACACTGACGGCTCGTGTGTTCGCCGCCACGTATAGTAATAAGGGCTCCTTATCAACCGGAGCAGCAAGGACCGGGGGCTCTGCCAGTTGCTTCTTAAAATCCTCAAAAGCAGTATTAGCCGCATCATTCCAAACAAAGTTATCAGTTTTCTTCATCAACTGATATAATGGCATGGCCTTCTCACCCAAACGGCTTATAAACTGGCTTAAAGCAGCGATGCGACCCGCCAAGTGCTGAACGTCATTTATACACGCCGGCTTAGCCAGGGAGGTGATGGCCTTGATCTTCTCCGGCTTAGCTTCAATACCTCTGTCAGAAACCAAGAAACCCAAGAGTTTGCCTACAGGAACACCAAAAACACACTTGGCCGGGTTAAGCATCATCTTGTAAACACGGAGATTATCAAAAGTTTCCCTCAAATCATCTATTAGGGTTTCCTCCTTTATGGATTTAACCACAATATCGTCCACATAAGCATGAACATTGCGCCCAATTTGGTTATGAAGACAGTTCTGCACGCAACGCTGATAAGTCGCCTGTGCACACTTGAGTCCAAAGGGCATGGACACATAGCAGAAGGCTCCAAAGGGAGTGATGAATGCCGTCTTCTCCTGGTCCTTAACTACCATTTTAATCTGATGATATCCGGAATAAGCATCCAAGAAACTTAAGCGCGCACAACCTGCCGTAGCATCAATAATTTGATCAATACGGGGAAGGGCAAAAGGATCAGCCGGACACGCCTTGTTTAAGTCCGTGTAGTCCACACACATCCGCCAAGTGCCGTTCTTCTTGAGTACGAGGACCGGGTTAGCTAACCATTCTGGGTGAAAGACTTCAACAATAAACCCAGCCGCCAAGAGCCGGGCCACCTCTTCGCCAATAGCTTTCCTCCTCTCTTCATTAAACCGCCGAAGGAATTGCCTGACCGGCTTAAATTTTGGATCAACATTGAGGGTGTGCTCAGCAAGTTCTCTAGGTACACCTGGCATGTCAGACGGCTTCCATGCAAAAATGTCCCTATTCTCACGGATGAACTCGATGAGCGCGCTTTCCTATTTTGGATCCAGATTGGCACTTATGCTAAACTGCTGAGATGAATCTCCTGGAACAAAATCAACAAGCTTAGTTTCATCAGCCGACTTAAATTTCATCGCCGGCTCATTTTCTGTAGTCGGCTTTTTCAGAGAGGTCATATCTGTTGGGTCAACATTGTCTTTGTAAAACTTCAACTCCTCTGTTGCATAAACAGATTCTGCATAAGCTGCATCGCCTTCCTCACACTCCAGAGCCACTTTCCGGCTGACGTGAACCGTAATGGTCCCATTGTGACCTGGCATCTTGAGCTGTAAGTACACATAACACGGCCGTGCCATGAACGTGGCGTAAGCCGGCCGCCCAAATATGGCATGGTACGGACTTCTTATCTTAACCACCTCAAAGGTCAATTTCTCCACCCTGTAGTTGTTCTCATCTCCAAAGGCCACTTCCAACTCGATCTTGCCGACTGGATAAGCCGACTTACCAGGTACCACACCGTGGAAAATAGTGTTGGACCGGCTGAGGTTCTTATCAATCAACCCCATACGACGGAACGTCTCATAATAGAGGATGTTGATGCTGCTGCCTCCATCCATGAGCACCTTAGTGAACATATATCCTCCCACCTGAGGAGCCACCACTAAGGCCAAGTGGCCCGGGTTATCCACCCGGGGAGGGTGATCCTCCCTACTCCACACTATAGGCTGCTCAGACCACCGCAAGTAGCGTGGAACCGCCGGCTCAACAGCATTCACAGCCCTCTTATGAAGCTTCTGATCTCGCTTACACAGACTGGTGGTAAACACATGATACTGTCCACCGCTAAGCTGCTTTGGATTGGTCTGATAACCCCCCTGCTGCTGTTGATGACCCTGGCCAGACTGTTGATTAAAGCCCCCTTGACCGTTCTGTGGATTAGAATTTGAGCCGGCGAGGGCACCGGGTTTCCTGCTCCAGCAGCAGGGTTCTGAACAGGATGCGCACCGGCCATGAAGATTCCAACCCGGCTTGGCGGCTCAAACGGGTCCGGAATACTGTCACCATCGGAACAACCTATGAGCCTGCCATCTTGAAGTTGATACAACGAGTTTGACTCATCTGTGGTCGACTCGCCATCAGAGCCGGCGGTCGTCTCATCACCGGATCCAGATCGATCAGAGAGCCCTCCATGGATACAGCCCACAAAAGCATGCCTTAAGGCAGGGCGGGCCCGGGCGGGTCGTGCACGCCGAGCCGACTCGATGAGATCGGCGCAGAGATCCGGCTCAGGGCCCGGCTCACCAATCTTGCCAATGAAAACATGAATTCCGCCGAAGGGGACCCGGTACTCGTACTCAATTGAGCCGGCGTCGGGGGCCCAGTTTGCATCGTCGATGTAGAGCTTGCCGCAACGACTCTTGGTCATCCGGCCCACAGCCTATCCCTTGAGCCCTTCGAAGCTGCCCTTCAAGAACTCAAATCCACCATGCGCTGGCCCCACGGTGGGCGCCAACTGTCGTGGAATTGTCACGGCAGATGTCCTCGAGCTAGGACTTAATCATGGAGCCATCGCAGCTAGGAAGCTTGAAGGGGTTAAGTGGGACAAGGAACACGAGGGTTTATACTGGTTCGGCCCCTTACGGTGAAGGTAAAAGCCTATGTCCAGTTTGAGGTGGTATTGATTAGGGTTTCGATGACCAGGGAACTTAACTGCTATGCCTGGCTCTCGATGAAATCTTTCTTGTGCCTAAACCGCTGTCGGGTCGTCCCTTTATATAGGGAGGCTGACGCCCAGCAGCTCTCAGAGTCCCGGCCGGCTCATAAGAGTGTCCGGCTCGGACTCTCGACTATTCTTTAAGTTCTACCATAATAATGATTGTAACCACGGGCCTTAAGCCATATCCGGGTCTTAAGCCCATCTTTGGCCCACCGTCTTCAAGCTTGGCGCCGGGCTTCTGGCGATGACCATTATGAGTAACCCGGCCCCCTTTGGCGGGTGACTCTAAGGTCTATATCCTCAACAAATAATAAGGGCTCCTTATCAACAGGAGCAGCAAGAACTGGCGGTTCAGCTAACTGTCTTTTCAAATCCTCAAAGGCGGTGTTGGCAGCATCACTCCAGACAAAGTCATCTGTTTTCTTCATCATCTGATACAGCGGTATGGCCTTTTCACCCAACCGGCTTATAAATCGACTTAAAGTAGCGATCCGACCCGCCAGACGTTGGACGTCATTTATACACGCCGGCTTAGCCAGAGAGGTGATTGCCTTGATCTTCTCTGGGTTAGCTTCAATGCCTCTATGAGAAACCAGAAAACCCAAGAGCTTGCCTGCAGGAACACCAAAGACACACTTGGCCGGGTTAAGCATCATCTTGTAGACCCGGAGATTACCAAAGGTCTCCCTCAGATCATCTATCAAGGTCTCCTTTTCTCTGGATTTTACCACAATATCATCCACATAGGCATGAACGTTGCGCCCAATCTGATTATGAAGACAATTCTGTACGCACCGCTGGTAAGTCGCCTGGGCGCTCTTGAGCCCAAATGGCATAGACACATAACAGAATGCTCCAAAAGGGGTAATGAACGCCGTCTTCTCTTGGTCCTTAACTGCCATTTTGATCTGATGGTATCCAGAGTAAGCATCCAAAAAACTTAAACGCTCACAACCCGCCATAGCATCAATAATTTGATCAATACGGGGGAGAGCAAAAGGATCAGCCGGACAAGCCTTGTTCAAATCCGTATAATCCACACACATATGCCAGGTGCCGTTCTTCTTGAGCACGAGCACCGGGTTAGCTAGCCATTCTGGATGAAAGACTTCAACGATGAACCCGGCCGCCAAGAGACGGGCCACTTCCTCACCAATGGCTTTCCGCCTCTCCTCATTAAACCGCCGGAGAAATTGCTTGATTGGCTTAAATTTTGGATCAATATTAAGAGTGTGCTTAGCGAGTTCTCTCGGTACACCCGGCATGTCAGAAGGTTTCGATGCAAAGATGTCCCGGTTCCCACGGATGAACTCGATGAGCGTGCTTTCCTATTTAGGATCCAGATTGGCACTGCTGCTGAACTGCTTAGATGAGTCGCCTGGCACAAAGTCAATAAGCTTAGTCTCATCGGCCGACTTAAATTTCATTACCGGCTCATGCTCCGTGGTCGGCTTTTTCAAAGACGTCATATCTGCCGGGTCAACATTATCCTTGTAAAACTTTAATTCCTCTGTCGCACAAACAGATTCAGCGTAAGCAGCGTCACCTTCCTCGCACTCCAAGGCTATCTTTCGGCTGCCATGAACCGTAATGGTCCCATTGTGACCCGGCATCTTGAGCTGCAAATATACGTAACACGGCCGTGCCATGAACTTGGCGTAAGCCGGCCGCCCAAATAAAGCAAGGTACGGGTGTAACACCCCGCATGTAACTTGCCATATTTGTAACTCCGACTCTTGCCATTTCCGGCCATGTGATATGTTTTTCCCTCCGTTGTCAGGTTTTGTCTTTCGTTTTGTATTTTGTCATGTCATGCATTTTCATATCATGTCATCATGTGCATTGCATTCACATACGTGTTCGTCTCATGCATCCGAGCATTTTCCCCGTTGTCCGTTTTCCAATCCGGCGCTCCTATCTCCTCCGGTGCACCCCTCTTGTTTTCTTTCGTGTGCGTGTGTCAAACTTTCTCGGAATGGACCGAGACTTGTCAAGTGGTCTTAATATACCACCCGGAGACTACCGGTCAAGTTTCGTTCCATTCGGAGGTCGTTTGGTACTCCAACGGTTAACCGGGCATCCGCAAAGTCCATTTGAGTATCCAGCAAAAAACCCCTCAAAAACCAGCCCAAAACCCACCAAACTCTCTTCCATGCTCTAGGTCGTTCGATCACGATTGTGTGGGCAAAACCGCACCTCATTTGGAGCCTCCTACCTCCCTCTACCTATAAATATGTGGGCATCCCGAATTACAACCGCAGTCTAACCCTAGCCCTCGTCCCACTCCGCCGCCGGACACGTCCGGGCGGAGCCGGACACGTCCAACCGCCCCGCCGCCGGCCTGCGAAGCCCGTAGCGGGCCCGCCCGAGCCCGCCGCCGCCTCCTCATGTGCCCGCGCCGCCGCCCGCCCGCGCCGCCGCCGCGCACCGCCGCCGGCCCCGCCGCTGCCGCCATCGCCGCCGGCCGGCTCGCCATCTCCGCCGCCGGCGCCGTGCCCGCCGCCCCGGCGCCGCCTCCTCCGGCCCCGCCGCCGGCGCCCCTCCTCCGGCGCCCCTCCTCCGCCGCCGGCGCCCTCCTCCGGCCGGGCCCCCGCCGGCCCCTGCCTCGCCGCCATCGGCCGAGCCGAGCTCGAGCTCCCTCGACCTCCCCCAGATCCGATCGCCCGAGTTACAGTACGCGTTGACTTCGCCCCCCCCCCTTTTCTTCCAAGTCCTGGAATCTTATCAGTATATGCACTTGTTCCCGATGCCGTAACTTCTTGCATGTAGCTCCGATTCGAGCGTGTAATATGTCAAATTGTTCTTCTCGTGATGCTCTTCATTTTGTTCAATTGCACCATGTTCATTAGAGGTCATCTTGATGCCCAAATCTTCATTGGAAGAGGGCTAGTTGCTGTTATTCTCTGGTTCATAACAGAACTTGGAGATTTGTCATTTTTGTATCATTTATTCTGTGCATCTTTTGAGCATGAGCTCTACATGTGTTTTGAAGTATGCCATGCCATCTTTCCAGTGGTGTAGTCCATGTATTTTTGTGATCTCTGTGGTGACTAGCACAAGTATGCAAAATAGGCCCCGTGATATTTCTGATTTCAGGGACTTGGTGATTTCTCCAAGTCTTTGTCTGCTGTAATTTTGTTGCCATGTAAACTTGATGCTACAGAGAGATCCATGCATATTTTGGAGATGTTCAGTAAGGATGTTTTGTCGCCATAGTTGTAACTGACACATTCCTGCAATTGTTTGCAATTTTAGAGTAACATAGCATGACTCAATCTTGCTCTACTTTTGCTATAAAATATTTCCGGCAGATTCTTAACATGATATGCATTTTTGCCAAGCTTATTGTAGTTGACCCATACATGCTATGCAATTGTTCTTGCCATGGATAGCTTCATAAACATGCCATCTTGCTGTAGGTATGCTTGGTTTGTCATGCTTTGCTCTGTAGTGAGTGCATCAAGCTCACAAAGAGGCCTACATATTAATATTTCTGCCATGCTCTGTTTTCTGCTAAGTCTGAAACCTGATAACGAAACTTGCTATGTTTACATGCTTGCCATCATATCTTCTGGTCCTTTTTGGCTTATGGTCAGTAAGGGACTTTTGTCAGGTGCATTTAGTAGAACACTACCATACCTTGTTTGCTATGTTAAGTTTCTGTAGCATGTCGATTTCATGCTCTGAACATTGCTACCTGATGCTGATTTCTGCCATGTCCAGTTTTTCACCAAGTCTGTGAACCTGTAATCTTTTGCACTTTTGCCATGCTTGTTTGAGCTTGATATGTTGTGAACTAGCCGTAGCTCAGTGTTCATTTTTTGTCAAGAATCTCCTGTAGATTACTTCCATGTGCTTTGTTGCTATGTTGGGGTGCTGTAGCATTGTTACTTGTTGCATTTTAAGTGCTATCTTGCTGTTTATCGCAGATTAGTGTCATTCTTGTTTTGCTTGCCATTTGCAAACCGTGCATCCGATTCCGGTGATCTTTATATCGATTTCGACCGAAATCATCTCATCTTTCCAGTGGCATGCTTGGTTTGCCATGTTACTGCCATGTTCATCTTTTTCCTTCCGGAGCACGCATATGCATCGCATATCATATCTTGCATATCATACATGTTTTGCATCATGTTGCTTGCGCATTTCTCGTTGTTGATTGTGGTTCCGTTTGTTTGTGATCTTGTCTTGGGTAGAGCCGGGAGACAAGTTCGTGTACGAGGAACCTGTCGAGTACGCTTACGAGGATCAAGCTTTCGTCAACTCTGAGAATCTTACAGGCAAGATGACCACCCCTCGAAATCACTTCTATCTTTGCTATGCTAGTTGTTCGCTCCATTGCCATGCTCGCTACCTATCACTTGCTATATCATGTCTCCTATTTTTAGCCATGTCAGCCTCTAACCATCCTCTCCTAGCAAACCGTTGTTTGGCTATGTTACCGCTTTTGCTCAGCCCCTCTTATAGCGATGCTAGTTGCAGGTGAAGTTGAAGTTTGTTCCATGTCGGAACATGGATATGTTGGGATATCACAATATCTCTTATTTAATTAATGCATCTATATATTTTGGTAAAGGGTGAAGGCTCGGCCTTATGCCTGGTGTTTTGTTCCACTCTTGCCGCCCTAGTTACTGTTATACAGGGATTATGTTCCTTGAGTTTGCGTTCCTTACGCGGTCGGGTGATTTATGGGACCCCCTTGACAGTTCGCCTTGAATAAAACTCCTCCAGCAAGGCCCAACCTTGGTTTTACCATTTGCGACCTATACCTTTTTCCCCCGGGTTTTCTAGAGCCCGAGGGTCATCTCTATTTTAAACCCCCGGGCCAGTGCTCCTCTGAGTATTGGTCCAAACTGTCAGTCGCCGGTGGCCACCAGGGGCAACTCTGGACTGGCCTATCGGAAGCTTGGACAATCCGGTGTGCCCTGAGAACGAGATATGTGCAGCTCCTATCGGGATTTGTCGGCACATTCGGGCGGCTTTGCTGGTCTTGTTTTACCATTGTCGAGATGTCTTGTAAACCGGGATTCCGAGACTGATCGGGTCTTTCCGGGAGAAGGTTTATCCTTCGTTGACCGTGAGAGCTTATGATGGGCTAAGTTGGGACACCCCTGCAGGGTATTATCTTTCGAAAGCCGTGCCCGTGGTTATGAGGCAGATGGGAATTTGTTAATGTCCGGTTGTAGATAACTTGTCACCTGACCCAATTAAAATACACCAACTGCGTGTGTAACCGTGATGGTCTCTTCTCGGCGGAGTCCGGGAAGTGAACACGGTCTGTGTTATGTATGACGTAAGTAGGTGTTCAGGATCACTTCTTGGTCATTGCTAGATGACGTCCGTTCCGTTGCTTCTCTTCTCGCTCTCATATGCGCAAGTTAGCCACCATATATGCTTTTGCCGCTGTAGCTCAACCTCTCTGCACCATCCTTTTCTACAAGCTTAAATAGTCTTGATCTCGCAGGCGTGAGATTGCTGAGTCCCCGTGACTCACAGATTCTACCAAAACAGTTGCAGGTGCCGACGATGCCAGTGCAGACGATGGCGTCGATCTCAAGTGGGAGTTCGACGAGGAACGTGGTCGTTACTATGTGTCTTTTCCTGATGATCAGTAGTGGAGCCCAGTTGGGACGATCGGGGATCTAGCATTTGGGGTTGTCTTATTTTCATCTGGTTTTTGACCGTAGTCGGTCTATATGATTGTATTTTGGATGATGTATGAATGATATTTACGTATTGTGTGAAGTGGCGATTGTAAGCCAACTCTTTATCCCATTCTTGTTCATTACATGGGATTGTGTGAAGATGACCCTTCTTGCGACAAAACCACTATGCGGTTATGCCTCTAAGTCGTGCCCCGGCACGTGGGAGATATAGCCGCATCGTGGGTGTTACAAGTTGGTAATCAGAGCCATCCCCGACTTAGGAGCCCCCTGCTTGATCGAATCGCTGGCGTTGTTGAGTCTAGAAGAAAAGTGTTTTGAGTCTTAGGATTATATATATCGGAGAGTAGGATTCTTTTTACTCCTCAGTCCCTTCGTCGCTCTGGTGAGGTCTCCTGACGTAGAAGTTTTGACTAATCTCTCCTCAAATTTCACTAAAAAAAAATTTAGGATCACGCGGGTATCTTGGAATCGTTCCGATGGATTTGTGACGAGAACATTGTTCTTGGTGCCTCCTGTCATTTAGGGGTTGTGGCAGTGTCCCGGGGAGTTGAGCTCCGAGGTGTTGTCGTCACAATTTTATCGTTGCAGTTCTGGAATACCTGAGTTTCGCCGACATCGAAATCTCTTTTATGCAGTTGTTGGTGAGATCACCTCGACGCCACCCAGTACTGGGGCGGGAGTTCGGGAGTATTGCCATAACTTGTATAACGGATGTTTTTCGAAGGTTGAGGTAAACGATTTCCGAAGGTTTCTTGGTTATGTGTTGACGGATGGATACAGCTGGATCTAGGGATTGCTAGTTTGGGCGATATATATTTTGTGTCCCCTGTATCCCCTACACCAGATTGCATAACCAGAAAGTTTCGGGAGTTTATAAGTGGGAATTCAAGTAGCCTTAGGATATCTTTCCGACAGATGCATGATATGAGATTGGGGTTCGACGTCTAGTGGTCCGCCTTTCCACGGTTGATTTTACAGTGGTCTCGTTGTGTCTTAAAGAGTCCATGGCTTTGCCGACTCGGGGACGCTTCGTATGTCATGTGCACAGCCTTGTACATGATGGTGCTGTACGATTGAGCCCGTGTGGGCCCCACCATGAAAACTTCGGACGAAATATCTATCATATGTTTGCTCCGGCTTATTTTGCAAGCCAATACTTTGTTTTATTTTGTATTGTGGTATTCGAGTTGCTTCGAATTCATATGTTCATTCCATATCTTTTTCAAGTGGCTTCTCAACTTATGGAAGTGTGATGATTTACTACGGAATTCATTCGTTCATCTTCGTTCGAATGTTTATTGTGAAGACTATATGTTGCAATTTCTGTCCGTTGATTCTACTTATCTTTTTATCTATCAAGATGCTAACGGATGTCACCCTCTTCAGGATGGCTCCGCCAACGCGTCAGAATCCGGATCGCAATGAAGGGAGTCAAGCGAACCCTCCGCCACCACCTCCACCTCCGGAGGCATGGCAAGCAATCATGGCAGCCACCAACGCCAATGCTCAGATGATTCTGCAACTCTTGCAAGAACGTACTCAAGGGCAAGGCAATCAAGGTCAAGGCAACAATCAGTTTCACTTTGCCACTCTCAACCAGTTTCTCGCAAATCAGCCCAAGTCTTTCAGCTACTGTGCCGAGGCCACAGATGCCGGTGATTGGCTCGTGGACATCAACAAGCATTTTGAATGTAGCAATGTCAGGCCTGAGGACTTTGTCAAGTTCGCTTCTTTCCAGCTCAAGGACCAAGCTGCTGATTGGTATCAACAATACAAAGATTCCAGAGGAGGTCGTGTGATCACTTGGACTGACTTCTGTCGGGACTTCAAAGCGCACCACATTCCACAAAGTGTTGTTGAGAGCAAGCGTGAGGAGTTCCGCAATCTCAAGCAAGGAAACATGTCTGTGTATCAATACAACATTCAGTTTCAGAAACTTGCTCGCTTCGCTAAACAAGACGTTCCTGATGAGAAGAGCATGATCTATCACTTCAGAGGTGGCCTTAAAGAGGATCTGCAGTTAGCTCTCGTTCTTGTTGAGCCTACTCACTTTGATCAATTCTACAATATGGCACTGAAGCAAGAGGCTGCTCAGCTCAAGTCTGAGGCTTCTAAGAAAAGACTCAGAGACGCAGTTCGGTCTTCTTCTTCCTCACTTGTGACAGCTAAGCAACAGAAGTTCTGGTTGCCTCCTCCTCCTCCGTTTCGTCAGCCTTATCAGCAGAAGAACAAAGGTGGCCATGGTTCTTCAAACTCTTCCAACTCTGGCTATCAGAACAAGTCTCAGAATCAAGCTCCAAAGTCCAATGCTCCTTATCACCGTCCACTCTCAGAGGTGACTTGCAACAAATGTCAGCAGAAAGGTCACTATGCTAACAAGTGCTTCAACCAGAGGCGTCTTCCTCCTCCTCCTCCTGTCAGATCTTCCAACAATGCAGTGGTCAAGCATAATCCAAAGTTTGCAAAGGTGAACATGATGAATGCAGCCCAAGCGGAGGATTCTACTGATGTGATAATGGGTAATCTTCCTGTTAATGATATTCCTGCAAAAGTTCTGTTTGATACTGGTGCATCGCTTTCTTTCATATCAAGACCTTTTGCATCCAAGCATGAATTGCATTTCCAAGGATTGCCTAGGCCGTTAGCAGTTGTCTCTCCGGGCAAATGCATGAATGCAAGTTCCATGGTTCCGAACGTTACCATCAAGATGGGCGACTATAAATTCCAGTCTTCTCCAATTGTTCTTGGTGACTCGGATATTGATCTTATTCTCGGGATGGACTGGCTTTCTAAGCACAAGGCTCAACTTGATTGTGCTGCCAGGGAAATTCAATTGACACACTCGTCTGAGGATGTGATTGTTTTTGCCGCTCGTGATGAAACCATTCAGTTTTTCTCTCTCAATGAGAAGGGCGAATTGGATGCCATCTCTCAAATTCCAGTCGTTTGTGAGTATCAAGATGTCTTTCCAGAAGAGCTTCCGGGTATGCCTCCTCATCGGCCAGTTGAGTTCATTATCGAACTAGAGCCTGGCACTGAACCCGTTTGCAAGCGTCCATACAAGCTTGGACCCAACGAGCTGAAGGAATTGAAGAAGCAGCTCGATGAACAAGAACGTCTGGGTTTGATCAGACCGAGTTCTTCTCCATGGGGTTGTGGTGTTCTTTTTGTCAAGAAGAAGGATGGCACGGACCGACTTTGTGTCGACTACCGTCCATTGAACAAGAAGACAATCAAGAACAAGTATCCACTTCCCAACGTCAATGAGCTATTTGAGCAACTCAAAGGCGCTAAAGTATTCTCGAAGCTTGACCTTCGTATGGGTTATCATCAGATTCGCATTCGTGAAGAAGATATTCCCAAGACAGCATTCAGAACAAGCTTTGGTTCTTATGAATATACTGTCGTGTCTTTCGGCCTTGTCAATGCTCCTCCAGTGTTCTCTCGGATGATGAATTTCATCTTCAACCCCTATACCAATGAATTTGTTCTGGTATATCTCGATGATATCTTGGTCTTCTCCAAGAATAAGCAGGATCATGCCAAACATTTGCGATTGGTGCTCGACAAGCTCAGAGAGTATCAATTCTATGCGAAGTTCTCCAAATGTGAGTTTTGGCTCGATGAAGTTCTTTTCCTTGGTCACATCATCTCTGCCAAAGGCATCGCTGTTAACCCCGAGAAGGTGTCCGCAGTTCTGGATTGGGAACCTCCTCAGAATGTCAAGCAGCTCCATAGTTTTCTGGGTCTTGCAAGCTATTGCCGAAGATTCGTTGAGAATTTCTCCAAGATTGCAAAGCCTCTTTCCAATCTCCTTTAGAAGCATGTGAAGTATGTCTGGTCTCCTGAGTGTGACGTTGCTTTCAACACTCTCAAAGAGAAACTAGTCACAGCTCCTGTCTTGACTCCTCCTGATGAATCCAAGCCGTATGAAGTTTTCTGTGATGCTTCTCTCCAAGGTCTCGGTGCTGTGTTAATGCAAGAGAAGAAAGTTGTGGACTATACCTCTCGGCAGTTGAAGCCCAACGAGAAGAACTACCCCACTCACGATCTTGAGTTGGCGGCAGTTGTCCATGCATTGATTACGTGGAGACATCTCTTGTTGGGAAGACAAGTGGACATTTTCACTGATCACAAGAGTCTCAAGTATATTTTCACTCAGCCCAACCTCAACCTCAGGCAGACTCGATGGGTCGAAATGATTCAAGAGTACAATCCGAGTATTGAATATACTCCAGGCAAGGCTAATGTCATTGCAGATGCTTTAAGCAGGAAAGCTTATTGCAACAGCTTAATTCTCAAGCCTTTCCAACCGGATCTTTGTGAAGCTTTCCGCAAGCTGAATCTCCAAGTTGTTCCTCAAGGCGTTCTTGCCAACCTCATTGTATCCCTACTTTGGAAGATCAAATTCGTGAGGCACAACTCCTGGATGCCAGGGTGAAGAAGGTGAAACGTGGTATCGACAAGGGTCTTTCCAAATACAAGTGCTATCGCATTGATGACAGAGACACGTTGTTCTTCGAGGACCGGACTGTGGTTCCTAAAGGTGATCTAAGGAAAGTCATAATGAACGAAGCGCACAATTCTCCCCTGTCCATTCATCCTGGAAGTACGAAGATGTATCATGACCTCAAGCAGTCGTATTGGTGGACTCGAATGAAGCGAGAAATTGCTCAATTCGTGAATGAATGTGATGTCTGCCGAAGGGTGAAAGCAGAACACCAACGACCAGCTGGTCTCCTCCAACCTCTTGCTATCCCAGAATGGAAGTTTGATCATATCGAAATGGACTTCGTGACTGGATTTCCAAAGTCCAAGCGCGGAAATGACGCTATCTTCGTTGTCATCGACAAGCTCTCTAAAGTGGCTCATTTCCTTCCTATCAAAGAATCCATCACAGCCTCTCAGCTG
This sequence comes from Aegilops tauschii subsp. strangulata, assembly GCF_002575655.3. Classification (NCBI taxonomy): domain Eukaryota; kingdom Viridiplantae; phylum Streptophyta; class Magnoliopsida; order Poales; family Poaceae; genus Aegilops; species Aegilops tauschii. Next base: position 442,001,341 of record NC_053036.3, read on the forward strand.
GCAGAGCTCTACTCCTCCAGAATTGTCTCCTTGCACGGCATTCCACAATTGATTTCTTCAGATCGTGGAAGCATCTTCACCTCTAAGCTCTGGGACTCCTTCCAGAAGGCCATGGGCACAAATATTCGCTTCAGCACAGCTTTCCATCCTCAAACTAGTGGCCAAGTCGAGCGAGTCAATCAAATTCTTGAAGATATGCTCAGGGCTTGTTTCATTTCCTTTGGCATGAAATGGGAAGATTGTCTTCCTTATGCTGAATTCTCCTACAACAACAGCTTCCAAGCGAGTTCGGGCAAGGCCCCATTCAAGATTCTCTATGGCAGAAAGTGTCGTACTCCTCTCAATTGGTCAGAGACTGGTGAACGCCAACTTCTTGGCAATGACTTAATCACTGAAGCTGAAGAAATGTGTAAAGTCATCCGTGATAATCTCAAAGCCGCGCAATCACGTCAGAAGAGTTACTATGACAGTAAGCACCGTGATTTGGCTTTCGAGATCGGAGACCATGTCTACCTCTGCGTCTCTCCAATGAAAGGCACTCGTCGCTTCGGTATCAAAGGGAAGCTTGCCCCTAGATACGTGGGTCCTTTCAAGATCATTGGCAAAAGAGGCGACCTCGCCTATCAACTTGAGCTTCCTTCCAACTTCGCGAACGTGCATGATGTGTTCCACGTGTCACAGCTCCGCAAGTGCTTCAAGACGCCTGAGCGCACTATCAATTTCGAAGAGATTGACCTCCAAGAAGATTTGTCTTATCATGAGCACCCAGTTGCTATTCTTGAAGAAACTGAGCGCAAGACTCGCAACAAGTCTATCAAATTCCTGAAAGTGAAGTGGTTGCACCATTCCGACCGGGAAGCCACCTGGGAACGCGAGGACCATCTCCGTTTCGAATATCCGGAGTTCTTTCAGTCCTAGATCTCGGGACGAGATCCTCTCGTAGTGGTGGAGTGTTGTAACACCCCGCATGTAACTTGCCATATTTGTAACTCCGACTCTTGCCATTTCCGGCTATGTGATATGTTTTTCCCTCCGTTGTCGGGTTTTGTCTTTCGTTTTGTATTTTGTCATGTCATGCATTTTCATATTATGTCATCATGTGCATTGCATTCGCATATGTGTTCGTCTCATGCATCCGAGCATTTTCCCCGTTGTCCGTTTTCCAATCCAGCGCTCCTATCTCCTCCGGTGCACCCCTCTTGTTTTCTTTCGTGTGCGTGTGTCAAACTTTCTCGGAATGGACCGAGGCTTGTCAAGTGGTCTTAATATACAACCCGGAGACTACCGGTCAAGTTTCGTTCCATTCGGAGGTCGTTTGGTACTCCAACGGTTAACCGGGCATCCGCAAAGTCCATTTGAGTATCCAGTAAAAACCCCCTCTACAACCAGCCCAAAACCCACCAAACTCTCTTCCATGCTCTAGGTCGTTCGATCACGATCGTGTGGGCGAAAACCACACCTCATTTGGAGCCTCCTAGCTCCCTCTACCTATAAATATGTGGGCATCCCCAATTACAACCGCAGTCTAACCCTAGCCCTCGTCCCACTCCGCCGCCGGACACGTCCGGGCGGAGCCGGACGCGTCCAACCGCCCTGCCGCCGGCCCGCGAAGCCCGTAGCGGGCCCGCCCGAGCCCGCCGCCGCCTCCTCCTGTGCCCGCGCCGCCGCACGCCCGCGCCGCCGCCGCGCACCGCCGCTGGCCCCGCCGCGCGCCGCCAGTGACGGCCGGCCCCGCCGCCGCCGGCCGGCTCGCCATCTCCGCCGCCGGCGCCGTGCCCGCCGCCCCGGCGCCGCCTCCTCCGGCCCCGCCGCCGGCGCCCCTCCTCCGCCGCCGGCGCCCTCCTCCGGCCGGGCCCCCGCCGGCCCTTCCTCGCTGCCATCGGCCAAGCCGAGCTCGAACTCCCTCGACCTCCCCCAGATCCGATCGCCCGAGCTACAGTACGCGTTGACTTCGTCCCCCCCTTTTTCTTCCAAGTCCTGGAATCTTATCAGTATATGCACTTGTTCCCGATGCCGTAACTTCTTGCATGTAGCTCCTATTCGCGCGTGTAATATGTCAAATTGTTCGCCTCGTGATGCTATTCATTTTGTTCAATTGCACCATGTTCATTAGAGGTCATCTTGATGCCCAAATCTTCATTGGAAGAGGGCTCGTTGCTGTTATTCTCTGGTTCTTAACAGAACTTGGAGATTTGTCATTTTTGTATCATTTATTCTGTGCATCTTTTGAGCATGAGCTCTACATGTGTTTTGAAGTATGCTATGCTATCTTTCCAGTGGTGTAGTCCATGTATTTTTGTGATCTCTGTGGTGACTAGCACAAGCATGCAAAGTAGGCCTCGTGATATTTCTGATTTCAGGGACTTGGTGATTTCTCCAAGTCTTTGTCTGCTGTAATTTTGTTGCCATGTAAACTTGATGCTACAGAGAGATCCATGCATATTTTGGAGATGTTCAGTAAGGATGTTTTGTAGCTATAGTTGTAATTGATCCATTCCTGCAATTGTGTGCAATTTTAGAGTACATAGAATGACTCAATCTTGCTCTACTTTTGCTATAAAATATTTCTGGCAGATTCTTAACATGATATGCAATTTTGCCAAGCTTATTGTAGTTAACCCATACATGCTATGCAATTGTTCTTGCCATGGATAGCTTCATAAACATTCCATCTTGCTGTAGGTATGCTTGGTTTGTCATGATTTTCTCTGTAGTGAGTGCATCAAGCTCACAAAGAGGCCTACATATTAATATTTCTGCCATGCTCTGTTTTCTGCTAAGTCTGAAACCTGATAACGAAACTTGCTATGTTTACATGCTTGCCATCATATCTTCTGGTCCTTTTTGTCTTATGGTCAGTAAGGGACTTTTGTCATGTGCATTTAGTAGAACACTTCCATGCCTTGTTTGCTATGTTAAGTTTCTGTAGCATGTCAATTTCGTGCTCTGAACATTGCTACCTGATGCTGATTTCTGCCATGTCCAGTTTTTCACTAAGTCTGTGAACCTGTAATCCTTTGCACTTTTGCCATGCTTGTTTGAGCTTTATATGTTGTGAACTAGCCGTAGCTCAGTGTTCATCTTTTGTCAAGAATCTCCTGTAGATTACTGCCATGTGCTTTGTTTCTATGTTGGGGTGCTGTAGCATTGTTACTTGTTGCATTTTAAGTGCTATCTTGCTGTTTATCGCAGATTAGTGTCATTCTTGTTTTGCTTGCCATTTGCAAACCGTGCATCCGATTCCGGTGATCTTTATATCGATTTCGACCGAAATCATCTCATCTTTCCAGTGGCATGCTTGATTTGCCAAGTTACTGCCATGTTCATCTTTTTCCTTCCGGAGCACGCATATGCATCGCATATCATATCTTGCATATCGTACATGTTTTGCATCATGTTGCTTGCGCATTTCTCGTTGTTGATTGTGATTCCGTTTGTTTGTGATCTTGTCTTGGGTAGAGCCGGGAGACAAGTTCGTGTACGAGGAACCTGTCGAGTACGCTTACGAGGATCAAGCTTTCGTCAACTCTGAGAATCTTGCAGGCAAGATGACCACCCCTCGAAATCACTTCTATCTTTGCTATGCTAGTTGTTCGCTCCATTGCCATGCTCGCTACCTATCACTTGCTATATCATGTCTCCTATTTTTAGCCATGTCAGCCTCTAACCATCCTCTCCTAGCAAACCGTTGTTTGGCTATGTTACCGCTTTTGCTCAGCCCCCCTTATAGCGTTGCTAGTTGCAGGTGAAGTTGAAGTTTGTTCCATGTCGGAACATGGATATGTTGGGATATCACAATATCTCTTATTTAATTAATGCATCTATATATTTTGGTAAAGGGTGGAAGGCTCGGCCTTATGCCTGGTGTTTTGTTCCACTCCTGCCGCCCTAGTTACTGTTATACCGGGATTATGTTCCTTGAGTTTGCGTTCCTTACGCGGTCGGGTGATTTATGGGACCCCCTTGACAGTTCGCCTTGAATAAAACTCCTCCAGCAAGGCCCAACCTTGGTTTTACCATTTGCGACCTATACCTTTTTCCCCCGGGTTTTCTAGAGCCCGAGGGTCATCTCTATTTTAAACCCCCGGGCCAGTGCTCCTCTGAGTATTGGTCCAAACTGTCAGTCGCCGGTGGCCACCAGGGGCAACTCTGGACTGGCCTATCGGAAGCTTGGACAATCCGGTGTGCCCTGAGAACGAGATATGTGCAGCTCCTATCGGGATTTGTCGGCACATTCGGGCGGCTTTGCTGGTCTTGTTTTACCATTGTCGAGATGTCTTGTAAACCGGGATTCCGAGACTGATCGGGTCTTTCCGGGAGAAGGTTTATCCTTCGTTGACCGTGAGAGCTTATGATGGGCTAAGTTGGGACACCCCTGCAGGGTATTATCTTTCGAAAGCCGTGCCCGCGGTTATGAGGCATATGGGAATTTGTTAATGTCCGGTTGTAGATAACTTGTCACCTGACCCAATTAAAATACACCAAGTGCGTGTGTAACCGTGATGGTCTCTTCTCGGCGGAGTCCGGGAAGTGAACACGGTCTGTGTTATGTATGACGTAAGTAGGTGTTCAGGATCACTTCTTGGTCATTGCTAGATGACGTCCGTTCTGTTGCTTCTCTTCTCGCTCTCATATGCGCAAGTTAGCCACCATATATGCTTTTGCCGCTGTAGCTCCACCTCTCTGCACTATCCTTTCCTACAAGCTTAAATAGTCTTGATCTCGCGGGCGTGAGATTGCTGAGTCCCCGTGACTCACAGATTCTACCAAAACAGTTGCAGGTGCCGACGATGCCAGTGCAGACGATGGCGTCGATCTCAAGTGGGAGTTCGACGAGGAACGTGGTCATTACTATGTGTCTTTTCCTGATGATCAGTAGTGGAGCCCAGTTGGGACGATCGGGGATCTAGCATTTGGGGTTGTCTTATTTTCATCTGGTTTTTGACCGTAGTCGGTCTATATGATTGTATTTTGGATGATGTATGAATGATATTTATGTATTGTGTGAAGTGGCGATTGTAAGCCAACTCTTTATCCCATTCTTGTTCATTACATGGGATTGTGTGAAGATGACCCTTCTTGCGACAAAACCACTATGCGGTTATGCCTCTAAGTCGTGCCCCGACACGTGGGAGAGATAGCCGCATCGTGGGTGTTACAACAGGCTTCTTATTTTGACCACCTCAAAAGTCAGTTTTTCCGCCCTGTAGTTGTACTCATCTCCAAAGGCTACTTCCGGCTCGATCTTACCAACTGGATACGCATACTTACCGGGCACCACGCCATGGAAAACAGTACTGGATTGGTTGAGGTTTTTATCTGTTAATCCCATACGACGAAAGGTCTCATAATAGAGGATGTTGATGCTACTGCCTCCGTCCATGAGTACCTTAGTGAATTTATACCCACCAACTTGAGGAGCCACCACCAAGGCCAGGTGACCTGGATTATCAACCCGGGGAGGGTGATCTTCCCTACTCCATACAATCGGCTGTTCAGACCATCGCAAGTAACGTGGAACTGCCGGCTCAACAGCGTTCACAACTCTCTTATGAAGCTTCTGGTCTCGCTTGCACAAACTGGTAGTAAACACATGATACTGTCCACTGTTGAGCTGTTTGGATGGGTCTGGTATCCCCCCTGCTGCTGCTGCTGATTATCCTGGCCAGATTGCTGGTTAAAACCACCTTGATTACCTTGAGAATTCTGAAAATTGGAATTTGAACCGCCGCCCGGGCTATGAAAGCCGCCGCCACCTGAGCCGCCGCCCTGCCCATTGTTACCGTTGAACATGTTGGAATTCTTGAAAGCTTTCATGATCACGTAGTCTTTCCATAGATTAGTGGCTGGCTTCTCCCTAGAGCCATGCCTTGGGCAGGGATCATTTAACAACTGCTCAAGCGTCGGGCCTGACCCGCCAGACCGGGGAGGCTGTCTCCCCTTACGTCAGGGATTGTTACCCTGCGTGTTGGTGTTGGCCACAAACTCCATACCATCATCAGCCTTACGCTTATTACCTCCCTGATTCGCCGGGTTATGCTGAGGGCCCTTGCCGTTGCCATTCTTCTTTCCCTTCCCTGTCTTTTCCTCATCAGACGCGGGATCCTTGGTACTATCAGAGTCGGCGTACTTGACCAGAGCCGCCATCAGCGTACCCATATCGTTGCAATCTCGCTTGAGCCGCCCAAGCTTCATCTTCAGGGGCGCAAAACGACAATTTTGCTCCAACATTAAAACCGCAGAGCCGGCATCCAGCTTATCAGACGAATGTATTATTTCCTTGACCCGGCGTACCCAATGGGTTGTAGACTCGCCTTCTTGCTGCTTGCAGTTAGTCAAATCCACAATTGACATAGATTGCCTACATGTATCTTTCAAGTTTTGGATGAACCGGGCTTTCAGCTCTGCCCATGACCCGATGGAATTAGGTGGCAGTCCCTTTAACCAAGTGCGGGCAGTCCCATTTAACATCATGGTGAAGTATTTGGCCATTGCCGCTTCGCTGACCTCCAGCAACTCCATAGCCATCTCGTAGCTTTCAATCCATGCTCCGGGCTGTAAATCAGCCGTGTAATTGGGTACCTTCCTAGGTCCTTTGAAATCTTTGGGCAGACGTTCAGTACGGAGAGCCGGCACCAGACAAGGGACACCTCCGGTCCTCGTAGCTATGCCTACCTCGATAGAAGCCGTCGGATAAACCGGGAGGGGTTGGTAAGCTGTCAGCTGAGCCGCCTGCTCCGCCTCTTGACGTGCTCTGTCTTGGTCTACCGCGTTAAAGGCTCCGTTATGCATCGAGCCGTGGCCAGCTGGCAAGTCACGGCGTCGGACGTTGCTTGAGCCGGTCGCTGAAACCATGTGTCTGCTATAACTTGGGCTCCGGTCTGGACGAGGGGTTAAATGGATCCTGTCCCGGCTATATGAATATGCCTCCTGTTGTGCCAGAGCCGTCTGAAGAAGTTCTCTGACCCTGCGGGTTTCGATCGCCGTTGGAGAGTCACCCTCGACTGGGAGAGCCGCCAGTCGCGCCGCTGCAGCGATCATGTTTTCCAACGGATTAGAATAATGACCCGGTGGTATCGGCACGTATTGAGGTGGGGCAGTATTCACACGGGGAGGCCCCATCACTTGCGGCTGAACCGGCGTGCCAGCCCCGGGTGCCGTGATTTCTGGCGGGTTACTGGGCCCTGCACCGGGCGTGTTGAGAGGTTTCGAGGATCATAAACCAGAGGGAGCCGAGATTGCACCTTCTGATGCCTCCTTCTCATGACCTCATTGGATGCGTTCTGATCCATCGTGAGCCGGAAAGACTGCGCGTGAATCAGTTGAGTCTGGGCGTCCAGAGCCGCCCGTTCTGCAGCCATCCTGATTCCCTCCGCTGCCAGATCTTCCTTGGCTCGTGCTATATCCAGCTTTAATTGTGCCACCTCCGCATCATGTTGAGCTTGATCTGCTGTGACGACCGCGGCGGTTAGCAGGGCAGTCATCTTATCCGTGAGATCCATCAGCACTTGAGCCGGCGAGTGCACAGGGCCTCCTGCCCCAGCGGCGGAGTTTTGAACAGGTTGCGTGCCGGCCATGAAGATTCCAACCCGGCTTGGCGGCTCAAAAGGGTCCGGAATACTGTCGCCATCGGAACAACCCCCGAGCCTGCCGTCTCGAAGTTGATACAACGAGTTCGTCTCACCTATGGATAATTCATCATGAGAGCAGATGGCCGTCTCATCGCTAGATCTAGATCCTTCAGAGAGTCCTCCGTGGATGCATCCCACGAAAGCACGCTTCAAGGCGGGCAGAGTCCAGGCGGGTCTCGCACGCTGAACCGTCTCGATGAGGTCGGTGCAGATGTCCGGCTCAGGGCCCGGCTCGCCGATCTTACCAATGAAAACGTGGATTCCGCCAAAGGGGACCCGGTACCCGTACTCGATTGAGCCGGCGTCGGGGCCCCAGCCTGCATCGTTGATGTAGAGCTTGCCGCGACGACTCTTGGTCATCCGGCCCACAGCGTATCCCTTGAGCCCTTCGAAGCTGCCCTTCAAGAACTCAAATCCACCGTGTGCTGGCCCCACGGTGGGCGCCAACTGTCGTGGAATAGTCACGGCAGATGTCCTTGTGAAAGGACTTAGTCGTGGAGCCATCGCAACTAGGAAGCTTAAAGGGGTTAAAGCGGGACAAAGGACACGAGGGTTATACTGGTTCGGCCCCTTACGGTGAAGGTAAAAGCCTACTCCAGTTGAGGTGGAATTACTAGGGTTTCGATGACCAGGGAGCGAATCCGCTATGCCTGGCTACCGATTTTATGTTATCTCCCCTAAGCCGCTGGCGGGTCATCCCCTTATATACACGGGTTGACGCCCCACGGCCTACAGAGTCCCGGCCGGCTTATAAACAGTATCCGGCTCAGTAACTAGTCAATCTTGCCTTACAACACAAGTCACGCCATTACGGCGGTTTATCACTACGGGCCTTAAGTCGCCTACGGGCTTTAGGCCCTTTATTGAACCGCCATCTTCAAGCTTTGATATTGGGCTTCATATGATGAATTGCCATAACGTAACCCGGCCCCTCCTGGGTGGGTTACGCCAGTAGTTATATCCCCAACACAAAGGTTAGACAAGGATGAGAATGGGATACCAGATTACGGCGATGGAGACTCGGACATGGATCTGCTCATGCTCTCAGCGGGAATACTGGATGTTCTCGAAGCTTTGCCATACACACGTGCTACTTTTGGTACTTGTGTGGGCTCCAGTTTGTGTCAATGCAATTTGCATCTATCAGCGGATTATGGCGATCAGGCTTGGTTATTGGCCTACAGGTATGTTTGTGTATGGATGTCACAAAATTGTTATGCAGAAAATAAGTGTGTAGTACATTTCATAGATACAAGTGATCTTGTTCAGTTTAGTCAGAGCACATGCAAACAAGTAGTTCCCTAGGGTGGAGGCCTTCCACTTGCTTTTGCTAGCTGTATGAAATAGACTGAACCTGAACCTAACTACGATTGGATGTCTAAGCTGAATTGTTGCATCCGTAGACATGGAATTATGGATCAATTTTAGCTCTTAAGAACTACATACTTATGGTCCTATGTAATCCCAATTATTCAGGCAAGCATCCCAAAAGTTCACTAATGAACAAAGCAACATCACACAGAATCTAAGTTTTAGGCCAGGTTATTGTAATGTATTTTTAAAGATGTACATTAGAGAAATTGTTTAGCCAACAATCCATTTAAATTTACATGCAGCTATATATATATATATATATATATATATATATATATATATATATATATATTTACTAATCAATCTATTCCCTTCTCTCTATCTAATTTTAACATTGCACAATGATTTATTCCCTGTTTGTAGCTTACACTGAAATCTAAGCTCGTGTGCATGTATGTATTATGAACTAGCCCTGTCCATTGCCTTACTAGATACATAAGTCTCTCCATTGCTGTTGTCGGATGGGTTTACGTTTGCTGTTATTTTCTGTCTTGGTTAGGAACCAGGTGCTATAATGCACCAATGCTGCTTTCTGATGATGACGGCAATGCCAAACGCACCATTACCTGAGGTAGCTCATGTCTATATCTCATTTACTTATCATGATATGTACCTGGAAGTTATTCATATTGGTTTCTTAGGATCGCCTTCAAGAGCATGCTGAAGAATCACAACAAAAACTCCCCCAGTGATAGTGCCACTCCATGAGACATCCGTATCAAACTGAAATTCAATTTCCTCGCATTAGCCAAAGCATGTCATCACATATTCTTTGCTGTTGTTTTGGAACTATTTCAGTATGGGTGAGTTCTTTTTTTAAGTGTACTCTATATGTTGGTGACTTATTTCTTAAATTGATTGTTCTTTTACAAAATTGAGCAAAAGGAAAAGAACAAAGAAAAATTGTTTAGCTAGATAGGCAAAGCTGCTGATGTTTACTTGTTGTTTGTTCTAGACCCTTGATGGGCCATGCTTTTCTCTGCTTTTTGCGTTCCTGGACTGTAAGATATCTTGCGGATGTGCTCTCTATTTTCCTATTACTTTCTCCCCCACTCACATTTAAATTTGCTAATATATTAGTTTTCAAACATGACGTATACATATCCAAGGATGAAGAGAAGAAGAAGAATTGGGATTGTCAATTGTGTGTTTGCAATTGTACAGATCCAAGGTGCTATACTTATCTGCATTTAAATTTGCTTTTTCTTGGAACTATTGGCATGTAGAGGAGGCTGTGTTTTATTTGGTGGTCCGTTAGGCACATAAGTAACTGATTTTGCCTTTTTCACAAAACAAGCTGAGCTTCTGGTGTATATGGGCCCAGCTCCATGTTTTTATTGCCAAAAAAACCAAGTACAATATTAAATGTGCTGGTTCACATGCCAATTGGTCCTGTTCTTGAGGCCTTAATCTTACTATCCTATCTGAATATTCCTTTTATGACAATTCATAGGTCTATGCGATTGGCGGGGATGGAACCATGAAAGGAGCAGTGGAGATATTCAAAGAGTTTAAACGGCATGGTTTGAGGATATCCATTACATGGATCCCAAAAACTATGGACATTGGCATCATAGACAGGTCGTTTGTGTTTCAAACTGCAGTGGAGATTACTCAGCATGCGATCAACCGGCACATGTGGAGGCTGTGAGCGCTGTGAATGGCATTGGTTTTGTCAAACTTACGGGAAGGAGCACATGACACATTACTCTTCATGCCACCCTGAGTAGCCGAGATGTTGACTTCTGTGAATCTTGAGATTGATTTCCACGTTGAAGGGAAGGGAAGCCTGTTTGAGTTCCTGTATGGAAGGATAAAGAAGAAGGGGCATATGTTGTGGTCGTTGTTGCTGAATGCGGTGATCAGGAGTTAATACCCTGGACTGATGACCCAACAGAGTTAACTTAATCTGAACCTCCTCTGTTTCCGCTATATATCCCTATTTTTCTGAACTTAACAACCGAACAGCATTATATATAAGATCAGCACACAAGTGAACTGGAAATCATTTTATTCGGATTGTTGGTACCCTCAGTGTAAAATTATTCCTTATTGGTTGGGGATTTGGAGACGTAGTATCTGGTTGATGAAGGATATTTTTTATCTCCTAAGCTCCACACATTCTCTTCCATCGAACACAACCGGCACGGTCAAGTGGTGTAGCAGTTGACGGTCGACAGCTAAAATCAAGGCACCGCCATAATTTAGGCGGAAAGACCACGGCTCTTCCATCTACACCAGGTTTGTTTGTTTCAGCCCTAACATGTTTAGTCATATAGTTGTCGACAAACCCTGACATGATTCTGCTACAACACAGAAGGATTGGGAAAATATTAAATTTGGTGTTGAAGACGGTGTTGATTTCTATGATGTTTCGTTCGTGAAGGATGCCAATGTTATTCATGAACTCAAGGACTTCCGGAAAAGTAATGCTTCTGTCATCTATGGAAGTCTTGGAAATCTATAATGGGAGCTTACTCAATATTTAATTTGTTATTTTAATATCCAGGTGCTAATGCGGATATACATTTCATTCTTGAAATTGAGAGGGCTGATTCAACTCCAAACCTGTGGTCAATTATTGCTGCTTCGGATGGGGTAAGGCCCTTAACATTGCCTGTACTGTTAGTTCATTCATGTTAAATCAAGTAGCAACTCCTTCCCACATGGAAATTACCTTAGGTCGCCTGTTTCATGAGAACTAAGGTCAAGAAATGATTTATTAAGGAGCTTTGGTTGTAACTGAAATTCACTGCAAAACTGCATATGGAAACATACAATATTTTTCTCTCTCTTAACTCACCTCAAAGTAAAGGACTTCTGGAGATAAAATTATTGATTGGTAGGGCCTTGGTTTATTAACTATTATATATTTTTAGAAGCTGAAACCCAAATCATATGTTGTTTCTTCTTTGGGATGAAACAGATCATACGTGTGGCGTCGACTAAGACCGTAGTCTGATCATACAAGGCCTTATTGATTGTTGATTCTACTTCAATAGTCTGATATATTCGAGGGGCAGCCAAGATCGGGCAAGAGGACGGTGTTTTGATTGTTTCGACAGAAATTCTACTGGCTGAAGCTCAAACACCGAAGCCCTATCCCAGTGTTGAAAATTTCAATCAACCCGTAGCTAAAGCTAGAATCAAGTAGAGGAGTGGCTACTCTGAAAACTCTTGTTCTGATCACTTCCAGGTAATTGGCTAGGATTCGTATCGTCCCTTTCCAGCTATGACGGATGGTATACTGCATACTAATGAGGATAGATGATTGATGTTGATGAACTATTTTAGATAGTGACACCGAAGTGTTATTCTATGGATAGCCTTCAGATGTTCTTTTTCATTTTTCCTGTGCAAAGATATATATTAACGAACAAACAGTGCGTACATGTTACCCTTTTGTCGGCGAAGGCGTATTAGCATGCCTAGCTGCCAAGTATAAATAGTATGTGCATCACTCAGTAATAGAGCATCCTGGTGAAATAGAGTATCTCAAAAAAATAAATGCTGATGTGTGCTGATACGTTGCTAAACCTACATGATATGGACTCACTTCTCTTTATTAATTGTTGGTTTACTTTGATGCCCTGCAATGGCACTCCTAGGAATGTTAGAGCAACTCCAACACGCCAGCCCAAACTGTCCACGCGTGTTCGTTTGGATCGTAACTAGCACAATTCGCGGCTTGACGCGCCGACGCAAACGGACGAGCGTCCGCTCTTTGTCCGTGCGCGACCCATTTCAGACCCAAATTCGGGCCGGATTTGCGTCGGTGCGGACACATAGCGTATGCGTGCGACGCCCGCCCTTGTCCAGCCCCTTGGACCACCAGTCGATGGCACATCCACCCCAGTTTCCCTTCCTTTACCAGGAAACCTCCCGCTCGCTTGCTCCCCCAGCCGCTTGCCATGGGTGATTCGCCTCCACCATGAACATGCCCTACACTGTCTGCAAAAAGGTGGCACCGCCCAAGAAGGTGCTGATGTACGCGCGACGGGTCGTTCCACCAAGAGGGCTGGCCGCCGGCATGAACTATGGGCACTGGCATGGCCGCTAGCATGAATTCAATGGAAAATAAGTATTTATTAAGTTGGTTCTTAATCGATCTCATATGCATGGTTTAAATACTTCCTCACTCCCGCCTTTTGCGCCATGGGTGCCACGAGTCATCTAGCATGAACAAAGGGCAAGCATATGCTTTCGCCTTCAAATGCACTTCCAAGGGACTGAGCCTGATCGTCTACTCAATATAAGAAAGTTGCAAGAGCCCCTTATTATATACCTTAATATTAGTATAAATGCCTACCAAGACTTTTGTGTTTATCATCCTTTTGGATCTTTTGCAATCCCTTAAGACCATCATGTGCATTTAACTATCGGTTATTTGTTGCTTAGACTGTTATTTAACTATCACTCTTACAATACTTGGCTTACACTCGGCCTTTGCGCCATTGGCGCAACGGGTCATCTAGTAGCATGAAAGGATCAACTACAACAACCTTGGCAAAATTGAATATCAAGTCAATATTCTGCCAGAAATATTTTATAGCAAAAGTAGAGAAAGATTAAGACATGCTAGGACACTCCATAATTGCAAACAGGGGCAAGGATGGATAAAGCATAACCATATCTACAAAACATCCTTACTGAACATCCCCAAAAGAAGCATGGATCTCACTGTAGACACATGGATACATGGCAACAAAATAACAGCAGGCAAAAATCCCAAGTCCCTGAAAACAGAAACATCACGAAGCCTAGTTTGCATGCTTGTGCTAGTCACCACATAGATCACAAAAATACATGGAATACACCTCTGTAAAAATGGAATGGCATAGACCAAAACACCTGTAAAGCTCATGCCCATAAGATGCACACATCAAATGCAACAAAAATAACAAATCACCAAGTTCTGATAAGTAACAGCAGTAAACATCATATAGCACTCTTGCACCAGAGATTTGCGCATCAAGATGGACTCAAACAAGCATGGCACAATGGAACAAAATGAAGAGCATCTCGTGATGAACATTTCGATATATTACACGCATGAACGGAGCTATGTGCACGGAGTTATGATGCAGAGAACATGGCAACATAATGAAATACATCTCGGGACTTGGAGAAATTCGGAGGAGGAAAAAGTCAACCTCTCGTTTAGATCTGGAGGGTTCGGCGCGGATCGGCGCGGGAGAGGAGGCGGCCGGAGCTCGGCGCCGGAGAAGAAGAGGGCGAGGCACGGCGGAGGAGCTCGGGAGGCGCAGGACGTCGGCGAGGGAGGCGGCGGCGCGGGCGGCGGGCGGCCGCGGCGACCTATGGAGGATGGCGGGAGGCGGCGATGGCGGCGAACTCGGGCGGCGCCGGCGGAGGCGGGCGGCGGCGGAGGCGCGTGGTCCGCGGGAGGAGACGGAGGCGCGCGCGGGGGTCGGCGTACGGGCTCGGGCGGGCCCTCCTCGGGCTCGCCGGGCCGCGGGCGGTGGGTGGCGGCGGTGCTGTTGTGGCGGCGCGCGGTTGGCCAGGCGCGGCGGCGGGGATTCGTCCGGCACGGACCGGACGTGTCCGGCGCGCGGAGGGACGGATCTAGGGTTTTTTGGGCTGCGGGATTTCGGGGAGGCTCACCTATTTATAGGTAGAGGGAGCTAGGAGACTCCAAATGGAGTGCAGTTTTCGCCCACACGATCATGATCGAACGACCGAGAGCATGGAGGTGACTTAGATGGGTTATGGGACTGTTTGGAGGGGGGTTTTGCTGCAACACACAAAAGGACTTTGCGATTACCCGGTTAACCGTTGGAGCACCAAACGACCTCCAAATGGAACGAAACTTGACAGGTGGTCTACCGGTGTTATACCAAGGCCACTTGGGAAAACTCGGTCAATTCCAAGAATGTTTGACACCCGCTCACGAAAAGAGACAAGAGGGGTGCGCCGGTGCATGTGGGAGTGTCGGATTGCAAAATGGACAACGGGGAAAATGCTCGGATGCATGAGACGAACATGTATGCAAATGAGATGCACATGATGACATGATATGAGATGCATGACACGAACAAAATGCAAAACGAAAGACAAAACCCAACCACGGAGGGAATATCATAACACATGGCCAAAAATGGCAAGAGTTGGAGTTACAACTGTGGAAAGTTACATCCAGGGTGTTACAATAGTCCACCACTACGAGAGGATCTCGTCCCGAGATCTAGGGCTGAAAGAACTCCGGATATTCGGAACGGAGGTGCTCCTCGCGTTCCCAGGTGGATTCTCGGTCGGAATGGTGCAACCACTTCACTTTCAGGAATTTGATTGACTTGTTGCGAGTCTTGCGCTCAGTTTCTTCAAGAATAGCAACGGGGTGCTCATGATAAGACAGATCTTCTTGGAGATCACTCTCTTCGAAGTTGATGGTGCGCTCAGGAGTCTTGAAGCACTTGCGAAGCTGTGACACGTGGAACACATCGTGCACATTCGCGAAGTTGGAGGGAAGCTCAAGTTGATAGGCGAGGTCGCCTCTTTTGCCAATGATCTTGAAAGGACCCACGTATCTAGGGGAAAGCTTCCCTTTGATACCGAAACGACGAGTGCCTTTCATTGGAGAGACGCGGAGGTAGACATGGTCTCCGATCTCGAAAGCCACATCACGGTGCTTGCTATCATAGTAACTCTTCTGGCGCGATTGCGCAGCTTTGAGATTTTCACGGATGACTTTACACATTTCTTCAGCCTCTATGATTAAGTCATTGCCAAGAAGTTGGCGTTCACCAGTCTCTGACCAATTGAGAGGAGTACGGCACTTTCTGCCATAGAGAATCTCGAATGGGGCCTTGCCCGAACTCGCTTGGAAGCTGTTGTTGTAGGAGAATTTGGCATATGGAAGACAATCTTCCCATTTCATGCCAAAGGAAATGACACAAGCCCTGAGCATATCTTCAAGGATTTGATTGACTCGCTCGACTTGGCCACTAGTTTGAGGATGGAAAGCTGTGCTGAAGCGAATGTTGGTGCCCATGGCCTTCTGGAAGGAGTCCCAGAACTTAGAAGTGAAGATGCTTCCACGATCTGAAGAAATCAATTGTGGAATGCCGTGCAAGGAGACAATCCTGGACGTGTATAGCTCTGCCAACTGAGCTGCTGTGATAGATTCTTCGATTGGAAGGAAATGGGCCACTTTAGTAAGCTTGTCGATGACAACGAAGATAGCATCATTTCCGCGCTTGGACTTGGGAAATCCAGTCACGAAGTCCATTTCGATATGATCAAACTTCCATTCTGGTATAGCAAGAGGTTGGAGGAGACCAGCTGGTCGTTGGTGTTCTGCTTTCACTCTTCGACAGACATCACATTCGTTCACGAATTGAGCGATTTCTCGCTTCATTCGAGTCCACCAATACGACTGCTTGAGGTCATGGTACTTCTTCGTACTTCCAGGATGAATGGAAAGAAGAGAATGGTGCGCCTCGTTCATAATGACTTTCCTTAGATCACCTTTAGGAACCACAAGCCGGTCCTCAAAGAACAAAGTGTCTCTGTCATCAATGCGATAGCACTTGTATTTGGAAAGACCCTTGTCAATACCATGTTTCACCTTCTTCACCATGGTATCCAGGAGTTGTGCCTCACGAATTTGATCTTCCAAAGTAGGAGAGACTATGAGGTTGGCAAGAAAGCCTTGAGGAACAACTTGGAGATTCAGCTTGCGGAAAGCTTCACAAAGGTCCGGTTGGAATGGCTTGAGAATTAAGCTGTTGCAATAAGCCTTCCTGCTCAAAGCATCTGCAATGACATTGGCTTTGCCTGGAGTATATTCAATACTCGGGTTGTACTCTTGAATCATTTCGACCCATCGAGTTTGCCTGAGGTTGAGGTTGGGCTGAGTGAAGATGTACTTGAGACTCTTGTGATTGGTGAATATGTCTACTTTTCTTCCCAACAAGAGATGTCTCCATGTTATTAATGCATGGACAACTGCCGCCAACTCAAGATCATGAGTGGGGTAGTTCTTTTCGTTTGTTTTCAATTGACGAGAGGTATAGGCCACAACTTTCTTCTCTTGCATTAACATAGCACCGAGACCTTGAAGAGAAGCATCACAGAAAACTTCGAATGGCTTGGATTCGTTAGGAGGAGTTAAGACAGGAGTTGTGACGAGTTTCTCTTTGAGAGTGTTGAAAGCAACGTCACACTCAGGAGACCAGACATACTTCACATGCTTCCGGAGGAGGTTGGAAAGAGGCTTTGCAATTTCAGAGAAATTTTCAACGAATCTTCGGCAATAGCTTGCAAGACCAAGAAAACAGTGAAGCTGCTTGACATTCCGAGGAGGTTCCCAATTCACAATTGCGGACACCTTCTCGGGATTAACAGCGATGCCCTTGGCAGAGATGATATGACCAAGGTAAAGAACTTCATCGAGCCAAAACTCACATTTGTAAAACTTCGCACAGAATTGATACTCTCTGAGCTTGTCGAGCACCAATCGCAAATGTTTGGCATGATCCTTCTTATTCTTGGAGAAGACAAGATATCATCGAGATACACCAGGACGAGTTCATTGGTATAGGGGTTGAAGATGAAATTCATCATCCCAGAGAATGTTGGAGGAGCATTGACAAGGCCGAAAGACATGACAGTATATTCATAAGAACCAAAACTTGTTCTGAATGCTGTCTTGGGAATATCTTCTTCACGAATGCGAATCTGATGATAACCCATTCGAAGGTCAAGCCTGGAGAATACTTTAGCACCTTTGAGTTGCTCGAATAGCTCATTGATGTTGGGAAGTGGATACTTGTTCTTGATTGTCTTCTTGTTCAATGGACGGTAGTCGACACAAAGTCGGTCCGTGCCATCCTTCTTTTGGACAAAAAGAACACCACAACCCCATGGAGATGAATTCGGTCTGATCAAACCCAGACGCTCTTGTTCATCGAGCTGTTTCTTCAATTCCTTCAGCTCCTTGGGTCCAAGCTTGTAAGGACGCTTGCAAACCGGTTCAGTGCCGGGCTCAAGATCGATAACGAACTCAACTGGCCGGTGAGGAGGCATACCCGGAAGCTCTTCTGGAAAGACATCTTGGTACTCACAAACGACTGGAATTTGAGAGATGGCATTCAACTCGCCCTTCTCATTGAGAGAAAACAACAGAATGGTTTCATCACGAGCGGCATAGATGATAACATCCTCAGAAGAGTGTGTCAATTGAATTTTCCTGGCAGCACAATCAAGTTGAGCCTTGTGCTTAGAAAGCCAGTCCATCCCGAGAATAAGATCAATATCCGAGTCACCAAGAACAATTGGTTTAGACAGAAATTTATAGTTTCCCATCTTGATGGAAACATCCGGGACACAATTATTAGATGTCATTTGCTTACCCGGAGACACAATCTTCAACGGGATAGGAATCTTTTCCATCACAAACTCATGCTTGGCAACAAAAGGTCTTGAAATGAAAGAAAGAGATGCACCAGTATCAAATAAGACTTTTGCAGGAATATCATTAACTAAGAGATTACCCATTATCACATCAGTAGATTCCTCCGCTTGAGCTGCATTCATCATGTTCACCTTAGCAGACTTGGGATTATGCTTGACCACTGCATTGCTGGAAGATCTCACAGGAGGAGGAGGCGGAAGGCGCCTTTGGTTGAAGCATTTGTTAGCATAGTGACCTTTCTGCTGACACTTGTTCCAAGTCACCTCTGAGAGTGGACGATGGTAAGGAGCATTCGACTTTGGAGCTTGATTCTGAGACTTGTTCTGATAGCCAGGGTTGGGTGGGTGGGAAGATCCATGGCCACCTTTGTTCTTCTGCTGGAAAGGCTGACGAAACGGAGGAGGAGGGGGCAACCAGAACTTCTGTTGCTTAGCAGCCACTAGTGAGGAAGAAGAAGACTGAACTTCGTCCCTGACTCTCTTCTTAGAAGCCTCACACTTGAGCTGAGCAGCCTCTTGCTTCAGAGCCATATTGTAGAAATCATCATACTTGGTCGGCTCAAAAAGCACGAGAGGTAATTGCAGATCTTCTCTAAGGCCACCTCTGAATTGATAGATCATGCTCTTTTCATCAGGAACGTCTTGCTTAGCAAAGCGAGCGAGTTTCTGAAACTGGGTATTGTATTGATACACGGACAAGCTGCCTTGCTTGAGATTGCGGAACTCCTCACGCTTACTCTCAACAACACTTTGTGGAATGTGGTGAGCTTTGAAGTCTCGGCGGAAATCATCCCAGGTAATCACATGACCTCCTCTGGAATCTTTGTATTGTTGATACCACTCGGCAGCTTGATCCTTCAGTTGAAAAGAAGCGAACTTGACAAAGTCCTCAGGCCTGACATTGCTACATTCAAAATGCTTGTTGATGTCCACGAGCCAATCATCTGTGTCTGTGGCCTCGGCACAGTAGCTGAAAGACTTTGGCTGATTTGCGAAGAACTTGTTGAGGGTAGCGAAATGAGGCTGATTGTTGCCTTGGCCTTGATTTCCTTGATTGCCTTGCCCTTGGGTGCGTTCTTGCAAGAGTTGCAAAATCATCTGAGCATTGGCGTTGGTGGCTGCCATGATAGCTTGCCATGCCTCCGGAGGCGGAGGTGGTGGCGGAGGGTTCGCCTGACTCCCTTCATTGCGTTCCGGATTCTGACGCATTGGCGGAGCCATCCTGAAGAGGGTGACATCCGTTAGCATCTTGATAGACAAATAGACAAGTAGAATCAACGGATAGAAATTGCAACATATAGTCTTCACAATAAACATTCGAACGAGGATGAACGAATGAATTCCATAGTAAATCATCACACTTCCATGAAGGTGAGAAGCCACTTGATAAAGGATTGATGAATAAAATAAAAAAGGTAC
Organism: Aegilops tauschii subsp. strangulata; assembly: GCF_002575655.3. Taxonomy (NCBI): domain Eukaryota; kingdom Viridiplantae; phylum Streptophyta; class Magnoliopsida; order Poales; family Poaceae; genus Aegilops; species Aegilops tauschii. The sequence goes on from NC_053036.3 coordinate 442,021,197, forward strand.
GAGTGGAACAAATAAGTGGTAAGGATTACCCAATCACAAACCAAATATCTGCGGGAAGAAATGCTAAGAGCTACATGAATCCCACCTATAAACTCCCGAAACTTTCTGATTATGCAATCTGGTGTTGGGGATACAGGGGACACAAAATATATCACCCAAACTAGCAATCCCTAGATCCAGCTGTATCGATTCGTCAACACATAACCAAGAAACCTTCGGAAATCGTGTACCTCAACCTTCGAAAAGCATCCGTTATACGAGTTATGGCAATACTCCCGAACTCCCGCCCCAGTACTGGGTGGCGTCGAGGTGATCTCACCAACAACTGCATAAAAGAGATTTTCGATGTCCGCGAAACTTAGGTATTCCAGAACTGCAATGATAAAATTGTGACGACAACACCTCGGAGCTCAACTCCCCGGGACACTGCCACAACCCCTAAATGTCAGGAGGCACCAAGAACAATGTTCTCGTCACAAAACCATCGGAATGATTCCAAGATACCCGCGTGATCCTAAAAAAAATTTAGTGAAATTTGAGTAGAGAAGAGTCCAAACTTCTACGTTAGGAGGCCTCACCAGAGCGATGAAGGGACTGAGGAGTAAAAAGAATCCTACTCTCCGATATATATAATCCTAAGACTCAAAACATTTTTGTTCTAGACTCAACAACGCTAGCGATTCGATCAAGCAGGGGGCTCCTAAGTCGGGGATGGCTCTGATACCAACTTGTAACGCCAATGATGCGGCTATATCTCCCACGTGTCGAGGCACGACTTAGAGGCATAACCGCATTGTGGTTTTGTCGCAAGAAGGGTCATCTTCACACAATCCCATGTAATGAACAAGAATGGGATAATGAGAGTTGGCTTACAATCGCCACTTCACACAATACATAAATAATTCATACATCATCCAAAATCCACACATAGACCAACTACGGTCAAAATCCAAATGAAAATAAGATAACCCAACTGCTAGATCCCCGATCATCCCAACTGGGCTCCAGTACTGATCATCAGGAAACGAAACATAGTAACGACCACGTTCCTCGTCGAACTCCCACTTGAGCTCGGTTGCGTCATCTGCACTGACATCGTCGGCACCTGGAACTGTTTTGGTAGAATCTGTGAGTCACGAGGACTCAGCAATCTCACACCCACGAGATCAAGACTATTTAAGCTTATAGGAAAAGATGGTGTAAAGAGGTGGAGCTGCAGCAGACACTAAGCATGTATGGTGGCTAACATACGCAAATGATAGCGAGAAGAGAAGCAACGCAACGGTCGCGAAGCTAGAAATGATCAAGAAGTGATCCTGAAACTACTTACGTGCATTCATAACTCAAACCGTGTTCACTTCCAGGACTCCGCCGAGAAGAGGCCATCACGGCTACACACACGGTTGATGTATTTTAATTAAATCAAGTGTCAAGTTCTCTACAACTGGACATTAACAAATTCCCATCTGCCTCATAATCACGGGCACGGCTTTCGAAAGATAATACCCTGCAGGGGTATCCCAACTTAGCCCATTATAAGCTCTCACGGTCAACGAAGGATAAACCTTCTCCCGGGAAGACCCGATCAGTCTCGGAATCCCGGTTTACAAGACATTTCAACAATGGTAAAACAAGACCAGCAAAGCCGCCCGATGTGCCGACAAATCCCGATAGGAGCTGCACATATCTCGTTCTCAGGGCACACCGCATGAACACTACGTACAACTAAAACCAGCCCTCGAGTTTCCCCAAGGTGGCGCTGCAAGTGGCTCTAGTTTGGACCAGCACTCAGAGGAACACTGGCCCGGGGGTTTAAATAAAGATGACCCTCGGGCTCGCGAAAACCCAAGGGAAAAAGGCTTAGGTGGCAAATGGTAAAACCAAGGTTGGGCCTTGCTGGAGGAGTTTTATTCAAGACGAACTGTCAAGGGGGTCCCATAAATCACCCAACCGCGTAAGGAACGCAAACTCAAGGAACATAATACCGGTATCGCGGAAACTAGGGCGGCAAGAGTGGAAAAAAAACACCAGGCATAAGGCCGAGCCTTCCACCCTTTACCAAATATATAGATGCATTAATTAAATAAGAGATATTGTGATATCCCAAAATATCAATGTTCCAACATGGAACCAACTTCAACTTCACCTGCAACTAGCAACGCTATAAGAAGGGCTGAGCAAAAGCGGTAGCTTAGCCAAACAACGGTTTGCTAGGAAAGGATGGTTAGAGGCTTGACATGGCAATATGGGAGGCATGATATAGCAAGTGGTAGGTAGCGCAGCATGGCAATAGAATGAACAACTAGCAAAGCAAAGATAGAAGTGATTTTGAGGGTATGGTCATCTTGCCTGCAAGGTTCTCAGAGTTGTCGAAAGCTTGATCCTCGTAAGCGTACTCAACAGGTTCCTCATTCACGAACTCGTCTCCCGGCTCTACCCGCAGCAAGAACACAAGCAATGGAACCACAATCAATCACGGGAAAAGCACAAGCAACATGATGCAAAACATGCATGATATGCGGGATATGATATACGATGCATATGCGTGCTCCGGAAGAAAAAGGATGAACAAGGCAGTAACTTGGCAAACCAAGTATGCCACTGGAAAGATGAGATGATTTCAGTCGAAATCGATATAAAGATCACCGGAAACGGATGCACGATTTGCAAATGGCAAGCAAAACAAGAATGACACGAATCTGCGATTAATAGCATGATAGCACTTAGAATACATCAAGTAACTATGCTACAGCAACCCAACATAGCAATAAAGCATATGGCAGTAATCTACAGGAGATGCTTGACAAAAGATGAATACTGAGCTACAGCTAGATCACAAAATAACAGGTACAAACAAGCATGGCAAAAGTGCAAAAGATATCAGGATCACAGACTTGGTGAAATTACTGGACATGGCATAAACAGCATCAGGTAGCAATGTTCAGAGCAAGCAATCAACATGCTACAAGAACTTAACATAGCAAAACAAGGCATGGAATGAATCTTCTAAATGCATAGAACAAAAGTCCCTTACTGATCATCAGCTAAAAAGTCTAAGAAGATACGATGTCAACCATGTACACATAGCAAGTTACGTTAACAGATTTCAGACTTAGCAGAAAACAGAGCATGTCATTAACAGCATTATGAGGGCATCTTGGTGAGCTTGATTCACTCATCACAAAGCAATGCATGACAAAACAAGAACACCTACAGAAAGATGGCATGTTTATGAAGCTAACCATGGCAAGAGCAAGTTCATAGCATGAAAGAATCAACTACAACAACCTTGGCAAAATTGAATATCAAGTTAACATTCTGCCAGAAATATTTTATAGCAAAAGTAGAGCAAGATTAAGACATGGTAGAACACTCCATAATTGTAACCAAGGACATGGATGGATAACGCATAACCATATCTACAAAACATCCTTACTGAATATCCCCAAAATAAGCATGGATCTCACTATAGACATATGGATACATGGCACCAAAATAACAGCAGTCACAGACTTGGCAAAAATCCTAAGTCCCTGAAAACAGAAACATCACGAAGCCTAGTTTGCATGCTTGTGCTAGTCACCACATAGATCACAAAAATATATGGCATACACCTCTGTAAATATGGAATGGCATAGATAAAAACACCTGTAGAGCTAATGCCCATAAGATGCACACATCAAATACAACAAAAATAACAAATCACCAAGTTCTGATAAGTAACAGCAGTAAACATCATATAGCACTCTTGCACCAGAGATTCGTGCATTAAGATGGACTCAAACGAGCATTGCACAATGGAACCAAATGAACAGCATCTCGTGATGAACATTTCGATATATTACACGCACGAAACGGAGCTATGTGCACGGAGTTATGATGCCGAGAACATGGCAACATAATGCAATACATCTCGGGACTTGGAGAAATTCGGGGGAGGAAAAAGTCAACCTCTCGTTTAGATCTGGAGGGTTCGGCGCGGATCGGCGTGGGAGAGGAGGCGGCCGGAGCTCGGCGCCAGAGAAGAAGAGGGCGAGGCGCGACGGAGGAGCTCGGGAGGCGCCGGACGTCGGCGAGGGAGGCAGCGGCAAGGGCGGCGGGGCGCCGGGCGCGCTCGGGCGCGGGCGGCCGCGGCGACCTGCGGAGGACGGCGGGAGGCGGCGATGGCGGCGAACTCGGGCGCCGCCGGCGGAGGCGGGCGGAGGCGCGGGGTCCGCGGGAGGAGACGGAGGCGCGCGCGGGGGTCGGCGTACGGGCTCGGGCGGGCCCTCCTCGGGCTCGCCGGGCCGTGGGCGGTGGGTGGCGGCGGTGCTGTCGTGGCGGCGCGCGGTTGGCCGGGCGCGGCGGCGGGGATTCGTCCGGCACGGACCGGACGTGTCCGGCGCGCGGAGGGACGGATCTAGGGTTTTTTGGAGTGCGGGATTTCGGGGAGGCTCGCCTATTTATAGGTAGAGGGAGCTAGGAGACTCCAAATGGAGTGCGGTTTTCGCCCACACGATCGTGATCAAATGACCGAGAGCATGGAGGTGACTTAGATGGGTTATTGGACTGTTTGGAGGGGGTTTTGCTGCAACACACAAAAGGACTTTGCGGTTACCCGGTTAACCGTTGGAGCACCAAACGACCTCCAAATGGAACGAAACTTGACTGGTGGTCTACCGGTGTTATACCAAGGTCACTTGGCAAACCTCGGTCCATTCCGAGAAAGTTTGACACCCGCTCACGAAAAGAGACAAGAGGGGTGCGCCGGTGCATGTGGGAGTGTCGGATTGCCAAACGGACAACGAGGAAAATGCTCGGATGCATTAGACGAACACGTATGCAAATGAGATGCACATGATGACATGATATGAGATGCATGACACGAACAAAATGCAAAACGAAAGACAAAACCCAACCACGGAGGGAATATCATAACACATAGCCGAAAATGGCAAGAGTTGGAGTTACAAATGTGGAAAGCTACATCCGGGGTGTTACAGTGTGTGTGTGTGGTGGGGGGTTGACTTCAAATAAAGAGTGAGGTGTGTATATTTGAGGGACTTTAGCGTAATTGAGATATTGTGCACTCATGGTTGATCAATTTGTTTCACAGTTTGTACTATGAGATAACGATACTTTTGAACATGCGTGATATACCTTGATATACCAGAATTACAAACCTATGATTGGAATTTTGGAATTCGACTCCATCATTAGCTTTTGTAATTCATTTAAACGGAGGTACATTTTTTAAGCCGGGATTTCGTGATTTCAAATTCATATATCAAACCTAGAGATATACACATACGGGCATGTTCAAACTTTATAATCATCCCCTTTATTCATACACATACACATTTTTGTTTTTGTCATCATATTTAGGATAAACACATTTGGAATTTCATTTGAATTGGACCGTATGATGGTATTTGCTTGTAGTAGCTCAATGATCCATATTTGAATTGAATGGACAATCTAAGTTTCGAGTTGGAGACATTGATTTTCAAAACTTGCACATATTTTTGCATGCAAAACAAACAAATTTTCGGCCATGATATCATAGTCGGCCTTACGAGAGCAGAATACTTATAATTTTAGGCGCCAAAAGCTTTCAAACTTCCCGCTCACATCGAAATATCACGCGCCCGAAAGTTTAGCCCTGCGATATTCCTGTTTTACCCCTGCCACATGAACGGAAAAGGGCTGCTTTGGTAACTCCATTGTTTTCCCCTCTTTGCCCCCAACATTCTTCCCCAGAGCCCCTCCCCTTCCCCTCCCCGACCCCCCCCAACCACGGCAAGCCGCCGAATCTAGTGCTCCGCCGCATCGGTGGACCTCACACCCCGCCGGATCTACCTTCCGCACCTTGGAACCCCACACTGCCAACTCACCACTTCACCGGAGCCGCTTCAGCGACTGGCTTGTCCACCGCTCCAGATCTCCTTGACCGCCATCATGGTCCACCGCACCGGATCTGCTTAACCGGTGCCCTCGTCCACCACAGCGTAGGCCCTTCACTGACTCCCTCGTCCGCCCCTTCGCTGGCCCTTCATACAAGCCCTCGTCCACCGCAACAGATCCGCCTCACCGAAAGCACTGTACAACGCGCCCGTCGAAGCCTTCGTCCATTGCACCGGACCCGCTCCACGGACGCCATATTCAACTCCACCGTGTAACACCCCGGACGTAACTTGCCATATTTGTAACTCCGACTCTTGCCATTTTCGGCCATGTGTTATGATATTCCCTCCGTGGTCGGGTTTTGTCTTTCGTTTTGCATTTTGTCATGTCATGCATTTTCATATCATGTCATCATGTGCATTGCATTTGCATACGTGTTCGTCTCTTGCATCCGAACATTTTTCCCGTTGTCCGTTTTGCAATCCGGCACTCCTATCTCCTCCGGTGCACCCCTCTTGTTTTCTTTCGTGTGCGGGTGTCAAACTTTCTCGGAATGGACCGAGGCTTGTCAAGTGGCCTTAATATACCACCCTGAGACCACCGGTCAAGTTTCGTTCCATTTGGAGGTCGTTTGGTACTCCAACGGTTAACCGGGCATCCGCAATATCCATCTGAGTGTCCAGCAAAACCCCCCCTCAAAACCAGCCCAAAACCCACCAAACTCTCTTCCATGCTCTAGGTCGTTCGATCACGATTGTGTGGGCGAAAACCGCACCTCATTTGGAGTCTCCTAGCTCCCTCTACCTATAAAACTCCTTCCCCTCCCGTAAACAAATCGCAGACGAACCCTAACCCTCGTCCCTCTCCGCCGCCAGACACGTCCGGGCGGAGCCGGACGCGTCCATCTCCTCCGCCGCCGCCACGTGGCACGCCTCCGGCCTCCCACCGCCGCCGGCCCGGCGAGCCCAAGGAGGACCCGCCCGAGCCCATCCGCCGCCGCCCGAGCCCGCGCTCGCCCGCCGCCTCCCGCGCCGTTCTCCGGCGCCGGCGCCGCCATCCGCCGCCGCGGCTACCCTCCGCCGCCGGCGCGCCGTGCCCCGCCGCCGTCCGCCTCGCCTCCTCCTCCCTCCGGCCTCTCCTCCGGCCGTCCCCGGCGAGGCCGAGCCCGAGCCCCTCGAGCAGTCCCGATCCAGATCCGTGCGGGTACTGTAGCGAGGTTGACTTTCCCGATCCAGTTTTTTCCCGTCTTTTTCTGTTATGATATTTGCCCATGTTCATCAGTGCATAACTCCTTGCATGTAGCTCCATTTCGCGCGTGTAATATGTCAAATTGTTCGTCTCGTGATGCTCTACATTTTGTTCAATTGCACCATGTTCATTAGAGGTCATCTTGATGCCCAAATCTCTGTTGCAAGACGGCTAGTTGCTGTTATCTGCTGGTTCTTAACAGAACTTGGAGATTTGTCATTTTTGTATCTTTAAATCTGTGCATCTTATGAGCATGAGCTCTATATATGTTTTGTTGTATATCATGCCATCTTTCCAGTGGTGTATGCCATGCATTTTTGTGATCTCTGTCGTGACTAGCACAAGCATGCAAAGTAGGCTCCATAATGTTTCTGATTTCAGGGACTTAGTAATTTCTCTAAGTCTTTGTCTGCTATTATTTTGTTGCCATGTAAACTTGATGCTACAGAGAGATCCATGCATATTTTGGAGATGTTCAGTAAGGATGTTTTGTTGCTATAGTTGTAATTGATCCATTCCTGCCCTTTTACGCAATTATGGAGTGCCATAGCATGACACAATCTTGCTCTACTTTTGCTATAAAATATTTCTGGCAGATTCTTAACATGATATTCATTTTTGCCAAGCTTATTGTAGTTGATCCGTACATGCTATGCTTGTGTTCTTGCCATTGATGGCTTCATAAACATACCATCTTGCTGTAGATATGCTTGTTTTGTCATGCATTGCTTTGTGGTGAGTGCATCAAGCTCAACAACATGCCTACATATTATTGTTTCTGCCATGCTCTGTTTTCTGCCAAGTCTGAAACCTGATAACGAAACTTGCTATGTTTACATGCTTGCCATCATATCTTCTGGTCCTTTTTGGCTTATGGTCAGTAAGGGACTTTTGTCATATGATTTTAGTAGAATACTGACATGCCTTGTTTTGCTATGTTAAGTTCCTGTACCATGTTGATTTCGTGCTCTGAACATTGCTACCTGATGTTGTTTTCTGCATGTCCAGTTTTTCACCAAGTCTGTGATCCTGTTATCTTTTGCACTTTTGCCATGGTTGTTTGAGCTTGATATGTTGTGATCTAGCCATAGCTCAGTGTTCATCTCCTTTCAAATATCTTCTGTAGATTACTGTTATATGCTTTGTTGCTATGTTGGAGTGTTGTAGCTTTATTACTTGTTGCATTTTAAGTGCTATCTTGCTATTAATCGCATATTCGCGTCATTCTTGTTTTGCTTCCCATTTGCAAACCGTGCATCCGTTTCCGGTGATCTTTATATCGATTTCGACCGAAATCAACTCATCTTTCCAGTGGCATGCTTGGTTTGCCAAGTTACTGCCTTGTTCATCATTTTCCTTCCGGAGCACGCATATGCATCGCATATCATATCTTGCATATCATACATGTTTTGCATCATGTTGTTTGTGCATTTCTCGTGGTTGATTGTGGTTCCGTTTGTTTGTGTTCTTGTCTTGGGTAGAGCCGGGAGACGAGTTCGTGAATGAGGAACCTGTTGAGTATGCTTACGATGATCAAGCTTTCGACAACTCTGAGAACCTTGCAGGCAAGATGACCACCCCTCGAAATCACTTCTATCTTTGCTTTGCTAGTTGTTCGCTCTATTGCCATGCTGCGCTACCTATCACTTGCTATATCATGTCTCCCATTTTGCCATGTCAGCCCCTAACCATCCTTTCCTAGCAAACCGTTGTTTGGCTAAGTTACCGCTTTTGCTCAGCCCCTCTTATAGCGCTGCTAGTTGCAGGTGAAGTTGAAGTTTGTCCCATATCCGAACATGGACATGTTGGGATATCACAATATCTCTTATTTAATTAATGCATCTATATATTTTGGTAAAGGGTGGAAGGCTCGGCCTTATGCCTGGTGTTTTGTTCCACTCTTGCCGCCCTAGTTTATGATATACCGGGATTATGTTCCTTGAGTTTGCGTTCCTTACGCGGTCCGGTGATTTATGGGACCCCCTTTACAGTTCGCCTTGAATAAAACTCCCCTAGCAAGGCCCAACCTTGGTTTTACCATTTGCTACCTAAGCCTTTTCCCCCGGGTTTTCGCGAGCCCGAGGGTCATCTTATTTTAACCCCCCCGGGCCAGTGCTCCTTCGAGTGTTGGTCCGAACTGAGTAGACTGCGGGGCCCCCTCCTGGAAACTCGAGGTCTAGTTTTACTCGTAGGATGTCTCATCCGGTGTGCCCTGAGAACGAGATATGTGCAGCTCCTATCGGGATTTGTCGGCACATTCGGGCGGCTTTGCTGGTCTTGTTTTACCATTGTCGAAATGTTTTGTAAACCGGGATTCCAAGACTGATCGGGTCTTTCCGGGAGAAGGTTTATTCTTCGTTGACCGTGAGAGCTTATGATGGGCTAAGTTGGGACACCCCTGCAGGGTATTATCTTTCGAAAGCCGTGCCCGCGGTTATGAGGCAGATGGGAATTTGTTAATGTACGGTTGTAGATAACTTGTCACTTGACCCATTTAAAATACATCAACTGCGTGTGTAGCCGTGATGGTCTCTTCTCGGCGGAGTCCGGGAAGTGAACACGGCCTGAGTTATGATTGACGTAAGTAGGAGTTCAGGATCACTTCTTGGTCATTGCTAGATGACGACCGCTCCGTTGCTTCTCTTCTCGCTCTCTCTTGCGTATGTTAGCCACCATATATGCTTATTGCCGCTGCAGCTCCACCTCACTACACCTTCCTTTCCTATAAGCTTAAATAGTCTTGATCTCGCGGGTGTGAGATTGCTGAGTCCTCGTGACTCACAGATTCTACCAAAACAGTTGCAGGTGCCGACGATGCCAGTGCAGATGATGGGGTCGATCTCAAGTGGGAGTTCGACGAGGAACGTGGTCCTTACTATGTGTCTTTTCCTGATGATCAGTAGAGGAGCCCAGTTGGGACGATCGGGGATCTAGCATTTGGGGTTGTCTTATTTTCATCTGGATCTTGACCGTAGTCGGTCTATATGTTTGTATTTTGGATGATGTATGAATAATATTTATGTATTGTGTGAAGTGGCGATTGTAAGCCAACTCTTTATCCCATTCTTGTTCATTACATGGGATTGTGTGAAGATGACCCTTCTTGCGACAAAACCACTATGCGGTTATGCCTCTAAGTCGTGCCTCCACACGTGGGAGATATAGCCGCATCGTGGGCGTTACACACCGGCCCTGCTTTACCGACGCCGCAGCCTCATCAGGTTATTTCGATTTGTACTCCTTCGGTTTTTCTCTTTATCGTGCAACTGTTCACTTATCACAGATGAGCTTTCTTGTATGTCGACAGACGCCGCAACTGTAGCACCGGAGCCGCTTCAGCGACGGCGACAGCCGGCCCAAACTCAACCGCAACACGAGCACCATCGACGATCCTTAGCTATCAGGTATGACAACGATACCCATACGCCGCCGAGAATCAGGTACTATTATCCAACGGCCGGCTCCTACCTTCACTTTCCTAGCATAAGCACCGCACCTTTGAATTTCTTCAGGGCATCATTCAGTTTTTTATGAGACGCGTTATTCTGCTTGCACCTGTAGGGCCATACTTCTCGCAGTGAACATGTTACATGTGCTAAATTACATACCAGTGCACATATAGTTAATATGCTTTAGTTTTGTTCTGATGCCACCTGTTGGTTCCATCAGACTGCTTAATGTTCTCTATGCTTAATTACACATCAGCAAACTAGCATGTGGTTCCGCTGCTTTTTGTTCGTTTTACCCTACATTTTCTGATGCTAGCTATTACATCACTACTCCGAGCCTCTATTCATTACTTGTTTGTGTGTTCTTGATCTTCCCAAGTTGCATGACTAATTTGATGCTTCTATTAATTATGGAGCTGCCAACCCCATCAAGCAAAATATTTGTTCTTTTGGGGCTGGCACCTCGAACAAGCATAAAAATAGAGGGAAGCAGATATATTGTCGTGTATGCACACACCCTTCTTTCATTAGTTTAGATGAACCATTGATGATCAATTCGGATCAGTGCATGCGATTAAAATTAATTTTACCTAAATAGATGGTGCAGAATAAACTACAACAACTAGATTTGCAACCACGGGATGCTGACGATATCTTCAAAGAACATTGCAACAGCAGCTAGGCTTCATAGCAACATATGGTAAGCCAGTGTGTTTTAGTACATGTGAAATGTAATGCGAGTGGGCTGCTTTCTTGGCTTGTGCCCTCAACGTGTAATCCTACCGAATTACAAATAGTTCAGTTGTCTGCTTTGCTGTATTTCTTGATTCGAATGCTTATTTGTTGTTACGCTATACCTGAGTTGGCCAATATGTCAGCAGTGCCTGTTGTACTATCGCAAAGAAATGCATGCCTATTTCATTTGAGTCCTTAACTTTTCTTCTAAACTTCATCACAAGACTGTCTTCGTAGTTTATATGAGGCCACACTGTTAAGTGTTTTCTCAGATTATTTCAACTGCTTAGATGCCTTGGCAACTTAAATATAGCGGTTGTACACTCCCTTTCAACTAGGGATGTCAACTGGGTCCCGTTTAATCCCGATTAAAGTCCACTAGTGGTATGATAGTTTAAAAGAGTTTTTGTTTTTTAAGGAAAATGAACTAGGGAGGTAGCAAAAACTAACTAGATGGGACTGGCGGATGTCGTTTATTTGCCACTTACATCCCTAGTTTCATCTTACCATTTCAATTTCTTTTCGGTTGATGCTGCTTCGAACCATTTAAATATAGTTTGCCATGCTCGGCAATAATTCGTCCATCGTTTACCATGTAAGCTTAGTGCCTGGATCATACGATAACTATCTCTTACTGATCTCCAGCAGAAACCATTCAGGATGCCTTTCACACTAGGACACAATGTGCAACCCCAGAATCTACTTGTGGAAGCAGTGCGCCATCCATGTTACCAGATGGTAGCAGTTCAGAGGCAACACCGCCGAAGAGCAGTCTGAGCATAGATATTATAGTGCTTGAGGCTCTACTGGAGGCAGAAAGAGATGGTGTGGCTGCCATGAATGAGGTAATCTTTATCTTGAGGCTGGAAATTACGGAATTAGCGGCACGCATTATGCAAGCAACCCAAGAATTGGAGGAAGTAAGAATGTTGCATTTGAAGACGGAGGAGGTCCTGCTCTTTCTGCTATCTGAAGCCCAAGGTAATCCCAGTTCTTCTTTAGATACCAGTTGAAATTGTCATTAGATTATTGTACTTGCATGTTGTGTCATGTCTCTGAATGGATAATGTTGCAAGACCCCCTATGTTGTCCATGTGTTGTAATGATCCGAATTTTTTAGGCGAGGTAATCCTCAGTACTTGTACGATTGACATAAGGTGAACTGTTTTTCGTGTGAGCATATTGTATTGGATGAAATAATTGTTTGACTCAGAGTGTATCCAACCTACTGAATTCGAAGATCACAGCATTTCTAAATCATAATCATATATAAAGGTGGAATAAATCTTTGTTGTGGTTTTGAAGAAATAAATAACAAAACGTATAATTATCTGTGGATATTCGTAATCGAATACAAATTGGATTTGAATTTGGTTTGCCAGGTCCCAGGGCAAACGTGAATGCTAATTCTCCCAAGTTTTGAACGAAGCGGCTAAACACCCACTATAATTTGTGGGCTGCCCGAAGCAAGTGTTTGCGAGATGGAAATTACTGTCTACCCCTGACACTTGACATCCTTATCGACTGGATTTACACTGTTGTCGATAGGGGTAGACTAGTAACTTCAATCAGACGTGACACGATGGCCTTTGAGCCCATTCAGACACGATGGGCGCCAAACGTGGGCGGCAAAACACATTTGATTCAAGCTCGTCCGAAAGATATGTGTCTCTTCCTCCATTTCCCCATTCATACACGGTGGGCGGCAAAACAAACTCTCCTCGTCCGAAATCGATGTAGGCAAATATTTTAAATAGGGGCAGATGTGTAACTTCCATCAGACGTGACACAACCGCCCTACCTGTCAGCCCCGTTCATACACCGTGGGCGCCAACCGTGGGCGGCAAAATACCCTCTCCTCGCCCGAAATAGTTACCGGCAAATAATTGGGAGATGCGAGATTACCGTCCTATCCCCAACCGACGCAATGTCCCAAATTTTAAACAGGGGATAAGTTCGTAACTTTCCCCCATTTCAGAGAAGCGCGTCCCAAAGTTTGAGATCCCCTCCTCCCCTCCATTTCCACATTCAAACATCGGCGGCGACTCGACAACCTCCGCACTGCGGCCAGCCTCCTCCGTCCACCACCCCATCCTCCACCTTGCCGGAGCCGCTACCCCTACCCCGTTGTCCACTGCAAGAGATGGACGTCTTTCATCCACGACACTGGACAAGGATCCTTTCATCGCCTCCTCTCGCTTCATCGGCGCCGTCGTCCACCTTGCCGTTGCCGCTCCTATGACCACCTCGTCCATGGCAACAGGATATATCCCCCGACCCGGCCGTCTGTCGTCTGCCGTCTAAAGTCTTCTTGCCCGCCACCGACAGCCATCGCACCCGCAGCACCCTCAACGTATTAGCATAGGCCTACACGGCGTCGCAAGAGAGGTGGTACTCTTCCATATGTGCTTAAGTTATTGATCTCACCCAGAAAATAGATCGTAATTTGTTTACTGTACTTTTCTTGTCCGTACCAAATCGTAGTGGCTAGTTGAAAGCAAACATTGGTTGCGAAGTAGCTTTGTCCGGTTTGCACCTTCAGATCCGCCATGGCACGGGCACTATACTCGTAAAGCTTATGGTTTCCCCCCTTTATATTCACTACCATCATCGTAGGTGCTTCGTGTCGTGCTAGCACTGCTCCTCAAGACCTCAACCCAAAGCTTACGTGTTGAAATACGAATCTGATATGATGCTCATATCACTAAAATAGAGAACGTTTAATTGGTCACCTAATGTTCCTATATTCGTTTCAAAAATCATGTGCGCCACCCACTGGTCCAGCTAGTTCCACTTTCCTGATTTTTCTCTTGATTCTTAGGGTTTTCCCCTTTTATCTACTCCACTATGATCTGCGTAGGTGCTTTCTGTCGTACTAGCATTACTCCACCCTTCAAGCTAAACAACACAACACTCAGAATTCGAAAGCTTAGTTGTTCAAATATGATTGTGATATGATACTGATATTAGTTAACCGACACATTTAATTGGTTAGCTAAAGATCCCACTTGAGTTTCCAAATGCATGTCGCGACATATAGAGAGACAGCATAATTGCATTTCTTTGTCACTTGTTGACCGTACTTTCTTGTCCATACCAAATCTTAGTTGTTATTTCAAAGCAAACATCGGTTGCTAACTACCCTTTGCGTGGTTTGCAGCTTCAGATCTGCCATCCCACTGCCACGGTCAACACTATACTCATCATGCTTATGTTTTCCCCATTTTATGATGACCACAATCAGCCTACGTGGTTCATGTCGTAATAGCACTGCTCCACCCATCGAGCTGAATAAGCTTAGTGTACAAATTCATATCTGATATTATTGCTGATATTAGTAAAACTGAGAGATGTTTAATTGGTTAGCTAAATGTTCCTACTTTAGTTTTGAAATGCATGTGAGCCACATATGGAGAGACCAAAAAGAATAGTATTTCTTTGTGCGCTCTGGTTCATCATGGGTGGCCAACCGACATTGTATTGAAAGACTTGTAATATCTTGAATCTGCTTGGTCTTCTGCTCTTCTTTAAGATGATACTCTTCTCTTGCGGTCGACTGGTCAGGTCGAGTTGTTCTCCCTTAGTATATTTTGAATCTGTCAGGTCAGGTCGACTTGCTCTTCTTTACTATATGTTGAAGCTATCATCTGCGAAGTGTCATCACTTCTGGAGCTCTCATATTTTGAGTAGTAGGCCACATTATATTAATGCACACAACAAATTACAGCATGCATGGCATCTTTTAAAAGAATTGCGGAGATAGCACAAAGGGGTATACAGGGAGGCAGTATTGGATTAGAATCACTTCTGCATTACAAAGAAAATCTCACTTGTTTTTATGTTTTCATGCATGTCAGATATTGAACATTATCAAAATGAATATGAGAATTGGCGCACGAGAGGAATATTGCGGAACGATCCACTGGCTAACAAACTTGGCATGGTGGAGGATGGCCTATCTTATTCACCCATCAAGGTGCTTGCTCTAACTTTGCAAAGTTGTATTGGTCGCACATATTTTGCATCTGACCTCTTGCATTACTTCTACATTGTTACACCATCTGCTTAGTTTAAGCATCATATATGAGTATATGCCATACCTATCCATTTTCTGTAGCTATTCCATGTGTCCTCACACTATGTTTTCCCAGTCAAATGTTGTTCTTTCGTAATAGATGTCCAAAAGGAAGAGGGTGAGTGCAGATCCTCAAGGAGTACAAACTAGGTATTTGGAAAAGGTAGTGATACCTGTTAAATCAGATAGATCAGCAGCCACAGAAAACATAGGCCCAACTGTACCACACTTTACCCCTACTCCAGTGGCCAAACCCCTATTAGAACTGCTCGGAGCCCAGCGTCACGTACTGTCTATGATATCAATTCAAAATTTGAACTCCTAAATTTCTGCTTGTGCCTTACCTTCTCTCTTGTATGAAAACTAATTTCAGATGAATCTCCTTGCTCAAAGGATCATACAATCTCAAAACAATAATGGGCTCTGCATTGCTCTTGTCAGTACCTCTCTCCCTTTTGCCTTGTAACGCTGTACTTAATTAATTGCTATTTGATTATGTATAACCAGTCTGCACCTGAGCTTCATTATCCTCTGTTTCTTCCAATATTATTTGATCTATATTTACTCTTTGCAAAATGTAGAATAATGGCAACGCTTATAAAGAATTTTCTTTGGGGAATTTGTTGAATTATCCTTCCATCAACATGGAGAAGGGCTTTGTCCAGCCCGTGTTAACATGTAATGTAAGTTCATCCTTCTCAAGCCTTCAAACTTTGTTCTAGTATAGATTTGGATAGGCATCATTTCCTCCACTGCTGTTTGCTTTGCTGTTTACATCTGATTGGATGTTTGCAACAACTACCAGTTTCAAATTGTAGTTGTAAAAATGTTCCTTATGCAGAACAGATCCATTTATTTGCTTATATAATTGTGAAACCTGTTACGTGTCTCCTTGTTTCTCTTTCAGACTCATAACTCTTACGCCAGGCAAAACTTTAGGGAAGATAGTGAGCCAAACCATCTTGAGGACAGCGAGATGACCCCAAGGTCCTGTCTTGATGAAGACAGTGAGTTGAAGCTACTCACCAGCAGGTGTGAGACAACCTCTATGCAGTCGCTGCCTCAATCAGTTCGACTTCTTCAGTCTCAACTTAAAGCGGAAAGGCTTGCTTCAGCTCAGCTCCGACTTGAAGTCAAAGATGCAATGAAGATGTCAGAGGACTGCCGTGCGCACCATCATGCCTTAAATCTAGTGTTGATGCATCTATCGTTGACACAACTGAGGTTTACTCAGCTTCTTCAACTGTTTGGGGGGCCCGACGTGCCCAGGCCTAGTGCCTTCTGAAGTGCTCTCAGTTTTGTATATTCTTTTGTCGGCGCGTTTATTTGCACTGGTGGCGAACTTTGATGCCAAGTGGATGTAATATGTGTGATAGCCGTGATAGCCTAGCGTAAGTTGCTTGCTTATTTATTTCCTTGTTGTCTTGTTTATTTGTTTGCTTGTAGTCATTGCAGTTCTTTTTCCGCGGTTTGCTAGTGGCTGCAATAACCTATTTTTTAAGACTAGGCCACAATAACCATGGGCTAATATTTACTGTAGTGACACTGGGCCTCCTACGGGCCGTAGAAACAGTGGGCCGTCTACGGGCCGTAGAAACAATGGGCCTTCTACGGGCCGTAGAAACAATGGGCCTTCTATGGGTCGTATCATCAATGGGCCTTATACGGGCAGTATGATCGATTGGCCAAACATGGGCCAATAACAGGCCACATTATGGCCGTAAACGGGCTAGAGTTGGAATCGTCCGTTCATGGGCCGACCATAATGGGCCATCGTTAATAGGCCGTATTTGATGACGCTATGAAAACGGCCCAACGTATTAACGGCCACAAACGGGCCGACTGTAACCACGGGCTGAATTTGGCCCACAAGCAGAAAATGACAATAACGGGCCGTAAGTAAACGAATTCTGGAAATGAGCCCAAGAATAAATGGGCTCTGAGAAGGCCGAAAGATAACATGGGCTGGAAACGGCCCAACGGAATAACGGGCCGTTAACGGGTATAAAGTGATACACTGTTCATTACGGGCCAGTTTCACCACGGGCCGTTAATGGGTGTAAAGTGATACACTGTTCATTACGGGCCAGTTTCACCACGGGCCGTTAATAGGCCAAGAGTTACATAGGGCCTCATATGGGCCGAAAGACGTCATGGGCCATACATGGGCCAGAAGTGAAAACGGGCTGGAATCATATTGGGTGGCCCAGATGACGCTACTGGGCCTAATTCGGATAGGGCGTAACGGGCCTTGGGTTAGCGGGCTGTAAATGGGATATATGCGAACAGGCCATTAACAGGCTTTACATGGGCCAGCCCGCCACCTTTTGACCAAGTCAAACGGGCCGGCCTTTTCACAGGAATGGGCCTCTGTTGGGCTGTGCCACGTGTCGACGTATCATAGGCGCCTTCTGTCCAATGAGTGGATGACATCTGTCCCAACGATGAGCCGACACCTGTTTCCTCCAGCCAATGATGATTTTACACGTGGAAAATCCCCATTGGTCGGGGCTGTTAACGGGTTATCGGATCCAAAACCCGACCCGATAGCTTAACGGCGTTCCGTTACGGTGGATGCCACATGTCGGTCACCCTTGACGAAATCACTTCTGTGACGCGGGATTTATCGTGATGGAAGTGGACACTTCCGTGATGATAATTTTGGTATTGTCATGGAACACTTCTACGACAGCACAGGTATGACTATCTTGATTCTGTCATAAAATCGTCATGGATGTACATGCATGACAGAAAATGCGACCTACTGTGACAAACACGTATCATCACGGAAGTGTATTTTTTTGTAGTGTGTGTTAATGCTTTGGCCCGGTACTCTATTAAAAGGAGGCCTTAATATCCCTTAGTTTCCATTAGGACCCCCCTACCACGGGAGGGTAGGACAAAAGATGTCATGCAAGTTCTTTTCCATAAGCAAGCCATGGATTGATGCTTGTTGGTGGAGGGGGAGTATAAACTTTACCATTCTGTTTGGGAACCGCCTATAATGTGTGTAGCATGGAAGATATCGCCATCTCTTGGTTGTTATGTTGACAATGATAGTATGCCGCTCAAAATATTATTTATCTCTATTTCAAAACCGAGCGCTGGCACCTCTACAAATCCCTGCTTCCCTCTGCGAAGGGCCTATCTATTTACTTTTATGTTGAGTCATCACCTTCTTATTAAAAGCACTAGCTAGAGAGCGCTGCGGTCATTTGCATCCATTACTATTAATCTATGTTGGGTATGACTATGACTGGATCTCTTTTACCATGAATTACAATGTCTAGTCAGTCCTTGATCTTTAAAGGTGCTCTGCATTTATGTTTTGCGGTCTCAGAATGGGCTAGCGAAATACCATCTTATTATATCATATCATGATTGTTTTGAGAAAGTGTTGTCATCTGAGTTTTATTATTATTGCTCTCTAGTTGATTATGCCATTGACATGAGTAAACATTAGACCTAAGAGTTATTGCGAATGTGGTTAGTCATAATCTTTGCTGAAACCTTGAATGCTGGCTTTACATATTTACAACAACAAGAGCAAAAAGAGTTTGTAAAAGTTTTTATTTATCACTTTCAGTTTATCAACTGAATTGCTTGAGAACAAGCAAAGGTTTAAGCTTGGGGGAGTTGATATGTCTCCGTCGTATCTACTTTTCCAAACACTTTTGCCCTTGCTTTGGACTCTAACTTGCATGATTTGAATGGAACTAACCCGGACTGACGCTGTTTTCAGCAGACTTTCCATGGTGTTATTTATGTGCAGAAACAAAAGTTCTCGGAATGACCTGAAACTCCACGGAACATCTTTTTGGAAAATATTAAAAATACTGAAAGAAAAATCCACGTCAGGGGTCCCACACCCTGTCCACGGGGGTGGGGGGCGCGCCTACCCCCCTAGGGCACGCCCCTGCCTCGTGGGCCCCCTGACGCTCCACCGACCTCAACTCCAACTCCATATATTCACTTTCGGGGAGAAAAAAATCAGAGAGAAGGATTCATCGCGTTTTACGATACGGAGCCACCGCCAAGCCCTAAAACCTCTCGGGAGGGCTGATCTGGAGTCCGTTCGGGGCTCCGGAGAGGGGAATACGTCGCCGTCGTCATCATCAACCATCCTCCATCACCAATTTCATGATGCTCACTGCCGTGCGTGAGTAATTCCATCGTAGGCTTGCTGGACGGTGATGGGTTGGATGAGATCTATCATGTAATCGAGTTAGTTTTGTTAGGGTTTGATCCCTAGTATCCATTATGTTCTGAGATTGATGTTGCTATGACTTTGCTATGCTTAATGCTTGTCACTAGGGCCCGAGTGCCATAATTTCTGATCTGAACCTATTATGTTTTCATGAATATATGTGAGTTCTTGATCCTATCTTGCAAGTCTATAATCACCTACTATGTGTTATGATCCGGCAACCCCGAAGTGACAATAATCGGGACCACATCCGGTGATGACCATAGTTTGAGGAGTTCATGTATTCACTATGTGTTAATGCTTTGGTCCGGTACTCTATTAAAAGGAGGCCTTAATATCCCTTAGTTTCCATTAGGACCCCGCTGCCACGGGAGGGTAGGACAAAAGATGTCATGCAAGTTCTTTGCCATAAGCACGTATGACTATATTCGGAATACATGCCTAGATTACATTGATGAATTGGAGCTAGTTCTGTGTCACCCTATGTTATGACTGTTACATGATGAACCGCATCCGGCATAATTCTCCATCACCGATCAAATGCCTACGAGCTTTTCATATATTGTTCTTCGCTTATTTACTTTACCGTTGTTACTGTTACAATCACTAAAAATCACCAAAAATATTAATTTTGCTACTGTTACTTTTGTTACCGTTACCACTACTATCATATTACTTTGCTACTAAATACTTTGCTGCAGATATTAAGTTATCTGGGTGTGGCTGAATTGACAACTCAGTTGCTAATACTTGAGAATATTCTTTGGCTCCCCTTGTGTCGAATCAATAAATTTGGGTTGAATACTCTACCCTCGAAAACTGTTGCGATCCCCTATACTTGTGGGTTATCACATACCAAGGAATACCATTAGCAACATTTATTGCAGCTAACTGCTCAACAAAAAAACTATCATCAAATAGGTAGTGGGTCATCAAGCACATTTTCAAGCCTAGACAAGTTATCAGCTACGGGGTTCTCAGCTCCTTTTCTATCAATGATATGTAAATCAAATTCTTGTAACAAGAGAACCCAATGAATAAGTCTAGGTTTAGCATCTTTCTTCTCCATTAGATATTTAATAGCAGCATGGTCTGTGTGAACAGTTACTTTGGAATCAACAATATAAGGTCTAAACTTGTCACAAGCAAACACCACTGCTAAGAATTCTTTTTCAGTAGTAGCATAATTTCTTTGAGCACTGTCTAGAGTTTTACTACCATAATGAATAACATTCAATTTCTTACCAACTCTTTGTCCTAGAACAACACCAACAACAAAATCACTAGCATCACACATAATTTCAAAAGGCAAGTTCCAATCAGGTGGTTGAACAATAGGTGCAGTAATTAAAGCTTTCTTGAGTGTTTCAAAAGCTTCAAGACAATCATCATGAAAAACAAAAGGAACATCCTTTTGCAAAAGACTAGTGAGAGGCCTAGAAATTTTAGAAAAGTCTTTGATAAATCTCCTATAGGATGACCTAGGAAACTAAAAATACCTTTGATGTCCTTAGGACATAGCATTTTCTCAATAGCATCAACTTTAGCTTGGTCCACTTCAATACCTCTTTCAGAAATTTTATGACCAAGACAATGCCTTCATTAAGCATAAAGTGGCACTTCTCCCAATTCAAAACAAGATTTTTTTGTTCACATCTTTGCAAAACTCGATCAAGATTGCTTAAACAATCATCAAAAGACTTCCCATAAAAAGAGAAGTCATCCATGAAAACTGTCGGGGATATACCCCGCGGTATGACCCGGCCGGACTTGGCGCTTCACTGTGACCTGCCGGAGGACTGGAGACCCGCGGGTCTGGCGGCTCACTGTCAGACGACTCACTGTCAGACGACTCACGGATGACCCCGACGGCAGGTCAGATAGAAGACTAGGCCCAAGGCCCAGAAGGCCGGCTCACGTTATGATGGGCCGGCTTAAGAAGAAAGGGATGACGAATATTTCCTCTACGAGGAAGCAAGACCCGGACTTGTAATTAACTTGTAAGAGAAGATAGACTAGTCCTAGTCCTACTAGGACTCCACATGTAACCCGCCCCTCTAACTTATATAAGGAGGGGCAGGGCACCCCAAAGAGGGACAAGCAACAAGAAATAATCTCTAGGGCTAAACACCGAGAGCCGGAGCCGGCGACTCTCCCGTGATCATAATGAGACCTAGCCACAAACAGCATGTAGGGTTATTACCGGATGATGTTTCCCGGGGCCCGAAGCTGTCTAAACCCTTGTCTTGTGCGTTGATCCGCCCTGCGTCTCTCATCCCAATCAACCCCTCTCAAGCTACTACATAGATGCGCTGGCCTCACGACTAAGTCCTCACACTAAGAACATCTGCCGTGACAATTCCACGACAGTTGGCGCCCACCGTGGGGCCTGCACACGGTGGTGTTGAGTTCTTGGAGGGATCTCTTGTAGGGATTGAGAGTTCACAATTTTCCGGATGAAGAAGAGCCGGCTTGGAAAAACCAGCATCAGCTTCAAAGCTTCAAGTTCATCAATTTAGATTTACAATCTGTGGAGCTTAACGTCAACTGCGGCAACTTGCAATCCGCCGAGATGAAGAACAGATCGATTTCGTCGACTGTAGCGGGCGTATCAAGTCATGCCCGTATCCGAGTCAAACCAGTACAAGTTGTAGAGAAAAAAAGGGGAAAGTTATCTATGACCAAGGAGGATATGGACTCCGAGTTGTCCTTGCGCGCTTTTGGAAAAAAAAAGACCGCAACTATCACGGCTGTATCGGACCGGCGCTGACACGCCGTGGCCTTTGTCTCATCGGCGTGGTTATATACGCCTCTGCCGTGACCTCCATGGCCGGTCCTCGCCGGCGCACCTTCAACCGTCGAGCCTCACCTTGCCCTGCCTCTGAGCTGGCCCCCGCTGAGCCGTCTCTGTTGCGGTCCAGCGCCTCAAATCGCCCTGGCCACACCTCTGCATCGGACTTACCTCGTCCAGGCCGAGTTGACCCGACCTCGAATCGCTTCCGCCGTGGTGTTAAGCGCTGAGCTGCCGTGCCTTGCCTCCGGATTATGGAGGACCACCTTGAGTCGCCTGTCTCCGATTACAACCCGGATCCTGCCTCACCAAGTCGCCTCTGGGTCACTACGGTCCGCCCCGCTGTTGAGCCATTCTTCTCCAACCCGCCGGCGCGTCTTTGCCACCAGGCTGACCTCGTTGATGCGCCACCGCACCTGCGGTGCTCGTCTGCTGAGCCGCCCAGCTCGGGCCCTGCTGTGACCCGCCTCGCTTGCTGTGAATTGCCGT
The DNA here is from genome assembly GCF_002575655.3 of Aegilops tauschii subsp. strangulata. Classification (NCBI taxonomy): domain Eukaryota; kingdom Viridiplantae; phylum Streptophyta; class Magnoliopsida; order Poales; family Poaceae; genus Aegilops; species Aegilops tauschii. The sequence continues at coordinate 442,044,074 of NC_053036.3, forward strand.
CGTCACGTCTACGACCTCACGTGAGCCGGCTCCAAAAGTGCTCGTCCGCCTGGCCTCACCATGGCCACTACGGCCCTGCGCTAAAGTCGTCGCCCTTTGCTGCTCAAACCGGGATTCGTTCCTCTCCTTCGGGTCAACTCCACTCCGAGCCGCCCTCGCCGCCGTGTCGCTCGCATCTGAGTCGCCGCCTTGGCCTTATGTCCGCGCTCGCGTGCCTATCACCCAAGCATCGCACAAGCCACCTGGGCGAATGACGATGTCGTGCCTACGCCTGCTGTTGTTTCCACTTTGAGCTGCATGAATTGTCCCCTTCACGGTGCTCCAGCCCGCTGGCTCCGCTTCTGCTGGCTGTCAGGTTGCTCGTCGCTGGTTACCTACTGGACTCCCTCGCGACCTGCCGCCACGGCCTCAAGCTACCGCAAAGTAGTCCGTCGACCGCTTCTTCTGTTGCGCCATCAGCCGCTGCCTGGCTGCTTTTCCGTTGCGCCATGAGTCACTGTGCGTCGAGCCGTCTTTGCCTCTGAGCTACTTCATCACCGTGGAGCCAACTCACCGCTACCTTCAAAGTCGCTGTACCAACTTGTCGGCTGCCAGCGCGAGTCACCTTTTTTGCCCGTATAGCGCTTCAACCTACTACGTTGCGCCTCCTGTTGCGCCCTTGCATGTTCACCTGAAAGCTGTGAGCTATTTTCTGAAGAAAGGAAAGCAGGGAACGGATTGGGAAGTTGAGAAAGAAAAGAAAGAGGCTGCAGTCCCGTGAGTTCTCCATGATCAGATATGGTCCCACGAATAAACTAAATGTATTGGTACAATTATCATCAGGCTTTGGCACGATTTCCAAAGGGGGCCATCATACACCAGGAAGAAGATTAAAGCCAAAGCATGACAAGGGGTCACATAATAAGTGATCAGGAATCACATCAAATTACTGTTTTGCTGTTGTTGGTTATTTTTTCTCTGGCATGATAAAGCTACAGCGCAACACTAATTTTGGCACTGTCCAATGGACACGAGCGGAGCCTGTCGGCAAAGAAGAAAAAAAAAGGTGGAGCTAGTGTTACACCAGAAGCATCAAATGCAAATATTCCAGTATGGACAAGCGGACCAGAAAGGGCTTAAATCGCCATTGAAATTACTGGAGATTATCTACGGACGTCATGCATAAATCATTTGTCGTCCGGACAACTCAGGTGATAGCCATCCAAGTTCATTTTCTTAACACATATTGTTTCATCAAAGAACAATTACTTGGTCTTATAATATTTTCGCAGGACCATTATTTCTAACAAAAAGGTGTCGCAAAGGGACGTGCACCAATATTATTTTTGCACTAAGCGCTTGTCCGTGCCGTGTCTTATAACATTTTTGTTTAATTTTACGCTCCGGCCGACTCTCTCGTCCGCGCCAGCTTACGACGCCGCCGCTGGCTCATCTGTCTGCTCCCGCGGCCGACTCCCTCGTCCGCGCCGGCTTACGACGCCGCTGCTGGCTCATTTGTCTGCTCCCGCGGCCGACTTGGTCGTGATTGATTTCAGTTTCACCGTGGTGATCATCAACTCCGCGGTGGATAATTTCCGGTTTAACATATCAGGTGAAATCCATTCAGTATGTTTTTATATTTCATATTGCTTTCATTAAAAGAGCAATTACTCTGGTTTGCAAGTTCTCCAATGTAGGACAAATTGTCTACTACTAAAGGGATTATTATATCACTGAGCTGTTGAATGACTCATACCGGTTTATACCACGGTCAAATATGGAGAGTCTCAAGCCAACTCCTCGAGTAGTCTTAAGAATCGGGGGCTATGATGACATGACTCCGTAAATGTTGCCAGTTTGAGCAGATTCAAGAACTCCGGGTCATTGGAGGGAAGACAACCCGGTCCCGGAGGCTACCGCCATACTGGTGAAAAATTTAAAGGCTATCAGAAAATTTCCGGCTTAAAAAGAAAGGATTCCGGTTAAAAAACCGGCTCAAGAGACATCTCTCTCCCACAAAGCACTGAAGCTCTTAATATCGGGTTTAAAAACCGGTTCAAGGGAAATTTATTTACCACAAAGCTTTGAAGCTCTCAAATCCGGTTCAAAAATCCGGCTCAAGTACGAGTTCTCAGAAAGATTAAAGGGTGCCAAAAAGAGCTTGCTGTCATGATGCGTGGTTCAAACATGGGTATCCCACCTTACTGCTTATCTTATCATGATCACTAGGGGGCTTCCTGTTCAAACATAGGTCGTATTCGAACCAAAGAGAACATAGCTGTCGATACCCTTTTTGATCGGCACACTGCCGAGCTCATTGGGGAGTTTCTTGGTCATATTTGAACCATAGCTCAACCCCCTTTGGGAACCGACGTGGATCGTATTCGAATCAGCGTCGTTAAACAACTCTCAAGGTCATTTGGGGGCTTCCTGTTCAAACATAGGTCGTATTCGAACCAAAGAGAACATAGCTGTCGGTACCCTCTTGATCGGCAACGCCAAAGCCACTGGGGGCTATATGATCGTATTCGAATCTTAGCTTAACCCCTTTGGGACGGTTTTCTGATCGTATTCGAATCAGAAGCCTCAAAATTTTTGAAGTCTCTTTTTGCAAACAGTTTTCGGATTTTATTTGAAGCTCTTTTGATCATATCTAAAGTGTATATGAGTGGTTGCTATTTAACCCGGCTTGATTTTTGATGATAAGTCGCCGGCTTATGACAATCGTCATCTATGTGGAAGCATTGGCTTCTAAGGATTGGGTTATCACACTTACTGCACAGGTATCATAAGCCGGCAGTACAATTCAATATCACAGGTATGATATTGTTTATACATGATTATGTTTAAACCGGCCCTGGCTATGGACTTTAAGCCGCCGGTATGTTTTGAATTGCGCCATTGGAATCATGCGCGTATCAAGATTGGGTTATCACCCTTACTGCACAGGTCATGTAAACCGGCAGTACAAATTCAATATCACAGTGGTTATATGTGAGATATTATGACCCGCCCTGCGGTAAACCGCCAAGGGATCTTGTGATCTACTTGTGTGCAGGATAAGACTACATTTGGGTGGTTACCCGCCCTGGATTTTAACGTTAAGTCGCCAGGGCATATGTTGTTTAAACTCTGTGCAGGATTTACACGGATATGACTTACATAAATGATTAAGTTCAAGCCCATCATCAAAGATTGAAATTGGTTTTCTCAATGGCTATAAGCCGCCGGGTTGTAAAAATTCCGACTTACAATGGAGGCGTATTAAGTCGCCATCGGCCAAGAGCTGCCGGGTATTTAAACTCCAGATTGACTTATCAACAGATGAGGTATTCAAAGTCGCTTTGGCGCAATGGCTATTATTTTATCAATGGATATGATTTATTCTACAATGGAAAGAATAGTCCCGAGTCGCTACAGGCTTACGACCCGGCACTTGGGGGCTAATGCAAAGTCATTTTTTGCTCATCCTATTGAAGACCCGACTCATCACATTGTAATGAGCCGGCCCTTAGGGGCTACCAATTGCTCCTGTCGAAAATTCAAGGTACACAAGCCTTAATCCATTATATTGAAAGATCCAATATTCAGTTGGTAGAGTACAAAGCTCTTAACCTTGTGGACGTGGGTTCAAGCCCCATGGTGGAGATTACATCATATAATGTTATTATAAATAAATCATATACAAAATCCCAGCTCGGTAATATCTTACTGACCCGGCCCTTGGGGGCTACACCGGTTGAAGTTTATATGAGCATGAGGCAATTACAAGTCCCAGGTTGCTGCAAGCATGACAACCCGGCACTTGGGGGCTACGTAAAATGGAGTATTCAGTTTTTACTAATGACTGAGATGAACAATATGGATTTCTTCAAAGTGGCAGCATTTATATTGAAGCAAGTCTTAAGCCATCACTTTGTTCTCCTCAAGACTTGGGGGCTACAGTCATTATGACCCTGTGTCTACAACCCGGAGTCATCAATAATCATGAACCGGCATTGGCAACAATCATGACCCGAAAGTATCAGCTTTTATAACCCGACAATTTTGGTACTCGTAAACCGGCAAGTTTTATATCTTTAAGCCGGCTGAATATAAGTTGAATATTTGAAGACCAATATTTTTGTCAAGTCAGAGTATTGAAAGCCGACTCAAATGGATTATCTTTTACAATATTTCTCAACAAGAGACCAATGTCAGCAAATTGACTCTGAAGCTGGCCTGTTGACCCGGATTTTCAAAGGAAGTATCTGGATTTTTTGCATTGGCAAAATTTGAACATATCTGCTAAAGAGATTTGCTATGAGATTATGGATACATATCAAGAAGGAAGATGACAACGACTTAAGGATGATCAAGTGCCGGCTTACAAAGAATATTTAACCCGGAACACAACCTGTCAAATTTGTTCTTGTGTTTATATTGCAGATTAGTTTAACATGGATAAATCCAAATTAAACTAGGGGCTAATGTCGGGGATATACCCCGCGGTATGACCCGGCCGGAAGTATGACCCGGCCGGACTTGGCGCTTCACTGTGACCTCCCGGAGGACTGGAGACTCACGGGTCTGGCGGCTCACTGTCAGACGACTCACGGATGACCCCGACGGCGGGTCAGATAGAAGACTAGGCCCAAGGCCCAGAAGGCCGGCTCACGTTATGATGGGCCGGCTTAAGAAGAAAGGGATGACGAATATTTCCTCTACGAGGAAGCAAGACCCGGACTTGTAATTAACTTGTAAGAGAAGATAGACTAGTCCTAGTCCTACTAGGACTCGACATGTAACCCGCCCCTCTAACTTATATAAGGAGGGGCAGGGCACCCCAAAGAGGGACAAGCAACAAGAAATAATCTCTAGGGCTAAACACCGAGAGCCGGAGCCGGCGACTCTCCCGTGATCATAATGAGACCTAGCCACAAACAACATGTAGGGTTATTACCGGATGATGTTTCCCGGGGCCCGAAGCTGTCTAAACCCTTGTCTTGTGCGTTGATCCGCCCTACATCTCTCATCCCAATCAACCCCTCTCAAGCTACTACATAGATGTGCTGGCCTCACGACTAAGTCCTCACACTAAGGACATATGCCGTGACAATTCCACGACAAAAACCTCAACAATCTTTTCACAAAAGTCAGAGAATATAGTAGTCATACATCTTTGAAAGGTAGCAGGTGCATTACATAAACCAAAAAATACGTCTATAAGCATAGGTTCCAAAAGGACAAGTAAAAGTGGTCTTTTCTTGATCAGGTTGAGAAACAGGTATTTGTGAAAAACTAGAATATCCGTCAAGGAAGCAAAAGTGTGTGTGCTTAGATAATCTTTCAAGCACTTGATCAATAAAAGGCAAAGGGTAATGATCTTTTCTAGTTGCTTTATTTAATTTTCTAAAATCAGTTACCATGCTATAGCCTGTAACATTTTTTTGTGAATAAGTTCATTCTTATCATTAGGAACAACAGTAATACCTCCTTTCTTAGGGACACAATGAACAGGACTTACCCATCTACTATCAGCTACAGGATAGATTATACATGCTTCCAGAAGTTTTAATATTTCCGTTCTCACCACCTCTTTCATCTTCATATTTAGTCAAAGTTGATGATCAACAACTGGTTTAGCATCAGGTTCCATATTAATTTTGTGCTGACATAGAGTGGTACTAATGCTCTTTAAATCATCAAGAGTATATCCAATAGTAGCTCGGTGCTTCCTTAGAACTTTCAATAATCTTTCTTCTTCATGTTCTGAAAGTTTAGCACTGATAATAACATGATATATCTTCTTTTCATCAAGATAAGCATATTTCAAAGTGTCTGGCAATTGTTTTAATTCAAACAGAGGATCACCTTTAGGTGGAGGTGGACCTCCTAGAGTTTCAATAGGCAAATTGTGTTTAAGTAGAGGACGTTGTTCAAAGAAAATATTATCTATTTTGTTTCTTTCATGCATATGTAAATCATTTTCATGGTCTAGCAAGTATTGCTCTAAAGGATTAGCAGGTGGCACAGCAATAGAAGCAAGACCAATTAATTCATCCTTACTGGGCAATTCTTTTTCATGATGGTTCCTACTAAACTTGGAAAAATTAAACTCATGAGACTCATCACCAAAACTAACACCCACAGTTTGTTTCTGGCAATCTATCTTAGCATTAACTGTGTTCAAGAAAGGTCTACCAAAGATAATGGGACAAAATTCATCTTGTGGGGAACCAAGAACAGGAAAATCAGTAGGGTATTTTATTTTCCCGCACAAGACTTCAACATCTCTAATAATCCCACAAGGCGATATGGTCTCTCTATTTGCAAGTTTAATAGTAACATCTATGTCTTCTAACTCTGTAGGTGCTATGTCTTCACTAATTTCTTGATATAACTTGTAAGGAATAGCACTCGCACTAGCACCCATGTCACATAAACCATGATAACAGTGATCTCCTATTTTAACTGAAATGACAGGCATGCCAACAACTGGTCTATTTTTATCCCTTTTTCGGGTTTGGCAATTCTAGCAGCTTCTGCACAGAAGTAGATAACATGCCCATCCACATCTTCTTCTAAGAGATCTTTGCCCATAGCAATATTAGGTTCAACTCTAATTTGTTCATCAGGTTTAGGTGTTCTAACAGAGCTTTTGTTAACCATAGTTGAAACTTTAGCATGTTCCTTTATCCTTACAGGAAAAGGAGGTTTCTCAATATAAGCAGTAGGAACAACTGGATCAACATTATAAAGTATAGTTTCTTCTTTCACTGGTACCGGTTCTTTAATTTCTTCTTTAATAGGTGGGTGATATTTAAGCCACTTCTCTTTAGGGAGTTCAACATGAGTAGCAAATGAATCACAAAAGGAAGCTACTATCTCAGAGTCAAGTCCGTATTTAGTGCTAAACTTTTGAAAAGCATCGGTATCCATAAAAGATTTAACACAATCATACTTAAGCTTAATATTGGGCTTTTTACCTTTGTCGAGTTCCCAATCTTCAGAGTTGCGTTTAATTCTTTCCAAAAGATCCCACTGGAATTCAGTAGTCTTCTTCATAAAAGAACCAGCACAAGAAGTATCCGGCATGGTTTGATCATTACGAGAAAGCCGAGCATAAAAATTCTAAATAATAATTTTTATTGAGAGCTCATGATTGGGGAATGAATATAACATTGACTTAAGCCTCCCCCAAGATAGAGCGATACTTTCTCCTTCACGAGGCCAAAAATTATATATATAATTCTGATCACAATGAACTAGATGCATAGGATAATTTTTTTGGTGGAACTCCAATTTCAGACGATTCCAATTCCATGATCCAATATCATCGCATAGCCTATACCATGCCAATGCTTTTCCCTTCAAAGATAAAGGGAAAACCCTTCTCATCACCTCATCTCCGGGTAAACCTGCAAGCTTAAACAATCCACAAATTTGTTCCACATATATCAAGTGCATATCGGGATGTTCGGTTCCATCTCCTGCATAAGGATTAGCTAGCAGTTGTTCTATCATACCCGAAGAAATTTCATATTCAATATTTTCAGTAGGTGTTGTAGGTTGAGGGGAAATTAATTTTGGTTCTGGACGAGGTGAAGATACCCCGAACAAACCCCTCAAAGAATTGTTTTCCATAGTAACAAGTGACAATAAATTTTAGCACACTATATAAATGTTCCCTTACCGAATCCCACTTACCAAAAGCGCTTCACTCCCCGGCAACGGCACCAGAAAACAGCTTGATGACCCACAAGTATAGGGGATCAATTGTAGCTCTTTTCGATAAGTAAGAGTGTCGAACCCAACGAGGAGCAGAAGGAAATGACAAGTAGTTCTCAGTAAGGTAATGTTTGCAAGTGCTGAAATTGTAAGTAGCGAGTAGTTTGATAGCAAAGTAATTTGTAACGAGCAAGTAACGATAGTAGCAATAAGTATGCAGCAAGGTAGCCCAATCCTTTTGAGGCAAAGTACAGGCCAAAACGGTTTCTTATGATAAGCAAAGCGTTCTTGAGGGTACACGGGAATTTCATCTAGTCACTTTCATCATGTTGGTTTGATTTGTGTTAGCTACTTTGATAATTTGATATGTGGGTGGACCGGTGCTTAGGTGCTGTTCTTACTTGAACAAACCTCCTACTTATGATTAACCCTCCCGCAAGCATCCACAACTACGAGAAAAGTATTAAGAATAAATTCTAACCATAGCATTAAACTCTAGGATCCAATCGGTCCCTTATGAAATAGTGCATAAACTGGGGTTTAAGTTTCTGTCACTATCGCAACCCACCATCTATTTACTACTCCACAATGCATTCCCTTAGGCCCAAATATGGTGAAGTGTCATGTAGTCGACGTTCACATGACACCACTAAGGGAATCACAACATACATACCATCAAAATATCGAACACGTATCAAATTCACATGATTACTTGCAACATGATTTATCCCGTGACCTCAAGAACAAAGGTAACTACTCACAAACAACAAACATGATCATGATCAGGAGGGTATTAATATGCATAATGGATCTGAACATATAATCTTCCACCAAATAAACCATATAGTAATCAACTACAAGATGTAACCAACACTACTAGTCACCCCCTCGCAACAATCTATAGTTCTGGTAACAAGATTGAATACAAGAGATGAACTAGGGTTTGAGATGAGATGGTGCTGGTGAAGATGTTGATGGAGAATTCCCTCCCCAAGATGGGAGAGTTGTTGGTGGTGATGATGACGATGATTTCCCCCTCCGGGAGGGAAGTTCCCCCCGGCAGAATCGATCCACCGGAGGGCAAAAGTGCTCCTGCCCAAGATCCGCGTCGAGGCGGTGGCGCTTCATCCCAAAAGACCTCCCCTGATTTTTTCTAGGTCAAAACGACTTATATACCAAAAGATGGGCACCGGAGGTGGACCGAGGATGCCACAACCCACTAGGGCGCGCCAGGGGGGCCTCGCGTGCCCAGGTGGGTTGTGCCCACCTGGTGGCCCCCCTCTGGTGTTTATTGGCTCCAGTATTTCTTAAATAATCCGTAAAAAATCTCCGTGAAGTTTCAACCCATTTGGAGTTGTGCAGAATAGGTGGCCTGACGTAGCTTTTCCAGGTCCAGATTTCCAGTTGCCGGAATTCTCCCTCGTGGTGTGTTCCTTGCAAATTATGAGAGAAAAGGCATTAGAATTACTCCAAAATGGATTATTATGGATAAAAACATTATAAATAACAGTAGGAAAACATGATGCAAAATGGACGTATCAGCGCCCGGATGCCTTGTCCGACGAGGAGCTGGACAAGGCCCTGCTCCTCCTCATCGGTGAGGACCAGGGGTACCCGCCTGATTCCCATCTTCCGCTGTACCCCCACCCGAATGGGGCGAAGATCTCCGTCACCATGCCCGCCTTCGACGAGCGCCGGCTCGTGCCGCCGGCGCCCGCTGGAGCCCCAGTGGTGGTGTCCTCTGGTGAGTCCGGCCAGGAGGAGAGGTTGGACTCGGAGGTGACCCGGGAGGGGAAGGGGATACTTCTCCTCCGCACCTGGCAGATCTCCTCTGCACCCTCCCTGACGACGACGACGCCGGCGAGCATCCGGTGAGGAGGTCGCCGCACCCCACCGGGGTCACCACGAGGTCCAGGGGCACGCCCCCGAAGAAGCTGCAGGCCGGGGTCCTGAAGAAGAGCAGATCGGCGCTGATCTCCCGAGGCGACGCTCCTGCTTCGTCGCCAGCGGGCGTTGCTGCGGGTCTGGCCGCTATACCCTTGTCTGCCCCTAGGGCTTACGTACCAGTTTCCCAGCCCGCGAAGCCTCCGGGCTTGGTGCTCCAGAAGAGGTTGAGGGAGTACGCCGCCGTGGACCAGTAAGCGCTCCGTCCTGATCCTTCGTTCCTATCCTCGCCGTATTTTCTTGATGTCTCCCCCATGTGCTATTAGGCCAGTGCCGATGGTGAAGAAGAAGAAGGGGGCGACCGCAACCCCTGAGGCCCAGTAACCTGCCACGGCCGCGCCACCTCTGGCGCGTAAGGACGGTGATGGCTCCCGCGCCTCAGCGGCCTGGTCTTCCTCGCGAGATCCAGAAGCTAGTCCTCGGGAGAAGGCGATCTCCACAGCCAAGGCTGCTCCTGAGGCTCCCGCCCCCAGCTCGCCTGCCGAGGTCACGAAGGCTCAGGAGCCCCCGGCCCCTTCTGTTGCCGCTGACCTGCAGACCTTAGTGTTGATGCCGTCTCTTCCCCCTTCTGTTGTACCGCTGGGCCGTGATCCCCCTTCTTTGCCTGATGCCCTGGAGGACGCCCTTCTCGTGTTGACCCAGCTTCGCAACAACCTTTATGGTGCTGACCGTCGACTGGCGTCGGGGCGAATGGAGTTGGTCTCGGGGTGGCTGCGATCTGATGCGTCCGTGTGGGTGGCATGGGGTTAGGCCATGGCAGCTTCTGAGGAGGGTAAGCATGCTGCCGACCAGGCCGCAGCCGCCCACGAGGTGGCGTTGAAGGATGTTGAGGCCGCCAAGGAGTGCTACCAGGCGGCGGAGGCCGAGCTCGAGACCCTGCGCAACGAACGCGCTGCCGAGGCTCGTCAACGCGAGGCATGAGAGGAGGGGATGAAGGCTCGAGAAGACGCGGTCGCTGGCCGTGACACCGAGCTGGAGCAGTTGGCGCGGGCACAGGTCGCGGAGCGCGATCGCCTGGAGAAGCTGAAGAAGGAGGTGGAGGGGAGAAGGCCCTGCAGGAGGCCAAGGCTAACATCCTTGACGTTGATCGTGCCGCCTTCGATTCCCTTGAGAAGAGATCCCGCAAGGCATTGCGGGATCTCTACGGAAGGGGGTTGAAGAAGCCATTGGTGACTGCTGAGGAGGACCCTGCCGAGCTGCTCACCCAGCTAGTTGAGGCGCTCGAGGGCATTGCCAATGGGGTCGGCACCATGGTGGAAGGGGAAGCCCGCGCGCTCTCCTCCTCGGCTATGACGCGCATCTTCAGCCACCTCCATCTTCGCGACCCCAGCGCCGACCTTGGAGCCCGGCTTGAGCCTGTGGACAAGGAATGCTGCACAGCCGCTGCCGACGCCATGAAGGACCTAGTGGAGGCCCTGCTGGAGAAGTTCCTCGCCATCGACCCTGCGCCTCCGGCTGATGGTGCCGCCAATCCTACGGCCACGGGCGACGGCACGGGCAACGGCGATGCTATCGACGACGGGGCACTTCCTGACGGCAGCGCCCAAGGCTGAAGAGAAGGCTTGCTGGCGGTGCTCCTTTCCTCTTTTATTTTCCTGCAATATGCACCATGCCTCGTGGAGGCTTTAAAACTTCTGTTTGGTATTTGAAGAACAATATGCCTTGTAATAATTTGTTAGGATTCTGCGATTTCCTTCCCGTTTACCTGATGTTCTACCTCGGCAGGGCCCGACCCCGCGCATACCTCAGCCGCCGTTGGGTCGTCCGAATCACGAGGACGAGACCAAGGGGTGAGGGGCTACATGAACAGTTAGGCTCCTGAGTCACGATGCTCAGGAGTCCCCCTTGACGCACAAACGGCCTACGGGAAGGAGATGCAAGAGTAGGCCTTAGTGTTCTGCATCGGCAGGGCCCGGCCCCGCGCATGCCTCAGCCGCCGTTGAGTCATCCGGATCGCCAGGACGAGACAAAGGGGTGAGGGGCTACGTGACCAGTTAGGCTCCTGAGTCGCGATTCCCAGGAGTCCCCCTTGATGCACAAACAGACCTCCATACCTTTCCTCCCTGAGGTCCCGCTCGGGAGGGACGCGCGACAACCAGGTCCGAGGGACCTGGCAGGGTGGCGTACGCTAGGTGTGGCCTGAGCATAGCCCCCGTGCCCAGCCCCCTCGCGCGACTCTCCCGAAGGGGGAGCGTTGCGACGAGGCCAAACACTGAGCATGGCGGCTCCCTGAGGTTGATGCGGCCATGGGACCGCCGTCAGTTGTTTATGACCAGCACGGAGCATGGAGCTTCCACACTTGCACGGGCATAGCCGCGCCTCGACTGTGTCGACTGCCAGCACGGAGCATGGTGCTTCCAATGGTGCGTGGGTGAGGGATCCCTCTGAGTGGAGCCCCCGGGGCGTGTACAGCACCGCCCTGACACGTGGCTTGCGTGGCAGGGCTAGACGAGGTGTGTCTGGGCACTCGTGAGCCAGTGCGGGACTCACGAGGCCCTACCTCAAGGCGGGTTGCGCCTGAATTTGATTCTTGATAGTTGTGATGGCCCTGCGAGATGGTTAGGCAACCAGCGCCGAATGAATCTCCTGAGGTGATCACATGAGAAGGCCAGACACCAACGACCCCAGGAGGTGACCTGAACGGGGCCGGCCCGCCAGACAGAGCTCAGTCGTTGGGTTTATCGACGCTGCAGGGACAGACCCGAGCACAGACGCCATGCCCAGTCTTCTCATGCAAAAATCCTGAAGAAAGACAACCAGCACGCGGCTCCCGTGGTGGCGAGGCACCGAGTCGCGTGCCCTGGCTCGTTCGCCCGCGATTAGCTCATGCGAGAACAAGGCACGAAGGGCCGTGGGAGGTGACGTACACTGGAGCTGGCCCGCGAGCCAGAGCTCAGCTGAGGGAGTCCTGGATTAAGGGGTCCCTGGGCGTCTGGCCTATGTGACGTGGGCCGGACTGATGGGCCGTGAAGATACAAGACAGAAGACTCTCTCTCGTGTCCGGATAGGACTCTCCTTTGCATGGATGGAAAGCTTGGCGTTCGGATATGAAGATTCCTTTCTCTGTAACCGACTTTGTACAACCCTGGTCCCCTCCGGTGTCTATATAAACCGGAGGGTTTAGTCCGTAGGGGAAATCATAATCATACAGGCTAGACATCTAGGGTTTAGCCATTACGATCTTGTGGTAGATCAACTCTTGTATTCCTCATATTCATCAAGATCAATCAAGCAGGAAGTAGGGTATTACCTCCATCAAGAGGGCCCGAACCTGGGTAAACATCGTGTCCCCCGTCTCCTGTTACCATCGACCTTAGACGCACAGTTTGGGACCCCCTACCCGAGATCTGCCGTTTTTGACACCGACATCAGCCTCTTGGATTTAGCGACGCTGCAGGGACGGACCCAAGCACAGACGCCGTGCCAGTCCTTAATCATGAGGCGGTCGTGGGTGGGTTTGCAAGGGCGTACGACGTTCATGGTATCAAAGTACCGGACAAGCATATAATAATCTTAAAGTAAATCATGGAAGGAGATAAAGCTAGTCCAGATAAGTGCGAGAACGATACATGCCGCAGGGACGGACCTCACGCGACCTGGGGATGATGCAGCCCAAGGGGCGCCCCCAACAAGATAAACTAAAGATGTGAAAGGATACGCGCCGCAGGGACATGCCCATGCGACATGGGGATGATGCGGCCCGAGGGGCGCCCCCAACTGAATAAACTAGAAAATGTCACCTGGTGCCGTTGCTGGAGAGATGTTGAAGTAGCTGAGCATGCGCCCTGGAGGGGTCTCCCTCACGAGCCGCCTTGGTCTTGCACCTCGGGAGGCACTGAAGGCTCGGGAGGTTCGCGGAGAACCTTCGCTGCCTCCGCCAAGACCGCGTGGTACCTGGCCTCCTGAACAGCCACGATGCTTCACAGGTGACGTTGGTAGGCGGCAGCCACGCTCGGCAGGCTGAAAGGCATGCGAACGTAGCTGTGAGGTGGGCCCTCACACCGACCAGCGCGCGAAGGCCAGAAGCGCTCTTGATTTGCGGCTTTGTTGACCCCGGGGACGTTGACGCAGGCGCGCAACTCGCTGTCCTCGCCAGGATAAGGGGCTGCGCCAGGTGGTAGGCGATGGTCGCCACACATGGCTCTCGCCTCTTGAAGCTCCTCGGTTGTCTTGGTGATGAACTCCTGAGCATGTGGCACCTTGTGCCTAGTGCCCCCGTGAGGGAAGCGTGCGGTGAAGCATGCCTCCATGTGGCGCCCGAGTACCTCCCTCGTGACATTGGCTAGGTCAGAGGCCCTCCAAAAGAGAGCCTGATACGTCTCCAACGTATCTATAATTTCACCAGAATGACAATGCTACATACGCTTCGACCAGGTGGATCCCGACTGTCAGGCACTTCCTTGCCTGCGAAGATGTAGCTGGTGGGTCCCAGCAGTCAGGGGGCAAATCATTTTTTTCGGACGCACTTCCTTGCGTGCGAAGATGTAGCTGGTGGGTCCTAGCAGTTAGGGGCAAACGTTTTTTTCACGAAATACGGTGGCCCGTCCGGTGGGTCCCCGCTGTCAGGTGGAGGAATAATTATTTGCACGTAATAAGGAGGCACTTCCTTGCTGCGGCCGTGGACCCAGCTGTCAGCCTCTCCACGTACAATCCACGTCCGATGGAAGCCGTTCCTTGACCACGTTGACCACGCCATGCCGAGAGCACCAGGGCGGTGAACGATAGCGAGGCCTAGGAAGGGGACGACGCGGAGCCGGGGAAGACGCGGCAGTGGATGCCCACGCGTAGAGGAGTACGAGGGTTCACTGGTTCGCTGCAGTGTGAGGCTGTCGTCGCCGCAGAATAACAGGGGGTGTGGGTGAGTAGAGGGATGGCCTGGCCAGCGGTGGGAGTAGTAGGGGGCGGTGAGGCCTCTGCCGCATCGCAGCCGTCCACGGGAGGCAGGAGCACGAGGCACGACCGGTGCTGGTTTGGGCGGCTGGAGCAGGAAGACCAGAGGTTGAAGAAGCACTACGGCCGTTGGATGGACATCGTACGGTCACTGGAGCTAGAATCGTGCATATTGACTAAGTTGACAAAGCCCTCCGTCCCCGTCAACTTAGTAGGCCCACAAGTCAGCCTACCACTATACTGGGTCCCAGCTAGCTGGGGGAGTATTCATTTTTTTTGTGCGTAATAAGGAGGCACTTCCGGTGGGTCCGAGCTGACAGCGGGGGGAACATTTTTTCGCGAAATACGGTGGCCCGTCAGGTGGGTCCTAGCAGTCAGGGGGCAAACGTTTTTTTCGCAAAATACGGTGGCCCGTCCAGTGGGTCCCTGCTGTCAGTTGGAGGAATCATTATTTTCCGCGTAATAAGGAGGCACTTACTTGCTGCGGCCGTGGACCCAGCTGAGACTCTCCACGTACAGTATACTTCCGATGGAAGTCGTTCCTTGACCACGTTGACCTCGCCGCATTCCGTTGCATGCATGCGTCCATGGGCGTGGTGCGTCCCCACTGTCAGCCTCTCACGTACAGTCATCTTCCGATGACTCTCGGTTGTTGACCACGTTGACCACACCGTGCCGAGCGCGCCCAGACTGGAACGACCCGGAGATGGGGAAGAAGGGGCAGTGGAGTTGCAGATGGAGAGGAGTGGGAAACTTCACTGGTTCGGGTGTGCGGCAGCACAGCCGCGGTGCCGCCCACGGGAGACAGGAGCAAGAACAGAGGTTGAAGAAGGAGCACGGCTGTTGGATTAACATCCAACCGTCTAGCTGCTAGAATCATTTGTTGATTAAGTTTACAAAGCCGTGCGTACATGTCCGCTTAGTAGGCCCACAAGTCAGTCACCAAATCTGACGGGTCCTAGCTGTCAACGGGATGAATAATTTTTTCGCAAAACAAGGAGGCACTTCCTTCCGGGCGAAGATACAGCTGGTGGGTCCCAGCTGTCAGGTGGAGAAATAATTTTTTTCACAAAACAAGGAGGTCCCTCCTGTAGCTGGTTCGAATCCAAACCTAGACTATGACTATATATGGTGCCATGCTACTCAGCAAGTAATGAAACTGGCATATCCAACGTTCGCTTCTCCTCTTCTCTACTTACTCTGCCTAGCATCAGAAGCTCTAGCCGCAGCAACCATGTCCGCTGGCTGCTCGTCCACCTGCCCTTCAGCAGGCAACAACCAGATATGCGCCAAGTCGCCACCCGTACCATTGCCTGTGGGTCTCATCACACCCCCGCCGGCACGCGCACCGCAGCCGATTGCTCATCGCAACCCGCTGCCGTTGGTGTGGTGCCACTGCTGCAAATCACGCAGAGTCATCCATCGCGTCTCAACCACAATCCGCAACCCTGGCCGAGTCTTCTACAAATGCCCGAATCATGGGGTAATAATATGTTTAAGTGTTGTTCTGCTGCTTTCAGTTGATGATTTTTTTAATAGTTTGGTTGATGATCTTCCAATTTGATTCGTGCAGAAAAGGGAAGATTCGTGTGATTTGTATTTCTGGGAAGTTGCTGATGTTGGGGAATGCAACTACGCTGATTATTTGGTTAGCCGAGGAGTCCCAATACCAGCAGGTTGGGGTCTTGGGCAAGTAACTGAAGGAACGGCAAAAGAGGAAGATGCGGAGCAGAAGGTTAAAGATGCAGTTCCTCTGATCATGGCCAACCAACAGCAGCTGAACGGCCTTGACAGCAATGAGGAGATGAAAGAGCTTGTGAAGATAATGGGCAAAATCGATGTGCTCTGTAGGATGATTGTCTCTTTATTTGAAGTGTATGTAGCACTCGTGATGTATTCAGTGGCTACGACATGAGCACTTTGCTGAAACTAGTAGTGAATGAAACCTGTGTAGCAGGCTGGGCGTAGTGTTGTGAACATCTAATGATTTCTATTAACGGAAATCAGGGGGTATCCCCTTTTGCTCATATAAATAAATAAATAGCAGAGGCCTGTCGGGTCAGCTTTGTTCTCATTCGAAGACGTCAAGCAAATTGCAGTCCAACAGCAAACTATGTCATCAAATTCAAGTTTCACAGCCAAATATGAGTACAACTAAACAACAATGTCATCATGTTTTAGTTGTCATACAATCACCAAACACAAATCAGCATACATAACAAGTGATGTTCTCACAGCAAAATACTAAACAACATGTTCATCAGGTTTGAGTTGTCATAGCAAACACAATTTCACATAGTAGATAAAAAACGTCTTCTGACAGGCAAATACGACAAAAGCAATGTAATCATCATCTGCAGCAGCAGCGTCAACATCTTCGCCATGTGTATCAGTCTGAATCATAATTACCCACGGTGTCATCTTCTTCTTCGTCCTCAACGTCCTCGAACGTTGGCTTCTTGTTGATCAACTCTTGTAGGTCCACAGCACGACAGGCAATCTTTTCGCCGGCGTCATTGACGTGATGGTTCTCAAAGATATTAGGAACATCTGTGTTATCTTGTACATCAGGAGCAGTGTAAGCATCATCTTGTTGTGCAACTTCATTAAACGAATTCCTCTGCTCAAACCTTTGCAATACTCTCCAGTCATCGCTACGTGCAAATGTGTCTTCCAAGAAAAATATCTGTGTTGCTTGATTTGCCAAAATAAAAGGCTCGTTGGTCTGGTACGCCGCCTTGACATTGATGGATTTGAAATAATCATCAGCTCTAGGTTTTGCGATCCTGGAAAACAGGTTATACCAACGACAGCACAACAGAACCACACACCGATGATCCTCGAAACTGGAGATATACTGCAACTGAACAATGTCTGTTATGTTAGCATACATTTCAGTTGTCTCTTTGTCATACGCATCCGTGCTCATGATGGCACTGTTTTGTGTCTTCCTTCCTTTGTCTCGTGCAAGGGTGTTGTAGCGCACATCTCCAACAACGCAAGATTCATAATGTCTTACCCGAGTATCAGGACCCATTGCTAGTGAGTAAAGGGCATCATCAACTGCATGCCCATCCTCCCGCATCTTCTTAACCTATGGTTAGAAAATAGACAAGCTGATCATCTTATGTACTCAATATATTAAAAAAACTGACAGTGCACTTCAAAAGCTTACATGGTTCTTGAACCATTTCGCAAATCCTGCCATAACTAGTTTGTCAGTGTTTCTTGGATTTTGCGGCAGTAACTCCTCTTTGTAGATGCTGCACAACATAGTGATCGCGTCAAACATCTAAATATATAAGAATGTGCTGCAAGTTTAGTAGATTACGATGTATAAGCTGCAGTACTGCACTTACTTGATATAAGGTAGTATCTCAGGACAGTTATTCAACACATACCAAACCATTTTGTCCAAATCTTTAGGTTTGTCCTCTTTTCGACTCTTCCCTGTAACTCGAACAGAATAATCGAAAACATTGAGCCCGGGATTGTCTTGACCCACCTCTTTGCTAAGTTGATCAGCTGTTTCAATGTATTTTGAGCAGAATGTCAACGCTTCTGTAGCAATATAGGCCTCTGCAATGGAACCCTCGGGTCTAGCTCTGTTCCTAACATAGCCCTTGAAAGTGCCTAGCCGCCTTTCAATAGGGTAGATCCAGCCATACTGTACTGGACCTCTAAGTAGTGCCTCATCAGGTAGATGAACAACCAAATGCACCATCACATCAAAGAAGGCTGGAGGATATATCTTCTCAAGGTCGCATAGGATAGTTGGTATCTTGTCTCTAAGACGCTCCAAAGCATCTATCCTGATATTCCTACTGTAGAGTTCCCTGAAGAATTGTCCCAACTCTGCAACTGCTCTGTATAAGTCAGGGCGGCCCAATCCTCTAAGGATAACAGGTAAAACCCTTTGAAGTAGGACGTGGCAGTCATGAGTTTTCAACCCTTGTACCTTGTTTCCATCTGCACTGACTCTCCTTTCAGGGTTGGAAGCAAATCCATGTGGGAATCTCACACGTGACAGGACCTCGCAGAATTCTTTTCTTTTTACCTTGTCCAAGACGTACACAGCTGGTGCCATATCCCGTGGTTTACCTTCATCTTGCACCTGCAAATCCTTTCTGATACCCAGGTGTGTCAAATCAATCCTAGATTTTAAGGTATCTTTCGTCTTGCCTTCAATATTAAGAAGTGTGCCGATAATGCTGTCACATATATTTTTCTCGATGTGCATCACATCAAGATTATGCCGCAGATCCAAATCTTTCCAATAATCCAAGTCCCACAAAGTGGACCTGCGGGTAAACAATAATCTCTCTTCTACCCTGCCATGCTTCCTTTTCCCGCTACCATTACCAGGATGGTTTCCTGGTGTAATATGCCTGACCTTCTCTAATTCCACTTGCAACTCACCGGCGGTGAGCCTCTTTGGCGCATCACGGTTTTCATGCTTTGCATTGAACACATGTCTTTGGTATTTTCTAGGATGCGGCTTGTCCTTGGCAAGGAAACGGCGGTGTCCAATGTAACAGATCTTGCTAAGTATTGCGTATGATAGCGGATTCCTGTCACAACGAACACATGCATTGTAACCATGTGTCATTCGCCCTGACATAGTGCCAAAAGCTGGATAATCATGGATGCACCAAATTATAACAGCACGCAGAAAGAAATCAGCTGGTGGGCTGCTATATAGGTCTCGAGTGAGAACACCCTTCCATAGCTGTTGAAGTTCCTCCACAAGAGGCTCCATGAACAAATCAAAATCCTTTCCAGGACTTTTTGGACCTGGGATGAGCAAGGCCATCATGTAGTTTGATTCTTTGGTGCAGACATTTGGAGGCATGTTGTAAGGGATAACAAGCACTGGCCACATGCTATATGTGGCGCTCTGGTGGCCAAATGGGTTAAATCCATCTGAAGCTAAGCCAAGTCTAATGTTTCTCGGGTCAGAACAAACTTTTTGTGTTTCTGATTGAATCTTTGCCACTCACTACCATGAGATGGACGGCTCATTACATTCTGATCTCTGTACTCCTAGTTCCTAGAATTCCACAGTATATCCTCTCTTGTTTCAGCATCATGAAACAACCTCTGGAATCTTGGTATAATTGGAAAATGTCTCAGAACATTATGAGGAATACTCTTCACAGCATCGCCATCTTTCCATCTTGATGATTTGCATTTTGGGCATTCACTTAAGTTGGCATAATCCTTCCGGAATAGAACACAATTATTCTTACAAACATGGATCATATCATATCCAATTCCAACTGCACGAAGGAAATTCTTCATTTTACTGTAGGTGTGTGGCAGCTCAGACGCATCTGGGAAAGATTCGCGGAAAGCAGCCAACATCGCATCGAATGATTTGTTGGTCATCCGCTCAGATGTCTTCACCTGAAGAAAGGTGACCATAGCTGAGAATACTGACAGCTTATTTCCTGGGGTGACAACAACGTTGCATTGTTCCAACATGTGGGCCCACCATTTTTCTTCTGCAGGTGAAAGTTCACGGAATGCACGAGCATTTCATAGCATTGTTTCAATGTTGGTCAAACTCACTGGCTCCGCCACCACCACATCCTCCTCCTCTTCCACCTGAGCATCAGGCAGATCAAGATGGTGATCTGCTGCTTCCACGTAGTCAATAACATTGACGTTCATAGCTTCACCATGATGAACCCACCTAGTATATGTGACCGACATCCCATACAAGTGTAGATGATTTTGCACAGTTGACTGGGGTCTTGTAACTAAATTCATACAACTGCTACACGGGCAGAGCACATCTGATTTCGGACCACCGTACTCAGCTCTGATAAAGTTCATGAAGTTTTCAACCCCCTCGACATATGCAGCAGAGAATCTTCGAGCAGAAGTTATCCAAGTCATGTCCATCTG
Organism: Aegilops tauschii subsp. strangulata; assembly: GCF_002575655.3. Classification (NCBI taxonomy): domain Eukaryota; kingdom Viridiplantae; phylum Streptophyta; class Magnoliopsida; order Poales; family Poaceae; genus Aegilops; species Aegilops tauschii. The sequence continues at coordinate 442,064,507 of NC_053036.3, forward strand.
TTAGACATACAAATTAGTTCTTCTACTAGATATTACAGGAAAAACATATATGCTTTTTTATGAAGTCCAGAAAAAAAATACCTAGGTCGATGTCTAAAGCTATGGCAAGATATTTGGACGAGCAGATCTAAGTAATGAAATATATGTAAAGCTAATTCAGCAAACAGATTTGAGTGCCAAATTATGGCAGGCTGTTTCAGCAGTCAATGAGGTCAAGCACACAGCCATCGAACTATCGAAGGCCATCGCAGCAACAAAGATCGAGTATAAAACGGTGTAGAGCTATTTCACCTAACAGATTGGCTACTAGACCATGGCAATCTACATCACAATAAATATATGGCAGGATATTTTAGCAACTAATCAGCCTTGGCATGCCATCTCAGCTAAGCAGATTGAGTGCAGAACAGGGCAAGGAAGCTTCTTAAGCAGAGCATATTGACAGTAAACTACTTCGGCAAACAATGAGATTAACAGCGTCTATCAGCTAACATTCAGCGCTACACCAACATGAACGGGGCCTCAGTCTAGAATGCGCGTACCGTGGGAGAAGTTGACCGCCATGCGTCTCCACACGAACGTCGCCAGCGGCAGCGGCACTGACCGCCGTGCGCCTCCACAAGAACGTAGCCAGAGTTGGCGGCGCGGCTAGTGTTGGGGAACGTAGTAATTTCAAAAAATTTCCTACGCACACGCAAGATCATGGTGATGCATAGCAACAAGAGGGTAGAGTGTTGTCCACGTACCCTCGTAGACCGAAAGCGGAAGCGTTAACACAACGCGGTTGATGTAGTCGTACGTCTTCACGATCCGACCGATCAAGTACCGAACGCACGGCACCTCCGAGTTCAGCACACGTTCAGCTCGATGACGTCCCTCGAACTCCGATCCAGTCGAGTGTTGAGGGAGAGTTTCGTCAGCACGACGGCGTGGTGACGATGATGATATTCTACCGACGCAGGGCTTCGCCTAAGCACCCCTACGATATTATCGAGGTGTAATATGGTGGAGGGGGGCATCGCACACGGCTAAGAGATCAATGATCAATTGTTGTCTCTCTGGGGTGCCCCCTGCCCCCGTATATAAAGGATCAAAGGGGGAGGTGCGGCCAGCCTTGGGGCGCGCCAGGAGGAGTCCTACTCCCACTGGGAGTAGGACCCCCCCCCCTTTCCTAGTTGGATTAGGACTTGGGAGGGGGGAAAGAAGAGAGGGAGAAGAAGGAAGGGGGCGCCGCCCCCTTCTCCTTGTCCTATTCGGACTAGGGGAGAGGGGCGCGCGGCCCAGCCCTAGCCGCCTCTCCTCTCTTCCACCTAGGCCCACTAAGGCCCATTATGTTGCCGGGGTGTTCCGGTAACCTCCCGGTACTCCAGTAAAATCCCGATTTCACCCGGAACACTTCCGATATCCAAACATAGGCTTCCAATATATCAATCTTCATGTCTCAACCATTTCGATACTCCCCATCATGTCCGTGATCACATCCGGGACTCCGAACAACCTTCGGTACATCAAAACATATAAACTCATAATATAATTGTCATCGAAACGTTAAGCGTGCGGACCCTACGGGTTTGAGAACTATGTAGACATGACCGAGACACGTCTCCGGTCAATAACCAATAGCGGAACCTGGATGCTCATATTGGCTCCCACATATTCTACGAAGATCTTTATCGGTCAAACCGCATAACACCATACGTTGTTCCCTTTGTCATCGGTATGTTACTTGACCGAGATTCGATCGTCGGTATCTCAATACCTAGTTCAATCTCGTTATCGGCAAGTCTCTTTACTCGTTCTGTAATACATCATCCTGCAACTAACTCATTAGTTACAATGCTTGCAAGGCTTATAGTGATGTGCATTACTGAGTGGGCCCAGAGATACCTCTCCGACAATCGGAGTGACAAATCCTAATCTCGAAATACGCCAACCCAACAAGTACCTTCGGAGACACCTGTAGAGCACCTTTATAATCACCCAGTTACGTTGTGACGTTTGGTAGCACACAAAGTGTTCCTCCGGTATTCGGGAGTTGCATAATCTCATAGTCATAGGAACATGTATAAGTCATGAAGAAAGCAATAGCAACATACTAAACGATTGAGTGCTAAGCTAACGAAATGGGTCAAGTCAATCACATCATTCTCCTAATGATGTGATCCCATTAATCAAATGACAACTCATGTCAATGGCTAGGAAACATAACCATCTTTAATCAACGAGCTAGTCAAGTAGAGGCATACTAGTGACACTCTGTTTGTCTATGTATTCACACAAGTATTATGTTTTCGGTTAATACAATTCTAGCATGAATAATAAACATTTATCATGATATAAGGAAATAAATAATAACTTTATTATTGCCTCTAGGGCATATTTCCTTCAGTCTCCCACTTGCACTAGAGTCAATAATCTAGATTACACAGTAATGATTCTTGCACCCATGGAGCCTTGGTGCTGATCATGTTTTGCTCGTGGAAGAGGCTTAGTCCACGGGTCTGCAACATTCAGATCCGTATGTATCTTGCAAATTTCTATGTCTCCCACCTGGACTAAATCCCGGATGGAATTGAAGCGTCTCTTGATGTGCTTGGTTCTCTTGTGAAATCTGGATTCCTTTGCTAAGGCAATTGCACCAGTATTGTCACAAAAGATTTTCATTGGACCCGATGCACTAGGTATGACACCTAGATCGGATATGAACTCCTTCATCCAGACTCCTTCATTTGCTGCTTCCGAAGCAGCTATGTACTCCGCTTCACACGTAGATCCCGCCACGACGCTTTGTTTAGAACTGCACCAAGTGACAGCTCCACCGTTCAATGTAAACACGTATCCGGTTTGCGATTTAGAATCGTTCGGATCAGTGTCAAAGCTTGCATCGACGTAACCATTTACGATGAGCTCTTTGTCACCTCCATAAACGAGAACCATATCCTTAGTCCTTTTTAGGTATTTCAGGATGTTCTTGACCGCTGTCCAGTGATCCACTCCTGGATTACTTTGGTACCTTCCTGCTAGACTTATAGCAAGGCACACATCAGGTCTGGTACACAGCATTGCATACATGATAGAGCCTATGGCTGAAGCATAGGGAACATCTTTCATCTTCTCTCTATCTTCTGCAGTGGTCGGGCATTGAGTCGTACTCAACTTCACACCTTGTAACACAGGCAAGAACCCTTTCTTTGCTTGATCCATTTTGAACTTCTTCAAAACTTTGTCAAGGTATGTGCTTTGTGAAAGTCCAATTAAGCGTCTTGATCTATCTCTATAGATCTTGATGCCCAATATATACGCAGCTTCACCGAGGTCTTTCATTGAATAACTCTTATTCAAGTATCCCTTTATGCTATCCAGAAATTCTATATCATTTCCAATCAGCAATATGTCATCCACATATAATATCAGAAATGCTACAGAGCTCCCACTCACTTTCTTGTAAATACAGGCTTCTCCAAAAGTCTGTACAAAACCAAATGCTTTGATCACACTATCAAAGCGTTTATTCCAACTCCGAGAGGCTTGCACCAGTCCATAAATGGATCGCTGGAGCTTGCACACTTTGTTAGCTCCCTTTGGATCGACAAAACCTTCCGGTTGCATCATATACAATTCTTCTTCCAGAAAACCATTCAGGAATGCAGTTTTGACATCCATTTGCCAAATTTCATAATCATAAAATGCGGAAATTGCTAACATGATTCGGACAGACTTAAGCATCGCTACGGGTGAGAAGGTCTCATCGTAGTCAATCCCTTGAACTTGTCGAAAACCTTTCGCAACAAGTCGAGCTTTATAGACAGTAACATTACCGTCAGCGTCAGTCTTCTTCTTGAAGATCCATTTATTTTCAATGGCGTGCCGATCATCGGGCAAGTCAAGCAAAGTCCATACTTTGTTCTCATACATGGATCCCATCTCGGATTTCATGGCCTCAAGCCATTTTGCGGAATCTAGGCTCACCATCGCTTCTTCATAGTTCGTAGGTTCGTCATGGTCTAGTAACATAACCTCCAGAACAGGATTACCGTACCACTCTAGTGTGGATCTTACTCTGATTGACCTATGAGGTTCAGTAATAACTTGATCTGAAGTTTCATGATCATCATCATTAACTTCCTCACTAATTGGTGTAGGTGTCGCAGAAACCGGTTTCTATGATGAACTACTTTCCAATAAGGGAGCAGGTACAGTTACCTCATCAAGTTCTACTTTCCTCCCACTCACTTCTTTCGAGAGAAAATCCTTCTCCAGAAAAATTCCGAATTTAGCAACAAAAGTTTTTCCTTCGGATCTGTGATAGAAGGTGTACCCAACAGTCTCCTTTGGTTATCCTATGAAGACACATTTCTCCGATTTGGGTTCGAGCTTATCAAGTTGAAGTTTTTTCACATAAGCATCGCAGCCCCAAACTTTAAGAAACGGCAACTTTGGTTTCTTGCCAAACCACAGTTCATAAGGCATCGTCTCAACGGATTTTGATCGTGCCCTATTTAACGTGAATGCGGCCGTCTCTAAAGCATAACCCCAAAATGATAGCGGTAAATCAGTAAGAGACATCATAGATCGCACCATATCTAGTAGAGTACGATTACGATGTTCGGACACACCATTACGCTGTGGTGTTCCGGGTGGCGTGAGTTGCGAAACTATTCTGCATTGTTTCAAATGAAGACCAAACTCATAACTCAAATATTCTCCTCCACGATCAGATCATAGAAATTTTATTTTCTTGTTACGATGATTTTCAACTTCACTCTGAAATTCTTTGAACTTTTCAAATGTTTCAGACTTATGTTTCATTAAGAAGATATACCCATATCTGCTCAAATCATCTGTAAAGGTGACAAAATAACGATATCCGCCACGAGCTTCAATATTCATCGGACCACATACATCTGTATGTATGATTTCCAACAAATCTGTTGCTCTCTCCATAGTTTCGAAGAACGGTGTTTTAGTCATCTTGCCCATGAGGCACGGTTCGCAAGTACCAAGTGATTCATAATCAAGTGGTTCCAAAAGTCCATCAGTATGGAGTTTCTTCATGCGCTTTACACCGATATGACCTAAATGGCAGTGCCACAAATAAGTTGCACTATCATTATCAACTCTGCATCTTTTGGCTTCAATATTATGAATATGTGTATCATTGCTATCGAGATTCAACAAAAATAGACCACTATTCAAGGGTGCATGACCATAAAAGATATTACTCATATAAATAGAACAACCATTATTCTTTGATTTAAATGAATAACCGTCTCGCATCAAACAAGATCCAGATATAATGTTCATGCTTAACGCTGGCACCAAATAACAATTATTTAGGTCTAAAACTAATCCCGAAGGTAGATGTAGAGGTAGCGTGCTGACCGCGATCACATCGACTTTGGAACCATTTCCCACGTGCATCGTCACCTCGTCCTTAGCCAATCTTTGCTTAATCCGTAGCCCCTGTTTCGAGTTGCAAATATTAGCAACAGAACCAGTATCAAATACCCAGGTGCTACTGCGAGCATTAGTAAGGTACACATCAATAACATGTATATCACATATACCTTTGTTCACCTTGCCATCCTTCTTATCCGCCAAATACTTGGGGCAGTTCTGCTTCCAGTGACCAGTCTGCTTGCAGTAGAAGCACTCAGTCTCAGGCTTAGGTCCAGACATGGGTTTCTTCTCCTGAACAGCAACTTGCTTGTTGTTCTTCTTGAAGTTCCCCTTCTTCTTCCCTTTGCCCTTTTTCTTGAAACTAGTGGTCTTATTGACCATCAACACTTGATGCTCCTTTTTGATTTCTACCTCCGCAGTCTTTAGCATTGCGAAGAGCTCGGGAATCGTCTTATCCATCCCTTGCATGTTATAGTTCATCACGAAGCTCTTGTAGCTTGGTGGCAGTGATTGAAGAATTCTGTCAATGACGCTATCTTCTGGAAGATTAACTCCCAGTTGAATCAAGTGATTGTTATACCCAGACATTTTGAGTATATGCTCACTGACAGAACTATTCTCTTCCATCTTACAGCTGTAGAATTTATTGGAGACTTCATATCTCTCAATCCGGGCATTTGCTTGAAATATTAACTTCAACTCCTGGAACATCTCATATGCTCCATGACATTCAAAACGTCGTTGAAGACCCGGTTCTAAGCCGTAAAGCATGGCACACTGAACTATCGAGTAGTCATCAGCTTTGCTCTGCCAGACGTCCATAACATCTGGTGTTGCTCCTGCAGCAGGCATGGCACCCAGCGGTGCTTCCAGGACGTAATTCTTTTGTGCAGCAATGAGGATAATCCTCAAGTTACGGACCCAGTCCGTGTAATTGCTACCATCATCTTTCAACTTTGCTTTCTCAAGGAACGCATTAAAATTCAAGGGAACAACAGCACGGGCCATCTATCTACAATCAACATAGACAAGCAAGATACTATCAGGTACTAAGTTCATGATAAATTCAAGTTCAATTAATCATATTACTTAAGAACTCCCACTTAGATAGACATCCCTCTAATCCTCTAAGTGATCACGTGATCCATATCAACTAAACCATGTCCGATCATCACGTGAGATGGAGTAGTTTCAACGGTGAACATCACTATGTTGATCATATCTACTATATGATTCACACTCGACCTTTCGGTCTCCGTGTTCCGAGGCCATATCTGTTATATGCTAGGCTCGTCAAGTTTAACGTGAGTATTCCGCGTGTGCAACTGTTTTGCACCCGTTGTACTTGAACGTAGAGCCTATCACACCCGATCATCACGTGCTGTCTCGGCACGAAGAACTTTCGCAACGGTGCATACTCAGGGAGAACACTTATACTTTGATAATTTAGTGAGGGATCATCTTATAATGCTACCATCAATCAAAGCAAGATAAGATGCATAAAAAGATAAACATCACATGCAATCAATATAAGTGATATGATATGGCCATCATCATCTTGTGCTTGTGATCTCCATCTCCGAAGCACCGTCATGATCCCCATCGTCACCGGCGCGACACCTTGATCTCCATCGTAGCATCGTTGTCGTCACGCCAACTATTGCTTCTACGACTATCTCTACCGCTTAGTGATACAGTAAAACAATTACATGGCGATTGCATTGCATACAATAAAGCGACAACCATATGGCTCCTGCCAGTTGCCGATAACTCGGTTACAAAACATGATCATCTCATACAATAAAATATAGCATCATGCCTTGACCATATCACATCACAACATGCCCTGCAAAAACAAGTTAGACGTCCTCTACTTTGTTGTTGCAAGTTTTACGTGGCTGCTACGGGCTGAGCAAGAACCGTTCTTACCTACACATCAAAACCACAATGATAGTTTGTCAAGTTGGTGCTGTTTTAACCTTCGCAAGGACCGGGCGTAGCCACACTCGGTTCAACTAAAGTTGGAGAAACTGACACCCGCCAGCCACCTCTGTGCAAAGCACGTCGGAAGAACCAGTCTCGCGTAAGCGTACGCGTAATGTCGGTCCGGGCCGCTTCATCCAACAATACCGCCGAACCAAAGTATGACATGCTGGTAAGCAGTATGACTTATATCGCCCACAACTCACTTGTGGTCTACTCGTGCATATGACATCTACGCATAAAACCAGGCTCTGATACCACTGTTGGGGAACGTAGTAATTTCAAAAAAATCCTACGCACACGCAAGATCATGGTGATGCATAGCAACGAGAGGGGAGAGTGTTGTCCATGTACCCTCGTAGACCGAAAGCGGAAGCGTTAACACAACGCGGTTGATGTAGTCATACGTCTTCACGATCCGACCGATCAAGTACCGAACGCACGGCACCTCCGAGTTCAGCACACGTTCAGCTCGATGACGTCCCTCGAACTCCGATCCAGCCGAGTGTTGAGGGAGAGTTTCGTCAGCACGACGGCATGGTGACGATGATGATGTTCTACCGACGCAGGGCTTCGCCTAAGCACCGCTACGATATTATCGAGGTGTAATATGGTGGAGGGGGGCACCGCACACGGCTAAGAGATCAATGATCAATTGTTGTCTCTCTGGGGTGCCCCCGTATATAAAGGATCAAAGGGGGGAGGTGCGGCCAGCCTTGGGGCGTGCCAGGAGGAGTCATACTCCCACCGGGAGTAGGACTCCCCCCTTTTCCTAGTTGGATTAGGACTTGGGACGGGCGAAAGAAGAGAGGGAGAAGAAGGAAGGGGGGCGCCCCCTTCTCCTTGTCCTATTCGGACTAGGGGGGAGGGGCGCGCGGCCTAGCCCTAGCCGCCTCTCTTCTCTTCCACCTAGGCCCACTTAGGCCCATTATGTTGCCGGGGGGTTCCGGTAACCTCCCGGTACTCCGGTAAAATCCCGATTTCACCCGGAACACTTCCGATATCCAAACATAGGCTTCCAATATATCAATCTTTATGTCTCGACCATTTCAAGACTCCTCGTCATGTTCGTGATCACATCCGGGACTCCGAACAACCTTCGGTACATCAAAACATATAAACTCATAATATAACTGTCATCGAAACGTTAAGCGTGCGGACCCTACGGGTTCGAGAACTATGTAGACATGACCGAGACACGTCTCCGGTCAATAACCAATAGCGGAACCTGGATGCTCATATTGGCTCCCACATATTCTACGAAGATCTTTATCGGTCAAACCGCATAACAACATACGTTGTTCCCTTTGTCATCGGTATGTTACTTGCCCGAGATTCGATCGTCGGTATCTCAATACCTAGTTCAATCTCATTACCGGCAAGTCTCTTTACTCGTTCTGTAATACATCATCCCGCAACTAACTCATTAGTTACAATGCTTGCAAGGCTTATAGTGATGTGCATTACTGAGTGGGCCCAGAGATACCTCTCCGACAATCGGAGTGACAAATCCTAATCTCTAAATACGCCAACCCAACAAGTACCTTCGGAGACACCTGTAGAGCACCTTTATAATCACCCAGTTACGTTGTGACGTTTGGTAGCACACAAAGTGTTCCTCCGGTATTCGGGAGTTGCATAATCTCATAGTCATAGGAACATGTATAAGTCATGAAGAAAGCATTAGCAACATACTAAACGATCGAGTGCTAAGCTAACGAAATGGGTCAAGTCAATCACATCATTCTCCTAATGATGTGATCCCATTAATCAAATGACAACTCATGTCAATGCCTAGGAAACATAACCATCTTTAATCAACGAGCTAGTCAAGTAGGGGCATACTAGTGACACTCTGTTTGTCTATGTATTCACACAAGTATTATGTTTCCGGTTAATACAATTCTAGCATGAATAATAAACATTTATCATGATATAAGGAAATTTATAATAACATTATTATTGCCTCTAGGGCATATTTCCTTCCGCTAGAGGATGGCAGTCTACGAGAGCGTACTGTGGGAGCGAGAGGATCGCCGAACCGCGGCGCCGACGTATCGGCGCGGCGGGGAGGGCGGCTTTGGCGGGGCGAATGGAGTGGAGGGGGACAGGGGGGAGGGGGTTTGGGGAATATTATTGGCTAGTTGGCCGAAGGGCGGTTGAATGGGATTTGGGGGGGATTTTTGGGTGTGGAGGGGGAGGATTTTCGCGCGGTGGGTGGGGCGAGTTTGGCGCATGGTCGGTTTCTACAAGTGCAGTCCCACGTGTCAGTGAAGAGGCAAGCTGAAGCGCATTCCATTTGCGTGAGCCGTGTGCAGGACCGAACGTGTGTGGGGTGCAATGCGACCGCGACAGGAGTGCTGTGAGTGTACCGCCTTTTTCCCTTTTAAACTAGGTGCTTCGCCCCCTCAAAAAAATTATTGCTTCGCGCGATCCATCGGTACTACTACTAGTAATCCGGTAATCCCGACTAAAACGGCGCGGCCGGGTCTTTTCCCGCGCGATATGCTGGGAGGTTGGCTTCGTTGGGTTTTTTAGGACGAGTAATGCTACACCTACGTAATCCCAGTTACGTAATTAACATAATGTGAAACGTGTGAGCTGTTGATTGTAGATTGGGGGGAGGGAAGGGCCCACCACCATGATAATCAGGGGAGGAGAGAGAGGAAATTTATGTTAACTCTTTCGTAGGTTCCTGTAGATGTAGAAAGATGTGAAATGCGTGAATGTGTAGTGGACGTACTATTGGAGTGCCTAAGATAATTTGTGTATGTATAGACCCTATGTGTTTATTTTACTTCGCATGTTTTGTCTCAGTTCAATAAAAAGCAGAGTTGGTGATGATGGTGTGCCTATCATCCTGCAATATAGGTCGTCCGATCTATATCTAACGGATAGGAAGGAAACTATGACAATTTACCCGCACTCCTCTCCACATTTGCAGATAGGGCTTTCCCTCGTTCATCCTTTTCTCCCACAAGATCTTGATCTTCCGTGCAACGCATGGGCATCTTGCTAGTACTCCTACAATATGTATATTATTGTGAAAGTTCATATACACCAGCCGAGATTAATGCAAACACGGCAGATTTTCATTACATTTCGAACTTTTATAGGATAGAAAAATAAAAGAAACCCGACCCTAAACCTATTCTACGGCGGCGACCGACGTCCTCATCTGCGATCTCTATGTACGGGGGCGGGGTTCAAGACCCGTGAAGTGGAGGTGCGGTCTCCGGCGAGGAAGAGTAGAACACGGGATACGGACCGGCCAGTTGGCACACCATGCCCTGCCGCCTCCCATGCCCTACTCATCCTTGGAGGAGTCCCGGACCTCGGCGGTGCCAGACGTTGGACGGCAGCAAGTAGGACGCGTGGCTGACGGTGCTCCCGTCGTCGGCCGCCAGCGTGGCCACTGCTTGTGCGGTCGCGTCCACGTCCGGCTACGCCGCTATTGCGTCGCGAGAGGCGACTTGAGCGAGGGCAGTGACCTCGAGCTTCATCCCCGAAGACAAGCTCTCCCGCAGAGCGTTCGCACTTGCGGTCATGGCGGATGTGGTGCCAGGTAGGAGGACGATGCGCTATGGTGTGGAGGTTAGCTGGGCGTTGCCGCTTTAAGTAGTGCATTCCGGTGAGGCCAAGCGTCCGGGTGCGTCATTAAGTCGCCGGAGTTGGGTCCTCGGGCACCGAGCCTCTTAACGACGACATATGAACGGACGGCATGAATGCGGGCAGCTGGCGCCGGCTGGGAACGCACCGCGCGACGGCGCGAGGGACGAGGGTTTTGGTGTGCCAGGGTAGTCAGCTGCAGTCGTGGCAACGTTGGAGATGACCTTTGCTCACATGCGATCCCCGCATGTCATTGAAAAAGCAAGACGACCCGGCATGGTCTCAGGTCCAGAGGATGCAGTTGGCCGCGCTACACCACTCCGCGGACGCGTCGCGGCGCCCCGTGCATCCTCGACGAGCCGGGTGTTGGGGTGTGTTTGGATTGTGGCCAAAGTGCACCTTACCAAAATTTTGGTCATGACCCAAAGATTGGTCTTCGTTTGGATGGTTGCCATTTTGTTGGCATGCCAATGAACTCTAGCCAACTCTATTTAATTTTTCTTGCCAATGTCGGCCAAATCATGGGCAACCAATACCTCAACCAAAATTTTGGTCATGACCCAAAGATTGGTCTTTGTTTGGATGGTTGCCATTTCTTTGGCATGCCAATGAACTCTAGCCAACTCTAGTTCATTTTTCTTGCCAATGTCGGCCAAATCATGGGCAACCAATACCTCAACCAAAATTTTGGCTACCGAATGCTTTGATGGGGCAACCTTGGGCACAAACCAAACATACCGTTGGTCGTGCCACAGCACTAACGCCACCCTCGGCACACTAAAACCGACCGTGTCTAGCGACAATATGAGTGTGTCGCTCACCGTGGTCGCCGTGTCCAGAGGCGGTGCTGGAGCTGCGCCCCGTTGTTGGCCCCAACGACCCACATGAACGGTTGTCGGTGGCGAGGAGGTCGTGGGCCAGCTCCTCCATTGGACTAGTTTGCGCTACGTCGTCCTGACGGGTGTGCCCCACATGTCGGTTTCCCTGTTTTCCCGGCCATATTCGAGCGTCAATGCTCCGCGTTGCGCATTAGGCCTTTCACTATGTAGGCCAAGCGAGACAACTTATTGTTTATTTGAGCCGTTCAAGTATAATCATGTGGCATTTGCTTATTTCTCATTCCTCTCCAACCCTCTTCTCCATCGATCATGTCGCCCTCCAGTCGAGTCCATCCTCCCGCATGCCTCATTTGAACATTCCGCCGAGTATCATTCGCATGTACCCACCCTAGTCCTCTTTCAATAGATCTCCGAACCCCGAGACGAAATCGAGAGGGAACGAGTGGGGGCACGTGATACCTAAGGCAGATTCAAAATTTTGAACTGGTGATCATAGCATCCGCAAATCATATATAAAGGGTATTCAATGTTCGTTTCGTTTTTGAACGTACAATATACTCCCCCTATCCTTTCTAGTTTACATATAAGTTTTATGTGTAGTCAAAGTATCTCTACTTTGATCAAAAAGGTATCAACATTCAACAACGCCCAATCTATATTGTTAGATTCGTACGTACTCCTAGATTTGTACTCGAGATGGTTTCCAATTTGACTATTGACAAGATTAATAGTACATGAGATGTCTAATGTGAAAATTATATCATTGGAAACTCCTTTCACATACGAATTTGACCGTATGCTTTGTGTAAGTTGCATGTCATATATTATTACTCTAACAATTGGTCAAAGTTAGCCTCGAAGAACGCATTAGACCCTGTATGCTTTGTGTAAGTTGCATGTCATATATTATTACTCTAACATTTGTGTAAGTTGCATGTCATATATTATTACTCTAACATTTGGTCAAAGTAGTATAGTGGAAGTGGATCCTCTGACGTAGGTATCCCTGCCTTACCCTCCCTTTCGGTCACTTACTGGCGGACCCCATGCTTGCTAGGCCCCGCATGTCAGTTACTCAATGGGTTCGGCCACGTCAGGGGATCCTCATCCGTAGTATACTCCCTCTGTTTTTTTACTCCGCATAAAACGGAGGGAGTGGTGGTATAATAAATGACGCGGGCGGGGGAGGGGGAGGGATGTCGGTTTGCTCTCAACTGCGGTCCCACAAGCGAGCGAAAACGCAAGACGAAGCGCGTTCCATTCGGTGAGCGACGTGGAGGGTCCAGCGTGCCGGGCTGCAACGCGAACGCCACAAGAGTGATGTACAGTCAAAACCGATTGACCGGTCGTCACCGGAACCACTATTCACACCAGAACCTTCGCTGCTCGGCCTACGCCAGCCACTGCCCTAAAACCACACCAAATCTCCAGCCCATTCCCCCACCTTTCGATCCCCTAGCCCGCATCAAGCGTCCCCTAGTTCGCCGGAAAGCCATGGTGCGCCGCAAGATCACTTACTACAAGATGCTAACGCCGGAGCGCCGCGCAGAAATCGCGGCGGCGGTCGGCGCCACAGACCTCCGTTCCCAGGCTCGCTTTGCGGCGGGCCAATCCCCGAGTTCTCTGGAGCCAAGCTACGAGGAGGAGGAAGCCGATCCAGTGTTCATGGCGGAGGTCGCGGTGCAGAAGGCCCCCGATGGGTATGAGACGATGGACGTCGACTTCGTGCCGGCGTCCGAGTCCCCCATGGTGCAGGCGGACCAGCGGTTCAACATGGCGATACTAAAGGAGGACTGGGAGGCAGAGGCTCAACTCAACGCGGACCGCGCGCATGCCGCTGCCATCGAGGCTCTCCTGCAGGCGGAACCGGATGTAGTGGATGTGAACCGGGCGGCGGAGGCTCAACTTGAGGCGGAGCGCGTGGATGCCGCTGCCATCGAGGCCCTCCTGCAGGCGGAACCGGACGTCCTGGACTTGAACCGGCCGGCAGAGGCTCGACTCGACACAGAGCGCGCGGATGCCGCTCTCATCGACGCCCTCCTGCAGGCGGAACCGGACGTCCTGGACTTGAACCGGGCGATGGAGGCTCGACTCGACGTGGAGCGCGCGGATGCCGCTGCCATCGAGACCCTCCTGCAGGCGGAACCGGACGTCCTCGACTTGAACCGGGCTGTGCTCTCGTCCGTGTAGAGCGCCCGCACGCTTCGCTTGAATGAGTAGCTGGAGGCCGAGGACAACCACGGTGCGGAGACACACGTCGGCAGCGACGGCTGGTTCGCGCCGGCAGCCAAAGACGACAAGGCCGTCTCTTTCCGCGAGCAGTGATAGTTTTTCTTTATGTTGTTGTTTTTATGGATCTTTTGCTGTGTAAAAACATATATTTGTTATGCAAGTCGCCTGACTTGGGTCAGTCTACCATTTCAGGCGGTTGGATGAATATCCTACGTCTCCTAACCCTTCTTTCCTTCTTCCTCACCTCTTCTTCTTCCCCAACAGACCACCGCACGGGTCGTACGGATACTCCCCAACATGCAGTTGGATAAACATACTCTATGAACGAAAATTATGTGTCAGCGATAGGATGGCTGAGTGTGGTTTGTTCACATGCGACAGCACGTGTCAGTGAGGGTGCGTTCCCTTGGTTGGGTTTGCGGCATGCAGGAGCGACTGTGTGAGGGTGCGGTGCGACCGCGGCATGCAGGAGCGACCGTGTGAGGGTGCGGTGCGACCGCGACAGCCGTGCGCAAGTGTACCTCCTTCTCATTTTGAAAACTTTAGGCAAGCTTGGCAAAAATGTGTGGCGAAGTTTGGCAATGCAAGGCCTAGACCCAAACAGGATAAGTACGTACGTACTAGGAGTACTAGTGTTAAAAAAGAAAGGCGGGGTTTTTCTTCGCGGGGTTTAATCGATACAAATCCTCGTTTCACGTGTCAATTAATGCGTATTTTTTCTCCAAACACCAAAGAGCTAACCATCTCACTCCTCATCGCTTGATTAATGCAGCGCCATGCAAACCAACCTTCTGACTTCCGCATGCATGCAGGGGATATTAATGTCCTTGGTTGCTAACCCCATCAATTTTGCCTCGATTAGTGTTAGTGGCCCTTTGCAAATTGTAATTTTGATATACTGGCCTTGTGTACAAAAAAATGGAGGTAGTAACTATATTTGACTTCCTTCCCCATTGCGGTGACGTCGACGATATCTTTTTTTGGTGGTTTGGCGAAGTGCGTTCGACGGAGAACACCATTGAGGGAGACCACGGTAAGTCGTTCGCAAGTGTCGCCTGCAAGCTGAGACAACCGCCTTATTTGCATCCAGGAAGTCCTTTACTTGTACTACTAGGAGTACTAGTGCGGTGAGATGGTTTCTCGAAGAAGACGATGGAGAAGCGGAGTCAGCGAAGAGTGAAATGATGGTTGCTTCGTCCGTGCTTTTGTAATTTGACGCCTCACTGCTTTGTGATTTGTGATAGAAGGGACAGGGGAGTGGATTCTGTGCTCTATACTGTACTACATGCATCCAAGCATGGGAGAAAGAGGAGAGATGTTGCATTTTTCTATTCCTTCAATCAATCAATCAGGGAGCTTCGGTTCCATCTTTTTGGCTTTGGCAACACCGTCCACAATGGTTCCCACGATGCCAAAAGCTATTTTCACATTTGGCTACACATTGTGGATGCCCTTAACCGTACCACTTGGTTTTGCTTCTGTGTGCTATCTATACAAATCTCAATTATATTGACCTAAAAAATTATAGAATCAAGATTAGTAAAAAGGAGGTGATTTTGCCGCGCGGATGGCGGGGGAGGTTTCTTATTTGAGCAATGCTACATCCACGTAATGGTTTACGTAAAGTTATGAACTGATGTGATGTGGGACTATTTGATTGGATTAAAGGAGAGGATTAGGCCCACCCCACCTGAAAATCAGGGGGCATATATAGATTAGATGGAAAGTATACGTAGCAGCTACGTAGCCCTTTGTAAGTCTAGGATTAGGCTTCTTATTTTCGGAGGACGTTGTCCTGGCGGTTTGCTAACATGCGGTCCCACGTGTCAGTGCTTTACCAAGCCGATCCGCGCCCCACATGAGGCAGAACAACGGCAGAAGCAACACGTGGTTAAGTTGAAGAAGATGAGGGAGAAGCGGATTCAGCAACGAGTGAAATGATGGTTGCTTCGTCCCTCCAACTTAACTGCGGGAAAGGTGCAGCTTGTGATTTGACGCCTCATTGCTCATTACTACGCCGGCGCCATGACTGGGGTGCTTTACCCCGGCTGCTCTGCACTGTATTCCGGTATGGCACGTGGACCCGGTAGCTTGATGTCCCACATGTCGGCGAAAGGGACTAGAAGATTTATGAAAGCGAGCGCTCCACTCTTACGATGGGGGACTAGACGACACGACGGCCCAGTGAACTGTCACTTGTAGTACTGTATAGTACTATAGTTTTGCTGTTTCGCACGATCCATCGATACAAACCCGATTAAACATGAAAGGGCGGGATTTTTCCCACGCGGTAGATGATACTGGCCATACATTTCAAAGGCAATTTTAATGTATGCAAACTGAATAATTATAAGTAACAATATGATATCTAGTAAAACTAAAAACACATATGATTTATTATGTTAGAGTGTAGTAGTAGTGCTGTCTTGCATAGTTGTTAGATGTAACATGCGAGAACGTGTAGAGATGTAGTTTTGGAGGGCCTACAGAGAGAAAAGCGTAATACGGTCACCGAACTTCAGAATAAGCTGATTACGGTCACTATATACGTTTTGCGGTGATTATACGGTCACTTGCTCACAGTTCAGCATCGGATTGCACTCTGTTGACCGGACAAATAGTCTGCGTGGCGCCATGTTGACTAGTTAAATTGACCACGTTCCTTGTGGGTCCCACCTGTCAGTTCGCATAGGCAAAAGGTCAGATAAACACAAAGTTACGCAGGCGCGACAAGGCTCCAACTCGTGCAAGGGAATCACCTGGTTGTGTATGTGTCTGTCAGGGCCTGATGTGTGCGCATGCACGTGTAGGTTGAGCACTTGAGCGTGAGAGTGTGTGTTGGTCGTGTGGTGTACTGGTGTGTGCATGCATGCGTGCGTGTGTGCGTGTGAGTGTTGTGTGCGTGCGTGTGAGTGTTGCGTGCGTGCGCGGCTACGTGTGTACGTGTGAGTGTTGCGTGCGTGCGTGGGTGCATGTGTTTGTGTGAGTGTTGCGTGGATGCAGTTCATGTGCATGCGTGCGTGTGTGTATAATCACCACACCAGCTCCTGTGTGTTAAAACAGACGGCTCAGCATACCAATACAAGGCCACCTTGTCCGCTGTGCCCGCGGTCATGACTTCGAACCACCGTCCAAATATATTTTTGTCGTTTGTTTTCATTCTTACTAGCAAGATGCCCGTGCGTTGCACGTAACATCAAGATGCATTTGTATGACTTGTTTATCTTGTGAGAGAAAAGGATGAACGAGGGAAGGCCTTATTTGCAAATGTGGAGAGGTGTGTGGGTACCTTTTTGCAAAATCGCCATAGTTTCTTTCCTATCCGTCAGATATAAATCGGACGGCCTATATTGCAGGATGGCAGGCACACCATCATCACCAACTCGGTTTTTTATAAGAGTGTATTTTATGTATTTTATAAGAGTGTAGATGTAGAGTAGATACAAGTCGACAGGTGGGCACGATGGTAGTGAGATAATGTGATGCAACACTAGAGGTGCCACGTGGAGCGTTTAACTGGTCAACTAGTCATGTCATGAGCAAATACAGAGTTGTACGGTGAGCCCGTGACTGTATAATAACCACTAAACGTAAATGGTGACCGTAATGAGTGGATTCTGAAGTCCAATGTATGTATCGTGCTTTCGCTTCAAATACAATGATTGTCATTGCATATATCGCGAGAGAAAGATGAAACATGCGTGAATTTTCTAGGGGCTTACTTTTAGAGGACCTGGAGATAGTTTTGTGTGCATACGTGAAATGGGCGTACAGGGGGGGTATGCGATGGAGAGAGAGATGCTCTTCGTTTCTCTTTATTATGACTAACTTTGTATATAGTATAAAAATATACAAATTCACAGTCCGGAATAAATATCATTGTGGGAACCATGCAATGCAAATTAGCGTTCGTACTCCTCCATATAACTTTGTAATGTTGTATATATGTAGAAACTCTAAAATAATTTTTTGGCCACACTTTATCAAAAGGAATGTTGTATGCGAAATAAACGTGAAGGGAGGCCTTTTTAGATCAATGGGTTACGTGATGTAACATGTGTGAATGTGTAGTTGATGCATTTGGCGGGGCCTAGAGAGGTATGTGTGTGTATTACGTATTCGAGAGAGGCTTGGATAGAGGGGCCGACGGGGGGGCGTGGGAGAGATAGCACGAGAAATGAGAGTGGTCTAGAGAGAGAGACGAATATGACGTCACGACAAGAGATTCCATTCCCTTGAGTGTGTATATGCAAGGGGGGAGGGAATAGAGGCACCAGGAGAAATTTTCTGTGTGTGTTGTGTTTGTGTTGGTATGTGTGGGTGTGAGAAGATAATGAGACATGGGGGCAAAGGGTGTGTCACCGCGTGAGGTCCTGTGGGTCGAGGTGAGGCCCTTCGTTCGGTTCCGACCTGCGCCACATTGGTCGGCCCGTGACGCATTTAGGAAGTGTAACACCCCGGTGTAATGATGCTACAGTAAACCCAGAGATCAAGCTAATCATTTTTCTATAACAGCGCTTGGTCACTTTAATCAATATTCCATTTCAAATTCCAGTTGAATTCAATTTGAATTTATGTGTGAAATTCAAAAATGCTCAGACATGAAAACTAAAATGTTCATCATGTGAAACATATTCTTCTAGTAATATTGGTGGTGAACCAACATTTTTGCAAAATGTCTAAGTGGCCTAAAATAGCTAAAACAGAAAAGCTTAAAAATTAAAAGAAATGAAGAAGGGAAAACAAGGAGAAAAAGGAAAAGGGCCACAGCCCCTGGCCTCCCAGTGGGCTTCGGCCCACCCGAGCCAACTGGCCCAGCTGGTCCGGCCCAGCCCCTCCCCGAGTCGCCTTCTCCCCCTGTTCCCCCGACCGGGGTCGCAACAGGGGCGAGCCCTGCCAGACCGCCTCGACAGCGACTCCCCGGAGAGGATAAGGTCGACCCCTCCCCTCGACGCCTCGACCTCCTCCCCACCTACCTCCACTCACCTGTCTCGCCTCCCAGGTCCACCCCGCTCTCCCCCCTCTCTGTCTCGGCCACTCACCTCACCCGAGCGCCGTCGACGCCATGGTCGCGCCATAGCCACGGCCACCTTCTTCCCTGCACTACGCCTCCCTGTCCATACTCTCCGTCGGCGTCGTCTACGCCGCCTACGCCAAGCGCCTGGAGCCGGGGAGCAACGGAGCGCCCGCATCACCGTCTTCTTTCTCCTTGGCCCGGCAGACTCCGTTGGCAATTCGCTCCAGTGAGCTCTCCCCCAAGCCCGCTTTGCTCACCTGCAGGTCACGGTGAGCCCTTGCCTTCTCCCCCCCCCCCCCCCCGCCCTTCTCGTCGACGACCGTACCCCGTAGCTCGCCGCTTCTACTGTGGCCGAACACAACGCCGCCGTCGAGCTCCTCGTTGTGGCCACGCTCGCCGATGAGCTCGTCCGAGCTCGCAGTCGTGCTCAGCACGCGCGTAGGGCCCCGTAGCGCTAGCTAGCTCGCTCCGCCATGCCGTGTAATGCCGGATCCGCCCATGCCCGAACTCCGGCGCCGCCTCCGCCGCTCGTCGGCGTCGTTCCGGTCATCCCCGACACCAACCCGTAGCTCCATGCGACGCGCGACGTCGCTAGCTCTCGAATGGGAGTAGCCACACCCGTTTTGGGCCACCGAGGCAAAATCCCGAGGCTCGCCGGCGCCCTCCGCCGCGTTTTGGCTCACCGGAGCCAACTCCGACGCCGGCGTCTGACGTGGCCGACCTGGGGCCACCCCCTGGGTCGCTGCCAGCAGGCCCCACGGGCCCCGTTGACTGGGTTGACCCAGACAATGTGCTGACTGGGCAGCCCAGTGGCGCTGACATGCGGGCCCACCGCATAATTATTTTACCTAAAACATTTTTATAATTAAAATCAATTAGTTAGATAAATGAGGCACTAATAGGTGGGGTCCAGTAGTTAACTAACCTAATTTTAGTTAGTTTAAACTTTTGTTAGTCCACTGTCTATGACAGGTAGGACCCACTGGTCAGTTTGACCTGGTCAACCGCTCTGTTGACTGCTGAGGTCATCATCATGTCATGCTGACGTCATATTCCTTTTCTATTATCATAAGTAAATCTAGAAAATGGTTTAACGTTTGAAAATTCATAGAAATAAAACCGTACCTCGGATGAAAATGTTTTCTATATGAAAGTTGCTCAGAAAAATCCAACGAATCCGAATACGCGGTCCATTCATCAGTCAGATGCCTCTAACTATCTGAACATGGAACATTCCCCCTCCGGTCATCTGTCTGACACAGGTCCGGAACCAGGAAAACATTCCCGGCTGAATTCCCCCTTCACCTATATCGTGTAGCCTTACGTTAGGTCACACCCGGCACCGCATATTGCCATGTTATGCTTTGTGATGCTTTGTCTGCTTTAAATTTACTGTTTATTCCCCCTCTTCTCTCCGGTAGACCCCGAGACTGATGCCGCCCCTGTGATCGACTACGTCGACGACGACCCCTCCTTGCCAGAGCAACCAGACAAGACCCCCCTTTGATCATCCCGATATCGCCCATTCCATTCTCTCATGCTTGCATTAGATTTTGCTATTGTTATTGTTTGCTCCTATTCTGATGTATAGCCTGCTTTTGTAACCTGCTTATTGTTACCTACCTGCTTATCCTAAGCTACTTAGTATAGGTTGGTTAGTGATCCATCAGTGACCCCCACCTTGTCCTTGTTGCCCCGCTTCATCATTGAAGACCCGATCAATGGGATCGAAGACCAGGCCCCGGCACCGCACATCACTTTCCCCTTAGTTGCTCGACACTACTAGGTTACTATCGAGTGCCGAGGGTGAGACCTCTACAACACTTCTGATGTTAACCCTGTAGTGTAGCTATTCGGTCGTGGTCATCGAGGGTCATTCCGCTTTAACCACTTCCGATATGACTCTGTCGTGCAACCCCTCAAGTGTGAACCTCGGGGTGGTTCCTCTTACGTTCACCTTGATGATTACATCGGGTGGAATTCACCGGGGGTGATTCCTCGGGTTTTCCCCTTGATGTTTGGACACACGGTTACTATGGTTACTATGACTTTACACTGAACCATGTTACTAAAGACGGGTCGCCCCTGAGGGGTACCCGAGCGAGCTTAATTGCGAGTGATGTGGAGACGGGTTGACCTGGAGGGTGCCCGCGAGATAATTACGAGGCGTGGCTGGGCATTCTTAGCCCTTGCCGCAAGTCCTCGAGACGGGGCGACGGGTCACATCTTTCGTGAGTCTCTGCTTGTTACCGCGCGTTCCTAATCCACTACGATTTGGATATTTGATCCGAGGGGCCTTTGGCCTGATAGCACTAACCATCACGTGGGCATAGTATGGGCGTTCTGCGTCGTATGCATCATCCGAAGCTTAATAGACGTCAGCGACTGAGCGGCGTGCCGGGTTGGACTGGTAAGCTTCTACCTTTTAAGGAGGTAGCTAGGTCTGCTCACCAGCCGCCCACGCAACGTGCAGGAGTTCCCGGGGCGATGGCCCATGACCCCTGGGGGCATAAGTTTAGTCCGGCATGCCTGACCTCTCTATTAAGCCTAGGTCGGGTTGCGGCGTATTGTTCGGCCGAGGCCGAGCATGACCCAGGAAAGTGTGTCCGGCCGGAGTTAATCGAGTGTGGTGGGTAAGTTGGTGCACCCCTGCAGGGAAGAAAACATCTATCGATAGCCTGTCCTACGGTAACGGACACTTGGAGTTATATCCCGATCGATACAACTAGAACTGGATACTTGAGATGAGACATGGATATGAGGTGATAACAGGATATTATGGCTCTGGGATTGCTTTCTCGCAGGGAGTCGAGAAAGGATCTCTGGCCGAGGTTGATAACACTACTACTACTTTAGTTATGCTACTCTACTCCCTCCTGTTGCTGCAAGATGGTGGTTCCCAGAAGATGCTAGTCTTTGATAGGCTAGGCTTTCCCCTTCTCTTCTAGCATTCTGCAGTCAAGTCCACAGATACAACCCTTTTCATTAATACCGATGCATATGTAGTGTAGATCCTTGCTTGCGAGTACTTTGGATGAGTACTCACGGTTGCTTTGCTTCCCCTTTTCCCCCTTTCTTCTTCTTTCTGGTTGATGCAACCAGATGGTGGAGCCCAGGATCTAGACGACACCACCGATGACTACTACTACCCCGAGGGTGCTTACTACTACGTGGAGACCGCCGACGGTCAGGAGTAGTTAGGAGGCTCCCAGGCAGGAGGCCTTGCCTTTTCGATCGTTGTTGTTTTTGTGCTAGCCTTCTTAAGGCAAACTTGTCTAACTTATGTCTGTACTCAGATATTGTTGCTTCCGCTGACTCTTGAGTATTCGAGCTTATGTATTCGAGCCCTCGAGGCCCCTGGCTTGTAATATAAAGCTTGTATTATTCCAATTTGTGTCTAGAGTTGTGTTTTGATATCTTCCCGTGAGTCCTTGATCTTGATCGTACACATTTGCGTGTATGATTAGTGTATGATTGAATCGAGGGCATCACAAGTTGGTATCAGAGCCGACTGCCTGTAGGTAGCCCCCTTTCCAATTCCTTGGCCGAAGTTGAGTCTAGTCACTGAAAAACTTTTACTAACATTGGCTGTGTGGCTTACGGGCCCACGTCGCCATTGGGTGGTATTAGGATCTTTTACTCCTCATCTATAGTCTGGGACTCTGATCTCTCTTCCATTCGGGTTAAACGAATTTACTAACTCTAACATTAGGATCCCGTGGCCACATTCACCCCAAAGTTGGATAAGCCATAGCTATTCCTTAGAATAGTATTTTGAGTAGTGCACACACTGTCGTGTTGACTACTAAGTGGTATCCATCGTACCTCTTTCTTTATGCATGTTTCATCATGAATGATCCTTGTCTTTGCAAATGCTCAATGCTAAACTATCCCCTGTTACATGTTAGCAGGATGGTTAGACCCGCTGGTCATGGTCGTGGTGCCAACGATCCACCACCGCCCGAATTCTTTGCCGGAATGATGCAACAATTTGAGCTGAACCGCCAGTTCATGGAAGGAATGATGTCTCAGTTTCCTCGTCCGAATATGAATCAACAACCAACCCCAGTAACTCTGCAGGACTTCATGCGCCTCAACCCAACTATCTACCACAGCTCAACTCAACCCCTTGATGCTGATGATTGGCTCCGCGACATCACGTATGAAATGGAGTCTGCTAGTGTTGCCCCTGCCAGCTATGTCACCTTCGCATCCTTCTTCCTCAAGGGTCCTGCTGCTCAATGGTGGGACAGCCACAGGCGTACCCTACCTGCTGGAACGGTCATCACTTGGCCAGATTTCCAAGCTGCCTTCCGTGCCCGCTTCATTCCTCAGGGAATCATGGACAGGAAGAAGCGAGATTTCCGTAAGCTCACCCAAGGCAACAAGTCTGTAGATGCTTATCAACGGGAATTTCTGGACTTGTCACGTTATGCTGAAGAAGACATTGCAACTGATGCTCGTAAGCAAGAGAAGTTTCGTGATGGACTTCACCCTGATATCATGGTAGCACTGCTCGTTCATGACTTTGCCGACTTCGCCACCTTGGTGAATAAGGCTATTCAGGTTGAGACTAGTCTTCAGGAACACCAGGGATCCCTCAGGCGCAGCCGTGACACTGGCTCATCTTCGGGCCCGTCAGCGCAGAAGTGTCGGATATGGATCCCCTACAGCATGTATCGTCCAACTGCACCTGCACCAAGACAGTCTTATGCTGCACCTCGTCTTCCCCCTCCACCGCAGAGACAGCCTCTTCGAACTGTACCACCTCGAGCCCCTGCTCCCGATCCCAATGATGGTCTGTGCTTCAGATGTGGCCGCCCAGGCCACCTTGCTAAAGAGTGCAATCAGAAAAAGAGCCAGCTGGCTCTACCTTCAACTGGTCATAGCAATCAGCCCCATAACAACAATGCCAGACCTTATGGTCGTGGTCAGGCTAATCATGTTGATATGAATGAAGCTCAAGGCCAGCCTGCCACTGTGATGGGTACTCTTCTCGTTAATTCAGTACCGGCTTCTGTTTTATTCGATTTAGGAGCATCGCATTCATTCATGTCAGAAAATTTTGCATACGCACACGACATTCGATGCAAGCCCATGAACACTCCGATAGTGGTACGCACCCCTGCGGGTCAGTGTCGAACTACCATGATTGGTCGCGACGTCCCCATTGAAATTGAAGGGTTGGAATTCCTTGTTTCTCCCATTATTCTGGAGTCTTCCAATATTGACCTCATTCTGGGAATGGAATGGTTGAAAGCGCATATTGCCTCTATCGTTTGCGCCACCAAGGTCGTTCACCTCCTACATCCTTCCGATGAGATAGTAACCTACCATGCTCAGCTTGTTCAAAACGCTGAAGCACGACTTTATGCTTTGAATGCGTTGAACGCAACACCTCTTGAGGGAATTGAAAAGATTCCAGTCGTTCGCGACTTCCAAGACGTATTTCCAGAAGAACTTCCAGGAATACCCCCTGCCCGGGCTGTCGAGTTCGTCATCAACTTGAAACCAGGCACCGTTCCTATTGCCAAACGACCCTACAAGATGCCACCTCATGAACTCCTTGAACTTAAGGAGGAAATCAACAAATCTCTTTGCAAGGGTTTCATTCGTCCAAGTTCCTCTGCTTGGGGAGCACCTTCTCTCTTCGTCAAGAAGAAGGACGGAACGAACCGTTTGGTCCAAGACTACAGTCCTATCAACCAAGCTACAATTCAGAACAAATATCCCCTTCCTCGGATCAATGATCTGTATGATCAACTGGCTGGTTCATCGATATTCTCTAAACTCGACTTGAGGTTGGGTTACCACCAGATCCGTGTTCGTGAAGAGGATATTCCAAAGACCGCATTCGTCACTCGTTATGGTTCTTACGAGTACACCGTCATGTCTTTCAGCTTGACCAATGTGCCAGCCACATTCTCTCGTCTGATGAACTACATATTCATGGATTACCTCGACAAGTTCGTCATAGTCTATCTGGATGATATCCTGGTATATTCGAAGAACAAAGAAGAACATGCTGAACATCTTCGACTTGTTCTAGAGAAGCTTCGAGAGCATCAACTTTATGCCAAGTATTCCAAGTGTGAATTCTGGTTACCCGAAGTCACCTACCTTGGTCATGTCATCTCCAAGGATGGTATTGCCGTCAACCCAGAGCGCATTCAGGCTATTCTTGACTGGACCCCTTCGAAGACTGTCAAGCAAGTCAGAAGCTTTCTCGGACTTGCCAGTTATTGCCGCCGTTCCGTCGAGAACTTCTCCAAGATTGCCAAGCCACTGACCAATCTGCTTCACAAGGGCGTTAAGTTCGATTGGACAGACAAATGTCAGGAAAGTTTCCAGGCACTCAAGGACAACCTGACTTCGGCCCCAGTGCTTGCTCCCCCTGATTCTCGCAAGGACTTCGTCATCTATTGCGATGCTTCACGTCAAGGATTAGGTTGTGTCCTAATGCAAGAGCGCAAAGTAATTGTGTATGCCTCCCGTCAAGTGCATCCTCATGAAGAGAACTACCCAGTTCATGATCTCGAGCTTGCTGCGGTTATCTTTGCACTGAAGCTATGGCGACAGTACCTTCTCGGTAATCGTTGTGAGATCTTCACTGATCATCAGAGTCTGAAGTACCTGTTTACTCAGCCAGATCTGAACCTCCGTCAGCAGCGGTGGATGGAAGCTATTGCTGACTACAACTATGGTATATCTTATACCCCTGGCAAGGCTAATGTAATGCCGATGCCCTGAGTCGTAAGTCTTATTGCAACAATCACATGGTCTTCAAAGCTCAACCCCGCCTTTATGAAGAGCTATGCAAGCTGAACCTTCAACTAGTTCCACAGGGTTCTCTGAATAACCTTGTCTTGGAACCAACTCTTCTGAAAGCAATCAAGTCTGCTCAAGTCAAAGATGCACATGTTGATCTGATGAAAAAGGATCTTGCATTAGAGAAATCCAGAGATTTCTCACTTGGTGAAGATGGAACCTTATACTTCAGAGATCGCATTGTAGTACCCCGGTTAGAGCTTATGGCAGAGAAGGTGATGAAAGAAGCGCATGACACCCCTCTCTCTATTCATCCGGGAAGTACCAAGATGTATCTAGACAACCGTCAGAAGTACTGGTGGTCTAATATGAAGCAAGACATTGCTCGATATATTGAAGAATGTGACGTTTGTCGTCGCGTCAAAGCAGAACATCAGAAACCGGCTGGACTTCTACAACCGCTTCCGATTCCTGAATGGAAGTGGGATAAGATCCAAATGGACTTCGTCACTGGCCTTCCCAAGTCTCAGAAAGGTAACGATGCTATCTTTGTCGTCATCGACCAATTCTCGAAGGTTGCTCACTTTCTGCCAGTCAAGGAGACTATCACTGCTAGTCAATTAGCAAACTTGTATATCTCCCGAATTGTGTCACTCCACGGCATTCCGAAGGAGATCAATTCAGATCACGGTAGTATATTCACTTCGAAGTTCTGGGATAGTTTCCAAGAGGCAATGGGAACTCATATTACCTGGAGCACTGCTTATCATCCCCAATCCCAAGGCCAAGTCGAGCGAGTCAATCAAATTCTTGAAGACATGCTTCGAGCTTGTGTTATTTCTTTCGGCAAGAAGTGAGAAGAATCTCTCCCTTATGTGGAGTTCTCTTATAACAACAGCTATCAAGCCAGCTTGAAGATGGCACCCTTCAAAGTGCTTTATGGACGTAAGTGTCGAACCCCTCTGAATTGGTCAGAAACTGGGGAACGGACGCTCATTGGTCCAGACATTATTCAACAAGCTGAAGAGCAGGTTCGCATTGTCCGGGATAATCTCAAGGTGGCCCAGTCCCGCGAGAAGAGCAATTATGATCGTAAACACTGGGGGTTCAACTTATCAACCTGGTGAACAAGCTTATTTGCGTGTCACTCCTTTGAGAGGCACTCATCGGTTTGGAGTCAAGGGCAAGCTAGCTCCGCGCTACATTGGTCATTTCCGCATTCTGGCCCGTCATGGGCTGGTGGCTTATCAACTTGAGTTGCCACCTCAATTCTCTCACATCCATGACGTCTTCCATGTGTCACAACTTCGTCGTTGCTTCAAGGATCTGGAACATGAAGTGGATCCGGAATTGATTGAAGTTCAAGATGATCTCACATACAAAGAGCATCCGATCCGCATCCTTGAAGAAGCTAAACGTCGAACCCGCCAGAAGGTTACCAAGTTCCTCAAGGTGCAATGGTCTAATCATACTAAAGATGAAGCCACTTGGGAACGTGAAGATAACCTCCGGGCTGAATACCCCGACCTGTTCCCTTCTACCTCTTAATTCTCGGGACGAGAATTTCTTTTAGAGGAGGAGAGTTGTAACACCCCGGTGTAATGATGCTACAGTAAACCCAGAGATCAAGCTAATCATTTTGCTATAACAGCGCTTGGTCACTTTAATCAATATTCCATTTCAAATTCCAGTTGAATTCAATTTGAATTTATGTGTGAAATTCAAAAATGCTCAGACATGAAAACTAAAATGTTCATCATGTGAAACATATTCTTCTGGTAATATTGGTGGTGAACCAACATTTTTGCAAAATGTCTAAGTGGCCTAAAATAGCTAAAACAGAAAAGCTTAAAAATTAAAAGAAATGAAAAAGGGAAAACAAGGAGAAAAAGGAAAAGGGCCAGAGCCCCTGGCCTCCCAGTGAGCTTCGGCCCACCCGAGCCAACTGGCCCAGCTGGTCCGGCCCAGCCCCTCCCCGGGTCGCCTTCTCCCCCTGTTCCCCCGACCGGGGTCGCAACAGGGGCGAGCCCCGCCGGACCGCCTCGACGGCGACTCCCCGGAGAGGATAAGGTCGACCCCTCCCCTCGACGCCTCGACCTCCTCCCCACCTACCTCCACTCACCTGTCTCGCCTCCCAGGTCCACCCCGCTCTCCCCCCTCTCTGTCTCGGCCACTCACCTCACCCGAGCGTCGTCGACGCCATGGTCGCGCCATAGCCACGGCCACCTTCTTCCCCGCACCGCGCCTCCCTGTCCATACTCTCCGTCGGCGTCGTCTATGCCGCCTACGCCAAGCGCCTGGAGCCGGGGAGCAACGGAGCGCCCGCATCGCCGTCTTCTTCCTCCTTGGCCAGGCAGACTCCGTCGGTGATTCGCTCCGGCGAGCTCTACCCCAAGCCCGCTTTGCTCACCTGCAGGTCACGGTGAGCCCATGCCTTCTTCCCCCCCCCCCCCCCGCCCTTCTCGTCGACGACCGTACCCCGTAGCTCGCCGCTTCTACTGTGGCCGAACACAACGCCACCGTCGAGCTCCTCGTCGTGGCCACGCTCGCCGATGAGCTCGTCCGAGCTCGCAGTCGTGCTCAGCACGCGCATAGGGCCCCGTAACGCTAGCTAGCTTGCTCCGCCGTGCTGTGTAATGCCGGATCCGCCTATGCCCGAACTCCGGCGCCGCCTCCGCCGCTCGTCGGCGTTGTTCCGGTCATCCCCGAGACCAACCCATAGCTCCATGCGACGCGCGACGTCGCTAGCTCTCGAATGGGAGTAGCCACACCCGTTTTGGGCCACCGAGGCGAAATCCTGAGGCTCGCCGGCGCCCTCCGCCGCGTTTTGGCTCACCGGAGCCAACTCCGACGCCGGCGTCCAACGTGGCCGACCTGGGGCCACCCCCTGGGTCGCTGCCAGCGGGCCCCACGGGCCCCGTTGACTGGGTTGACCCAGTCAATGTGCTGACTGGGCAGCCCAATGGCGCTGACATGCGGGCCCCACCACATAATTATTTTACCTAAAACATTTTTATAATTAAAATCAATTAGTTAGAAAAATGAGGCACTAATAGGTGGGGTCCAGTAGTTAACTAACCTAATTTTAGTTAGTTTAAACTTCTGTTAGTCCACTGTCTATGACAGGTAGGACCCACTGGTCAGTTTGACCTAGTCAGCCGCTATGTTGACTGCTGAGGTCATCATCACGTCATGCTGACGTCATATTCCTTTTCTGTTATTATAAATAAATCTAGAAAATGGTTTAACCTTTGAAAATTCATAGAAAATAAACCGTACCTCGGATGAAAATGTTTTCTATATGAAAGTTGCTCAGAAAAATCCAACGAATCCGAATACGCGGTCCATTCATCAGTCAGATGCCTCTAACTATCTGAACATGGAACATTCCCCCTCCGGTCATCTGTCTGACACAGGTCCAGAACCAGGAAAACATTCCCGGTTGAATTCCCCCTTCACCTATATCATGTAGCCTTACGTTAGGTCACACCCGGCACCGCATATTGCCATGTTATGCTTTGTGATGCTTTGTCTGCTTTATATTTACTGTTTCTTCCCCCTCTTCTCTCCGGTAGACCCCGAGACTGATGCCGCCCCTGTGATCGACTAGGTCGACGATGACCCCTCCTTGCGAGAGCAACCAGGCAAGCCCCCCCTTTGATCATCCCGATATCGCCCATTCCATTCTCTCATGCTTGCATTAGATTTTGCTACTGTTATTGTTTGCTCCTATTCTGATGCATAGCCTGCTTTTGTAACCTGCTTATTGTTACCTACCTGCTTATCCTAAACTGCTTAGTATAGGTTGGTTAGTGATCCATCAGTGACCCCCACCTTGTCCTTGTTGCCCCGCTTCATCATTGAAGACCCGATCAACGGGATCGAAGACCAGGCCCCGGCACCGCACATCACTTTCCCCTTAGTTGCTCGACACTACTGGGTTACTATCGAGTGCTGAGGGTGAGACCTCTACAACACTTCTGATGTTAACCCTGTAGTGTAGCTATTCGGTCGTGGCCATCGAGGGTGATTCCGCCTTAACCACTTCCGATACGACTCTGTCGTGCAACCCCTCAAGTGTGAACCTCGGGGGTGGTTCCTCTTACGTTCACCTTGATGATTACATCGGGTGGAATTCACCGGGGGTGATTCCTCGGGTTTTCCCCTTGATGTTTGGACACACAGTTACTATGGTTACTATGACTTTACACTGAACCATGTTACTAAAGATGGGTCGCCCCTGAGGGGTACCCGCGCGAGCTTAATTGCGAGTGATGTGGAGACGGGTTGACCTGGAGGGTGCCCGCGAGATAATTACGAGGCGTGGTTGGGCATTCTTATCTCTGATATTACTATTCATCCAACCTAACTTTAAGGGGCATCCTACAGAATGGTCTGCTAGAATCATACTCGTCTATTAGGAAGAGAGGTGTGAGACAATGCGTGAGAGACAGGCGTAAAGATAATGTGCGTACATGAGACACGTAGGCATGTCCATGTATATAGAAAGGGTCGATGAGGATTGTGCGTGTGTATGTTTGCGAGAGGAAGAGTGCTTGTGATAAAGGTTAGTGAAAACAGTTGTAAATGGTTACGAGAGGGAGGGAGGGTTATATCTAGAGCATGTGTGCGAGAAAGACACCTCGGGAGAGAGTGTGTGAGCATGTGTGAGAGACCACCGATGGAGAGTGAAACTACACGTAAAAGACTGCTCTACACATTGATTAAAGATATAAATTGTATCCAAATATTAGGATGGGATCATGATATTTGCAATTCGCGTAAGGAGCGGTCATTGATCCATCAGACATCTAGATTCTATCGAATTTGAGCATGTCTATGTTATTATTCGACACAATTGATCCACATAGTTAGTATTTTGAACTCCAGACAATGCATCGCTTTAGCAATCGAATATAAACGCGAGTATAGTTCATGTTGTGTGTGTAAAGCACATTATACATACGAAAGTTACACAATGGACATTATAAATAGCTACCTATGAACTAGCATACATTTGAATTCAACTTAAGGTGGTTTAAAAAATCGAATTCAACATGGAGTCCATTCAATTATTTGAATTTGATATCATGGCATTTGTAAACCATACCTAAATTATGGGGGCACCAATCTTTGCTCTGATTTTGTACATAATAGCATATCTCGTGTACAAAATAGATTCAAATTTAGCTCCTCCGTTCCAAAATGATCGTAGTTATAGGATTTTCAAGTGTCAAAATTTCAAAAAGAAGCGGATAATTTAATGAGGCTTTGAAACATACAAGGTCAAATATAACATTTTCTATTTAGGTCAATCCTCATAGTTCAAGAGTACTCTAAACGTGAATGCTTGTGTTTCAAAATTTTGAACGAAGCGCCAAAAGATCCTCTACTCGCCCGAAACCGCGTGAGACCAATGTTTGGTAGTACAAGGAAATTACTTTTCTAATAACTCCGACCCGTGAAACCTACCGGCCCGACGTCCAAAGGTCTAAACCGGGGTAGGTTTGTAGCTTCATCTAGACGCCACGCAACCGCATCCGAAAAACATTCATACACAATGGCCGCCTAAGCACACATGCGCGCGGCCGAAATCGCTCCCGCCCACTATTTGGGACACCTGGGATTACCATCTTACCCCCGACCCGCAATAGGTCCGAAATTTAAGAGGGGGGCAAAGTTTGTACTTTCCCCAAATTTCAAACAAGCGCGTCCCATCTTCTGTTCAAAAAAGCCAAAAACAAGCGCGTCCCAGACCGAAACATGGTTCCCCCCCCACCCGTCCGATTCCCCATTCGTACTCCGTGGGCGCCAAAACTACCTCTCCACCAGCCGCGAAACCCCGGCGTCCTTCGTCCGCCACCCCATCCCACCCATCAACTGCCTCCCTCCTCCATCATGCCGGAGCCGATACCCCGACGTCGTCGTCCACCGCAACGCCCTCCACGGCTAGTAGTTGAAGCCGAGGCCGAGCCGTCCGTACCCGAGCCAGTTCAACCACGTCATCCTGCGCCTCACCGCTGTCGCTCCAACTTCGCCACCCTCCACCGCACCGGAGCTGTTCCGCTACACCGTCCTTCGCCGCCTCGGATCTGCTTCCCCTCCGCCGACATACGGCCACGGCAACACAGTCAACAATTTGGCCATGGGTTTGTCCAAGCCTGCACCCTCCAGAACATCGGTTTCCCCGGTAAAAAGAAGAAGATCGGCGCGACATGTGGAGGTGACCACACCGGCAACCGAAAAAGGTACTCCTCTTCCCTTATTCGTGCAAATCTTACATCTTTGCTTGCACGGTATTCATCCCAGAGAAGACACTAGTTGACCGCTTCTTCTTGATACTAGATGTTCCTAGTAACTCGCAATGCACAATGTTTCTCCTCATATACTATTTCACCTTAGCTAGAGGTCCGTCGCCCCCCTGAATTTCAATTTCTGGCCAGTTGATTCCCAATTAACGGAAGCATTCCCCGGCTTAACAGGAGCTAGTACGCCTATTACGCCGGGGAAGCAGCGCCTTGGTGTTTATCTTAGGGGCGTGTGCGGCCTAGAGCTACTGGCGCCCGATCTGGAGGTCGGCCAGGATTAAAGGGATGGCCTGGGGGCGCTGCCAAGCACGGCGGTGGTGTGAGGTCGATGGGAGGGCGGGGCGGCGGAGGCAGGGGTCTGGGCCGGTGGTCGCTGGCGGTTCGAGAAAGATCGTCAACAGTGACTGGCGGGAGGTAAACGAAGGCCATCTGCCCGTTCCTTATAGATCGGACGGTTCATTAAAAAATCGACTGACCTATTTATTTTCAGTCGACTGTTATCTTAGATATGACCACATGTGGTGGTGTGCTGGAGGAGTACCTGCATTTCCTGTGCTCATATATTACAAAATTGTACGGAGTAGAATCTAATTTTGTTTGCCATGCAATGTTGTAGAGCTATCATATGTCTCCTGTCATTTATTTTTCAGCCACCTGCTATCTGCTACTTTTACAGTGCACTAGTTCTGCACACACTTCACCCTTACTCTCATTATTGTGTTTTTATGCAAGGGTATTTCAGACTCTGTTGCCATGAGAGAAGCCAAAAAGAAAAGAGAGAAGTGCTCCAGCTTCGTGTGCGGGTAGGCAAGACACGTTACATCGCTATAAAGGGTGCAGTGTCAGCAGATGGAGACGGTAAACGTAGCTCTGGAGTTGATGACCTCGCTCGCAATGAACCACCATCCCAGGTGCTTGCTTTAACTTCGCGGTGTCATATGTGGTTGCATGTTCCATATGGTGTCTAGCCTGTATTCGAAAGGTCGAAGTCGGTAAGATAAGGAAAGATATTTTTTACATGAACCACCATCCCGTGAGCACCAGAAGACAAATAGCTAGTCAGGGCACTGGCCGAGCCAGTGACAAGCCCAGCAAAGATAGGCATCACCTGGAAGCCAACTAAAAAGCTGCGATGGTGGCGAAGCAGCCCGCCTCCCACCAGGCTCTCAGTTCCTAGATGATCATGCTCACCACTCCAGCCGGATGTCTAGCTTGTATTGCTTCCAATTTGGTTAAATTGCATCTGCTTAGCTTACACATTATACCTTTGAATATGACATGCCTTTCTGTTTTTTGTACATACTAGTACATCTGTGTATTAACCATGTTCTTACATCAAACTAATGTTCTTGTGTATCCCTCATCAATCACTTATGACGAGGCAGGCAGGCAAGGGGACTACTCCTCATTTAAAGAATGCAGCGTCAGCCTCCCGACATGATTCTCAAGAAACAGAAATGCTAGATGAAGATAGTGAACGTTGCTCTGTAGTTGATTACAGCATTTCCCCTACACTAGCATCGCAGGTGCTTGCTCTAACTTGGCAGTGTGATATGTGGTTGCATGTTGCATATGGTGTCTAGATTGTAATTCTTCCAATCTGGTTAAACTGCATGTGCTAGTCTGCTTAGCTTATACATTATACCTGTTAATGTGACATGCCTTCCTGTATTTAGTACATAGTACATCTGTCTATTAAGAATGTCCTTACATAAAACTATTGTTTTTTTGTATCCCGCATCAATCGACATGACGAGACACCTTTAGTATATGCAGTGCGATATTAGTTGCATCTTTCATATGATTTATAGCATGCGCTGCTTCTAATTTGTTGAAATTCCATTTATGATGGGACGCTTTTAACTTGGCAGAGTCATATCGGTTGCATCTTTCATGTGGTGTCTAGCTTGCATTGCTTCTTATTTGCTGGAATGGTTTCTACTTAGTTTACACAAACAGTTGTGAACATGCCATGTCGTCCTGTTTTTGTACATATTCCATCCTGGTATCATGTGTTTGCCTTACATCAAAGTAGTGATTGTCAGTATCATGCATGAATGAGTTCTGAAGAGAGAATTTTATTGCTTTTTCTTGTCGGTTTTACTTGACAATTCAAAATCAATAAAGCAGAAGGAAGTTAGCAAGGCAGCGGATAAAGGTGCTCCTTCCGAACGGAGGGCCTCTACAGTTTCTACTCCTCCACATCCCCAAGATGGTTTCCAAGACAACACATGCATAGACACTCAACAAAGCTGTGTTTATGATGAACACGTCTCCCCTAGTGCAGCATCACCGGTGCTCCCTCTAACTTGGCATTGTTATATGTGGTTGCATGTTATGTGTGATGTCTAGCTTGTATTGCTTCTAATTTTGTTGAATTCCATCTGCTTACTTTACACATTATACTTGAATAAGACACGTGTTCCTGTTTCTAGAACATACAATATATGTCTATCACACCATGTTCTTACATCAAATTACTACTGTTGTGTAACCTGCAACAATCACTTATCATAAGACACGTTTGACTTCGGAGTGTGATATAGGTTACATCTCACATTCTTTTCTAGCTTGTACTACTAATTTGTTGAAATGGCACTTATGACGAGACAGTTTTAACTTGGTAGAGTGATATTCGTTGCATCTTTCATATGGTGTCTAGCTTTCATTGCTTCTAATTTGTTGAAATGCCTTCTCCTTAGTTTACACATCATAAGCTGTGAATATGCAATGCTGTGAATATGCAATGGCACTAATGACGAGAGACCTCTAACATGGTAGTGTGATGTTGTTTGCATCTTGCATATGATTTATTTCTTGTACTGCTTCACATTTGTTTAAATGCCATTTATGATGAGACACTGTTAACTTGGCAGAGCGATATTTGTAGCATCTTTCATATGGTGTCTACCTTCCATTGCATTGCTTCTAATTTGGTGAAATGTCTTCTTCTTAGTTTACACATCATAGTTCTGGTTATCTCTTCCGTCCTGTTTTTCATACATATTACATCCTCCTATCATGTGGTTGTCTAACATCAAAGTTCAGTTCGTCTGCATCACGCATCAATTTGTTCTGAATAACTAAATTGTTATTCATTTTTCTTGTCGGCTTGACTTAACATGGCACAGAGAAAGAGGAAGAAACACAGAATGGCAGGGAATGAGAAGCGGATGAATCCTGCAGATTCTGCTGGTACTGATGGTGCAATAGAAGGTCAAAGTCCAGCGGAAAATTCTACAAACACGGCATCCCATGCTACACGAGTTGCAAAAAAGCCAAACAGAAACAAATAGCTGCCACCAAACAAGCAGAGACAACCCTAGTTCTTGCAACACCTACCACAGTACTACCAGCTGCATGACTTACTCGTGCATCAACTGAGCTAGCAGCACGTTCCCAAGCTCCCTTGCCACCTGACACTACTTCCCAAGCACTCTTGACACAAGACGAGTTTGCAATATCAGATGAACCTTGTGAGCTTCAACAGTAAGAAGGTAGTTGCTGGAGTCAAGTTACAGTTGCATGCTTCTTTATATGTAGTCCCACAGTTTGATGTACACTAACACTTCCTATGTTCGTTGTTGGACTAGCACCTAGGCGCCAGAGGAAACAAACATCAGGGATAATGCTCGATAGGTTAACTAAATCTAGAGGAGGAAGAATGGAGGTCCGTTTTGAGGCAGGTTTAAAAAGGCCACGTGATGCTACAGAGTCAGCCAAGTTAGTATCAGAGGCAGCGGTTGCCGTTAGGTGTCATGTATGTATCCTCCCAACATGGATTCAGTACAGGAATGACAAAGACGAAACCCAGTTCAACACCTTCCTCGACCATTTATCTGTAAGTATGGTTATGTATGGAAACTAGTAATATCGTCTTGCTCTGTCCCATACTTTCTAGGTTACTCATAATGAGACTCCCATAATTTTCAACATATGAGGTTCAAGTTGGATAGCCAAGATGATGCAACCAGACAAGCTTGCACCCATGTTTTCAAGTCTGCTCTGCGACAGTATCGGTATAACTTGAGGAAAACTCACTTTGAAGGCAAGGCTAACAGTGAACTTTCCCAAACATCTCCAGTGGAAAATATATCGGATGAAGACTGGAGGGGCCTTATTAAACACTGGTCTGATCCGAAGTATCAGGTACATTATATATATGTGATCAGATCACATGTTGAAGTCCTATTTATGCATGTGCCACACAAATCTATCTTCTTGTAGGTGAACTGTTCAAAGAACAAGGCCAACCGTACGAAAGTGAAATTCCAACAGACGACAGGATCTCGTAGCTATATTGCACACTGCGAGGCTCTTGTAATTAGCTGTTGTTTCACTCTTTTCGCTGTACCATGTTATCATATCTATATTGACTTGTTCGAAATGCAGAGGAAAGCCCGCAAGGACCAAAAAGTACCTGAACCAAATGCTGTGGAAATCTTCAAGGACTGTCACACCAGCAAGAAGAAGGGCATGACTACACCAGTCAAAGCCGCTGTTGTAAGTCCTTAATCCTCATGCCTTTTAACTACTACTTACTCTGACTTGTGCCTTGAACTGCATGGTTTGCAGCCAATGTTTATTACTCTTTTCAATTTTATATACAATTGTCTTAGCGTATCATTGCACCTTACAAGGTTTAAAAGAGAGGAGTGATGTTCCTTTGATCTTGACCCGTAATCTAGTTTCGTGTTGGACTTGCCCACACAACGTTACAATTGCCTGTTTGTCTGTTCTCAGTTGTTTTGTGATATGAATGATGTCATACTATGCTTACCGTATTATAAACTTCGTCTCTTTATCCTTAGCCCTCAATACAATGTGAAGAAATAGACAATACATTAGCGATGGTACATGGTCATATGTTTGGAACCTGGTTTTATTATGTACTTTGCAATAAAATACAACTAATATTTTACATGGGTTCACTAGAATAAGTTCTATATATAGACCAAAGCTATTTTGTTTGGTTTTGCTGCCTCCTTAATATCTTCTGTTCTGGTACTACTAATGTAAAACCTCAACTTTTCAGCGAGCTATGGAAAAAATGGTGGAACCGCCACCTTCTGAAGGTGGCGAGGCAACTATAACCACAATGTCAGCTCTTGCTGCAGTGGGTCAGTACCTGTCCACTAACAATGCCAAAAGCACGTTCCTGCGTAATACTGGGTTGCTTGTTAAGGCAATATCATCCAAACTGCCTCATGATCAAGATATGCAAGCTCAAAGCAATGTTGTATTTGCGCTCTAGACACTAGTCCATTCCCTAACAAAGACCCTTTGTGAAACAAGGAGAAACATTGCTCAATGTCGTCAAGATATGCATGGTTTTGAAACCAGACTATAAGACATTTGCTATGTTGCTCAGGAGCCTAGGAGAAATGAAGGCGAGGGTTATGGTGCTCCATTGGACAATACAGCATGAAAATGTAACAGTCAGGTCAAATGAACTGAGCTTCTGAACTTCTGGTGGTGCATTTATCTGCTAGACTGTTAAGTTTTATGCCAACCTTCCTTTTGTTATATAGTTGTAATTTGTTTTGGTGCGATACAAAATTTATTCTTAACGTGCAGCCACCGGCTGAAGAAAACAGCAAGCCATTTTTGTATAGTGTAGGGTGTTCCCTATATTTGCACTGGTGGCGATCTTTGATGCCGAGTGGATGTAATCTGTGCAATCGCCTTAATAGCCTAGCGTTAGTTTCGGCCTTATTTATTTCCTGGTCTTCTTTTCCCTGGTTTGCTAGTGGCCGCAACTACCATGGGCCATATACGGGCCGTAGGATCCATGGGTCTCCTACGGGCCATTGATAAATGGGCCTATAATCGGTGGGCCTCGGGTCGTCGGATAAATGGGTCCACATGGGCCGTAATCGGGCGTAATTGGTATCGGCCTAGCACGGTAACAGGCCGTTAACAGGCCGTAGGACAGCAAAGGCTTAATTCTGTCACAGGCATAACGGGTCGTTAATGGGCCAGAATATAGGACGGGCTAGAAACGGCGCAACGGGTTAACAGGCCAGAAACGGGCCGACTCTTGCCATGGGCCGAATTTGGCCCATTAGGGTAACAGGCCAGTAACGGGCCGACTCTTGCCATGGGCCAAATTTGGCCCATTAGGGGAACATGCCAGTAATGGGCCGACTCTTGCCATGGGCCGAATTTGGCCCATTAGGGGAACAAGCCAGTAACGGGCCGGAAGTAATCGAGGGCGGAAAAGGAGCCCAAGAACGTATGGGCCGTCAATAGGCCAAAAGCTAACACGGGCTGGAAACGGCCCATGTAAATCACGGGCCGTTAACGGGTATAAAGAAAATTACTGTTCATTATGGGCTAGAGTCACCGTGGGCCTGTAAAGGGCCGAAAGATACGAAGGCCTCATATGGGCCGAAAGACGTCGTGGGCCATACATGGGCCAAAAGTGAAATGTACTGGTGTTATATTCGACGGCCCACATGACGTTGTTGGGCCGATTTCCTTTAGGGCCTAACGGGCCGTGAGTTAACGGGCCGTAAAATGGGCTATTTGCGAAGAGACCGTTAACAGGCTTTTCATGGGCCAGCCCGTTAACTTTTGACCAAGTCAAATGGGCCGGCTTTGTAAGCTAAATGGGACAGTGGTGAGCCATGGCACGTGTGGACATATCATAGGCGCCTATCTGGCCCACTGACGAGCTGACACGTGTTTCGTCCGGCCAATAAGAATTTTACACGTCGAAATTTCCCATTGGTCGGGGCTGTTAATGGGTTATCGGATCCAAAACCCGACCCGATAGCTTAACGGCGTTCATTACGGTGGATGCCACGTGTCGGTCACCCTTGACGAAAGCACTTCTGTGACACGCGATTTATCGTCATGGAAGTGGACACTTCCATGATGATAATTTTGGTAATGTCATGGAACACTTCTACGACAGCACAGGTATGACTATCTTGATTCTGTCATAAAATCGTCATGGATGTACATGCATGACAAAAAACGCGACCTACTGTGACAAACACGTATCATCACGGAAGTGTATTTTTTGTAGTGCACAATCGCCAATGGCACCGGTCCGTCGTCGTCGCTCAGCCACTCCGTCGTCATCAGAGGACAGCTCCAGCTGGGAGGCTACACCACGGCGGCGGCACAGTCCCCGGCATAGTGTAGTGCGTGTGGCGTCCCTGTTGGGTGTGCGCGGAACAGCCACCACACGCTCCGCCACCGCTGCCCGTCGGCAGCTGTTGCCGGCCGCCGTTGCCGCCACACCACCGTCGAAAGCCAGGGACATCTCCCGCTCCGCCGCCGCGGCCCGAAGGCGGGAGGTGGCCGTCGTGGCCACCACCCCACTGCCGGCCACCATGGCCATCACCCGCTCCGCCACCGCGGCCTGGAGGCGGGAGGTGGTGGTCGTGGCCGCCACCCCATCTTCGGCCACCGTGGCCGCCAGCCCACCATCGACCGCTGGGATCATCACCCGCTTCACCACCGCCGCTCGAAGGAGGGAGGTGGAGGCCCGCACGTGCGACAGCGACCTTGCGCGCTACATCG
The DNA here is from genome assembly GCF_002575655.3 of Aegilops tauschii subsp. strangulata. Classification (NCBI taxonomy): domain Eukaryota; kingdom Viridiplantae; phylum Streptophyta; class Magnoliopsida; order Poales; family Poaceae; genus Aegilops; species Aegilops tauschii. Next base: position 442,104,196 of record NC_053036.3, read on the forward strand.
AGTTCCTGCGGGAGGAGGAGGAGCGCCTCGTCGAGCACGCAAAGAGCCTTACCGTAGCCGTGGCTGCAGCACACACCGATCAAAGGCAAGGAATCAGGAGATCTACGAGCAGTCTGGCCACTTCGAGAGGGATCGTATGGAGCGGCAGTGGGTGTTTGAGCTGGCGAGCGTCGCTGAACATGCAGCAGCGGCAGGCACCGTATTGCATTTGTCCACCTCGTCGGTAGGCTCCTCCTCCTCCTCTGCCTCTTACTGAGCGCGCTCGGCAGAGGAGAGGCAGCCGGAAGTAGCACAAAGCCCCTCCGTGGTAGTAGTACTATTTAGGGGCTATTTTGTTCAGTTCATCTGACTATAGATGTGTGGTCGAACTGTACAACGTACTTAAAATTAGCTAGTATATATAGTTGAACTAGCTATTTCAGTACGTGGTTGGCAACAATTGGGGAGAATTTTGGTCGGTTCAGCTGTCGAGTTGAACTGTTTGTATAAATTAAGAATGACTGCTTAATCTATGAATGAAATCTATGCTTAATTACTGACTTTTAGTTGCAAAAATTACATAGTGCTAATGATTTCTAGCTGCATATTTTGACAAATCGCAGTGTTACAAGGGTTGACAAATGGCAACATTACTAGATCAACAAATGTAAATCTTTCCAGTTTGACAAATGGCAACATATCCAATATGACAGATGCAAATCTTACCAAATTGTTTATACGTGGTTGCACACGGGTCATCCAAAACAACCGTTTGCGTTGAAGGGATGAACAAATCCTGCGCTACTCTCACTTTGCATACGGGTGTTCTATCTAAATCGTTTGCGATCAAGAGCTGCAGAAATCCTGCTTGACACATTTTCTCTTGGCTTCCTGGGGAAGCTGTCGGTTTGCATATGGGTGTTCTAACTAAAACATTTGCGATGAGTGTCTTATATTTAAAAAGCAAATTAAACTGCGGCTTGGGCGCCATTAATGGAGAGGATGCGAGCAAGGCGGGCGGCCATGGAAGTCAAATGGCTCGCTTCCCAGTGAGCCTGCGTAGGGTACAGCTCGCACGCTTCCCAGTGAGCCAGCGCACTCGAGGACAGCTTGCACGCCTCTCGGTCAGTCTGCGCACCGGACGGTGCTCGCACGCCTCCTGTTCAGTCAAGGTCAAGCAGCTGTCCGCACGGCACCTCCTATAGCCATTAAAACCAAGACACGTGCCGTCACGTCAATGGTTACCAGAATTTTGGATTTACTAGAATTTAAAAACCAAGCATCTCAATGCTTAGCCGGCAATCAACGGTGCCCTGGTGTTTGAAATTCATTCCCATTACTTGCATGGGACCTAAGCATGCACCCAAGGACACGGATTTGATATTTCAACCAATTTATATGCACTGGAGCATGTGCATGTAGTTCAAATTTGAATTATGCACATAAATGCATTGAAAACTCAATTAATGCATAAAAATGTCCAAACAAACCCCAAAAAATCACAAAAATTCACACAACACTCCTGTTGTTTGACACGAGAAAAAAATTGAAAGCAATAAGAGGCAATGGATATCGTTTCGTCCCCAAAGGTGGGACGTTCCCTATCGAAAACCATCATGCTTGTTGTGAGAAGCTCCGGTTTGTGAGAAGCATATACCCAAACCTGCCCCAAATGGGACAAAATTTGTACCACGGCATGTTGATGCCGCTCCATGATAGCATGCCAAGTTTCATGAATTTCAGACGAGTTTTGGATTTACTAGAATTTAAAAATCAGGCATCTCAATGTTTTGTCGGCAATCAACGGTGCCCTGGTGTTTGAAATTCATTCCCATTTCTTGCATGGGACCTAAGCATGCACCCAAGGACATATATTTGATTTTTCAACCAATTTATATGCACTGGAGCATGTGCATGTAGTTCAAATTTGAATTATGCACATAAATGCATTGAAAACTCAGTTAACGCATAAAAATGTCCAAAAAACCCCAAAAATTCACAAAAATTCACACAACACTCCTGTTGTTCTATGTTGACATGAGAAAAAAAATTGAAAGCAATAAGAGGCAATGGATATCGTTTCGTCCCCAAAGGTGGGACGTCCCCTACCGAAAACCATCATGCTTGTTGTGAGAAGCTCCGGTTTGTGAGAAGCATATACCCAAACCTGCCCCAAATGGGACAAAATTTGTACCACGGCATGTTGATGCTGCTCCATGATAGCATGCCAAGTTTCATGAATTTCAGACGAGTTTTGGATTTACTAGAATTTAAAAACCAGGCCTCTCAATGTTTTGCCGGCAATCAACGGTGCCTTGGTGTTTGAAATTCATTCCCATTTCTTGCATGGGACCTAAGCATGCACCCAAGGACACATATTTGATTTTTCAACCAATTTATATGCACTGGAGCATGTGCATGTAGTTCAAATTTGAATTATGCACATAAATGCATTGAACACTCAGTTAATGCATAAAAATGTCCAAACGAACCCCGAAAATTCCAAAATTGAACACAACACTCTTGTTGTTCTATGTTGACACTCGAAAAATTTAGAAAGCAATAAGAGGCAATGGACATCGTTTCATCCCTAAAGGTGGCACGTTCCCTACCGAAACCATCACGCTTGTTGTGAGAAGCTCTGGTTTGTGAGAAACTTATACCCAAACCTGCCCAAAATGGGACAAAATTTTTACCACAGCATGTTGATGCCGCTACATGATAGCATGCCAAGTTTCATGAATTTCCGACGAGTTTTGGATTTACTAGAATTTAAAAACCACATATCTCAATGTTTGCGGCCGAGTGACGGTGGCAGGGTGTTTGAAATTCATTCCCATTTCTTGCATGGGACCTAAGCATGCAACCAAGGACACATATTTGATTTTTCAATAAGTTTATATGCACTGGAGCATGTGCATGTTGTTCAAATTTGAATTATGCGCATAAAATGCCTAGAAAACCCATTAATGTATAAAAATGCACAAACGAACCCTGAATAATTCCAATTTTTTTGACGACACACCTATAGTTCCATGTTCACTGCAGATAAAAGTTCTAACAATTCAAACACCATCCTTTGTAGTTGTGACCCCATTACGTAATTCAAATGATCAAGACGATAAATCAAGTAGATCGCACACAGTTTATTATCACCAACCGTGTGAGATGCAGCACAAAATATCTTGGAGCAGTGTCAGTGTATAGTACTATAAATCAAGTAGATCGCACACAGTTAGTCTCCTTTGTGTACCCAAATTATGCAATGATGTGGATGACCACTGTAACCAGGGAAATTCGAACCAAAATTATTGACGTTCAAACTCAACACACACAGGTTAAGCTATCTGAATCATTTGTGATGTTCACATATCGTACATAGTTCTGAATAAGGGACCGTGTCTGATGACACTTTGCGCGCCAGTTTTTTGGCTGAAGCGATTCCAAATTTTCGGCTTCCGCGGAAATATCTACCTCCCCGCCCCCTCCCCCTTACCAAAAGCCACATTTCCCCTCTTTCCGCCTTCCTTTCCAAGTTGAAACCTTCACTCCTTGCTTGCAGCGCCGCCGCCTCCTCGCCGGCGACCCTCCTTCACGCTCCTCGGCCTCGCCTATCCAGGTAGGTAATCCACACCCGACCCCCATCCTCCTCCTCCTTCCACATCCCACATGCCCCTACCGCCGACGCGAGCGCGACACCTTCGACCCAAATCACCGACCCCTCCACCAAATAAGCACCGGCCTAAGCCATGGTGCACGCAATTTAGCGAGGACCTCAAGGAGCATTTGGCAGTGGAGAAGCAAATCGCGGCCGCACGCGCGGATGAGGTCGCGTTGGCTGCCATTCGTGCCGACCCCCAGATCTTGAAGGATCACCTTGCCATTTGCTAGCTATGTCGGTTAAGCATGCTCGATTTACCCGTTGTGTGTGCTGCTCCTACCTTTCCTTCACAAATTCTAGTGAATTGTGCTATCTAATTTTACCATGCAATATGTTGCTCTAGTGTATATGTTCTGTATGCCGTGCAGTGTGGTGCTGACTTATTAAATGTTTTGTTAATTAGATGTCGTCTTTAGTTAACTGTTTGGTTCAATTCTGCAAATGTGAGGTTCAATTCTTCGGGCTGCAATTTTGTATTGTCTTCCATGTGAGAAATAAATCGAATTTATCTTTACAAAATTGTGGGTGCATTCTGTTATTGTATACCATGTGAGGAATAAATTGAATTTGGCTGTAGTAAATACATGAGAAAAAAGTACAATTGCTACAATTGGCTGTAGTTAACTGTTTGGTTAACTGTCTGATCTTCTATTAGGAGTATGTTATATTGTGCAATGTGGTGCTCAATTAATGTTTGGTTCATTTGTTGTGGTGTTTAGTTAACTGCTTGGTTCAATTCTGCAATGCGATGTCCAATTGTCGTGGGTAGAATTTTGTATTGTTGTGCATGTGAGGAATAAATCGAATTTGGCTGCACTTAATACATGAGAAACATATACAAGTGCTATATTTCCTAGTTCTTAATCATGCTTGGTTTGGACAAATGGGTTTTTCGTGTGGCTTCAGTTAACCTGATGAACCTGCAATGTGATTATTTTTCATCAACATATTTTACTGATAGCATGTGAACCCTTACTTAACTGATGACTAACTACCTTATATGTGTTGTAGGGAAACAATGGAAAGCACTGGGGTTTACAATCGAGGTTAGCACATGCATGGTCCATTGTCTAATAGCACATTATTGTGCAATTGCAGGAACCATTCTAATATTTAGGTTTTTAACAATTTGGTCTTGCACATGTAGGTCCTGCTGTCAGAGGTTTTGACCCACTGTTCGACCCTTTTTGCATATCGGGAAATGAGTTGTCCATGAATATCAGTCAAGTCAAAAAAACTCAGAAAGATTGTTAGGATAAAGAAATTAGCGACAAAAAACAACAAGATCTTTGTCTGCACAATGAAGAAGACATCAGTTCACTACAGGATGGTACTAACTATTATACCTTGCCTTTTTTATTCCTTTGCCCCATTTCAATTATAGAGAAGATATTTATGCACATCCATGTTTTCAGGCCTTTCCAAAGCAGTTCACTGATGATTACCTCTCAAACCACCTGTATGGTCAGAAGGCGAGGAAGGTATTCATACAACACCCACGGTTCAATATTGAAGTGTTCCTGAAGAGGACGAAGGATGGACGGTCAATCATCCACAGACACTGGCCTAAAGTTACAAAGACCTTCAACATCAATGAAGGCTCAATATTCGCCTTCTGCTTCAGCAGTTTTCCAGATGAGATACATCTGTCTATGTACCGTCTATGATGCTAATTTTGAAAGGTTATAGATGTTGCATGTGAAACTTGGTCCTGGTGTACTTGTGTAATGGGGTAGCTGAGTGCTGAAGCTATATGATGTTGTACTCTGATGTATTTCAATTATGAAAATGAAATATATTGTGTGCTTAATATGAACTGTCAATTAGATTAATAAATGGATTATGAATAATCATATAATTAGCCTCCTAATTGGGTTTTTCTATTGCAAAGGGTTGTTTAAAAAATACCGTGGGTGATGACCTCAGGCAACGCACACAGTTTCTAGGAACAAACCGTGTTGGATCAATGAACAATCACACACGACTTTCTCTTGAAAATTGTTTCCGTTAGGCCACCTTGCGCAAACGTTTACCACATGAAAACTGTGTGTGATGGACAGCCTTTGCCACACAGTTTCTTCCACGGTCTGTGTGTGATATATTCAATAACGCAAGATATTTAACGGGAAAAATTGTGTGTGATGTACTGTGAACAGAAATGTTTTCCTTGGAGCGATTGTGTGGGATGTACATACGAACGGAAACGTTTAGCGGGGACTGACTGTGTGGGATGTACTTGCGATCGGAAACAATTTTGCCGTATAATTGTATTTTTTAGCTCTACTATACGTATGTCCGTATTTGAGCGCTCGTCGGTCGCACACGACCTCATTTTGCCGAACATGTGTGCCAGGAGGGCATATCCCCGACGGTTTCTGGGTCGTGTGGGAAGGACCCCCCTATCACCCACACTCACTTGGCGACAGTTCCAAATGCCGCCGCGGAAAGGGGTTAAAAAATGTTTGTTTAGGAGATCGCTGTACTAGTGATCCGCTAATTTAAATTTCAACAAAGGGTCATGCTTTGTGGTTGGCTTCTTCAATGGAGTCATATCAGCCAGGTCAACGTTGTCTTTGTAAAAGTTAAGCTCTTCCGTGGCACAAGCAGACTCGGCATAGGCAGCATCACCTTCCTCACATTCCAAGGCAATCTTCCTGTCACCATGCATTGTGATGGTTCCTTTGCAACCCGACATCTTAAGCTGCAAATACACATAACAAGGCCGCGACATAAACTTGGCATAAGCCGGCCGTCCAAACAGAGCATGATAGGGGTTTTTGATTTTAACCACTTCAAAATTCAATGTCTCAGCCATGTGATCATGTTCGTTGCCAAAAGCCACCTCCAAGGCTATCTTACCCACCGGATAAGCCGACTTACCAGGCACCACCCCATGAAAGACTGTAGAAGACGGCTTGAGATCTTTGTCAGTTAAATTCATCCGGAGAAAAGTATCATAATAAAGGATATTAATGTTGCTGCCTCCGTCCATAAGCACCTTAGTGAACTTGTAACCTCCAACCTGAGGAGCAACCACCAAAGCTAGCTGACCCGGGTTGTCAATCCAGGGCGGGTGATCCTCACGGCTCCATACAATGGGCTGCTCTGACCATCTTAAGTATCGAGGGATTGTCGGCTCAACCGCGCTCACCGCTCGTTTATGAACCTTCTGATCTCGCTTGCACAGGCTCCTGGTAAAAACATGATATTGACCACTATTCAGCTGCTTTGGATTACTCTGGTACCCGGACTGCTAGTGCTGATTGCCTTGACTAGGTTGCTGATTAAACCGCCTTGATTGCCCTGGCCTTGAAATCCAGAGTTTGAGCTGCCACCTCCAAAGCCGGGCCCATGAGAGCCGGAGCCTGACCCGCCGTGCGGGCCTTTACCATTATTGTGGTCCTGGTGAAAGCTGGAATTCTTATACTCCCTCATGATATTACAATCTTTCCACATGTGAGTTGATGGCTTATGGGGATGACTATGTTTTGGGCAAGGTTGGTTCAAGATTGCCTCTAAATTGAATTTTGGCCTTCCAAACTGGGGTTGGAATTTTCCCTTACAACAGCGATCACCGCTTTGTGCATTAGTGTTGGCCACAAAGTCTGACCCGCCGTCAGTGTGGTTGCACTTACCATTGCTACCTTAGCTCTGACCTGTCATATTCTGCTGCTGCCCCTTCTCATCTGAATTAGGATCCTTAGTGTTGTCTAAGTCAGCATATTTGATAAGAGCCGCCATGAGCTCTCCCATGTCATTGCAATGACGTTTAAGCTGCCCTAGATTTTGCTTGAGAGGAATAAACCGACAATTTTTCTCCAAAATTAAAACAACAGAACCGGCGTTGATGCTATCCGACGAGTGGATAATAGCTGATACCCGGCGAACCCAATGGGCGGTTGACTCATCCTCACGCTGGATGCAAGTGTCTAGGTCGATAATCGACAGAGGCTGCTTACATGTATTTTTAAAATTCTGAATGAAACGTGTCTTCAATTCGGTCCATGAGCTAACGGAATTAGGGGGCAATCCCTTTAGCTAGGTGCGAGCCAGCCCATCCAATGTCATGGTGAAATATTTGGCACACACATCATCGTTAACATCCAACATCTCCATAGCCAGCTCGTGGCTCTCAATCCAAGCATCCGGAGGTTGATCCGCAGAGTAATTGGGTACTTTCCGAGGGCCCTCAAAATCCTTGGGCAAACGCTCATTGCGTAGAGCCGGCGCTAAGCACGGCACACCCATTGTCCTGGAAGTCATCCCGGCTTCTATAGACGCTGACGGGTTACGTTGGAGTTGTCGATGAGCCGCTAACTGAGCCGCCATCTCTGCCTCTTGACGTGCCCTGGCCTAATCTAATAAGGCGTGGACATTATTATCATCACGCGGCGGGTCATGCCCACGTGTCTGGTTCCGATGCCGCTCGCTGCTGGAAACCGCTGGCGACTCAATGTGCCTGCTATAACTTCGACTTTGACGAGTAAAATGAATCCGATCACGACTGTATGAGTAAGCCGCCTGCTGAGCCACCACTGTCTGAAGAAGCTCCACAGCCTTCCGTGCCTCAACTGTGGCAGGAGACTCGCCTTCAACGGGAAGAGCCGCCAATCGCGAAGCCGCAGCAATCATATTATCCAGGGGTTCAAAAAATGACCCGGCGGTGTCAACACCTGTTGAGGCGGGGTTAGATGCAAATGAGGTGGGTCCGTTACACGCAGTTGAGCTGTCACCCTGGCCACGGGCGCCTCGGCGACCCGGGTCATGCCGGGCGGGTTACTCATTCCTGCTCCAGGCGTATTGAAAAGATTCCTTGCTTCAAACTCTAGGGGCAGATGAGTCTGATGCCTTCTTCGCATGACGGCGTTTGAAGCGTTTTGGTCCAGATTAAGCCGGAAAAATTCTGCTTGGATCCGCTGCGACTCAGCTTCCAACACAGCTCGCTCGGTTGCCATCCTAGCATTCTCAACATTGAGTGCCTCCTTAGCCTGAGCTACCTCATCTGTAACTTTGCAACCTCCACCTTATGTTGTGTTTGATTCGCCAGGGTGACCTCCGTAGCCAAGAGAGTCGACAGGGCATCCAGGAGTTCAGACAAAACTTGAGTCGGCGGGCATACAGGGTCACTCGCACCGGCCGTCGCAGCAGCCGTTGAGCTGGAGGTCATAGCCGCAGCGGTCAATGAATTCACCACCTGTTGTGTACCATCCATAAAAATATCAGCCCAGCTCGGCGGCTCATAGGAGTCCGGAATACTGTCGCCATCGGAACAACCCCCAAGATCACCGTCTTGCAATTAGTAGATCGATTCGGTTTCGCTGGTTGAGGACTCATCGCCTGAGTAGATGGTTGTCTCTCCGCCTGACATAGAACTTCTTCGAGATCTGCCCCATGAACAAAACCAACGAAGGCAGGCTTCCTGGCGGGTTGGATCTTGGCAGGTCGTGCGCACTGAGCCGTCTCGATCGTGTCGATGCAGATGTCCAGCTCAGGCTCCGACTCCCCAGTCTTGCTGATGAAGACATGAATCCCGCCGAAGGGGGCCTGGTACCCGTACTCGATTGAGTCGGCCTCGGGGCCCCAGCCAGCATCATCAATGTAGAGCTTGCCGTGGAGGCTCTTGGTCATCCGGCCCACGGTGTATCCCTTGATCCCTGCGAAATTGCCCTTTAAGAACTCGAAACCACCGTGCTCTGGCCCCATGGTGGGCGCCAACTGTCATGGGTTTGTCACGACAGATGTCCTAGCAAAAGGACTTAGGTGTGGAGCCATCGCAACTAGGTTAGCTTAAAGGGGTTGAACGGGACAAAGGACACAAAGAGTTTACCCAGGTTCGGCCCCTCTCAACGAGGTAAAAGCCTACTCCTGCTTCTAGTTGTATTACTTGGGTTTTGATTACCAGGGAGCGAATACGCTTGACCTAGTTCTCGATTGGTTGTTTCTTGAGTTAACCCGCCGCCGGGTCACCCCTTTATATACAGGTTGATGCCCGGCGGCTTACAGAGTCCCGGCCGGCTCACACAAATGTGACTGACTCGGTTTCTAACTAAACCTGCCTTACAGAACAAGTCATCATATGGCGGTTCACACCTTCGGGCCTTGAGTCACCTCCGGGTCTTGGGCCTCCAAACTTCTTGGGCCTTCTCACCTTAAGCCGCCAACGGTGTGACCCGACCCCTCCAGGGAGGGTCATACCTCGGAGTTATATCCCCAACAGGTATCTCCGAAGGTGTCTGTTGAGTTGGTGTAAATCGAGATTGGGATTTTGTCACTCGTGTAACGGAGAGGTATCTCTGGGCCCTCTCGGTAATACAGCATCACAAGAAGCTTGCAAGCAAAGTGACTAAGGAGTTAGTTACGAGATGATGTATTACGGAACGAGTAAAGAGACTTGCCAGTAACGAGATTGAACTAGGTATAAAGATACCGACGATCGAATCTCGGGCAAGTAACATACCGACAGACAAAGGGAATTACGTATGTTGTCATAAAGGTTCAACCGATAAAAGATCTTCGTGTAATATGTAGGAATCAATATGGGCATCCAGGTCCCGCTATTGGTTATTGACCGGAGAGGTGTCTCGGTCATGAGTACATAATTCCTGAACCCGCAGGGTCGCACACTTAACGTTTGTTGATTCTAGAGTAGTATTGGGATATTTGATGAGTGGTAACCAAATGTTGTTCGGAATCCCGGATGAGATCTCGGACGTCACGAGGAGTCTCGGAATAGTCGAGAGGTAAAGATTTATATATGAGAAGTCATATTTTGGGTTCCAGAAAAAGGTGCAGTTTTTTCGGTATTGTGCCGGGAAGCTTCTAGAAAGTTCCGGAGGATTCTGGAGGGGTCCGGAAGTCCACAAGTGGGTCCACCACGACCCAAGGGCTAGCATGAGCTGTGGGGAGGCGCCATGGTCTTATTGGGCTAGGCGCACCAAGTCCTCAAAAGCCCATGTGGCTAGGGAAGGCAAAAAAGGAAGGAGTCCTAGTAGGAATAGGATTGGACTTGGAGTCCAAGTCCTCTCCCCCTTAGCTTCGCCCTAGGGCTTGGAGGGGCTATTTCCCATGCCCCTCCACCTATATATAGAGGGGAGGGGCGCCCCAAGAGTACACACCAAGGCCTTGGCGCCCCTTGTCGGTGTCAAAACCGGCAGATCTCGGGTAGGGGGGTCCCGAACTGTGCGTCTAAGGTGGATGGTAACAGGAGGCGGGGGACACGATGTTTACCCAGGTTTGGGCCCTCTCGATGGAGGTAATACCCTACTTCCTGCTTGATTGATCTTGATGATATGAGTATTACAAGAGTTGATCTACCACGAGATCGTAGAGGCTAAACCCTAGAAGCTAGCCTATGGTATGATTGTTGTTGTCCTACGGACTAAACCCTCTGGTTTATATAGACACCGGAGGGGGCTAGGGTTACACAAAGTCGGTTACAAGGGAGGAGATCCACATATCCGTATTGCCAAGCTTGCCTTCCACGCCAAAGAGAGTCCCATCCGGACACGGGACGAAGTCTTCAATCTTGTATCTTCATAGTCCAACAGTCCGACTAAAGTATATAGTCCGACTGTCCGAGGACCCCCTAATCCAGGACTCCCTCAGTAGCCCCTGAACCAGGCTTCAATGACGATGAGTCTAGCGCGCAGATTGTCTTCGGCATTGCAAGGCGGGTTCTTCCTCTGAATACTCCATAGAAGATTTTGAACACAATGATAGTGTCCGGCTCTGCAAAACAAATTCCACATACCACCGTAGAGAGAATAATATTTCCACAAATCTAATCTGCTGACAACTTTTCATAACATGACATCACACCATGGCCTGGTCATTATTCGAACCGTTTCTCCCAGCCTGCCACTGCACGTTTCGCGAGGCGGTTTTATTGGCACGTCTTGTCGAAGCAGAGATCGTGTCCCCCTTATTACGAGATTCTCATCAATACGGGTGTGGGTAACCCAATCGTGCTTGTTGGTATGACTCCTCGATTTTAGGCAAGTTCCAAACGGCCACGATGAGGACGCTTGATATTCACCCTCTTTATAAAGAGGCCAAGGCCTGTCCTTTTCTTCTCGCGCTCAATTGAATCCTTCCCCCACCCCGAGTTCCAACACCCAAGGCTTAGGCTAGGCTTCGGACCATCAATCATGTCCGGATCCAACCTTCAAGGTCGGTGGATGCCCTCCTCCGTCACAGAGGAGGACATCAAGAAGCTAAGAGAAGCCAGGTATCTGACCACCGAGACCTCGCACAGGCTGCCTGCTCGAGGGCAGGTCATTCCCACTCCCGAACCCGGCGAGAGTGTCGTATTCGTCTCCCACTTCCTCCGAGGGCTAGGCCTTAGTCTGGACCCCTTTGTTAGAGGGCTCATGTTCTATTACGGGCTTGATTTCCATGATTTGGCCCCGGATTCCATTCTTCACATCTCGTCGTTTATCGCCGTGTGTGAGGCCTTCCTCCACGTCACCCCACACTTCGGCTTATGGCTCAAGACCTTTAATGTGGAGCCGAAGATGATTAACGGGCGACACGCAGAATGCGGAGGTGCCGTAATATGCAAAGGCGCCGATGTTCCATGGCCAAAGGGTTCCCTCCCGGAGGTATCCAGCTTATGGCAACGGGAGTGGTTTTACATCACAGCTCCCCGCGGTACTAAGTGGGTGGCCGCCCTGCCTTCCGCTCGGGCCCCCCCCCCACAACTGACGTCATGGATCAACAAGGGTCTGGACTGGCGGCCAGTAAATGATGTGCCAATATTGCAGAGTCGCATCCGAGATCTCCTCGAGAGAGATGTCAGCCTGGTCACGGTAATGCAAGCCATGCTAGTTCGTCGAGTCTTGCCTTGCAAACGTCGACCTCTCCGTATGTGGGAGTTCAACCCGGAAGGACCACGAGCTATTCAGCACTTCTTCGGCGTGACGCTCGAAGAGATGTACAGATTGTTCTTCGGATCACAAATAAAGTGTCCGGACACCACCGAGGACGCGGGTCTGAGCTGCAATCATCAAGATACCCAAGTAAGTAATTTTTTGGCCGAACGTGCTGTCTTATTTATCACAACATTATTCTGAAAAGTCGCTCTTTGACCAGGACTGGGTAAAAAAGGCGAAGATGATCAGGTGTTCGGCCCCCCTTCCGGAAGGCTCGGCAGATCCAATACTGGCCAGAATGCTTGAGCTCGCGCCTTATCAAGCGCCCTCCGGGGAAGATAAAGGGGGAATAAAGAAGCTGAAAGCGGGCCTCACTCATTATTCATCCAAACCGGGGGAATTAGTGCCTCTGCGAAGGAGGATATCCGGGGAGAAGAATCTAGAATTCCCTCTCCCCAAGGAAGGAAGAGGGCCGCCTCTGAAGACTTGGAAACAATTGTTTCCAAACGAGGGAAGAAACCTTTGTCAGGGGGCCCTACCCCGGAGGGCATCCTTACCGCACAGTACCCGCAAGGGGACCAGCCCTCCACCGAGTTGTAAGTAAACAAAAGTACTCCATAGTAAACATATCCTGCTTTATTTCTGAGGACAATAACTAAAGCGTATGTCTTGTAGTTCGGATTGTAGCCCTTCTCGACAGAGTTCGTCTTCGAGGGATCTTCTTCCGGAGATGATGGAGAGTGAAACACCTCCCCATGCCTCCCCGCCTCATGAGGCGGGCGACCCAGAGGTGTCGTCACAGAGGATTTCTCCTGATCCGCCAAGGCCAGAGGGTAACCCTTCGGCCGCCCGAAGCCCGGAGTATTCGGCTCCTAAGGAGAGCAACAGAAAGAGTCCGGGACTGTCCGGTGCGCGATCAGACGCACTAATGAATCTTTTGGAGCAAGCGGCTATCTCAGAAGCGCATCGTACACTGATGGGTATGGTGGTTGAGAGGATTTCATCCGCAGAAAGCGGGTTGCATGAAGCTTTTATGAGCCTGCTGAGAGGCTTTGAGGTACGCAAAGTAATGTATATATTTTTTGACGGTACCGCACACGCTAGGTGTGCCCTATGCAGATAGTAGCCCCTGAGACTCTGGTTGCTGTCGAAAATGGCGGCAAACAAAGGATCATAGTCCCAGGTAATAATCATGCCACCTTCATGTGCAGGTGGATGAAGGTCCGGTGGCTAGCCGGACTGGTGAGTTTGCTGAACTGAAGCGGCAACTTGATGCGGCAGATGCCGACATCATGCTTGTAAACAGGCGCCTTGACGAGGCACAGGGTATGTATTCTCCGATGGTCAACATATATTAAGAGGAGCATAATGCTAGTATCTATAATATGCTGTGACTGCAGATGGAGCTGCCGCCGTGGAGACCATGCGGGCGGAACTTGCCCGAGCCAAGGAACAAGCCAGGAGGAGTGATGCGGCCGCCCTAAAGGCAGTCGAAGAGTTAAGAGCCGAACAGGCTGCACATTGCGAGAGCAAAGAGAAAATAGTCAAGATGGCTATTGAGTTGAAAGATGCCGCCGACCGTTATGAGATTCTTGAAAAGGAAAGCCAAACGAAGGCGGCGGACCTGGAGAAAGCCATGGTGGTAGCCAAGGAAGCCCGCTCTAAAATCAGAGCGGCGAAGGAGGAGCTACGTCAAGCTGGAGACATCGCGGCTGGGAAGCCCTTTTTGTTGTGGACGAAGTTCGAAGATCCTAAGTATGCCCCTCTTGATCAATTATGGAGTTCCGCAGACGCATACGTGGATTTGGCAGCGAGTGCTGCTGATGCGACCGAGTTTTTCAAGGATCAAAAAGATCACGAAGTGGAAAAGCTGTTCTGGTCGCAGTTCAGTGTTCCAGTGCGTCCACTGCTGTTAAATGAGCGAATGGCCGAGTGGGCCGAGCTCCATAGGTTGTCCGGGCTTGCCATGAGGTCTGTTGTGGATCATCTTTGGCCGGAAGTACCAAGGCCGAATAGTTATTTTGGCTTAGTGCAACGATTCCTTGGTGTTGTGCCGCATATCGATGCTATGAAGAGGTCGGCGTGCATAGAGGGTGCACGGATGGCTCTTGCCCATGTCAAGACATACTGGGCAGAGACGGAGGCCACCACTGTTGCAACCCAGAGTTCGGCCGTAGGCCGAGTATCGGCCGAGCACTATTTTGAAGAAGTCCTCGAAGGCGCTCGTTTTATAGAGGCTCAGTGCTCGAAGAGTATCATGTTCTAGTGACATGTATTCCAATTGTAAGAACAATGTTATTTGAATTATGAAGGCTGTGTTTATACTTTTGCCTGAAGGTATTATTGTGCCTCCTGTGCGGTCGTTTATGTATATATATATATATATATATATCCTGAAAGTTTGCAGTCGTCGGCTTCAGCCCCCACGCATATAATGCGGGGGTGTTAGCAAATGCACGTTTTCACACTTGATCCAACGTCTTGGTCCATTAAGGAGGTGGTAGCACGGCGAACGAGGCAATCGGACTATATTGCTTTAACACTTTCACTTAACCATAGGAGTTTGACAGTGGGGCTACTATATAGCCCCTGGTACTTCCGCGCTCATCCGAATACGGGGCGCGTACGTACATGACCGGGAAAATCGGCCCTTCGTTAATGCGGAGGAATCCCGAAGATTCCGCTAAGTCATCGAGTGGTTGACCAGTCTCGCGCTTTATCATGACAGTCAGTTTTCGGCTTTCTCTACTGAGGTGCTCATCCGGATGAACCAGGGCACAATCGCAGTAGTTCTCCCGGTGCCATCTTAGCCGATAGAGCGGAACGTAAGGTGGCAAAACACGGGAGCCGGGCAAACCCAACATTTGACCAAAGACATGATTCGGAGCTGATGCATATAAGGCCAAACTCGCGACGCCGAACACTCCCTAAGGTATTCGGTCTTTACAACATGTACCAGGCTGAGTAACACCCTTGATAATGAACCCCGAGTGTCCAGGTACGTGCATTATTCTGACGTGGCGAAATGCCAATAACGTCAGCATCCTTCTCGGTTATACTGAGTATCCGGAGGATGTGAAGCAACAAAAGACAGTAAAAAAGGTTTACACAGGGTCTTAATCTAAAAAGAAACCTTTGAGCGGGTCCCTGTTGCACGTCTGCGCCTGTGTCTCCGTTGTGCCATATCCTGGAAGGGTGTGGCATGATTGTCATCTGTAAAAGAGAAGAACTTAGGTGAAAGTTGTCGTGCGAAAAGTTGGTTATTCTCAATAAACCATTAAATTCAAGATAAGTAATGTCGAGCCGAACTAGTCCTTTTTACATGCGGGAAGCCCCTGGTACCGCCTATGAGGGTATAACCATCAAACCAATCTCAGGTTTATCTAAGCTGTTACAGCTAGTGATCCGCCGGACTCGTCTAGCCGTGTCCGCGGTCTTGACGACCGATCATTTATTCTGGTTGGAGAGGCCGTTTAGTATTCGGCTGCTAAAGCCGCCACACTTTCTTCCGCGCGTAAGGAACGCTCAACATTTCCGCTAACTGTGATGATGCCACGTGGACCGGGCATCTTAAGCTTAAGAGAAGCGTAATGCGGTACTGCATTAAAACGAGCGAAAGCTGTTCTTCCGAGTAGTGCTTGATAGCCGCTTCGGAATGGAGCGATGTCGAAGGTTAACTTTTCACTTCGGAAGTTGTTGGGAGAACCGAATACAACCTCTAGTACTAGAGAGCCCGTACAGCAGGCCTCTGGGCCTGGTATTACCCCTTTAAAGGTAGTATTACTTTGGCTGATTCTTGTCGGGTCTATCCCCATTTTGCGGACTGTGTCCTGGTATATCAAATTAAGACTACTGCCGCCGTCCATGAGGACTTGGGTGAGATGGTATCCGTCGATAATTGGGTCTAGCACCAAGGCAGCCAATCTTCCGTGCCGGATACTTGTCAGGTGATCCCTGCGATCAAAGGTGATTGGGCAGGCCGACTAAGGGTTGAACTTAGGGGTGACGGGCTCTAGGGCACATGTGTCTCGGAGTGCATGTTTGCTCCTTCTTTCTGTTACGTGAATCATGTTCACTGTTTTGACCTCTGGTGGGAATTTTTTCTGTCCCCCAGTGCTTTGCTGGCGAGGCTCATCCTCGTCTTCACCTGGTGTCTCCCTCCCCTTGTGTTCGGCGTTTAGCTTGCCGGCCTGCTTGAAGACCCAACATTCTCTGTGGGTGTGATTTGCAGGTTTATCGGAGGTGCCGTGAATCTGACATAATTTTTCTAGAATCTTGTTGAGGCTGGATGGTCCATCTCTGTTGCCTTTGAAAGGCTTTTTCCGTTGACCGGGTCGAGAGCCCCTGAATCCGGCGTTTACCGCCGTGTTGTCTGGGCTGTCTTCATTATTTCGACGCTTGCTTTTACTGCATCGTGGTTTTCCATTACCATCCCTGACTTCAGATGTGCCTGGGTCGCTGGTACTACTACGGGCCATGAGGCTTGTTAGGGCTGCCATTGTCCTTGGTTTTTTCTTGGCCGAGGTGTCTGGCGAGCCATTCGTCGCGGACGCTGTGTTTGAAAGCTGCTAAGGCTTCGGCATCCGGGCAGTCGATGATTTGGTTCTTCTTAGTGAGAAATATGTTCCAAAGCTTTCGGGCTGACTCTCCGGGCTGTTGAATTATATGACTTAAATCGTCTGCGTCCAGAGGTCGGACATAAGTCCCTTGAAAATTAGCCCTAAAAGCATCCTCAAGCTCCTCCCAACTTCCAATTGAATTTTCGGGGAGGCTCTTCAGCCAGTGCCGAGCTGGTCCTTTCAACTTGAGGGGCAAGTATTTAATGGCGTGGAGATCGTCTCCACGAGCCATATGGATATGGAGGATGAAGTCCTCAATCCAGACCCTAGGGTCTGTCGTTCCGTCGTACGCCTCTATGTTCATGGGCTTGAATCCCTCTGGAAATTCATGATCTAGTACCTCATCAGTGAAGCATAGGGGGTGTGCGGCACCCCTGTATTTGGATGTATCGTGGCGTTCGGACGGTTGTAGTGTTCAGTTTTGATTTTGTGCTAGAGCGCGCTTCCTAGATCCATAGATGGACCTGGTCATACCGGATTTTTGGCGCAAGTCCTCATGTAAATCGTGTGTTGACTTATGTGCAGCCTCGTTAGCCGCCCTATCGCGGCCACGAGGTGGTCGATCTGGCTGATCGGCCGTTTTATTATTCGGTTGTGTAGGCTCTACGGCCTCATCATTGAACTCAGGTAACAGCTTGCGCTTTGGATAGCTCTTTGTATGGCAACTACCACCATACTTTTCTTCAGTGTCGAGCACTTTGTTCCATCTACTGTTGAGCGTATTCTGCGCGGCCTTAATCCTTTGCTTTTGCTTCTTCAGACTCCTCACGGTGGCAATAAGCCTTCTACGGAGGTTCTCCTGTTCCACGTTCCTTTCCGGGATGATGTGTGCGTTGTCGTCTGGACTGTTTTCCTCTCTGGAGAGGGGTTGATGAGCTTTATCCTCGGCGTCGACATGATTGGACAGCGGCTCCATACTATGTTCGCCATTCGCTGGTTCACCCTGCTCTATCGCTAGGTCAATGTGGTCGTCGTTTCCTCTGGAGTCGACCGGGGTGTTATTTTTTCTTGCGCTGTTATCGCTGTTTTTGCCGAGGCCGGATTTGGAGCGGGCCTACGCCGTCGCTTTAGTTGCTTCTCGAGGGAGCTATCCTTCGATGCATCCTTCCGTTCCTCGTCATTGTTTTCTTTGGGTGTATCCACCATATATACATCGTGTGATAAGGTGGCTGTCCAGCGCCCTGTGGGTGGTAGTTCCTGTTCGTCTCCTGCATCGTCGTTCATACCGTCGATGTCTTCGGAGTCGAAGTCGAGCATGTCGGTTAGATTGTCGACAGTGGCTACTAAGTGGGTGGTGGGTGGGGAGCGAATTTCTTCGTCGTCCGCATCCCATTCTAGCCGGACATAGTTTGGCCAAGGTTCTCCTGACAAGGAGAGAGACCTTAATGAATTTAGCACATCGCCAAAAGGTGAGTGCTGAAAGATATCCGCGGAGGTAAACTCCATGATCGGTGCCCAATCGGATTCGATAGGCACAGACGCAAGCGGCTCGGAGCCTGTGACCGGGGACGAATCCAACGGTTCGGCAACACGGCTCTCGTAGGAGGTGAAGTCAGTATTCGGCTCTATCGCGACCGAGAGTGCGGCCTCTGTGGCGGGGTCTATCCACCCGTCCTCAGATGGCACAATTTGTTCCTGATCGAGGGCCGGAGTAGTTGCGGGTGTGATCTCCCGAACACTGTCCGACGGCAGAGTTAAGTCATGCTCATCGTGATTGTGCGGCGCACCTGACATGGGCTCGAATCCGTCGAAGATCAAGTCCCCGCGGATGTCGGCAGTATAGTTCAAGTTTCCAAACCTGACCTGATGGCTAGGGGCGTAGCTCTCGATCTGCTCCAGATGGCCAAGCGAGTTGGCCCGCAGTACGAAGTCGCCGAATACGAAGATCTGTCCGGGGAGGAAAACCTCACCCTGGATCGCATCGTTGCCGATGATCGAAGGAGCCATCAAACCTTACGGTGACGGCACAGTGGAACTCTCAATGAAAGCACCAATGTCGGTGTCAAAACCGGCGGATCTCGGGTAGGGGGGTCCCGAACTGTGCGTCTAAGGTGGATGGTAACAGGAGGCGGGGGACACGATGTTTACCCAGGTTCGGGCCCTCCCGATGGAGGTAATACCCTACTTCCTGCTTGATTGATCTTGATGATATGAGTATTACAAGAGTTGATCTACCACGAGATCGTAGAGGCTAAACCCTAGAAGCTAGCCTATGGTATGATTGTTGTTGTCCTACGGACTAAACCCTCCGGTTTATATAGACACCGGAGGGGGCTAGGGTTACACAGAGTCGGTTACAAGGGAGGAGATCCACACATCCGTATTGCCAAGCTTGCCTTCCACGCCAAGGAGAGTCCCATCCGGACACGGGACGAAGTCTTCAATCTTGTATCTTCATAGTCCAACAGTCCGGCTAAAGTATATAGTCCGGCTATCCGAGGACCCCCTAATCCAGGACTCCCTCACCCCTCTCTCCTGTTACTCCGTAGTTCCACCGCCTAGTCCCAGTGACGCTTAGTGATAACCCACAAGTATAGAGGATCGCAACAGTTTTCGAGGGTAGAGTATTCAACCAAATTTATTGATTCGACACAAGGGGAGCCAAAGAATATCCTCAAGTATTAGCAGCTGAGTTGTCAATTCAACCACACCTGAAAGACTTAATATCTGCAGCAAAATATTTAGTAGCAAAGTATTATGGAAGTAACGGTAACGGTGGCAAAAGTAACAGTAGCAGTTTTGTAGCAACTGTAACAGTGGCAACGGCAAAGTAATGTAGCAGAGATCAATATGTGAAAAGCTCATAGGCAATGAAGCAATGATGGATAATTATGTCGGATGGCATTCATCATGCAACAATTATAACCTAGGGTGACACAGAACTAGCTCCAATCCATCAATATAATGTAGGCATGTATTTCGAGTATAGTCATACATGCTTATGGAAAAGAACTTGCATGACATCTTTTGTCCTACCCTCCCGTGGCAGCAAGGTCCTATTGGAAACTAGGGGATATTAAGGCCTCCTTTTAATAGAGAACCGGACCAAAGCATTAGCACTTGGTGAATACATGAACTCCTCAAACTACGGTCATCACCGGAAAGCGTCCCGACTATTGTCACTCCGGGGTTGCCGGATCATAACACATAGTAGGTGACTATAACTTGTAAGATAGGATCAAGAACACAAATATATTCATGAAAACATAATAGGTTCAAATCTGAAATCATGGCACTCGGGCCCTAGTGACAAGCATTAAGCATAGCAAAGTCATAGCAACATCAATCTTAGAACATAGTGTATACTAGGGATTAAACCCTAACAAAACTAACTTGATTACATGGTAAATCTCATCCAACCCATCATCGTCCAGCAAGCCTGCGATGGAGGATGGTTGATGATGACGATGGCGATGATTTCCCCTCTCCGGAGCCCAAAACGGACTCCAGATCTTCCCTCCCGAGGAAGAACAGGAGGTGGCGGTGGCTCCGTATCATAAAACGTGATGAATTCTTCTCTCTGGTTTTTTCTCACCGAACGTGAAATATATGAAGTTGGAGTTGAGGTCGGTGGAGCTTCGTGGGACCCACAAGCCAGGGGGCACGCCCAGGGGGTAGGGCGTGCCCCCACCCTTGTGGACAGGTGGTGGGTCCCCCTCGGTTGATTCGTTTGCCAATATTTTTTATATATTCCAAAAAATATTCTCCGTGGATTTTCAGGTCCTTCCGAGAACTTTTATTTCTGCACAAAAATAACACCATGGCAATTCTGCTAAAAACCAGCTTCACTACGAGTTAGTTCCATTCAAATCATGCAAATTAGAGTCCAAAACAAGGGCAAAAGAGTTTGGAGAAGTAGATATTGTTAGGGAACGCAGTAATTTCAAAAAAAATCCTATGCACACGCAAGATCTATCATGGTGATGCATAGCAATAAGAGGGGAGAGTGTAGTCCATGTACCCTCGTAGACCGTAAGCGGAAGCGTTATGACAACGCGGTTGACGTAGTCGTACGTCTTCACGGTCTGACCGATCCTAGTACCGAAAGTACGGCACCTCCGCGATCTGCACACGTTCGGCTTGGCGACGTCCCACAAACTCTCTATCCAGCTGAGTGTCGAGGGAGAGCTTCGTCAGCATGACGGCGTGATGACGGTGATGATGAATCTACCGGCGCAGGGCTTTGCCTAAGCACTGCAACGATATGACCGAGGTGGATTATGGTGGAGGGGGCACCGCACACGGCTAAGAGATCAATGATCAACTTGTGTGTCTTTGGGGTGCCCCCCCTCCCCCGTATATAAAGGAGTGGAGGAGGGGGAGGGCCGGCCCTCTCTATGGCGCGCCCTAGGGGAGTCCTACTCCCACCGGGAGTAGGATTCCCCCTTCCAAGTAGGAGTAGGAGAGGAAAGAAGGAGGAGAGAGGGAGGAAGGAAAGGGGGGCCGGCCCCCTCCCAATTCGGATTGGGCTTGGGGGGTGCACCCCCTCCTAGGCCGCCTCCTCCTCTCTCCCACTAAGGCCCATACACTCCCCGGGGGGTTCTGGTAAACCCCCGGTACTCCGGTATATGCCCGAACTCACTCCGAACCATTCCGATGTCCAAACATAGTCATCCAATATATCGATCTTTATGTCTCGACCATTTCGAGACTCCTCGTCATGTCCGTGATCATATCCGGGACTCTGAACTACCTTCGGTGCATCAAAACACATAAACTCATAATACCGATCGTCACCGAACGTTAAGCGTGCGGACCCTATGGGTTTGAGAACTATGTAGACATGACCGAGACTCATCTCCGATCAATAACCAATAGCGAAACCTGGATGCTCATATTGGTTCCTACATATTCTACGAAGATCTTTATCGGTCAAACCGCATAACAACATCCGTTGTTCCCTTTGTCATCGGTATGTTACTTGCCCGAGATTCGATCGCCGGTATCTCAATACCTAGTTCAATCTCGTTACCGGCAAGTATCTTTACTCGTTCCGTAATGCATCATCCCGCAACTAACTCATTAGTCACAATGCTTGCAAGGCTTATAGTGATGTGCATTACCGAGAGGGCCCAGAGATACCTCTCTGATACTCGGAGTGACAAATCCTAATCTTGATCTATGCCAACTCAACAAATACCATCAGAGACACCTGTAGAGCATCTTTATAACCACCCAGTTACGTTGTGAAGTTTGATAGCACACTGAGTGTTCCTCCAGTATTCGGGAGTTGCATAATCTCATAGTCATAGGAACATGTATAAGTCATGAAGAAAGCAATAGCAACAAACTAAACGATCATCGTGCTAAGCTAACGGATGCGTCAAGTCAATCACATCATTCTCTAATGGTGTGATCCCGTTCATCAAATGACAACTCTTTGTCCATGGCTAGGAAACTTAACCATCTTTGATTAACGAGCTAGTCAATGTTGGGGAACGTAGTAATTTCAAAAAAATTCCTATGCACACGCAAGATCATGGTGATGCATAGCAACGAGAGGGGAGAGTGTTGTCCACGTACCCTCGTAGACCAAAAGCGGAAGCGTTAACACAACGCGGTTGATGTAGTCGTACGTCTTCACGATCCGACCGATCAAGTACTGAACGCACGGCACCTCCGAGTTCAGCACACGTTCAGCTCGATGACGTCCCTCGAACTCCGATCCAGCCGAGTATTGAGGGAGAGTTTCGTCAGCACGACGGCGTGGTGACGATGATGATGTTCTACCGACACAGGGCTTCGCCTAAGCACCGCTACGATATTATCGAGGTGTAATATGGTGGAGGGGGGCACCGCACACGGCTAAGAGATCAATGATCAATTGTTGTGTGTTTGGGGTGCCCCCCTGCCCCCGTATATAAAGGATCAAAGGGGGGAGGTGCGGCCAGCCTTGGGGCGCGCCAGGAGGAGTCCTACTCCCACCGGGAGTAGGACTCCCCCCTTTTCCTAGTTGGATTAGGACTTGGGAAGGGGGAAAGAGGAGAGGGAGAAGAAGGAAGGGGGGCGCCGCCCCCTTCTCCTTGTCCTATTCGAACTAGGGGGGAGGGGCGCGCGGCCCAGCCCTAGCCGCCTCTCCTCTCTTCCACCTAGGCCCATTATGTTGCCGGGGGGGTTCCGATAACCTCCCGGTACTCCGGTAAAATCTCGATTTCACCCGGAACACTTCCGATATCCAAACATAGGCTTCCAATATATCAATCTTCATGTATCGACTATTTCGAGACTCCTCGTCATGTCCGTGATCACATCCGGGACTCCGAACAACCTTCGGTACATCAAAACATATAAACTCATAATATAACTGTCATCGAAACGTTAAGCGTGCGGACCCTACGGGTTCGAGAACTATGTAGACATGACTGAGACACGTCTCCGGTCAATAACCAATAGCGGAACCTGGATGCTCATATTGGCTCCCACATATTCTACGAAGATCTTTATCGGTCAGACCGCATAACAACATACGTTGTTCCCTTTGTCATCGGTATGTTACTTGCCCGAGATTCGATCGTCGGTATCTCAATACCTAGTTCAATCTCGTTACTGTCAAGTCTCTTTACTCGTTCCGTAATACATCATCTCGCAACAAACTCATTAGTTGCAATGCTTGCAAGGCTTAAGTGATGTGCATTACCGAGAGGGCCCAGAGATACCTCTCCGACAATCGGAGTGACAAATCCTAATATCGAAATACGCCAACCCAACAAGTACCTTCGGAGACACCTGTAGAGCACCTTTATAATCACCCAGTTACGTTGTGATGTTTGGTAGCACACAAAGTGTTCCTCCGGTAAACGGGAGTTGCATAATCTCATAGTCATAGGAACAAGTATAAGTCATGAAGAAAGCAATAGCAACATACTAAACGATCGAGTGCTAAGCTAACGAAATGGGTCCAGTCAATCACATCATTCTCCTAATGATGTGATCCCGTTAATCAAATGACAACTCATGTCAATGGCTAGGAAACATAACCATCTTTGATCAACGAGCTAGTCAATTAGAGGCATACTAGTGACACTCTGTTTGTCTATGTATTCACACAAGTATTATGTTTCCGGTTAATACAATTCTAGCATTAATAATAAACATTTATCATGATATAAGGAAAATAAATAATAACTATATTATTGCCTCTAGGGCATATTTTCTTCAGTCAAATAGAGGCATACTAGTGACATTCTGTTTGTCTATGTATTCACACATGTACTAAGTTTCCGGTTAATACAATTCTAGCATGAATAATAAACATTTATCATGATATAAGGAAATATAAATAACAACTTTATTATTGCCTCTAGGGCATATTTCCTTCAGATACGATGGAGACGTATCACTTAGCGAAGCGCTGTCGATGCTCCACCACCACCATCACCACCCCGGCGTCGTGTTGGTTGTGATCCCATCTACTTCTCATCTCCCGCTTGCTGGATCAAGAAGAAGGAGACGTCATCGAGCCGCACGTGTGCTAAACTCGGAGGTGCCGTCCGTTTGGCACTAGATCGGTTGGATCGTGATCGGATCGCGAAGAGTACGACTACATCAACTGCGTTGATAAACGCTTCCGCTTGGTGATATATAATAGTATGTAGATGCTCTCCCCCTCTCGTAGCTATGCATCTTCATGGATAGATCTTGCGTGTGCGCATATTTTGTTTTGTTTTCCATGCAACGTTCCCCAACAATGAGCTCCAGCGACGACATAAGCCTCCATCTTCTCTGATGCGACACCACAACCAACCCGTGCCCTCCTTCTTCGACAGTTCCACATCTAGCGCCAATTATTTTATCACTGTGTTGTACTTTGGGTAACTAGGACTACCCGAACCCAAATTTTCGGGCGCCCGAATTGTTGGGTAGCTATTTTTTTCTAGAAAATTTAGGGTGCCAATTTACCCGCCCCAAATTTTTGGGTAAAGTTGAACGCCCATGCTGAGATGGAGGGGGAAGGGATATGGTTGACTTTTTGTGGGAGGTGAACGACACGAGAGGGGCGTGAAAATGTTTCAGAGGTTGCCTCTACGTCGCGTGCACGCGGTGCCTATGTGTGTGAGATTTTCGCGGCTGCGCAGAGCCTCGTTTGGAAGGAATATTCCCAGCACTCGGGTAGTAATATCCTTGCTCACCCACGAACCAAACGACTAGCGTCCAGGCAAAAGATAGCTACCCTTGTTCCACGTGAGATAGCCCAGCAACCAAACGCACTAAATCAAAGAACCTCACTTCCATTCCTTTGATTTACCTGTTCTTTCTTTCAAAATAAAATGCAGATGAATCTTCAAAGAAAAAATCCTAAAAAAATCTAACCCTACAAATGAAACGATCAACATAGTTTCTTTCCCTCTTTAAATTAAAGAGCCCTCACTTCCCGCACACCAACAATTGAATACTAGTATTCAATAGTTTCCATTCCTATGATTTACCTACACTTTCCTTTCTCGTTCCTATGTTTTATATCATTCCAATGATACATTTTACCCGCGTTCCAAACAGCACCCAGGGCCAGTTCTTTTGTGGCCCCTCCATATCTTCCAAGAAAATCCGGCAAAAAGAAAATGATATCTTCCGCGAAAGGACTCACCCCTCGCCCGGGACCCGGGCGTCAGCCTCCGCAACCCGGCCGCGCCCCCCGCCGTGCTACACACAAACCAGTATAAAAGGGGCTGCTACGGTCACGCGCCTGCATGCACCAGCACCAGAACCTTTACCAGACCTGACCCGACCTGCAGCGGAGGCCCCACCTCCCCCCCGCGGTGCCCCGTCACGAAGCCGGTTCCCTGACGGTGCCACGAAGGCCGTATCCGACCCCAATGGAGGCAGAGTACCCCCAAATAAACCCTCTCTTCCTCTGCTCCAGGCGCCGGAAAAGGGAGGAGGACGAGGGAGGGCTCGAGCTCCTACTGTCCATGGATCTCGACGAGGAGGAGACGCGGCCGGAGCAGCAGGCGCCGCCCCGGGTTCCGGTACGTCCCCCTCCCTCCCTCCCTCCGGCGTCTCCCGTCTCTTGGGTTTCTTGGGCGAGTTCTTGGCGGGGTGGAGTTCTTGGCGGGATGGTCACGGTGAAGGCCGCGCGATCTTGGGTGAGGGGCGGAGTTCTTGGCGGCGGGATGGGCGGGGTAAAGCGAAGATTTGCTCCTGGGATCGGGTGGTGGGCGCGCTATATCCGGATTCTTTGCGTGGGGGGTTAGCATCTTAGCGGGGCGTTCTTGGCTGGAAAGGGCACCGCGATGGTGCGCTGGTTCGTGGGCATTGGTGTGTTGTGCTAGAAATTGCAGTTCTTGATGCTTCTTTGCTTGCCAACTTTGTGTATGGAGGAGTGATTCTTTACTTGCACAGCCGCATGATGGGTGATTGGGGAATCCGCCTGGCTGGAAGTATACCTTGCGGAAGACGAGTTCTTTGACCTAGGTTTTAATCCATGGGTTCTTTCAATTGAGGGTTCGTCTTTATTCCTGTTGGCAGCACTAGATTTCAAGGGGGGGAATAGGCTCTGTAGATCTGTTAAGGTCCAAAGATTTTGTAGATCCCAGCAAATGAAGTGCCTGTTATTGTTTCTTTGTGTGAGATTCCTGCCAACATACTTGAAACTGAAGGATTAGCATTTTACCACGGCATGGTGTAGCCTCTAGGTTTGCATTTGAGAGATTCTGTCCGTATGAACATTGATGGCCATGAGAAGTTTAGGGGCCATCTGTAGCTTCGTCTACGTGAAGCTCTTTATATTCTTACGATGCCTTGGTCGTGCTAGGCATATATGGTTATCGGTTGATTGGCAGAAAAGCAGTACTGTATCTTGGGAGAAGTTTGGGGGAGGCTGCCAGGTGCTCTGCAAAACACCTTAATGGCTGAAACCTACATGCTGTCAACTTGTTATTGACACATCAATACTCTTTTGCTTGCCCTGTGATAGATGCTCAATTATTCGTAATTGTCTGCCCTCTGGTCTCAAATAATGATTGAAAGCTGTCTTTGAACTTCAGAAAGACATCTATGGCTTCATTTGGAATACATTTTTGTGCCCTATTTTTTCTCACATTGATCCTTTTTCGAATAAGCACCCATGATTAGTCTTTAGACTTTTCTGCTCAGGCGGTTGGTTTATACTTTTGTCCAAATCATCGATAGGTTGATAATTATATGAAGTGTAAAACAATCAGTCGTAGCACTTGTATTCATCTACCCATGAAAGACTGTTCTTCTTTGGTCAGAACCTCTGTGTTATGATTTTCCATGAATAGAAAAGTAAAACGTAAAATGAAGTCTGACAACTACATTTTCTTCAAAATCACAGGACAAGCTGAAAGCAGTGTCACAAGAGCTTGGACATGAGATCCGGATATTTACAAGCACAACATTTGAGCTAATGACTAGCAAATTGGCCAAGGCAGATCAGGGTAAATCCTTTTACTTGCTTTTGCTTTACTCAATTCTATTATGTGTCTTTATGGTAATTGCATTGTGACATGAAAGCATGATTCATGCAGAGGAAGACGATGACTTTTATGAGCTTCAGCCTAGTGATTATTACAAGTTGATTTCAAATAGGCTTGCAGGTTACTTAAATACGCTCTTAATATTGTCTGGGAACATTTACATTTATTACTAAAACATCCTACTTGGCATTGTCCAAGCTTTCTAATTTCTTAACTGTAACCATGTTTAAAATTTGACACCTTGCAGAACAATCGAAAGTTCTGAAGACTCGTAAAATAAGGGAAGCAGAACTTGCTGCTCAACGAGCAAGGCTAACAAAGGTAAATATGATGCGCTATGCTACTGTTTAATTATTATGATTATGTAGGAGTGGCATAGCCCTTGTACTAATACTACTTTTCATCTTCTAGCTCATTGTATTTTGCTTATTGATTTTATCTAGCCTTATATTAACAGTACCTCAGGACATGTTCTAAGGGAAAATTTGTTTCGTAGAATAAATATATCTGCAAAGTCTAGCTGCTGGCATGTGAAATCCTATGAAGAAATACTTCAAATGATGCACATAGTTTGGATTTTTGTATTTCAAAGTAGCTTCTTTTGCCTTTCCTTATTAATTCAGTATTGCTAATTTAGTACTCCCTCCGTTCCAAAATAGATGACCTAACTTTGTACTAAAGTTAGTACAAAGTTGAGTCATCTATTTTGGAACAGAGGGAGTAGTATAGAAAGTTCCCTCTGTCATCCTCATTTAATTGGTTTATTTGTTCGTCCCTCTCTGAATCTAGCTTCAGGGCAAATTCCATTTTGTTGCTAACCTTCTTAACTGTAGGCAGTGGCGAGGGTTCGATTCCCTGATGGTTACATTCTTGAGGCTGAGTTCCATCCATCAGAGATGGTACATAGTCTGGTGGATCTTCTCATGAAAGTAATTGCTAGACCAGACCTGCCATTCTATCTTTGTAAGTTCCACTTCTCTTTTCAGATGATGTAGAGTTTGACAAGTAATATTTTCCCTCTCCTCGTTTCCTGTTCACCAGTTCCTTTTATTTCACCCTGGTTCGGTTAAGATTGGCTCAGTGTTACCAATGATAAAACATTTGTGTATGAGTAGCAAACGTATATGTTGACAATCATGACAAACAGGAAAACTACTAGTGCCCTATAAATAGTTTGATGGTCTAGCATCATGTGAACAAAATTTTAGTGCTCCGAGCAAAGGGTTTTACATATTTTTATTAATCGATTGTTATGAAGTGCTATAAATTAATCAAAAACAGTTTGGTATGCAACTATTCACAGCACTGACTTGTTGAGCTCCTAAGTACCCAAATGTGAAAGTGCTCTGATTGTGTGGTCTTTTGACAAGCTTGGTCACTCTATCATTTTCTTGTGCCCTTGATTTGAATATCACCAGTGTCCAGATTGTTGTCAGCTTGATGTTGCATGTTTTCGATACAATATCTGTCCTGGAACCCATATTCCATATTACCTTTGCTTGAACTTGTAGAAGTCTGAGGATCCTCTAGTATCCATCCATTAAACTTTTCAGTTTTCACTTGGGATTTTCATAGATCAACTGTAGTCGTGTATTAGAGATGTACCAGTTACAACATCTTAATATCATTTTTATTGACTTCACAACAGACACAGTTCCTCCAAAGAAGCGAATAATGGACACCTCGCAGGACTTCTACACAATTGGCTTTGTTCCTGGAGCTAATGTCTTCTTTTCTTATGATCTGCCAGAAGGTATGTATTATCTTAAAAACTAGCATCATGACGAGGAAATAAGCAATATTTACTTCTTAGCTTGAGTTTTATAGCATTTTATTTTTGCATGTCTTGACAAAAATGCATTTTCCACGTATATAAAGTTGTGTTTCTGGTGCATTCAAGGACAGGCACACATCATGATTACCTATTCAGCTATTCTATTTCAGCATTTGACTCTTGTTAGTCATATGCATAATTGCATATGCATGAGCCTGCCATAGGGCATTGAACAATGCAATTCATTCTTGTTGGTTCAGATATCTACATGTTTTTAGAGGTATTCACGTGTGTTTGGCATGCAGGGTCGGAGTTAAATACAGATGCTGTAAAATCCGGACCATATCTCCGTGAAGAAATTCGAACTTTGGATGGACTGTCACTTCAGTCGGAACCTTCTGACCAACCTGATGATTCAAAGACAAATTCTGATTCAGCTCATCAGTCTTATGCATTCCAATCTGATTCTGCACCACCACCAGCAGCAAATAAGAAATCAGCCAAACCAAAGTGGTTCAAAAGGTACAGTTGTTTCTAGTGTCTTAGTGTTAGGAAAGATCAGCTTTGTTACTGTTATTGTTGAATAACCGACCATTTCTTGAGTTTTGTGCTGAATTAAATGAAATCATCATTTCATTGCTGACTTGTCCCTTTGTAGAGTTTTTTATTTAGAATGAGATAGTTCGTGGAGAAGCTAACAAACTATCGCAACAACAGTCGTGAGGATAGTCCATTAATATATAAAAAATCCTCTCCAGATAGTATTAACAACTGAGCAATGAGCTAGTTTTAGGAGCTCACCAAATTACCTGCAGAATCATAGCTCTCCAAGTAGGAGTAGCATTTTACTTGCTAATTACACATATGTGAAAGTAGCTAGTTGCAGGTTCGTGTGTGTGTCGACACAAATATGCCAGAAGAATATTCTCTGTTGCCTGCTTGCACCTTTTTTTTTCTGCTGAGCATTCTTTCTTTTGTGCTAGATAATGACAGTCTATCTAACCTTTTGCAGGTGAGAGCATCAGAGCGTCAATAGTGCACCACCAGAGCGCAACAGCACTTGATTAGGCCTCTCAGCAATCCCAATGCATGATTGATCAGATTTCATGGTTCAACGACTTGAGCCATGCCGCCGTAGTAGGAGAATTCATCCTGTGTTGCATAGGAGTTGTCGAACCGTCGGAATTAGATCTCATATGTTCCTGGTGGTAGCATGTAAATTTGGCGTGTCAAACTGCTTTGTGGGTCTTACCCACCTCAGATATATGTGTAAAAGGCCCCATAGAAACGGAGGAAATGACTGGGCCCGTGTTGTTTACACTTTACTGCATGAATGATATCCAGTAGCATCTTCGTGGGAAGATGGCTTTGAGTTGACCGGAAAATTACCAATAAAGCATGTTGGCTTCAAACCTGGGTTACTTTACATTTATGTTATCCTGTTTGCGAGGGATGATGTCATGTTCCCTCGGTGAGCAACTAGTAAAGATTATGAGTGTTGCAGCGATGGTAAGTCGCAAAGTAGCATGCATTTTCAAGGGCCAGTGGGCGTGTGGCAACAAGATGGCGCTGAGTGGATGCTTTTGACGGGAAGGTCCAAAATATGTGCATAATCGCAGCCTCACAGGCTTAGTTTAGTCTGAGATTGTGTAGTGTATTGCTAATAAAATAAAAGATGTCCCTCGTTTCGCTAAGGGACACACGGGGCTGCTATGGATGAGAGGCGGCTGCTTTGCCAATGTCCCTGTCGCCGGATGCTTCTGCTCCATTTGCACTTGTATTCTCTCTCTGCATGGTTATTTGTAGTAGTACTATACTGAGCATCGAAAGAAACAGTTTCGTTTTGTTAACCAAGTGACATGTTGAGGTTGGCGCGATCCGATCTGATACACATCATGTGATGTGGCTGGTTCATCTCCGTTGACTTGCAGCTTAGTTGGCCAACGCACGTAAAAAGGTCCCAGTCCCAGGGTGACCCTTGTTGAGGTCTCGGGCTGGGCATTCTTGACCGTGACCCGGAAATTTATGTTTTTCCGGAAGTAAAAGGTCATGGCATGGGCCTCATGTTGTAACACATCTCGGAGCTGACTGTGATATGCCGCGCAGAAAGAAAGAAAGAAAGAAAGGGGTGTGGAGACGATGTCTGAACCTTGGACCGGCACTGACTCCACGGCTTTGCTGTTTCTCTTTCTCGAGTATGAAATGAAAAGAAACAAAAGTTGGCCTTCCTGTTTGCAGAGGGGTTGGTTGGAGGAGTACGAAGATAGCCGCCGGACAGACTACACCGACGACTCCTCCGTTCCGTGGCTTTCCCTTTACCCGGTCCTAGTCAAACGCGTGGGCCGCCTCCACGTACCGGATTTCCACCTGACATCGACCGCGTCGGCAAACTCCACGACGCTTTTTGGACCCGAGCTAGAAACAAACCTACCCACTTTTCCCGATTCAAAACCACTGTCAATGAAAGGAACCGTCTAATTCTACAGCAGCTTTCTTCACTTTCCCGGGAGCAATTTCCCGTCATTCTTTTTCTTCCCGAGAGCAATATAATGGTGCAGTGCTGCCTGATCTGGGGTTCAGACTTCAGAGACGGACAAAAAACAACCACGTGTTCGTCCCCCACTCTTCGTCCCGGGAATACTTTGCGCGGCAGATGACTGGACGAGACGAGGAGCATGTGCGGGTGCGACCCATTGGTTGGCCCTAGACAACGAGGCAGACCAGTACCCCTCTTCTCTCTTCAGCCAAACCCAGATCGGATCCTTCTATTCTATGGTGTTGATCGAGGACGCATACGTCTGGCCGAGAAAGAGAAATTATATTTCATTTCAGTTCAAGTACACACGTGACCCGTGCGGACCTCGCTATGCATGTATTTTCGATCTCATCTGCCCCGTCCACAACCACAACCACAACCGCAGCGGGCTCTTTTATTTGCAGCGACTTGACAGACGTCGTCGCGCTACGGTGAATCCGTATCGCGACGCTGGTGCACAGATCTGGTTGAAAATGTGATCTGGAATGGTTTTCTTTGTGAAGTGGGAAAACGCATCGCACGTGTGGCGAGTGGTTGGCTCGCTCGTCCCATCATCGAAGCGGACGACGAGCAAGTAACCCCTGATCTGATCGCCGCAGTTCGTAGGAGCAATCCGACGGGAAAGCTACCGCTCGGCTCAAGCGCAATGCAAATTTCAACATGAGGGTCTCTATTTCCGTACGAGAGATGATAACAGCTCCACATTATCTACGTACGTACGAGTACCTCATAAGAAATGTCTTTTTTTTTGGGTACAAGAAGCTAAAACTTCAAACGGTACATGAAACACTTGGGAATCATCTTCACGCCTATTGCCGTATTGCGTGTGTGTCATATGTTGTATCACATTATGTAATCATTCTAAACTTACTCTATCAATAAAATCATACGCAAGCTTTGTGTATTCGGAAAAAAAACACTTGAAAATCCGATGTTTGATTTCTCTTCCCAAGTATGTATTTTCGTAGAACTATGGTTTGACGAATTTTATACTATCAGTTGCAATTTCGAGACCGGCAGATTGCGCCACCATCCATGACGAACTAGTAATCATTTTCCTTCACCCCCACAAAAATCTGCCAAAATATACCAACTAGTCAAACAATCAAGGCTCTAGCATTAATGTGCGGTTGCTCTCTGGATTACCTGGAATAGTGTTCATGTGCAGCCACAAGTGTGGAGAAGAACACCTCGCACAAAGAAATAACATCATTGCGAAGAACAAGGCATCTCCAAGGCGGACACTCGAATGGTCAGCAACCTTTCGAACCGAGTGGACCTGACACATTTTACCATCCAACACGGTATCTCATCTGTTTGCGGAGCGGTCTCGTCGTTTGTTTTCCGGCAAACCGGACACAAATCAGGATGAGCTTTGCGGGCATCCTGACCGTTGTCACGTACGTGTCTGCCATCCCGGACCCACCAGAAAATTATCCTGTGCCCGCGCCCTCTCCCGCGCGAAGCAGTTCCCGCACGTTCATGCCGCTCACGCCGCTCAAGAGCGCTAGCACTGCATTGATGCCGGCTTAGAGCGGACGTGACCTCTCATTGGAGCTGACATTGAAGCGGCGCACCGACCGAGAGCGCCGCCCGGTCTCCGCGTATGTTTCAATGCTGGAGACGCGTGACCGAACGGGACTGCATAGCTGTGCACCGCATTCATACCGGCTCCCGTCTGTCCGCGTGCTAACACTAAACCGGTTCGAAGACTTGGAAACACACTCTGGGGCTCGCATTGACACACCACGCCGCGTGTCCCGGCCGATTTCCTCTATTTAAACGTTGTCTCCTTGCCCGACGCGACCAACACCAATGCACCATGTCCGCCATGACCGCGAGATCTAGAACTATGTGGGAGAGCCTCTCGACTGAGTATAAATATGAGTTGGTCGGCATTGCGACCGGCTGGTAGACCCGTCGTGTATGACGGACTAAGCCAAGCTTGTCACCTAGCTCACCGGAGGTTAGGAACGAGGAACCAACGATGGAGGAGGCGTCCGACGATGAGCTAGCGCCCCTGCACTTGAACGCCGTCATGGCGGAAGAGGAGTCCGCGTCACATGTGTCAGCGTTCCGGCATGCGGGGGATGAGTGAAGCTACAACCTATAGTTCCTCGACGAGGATCGGCTGAGGGGCAAATAGCCATCGAGGAGGCCAAAGACGATACCGCACGGCCATGCTCGTGGAGGATCCGGGCTTCCTGGATGAATAGCGGACGCTGTATCATTCCATGCATAGCGCCTGTGGGATATGTTGCAAGCGATGGTGTCTGCGCGTCCTGCTGGCGGAGAGAGACGCCCTGTTCACGGAGATCAACGTGGCAGCAGACAAAGAGAAGGCACAGACGATCTCAGATGTTGCCAGCTCCACGATGGTTGCGAATCCACCGCGGTTCGCGCCCCGCCGCCACGACCACGAGGTCGACACGTCCACGTTTGGCGGTGTCGACAAGGCGGACTTCGATGAGGAAGAGTAGGACATGGGAGCCACCACGGCTTGGGTTCTAGGAAGGACACTTCTATTCTTTTCCTCCCGCAACATCACTTCCCAGGGTTCACGGCCGACTGGTGAGTTTGTTGGACATGGGGAAGACATGACGTGGGACACGGGCTCCCCCACAGCCAACGCTCATTCCAACTATGTTAAAAAGGACTCATCCGCTTTTGCTAGTTGAAATATGTTGAAAGTGTAATGACTTTGGTCTGGTTTAAACAAAAATCATCCGATTTGAATGATATTTGTCTGATTTGTTCAAATTTGATTCGAAATGTATGAGCATGGTTGGATGGACGCCTCCTATATCACTGTCCGTGGACGTGTCCATGGACAAATACAATGTTCGTTTTAGGGGTACACGTTGGAGATGCCCTAAGTATATGAGCCCCTAACGTGCCTCATTTACACACGAAGTTACAATTCGCTAGACTATATGGAAGAGTTGAGGGAGTGGTTAATAAGTCAATCTTATCTTAAGTCCATCATGTAGTTTAGAGAAGACAATAAAATGATGTATAATTGGTTATTTTCTAGTCTTATCTCTAATAACAAGATATCCCTAAATATGTGACGAGACATGTTGTTGTTAAGAGATTATATTTTAATTAAAGAAAGCAAACCTTTTATTATGGTTTCCCTTTCCTCCATCTTAGCATTTATCTTAGCTGACACTTCTAAAATAACACCATTGCACATGCCCTAATAACATCCTTTTTATCACTTATATATAGTATCATAATTTTATGTGAATGTTATTTGCAAATATTTTTGCTAGTGACACATCATAACTAGCAAGCACAGAGTTTCTGTTATTTTTGTTGAAAAAGGACCCATGCAGGCAAACAAAGTTAAACTTGGGATCGATCATCTAACATACTAGATGATGCCTCACATTACCGTGGGAACTGTTTGCAATATAGTACAATTGGATTTGGTTATACGAATATGAATATTTAGATTAATAATATAAGAACTAAAACTAAACAAAGACCCATGCAGGCAAAGAAAGTTAAGCTTGGGATCGATATCTAACATACTAGATGATACCCCGCATTACCGCTGGAATTGTTTGCAATATATTACAATGAGATTTGGTTATGTGAATATGAGTATGAATATTTGGATTAATAATAGAAGAACTAAAACTAAAATACATATGATTATGACATAATATAATATATTTATTGAATATGAG
This sequence comes from Aegilops tauschii subsp. strangulata, assembly GCF_002575655.3. NCBI lineage: Eukaryota > Viridiplantae > Streptophyta > Magnoliopsida > Poales > Poaceae > Aegilops > Aegilops tauschii. Next base: position 442,139,766 of record NC_053036.3, read on the forward strand.
TAGCATAATATAATTATAATATTTGAGTCCTTTGCTAGTTTGCATGCATGGTTGTAGGTTGAGGTGGCATCTATATATGAATATTGCATAATTATAAAATATTTATTGAATATGTGTAGCATAGTATAATTAAAATATTTGAGTCTTTTTGCATGGTTGCATATTGAGGTGGATCTTTTTCCGTAAATTAATGCATGTTGAGGTGGTATAATTGCATGTTAAGATAATATGTTGAAGATCAACTATTTAGGTATATAGGGTGCCATGAGAAAATGTATGTCGCATTGGGGGTTAAATGATTATGATTTTTTAAATACAAAATTGGTACGGGTTGATGTGTCTTGAAAAGTTACCAATGAAAAAGCCCCAAAAGGATTTCATATACAAATAAAGAGGATTAAGATAAAAAATAAGTCCGAATAGCTTTATATAAATGATTGAGGTGCATAACATGATTTGCTTTATATAAGGACAACAATAACGCGTGTGAACGTTCCTTCATGGGGGTCATACAAGCAAATGAATGTTCTCTCTGTTGGGGAACGTAGTAATTTCAAAAAAATTCCTACGCACACGCAAGATCATGGTGATGCATAGCAACGAGAGGGGAGAGTGTTGTCCACGTACCCTCGTAGACCGAAAGCGGAAGCGTTAACACAACGCGGTTGAGTAGTCGTACGTCTTCACGATCCGACCGATCAAGTACCGAACGCACGGCACCTCCGAGTTCAGCACATGTTCAGCTCGATGACGTCCCTCGAACTCCGATCCAGCCAAGTGTTGAGGGAGAGTTTTGTCAGCACGACGGCGTGGTGACGATGATGATGTTCTACCGACACAGGGCTTTGCCTAAGCACCGCTACGATATTATCGAGGTGTTAAGAGATCAATGATCAGTTGTTGTGTCTTTGGGGTGCCCCCTGCCCCCGTATATAAAGGATCAAAGGGGGAAAGGTGCGGCCAGCCTTGGGGCGCGCCAGGAGGAGTCCTACTCCATCGGGAGTAGGACTAACCCCCCTTTTCCTAGTTGGATTAGGACTTGGGAAGGGGGAAAGAGGAGAGGGAGAAGAAGGAAGGGGGGCGCCGCCCCCTTCTCCTTGTCCTATTCGGACTAGGGGGGAGGGGGGCGCGGCCCAGCCCTAGCCGCCTCTCCTCTCTTCCACCTAGGCCCACTAAGGCCCATTATGTTGCCGGGGGGTTCCGGTAACCTCCCGGTACTCCAGTAAAATCCCGATTTCACCTGGAACACTTCCGATATCCAAACATAGGCTTCCAATATATCAATCTTCATGTCTCGACCATTTCGAGACTCCTCGTCATGTCCGTGATCACATCCGGGACTCCGAACAACCTTCGGTACATCAAAACATATAAACTCATAATATAACTGTCATCGAAACGTTAAGCGTGCGGACCCTACGGGTTCGAGAACTATGTAGACATGACCGAGACACGTCTCCGGTCAATAACCAATAGCGGAACCTGGATGCTCATATTGGCTCCCACATATTCTAAGAAGATCTTTATCGGTCAGACCGCATAACAACATACGTTGTTCCCTTTGTCATCGGTATGTTACTTGCCCGAGATTCAATCGCCGGTATCTCAATACCTAGTTCAATCTCGTTACCGGCAAGTCTCTTTACTCGTTCCGTAATACATAATCTCGCAACAAACTCATTAGTTGCAATGCTTGCAAGGCTTAAGTGATGTGCATTACCGAGAGGGCCCAGAGATACCTCTCCGACAATCGGAGTGACAAATCCTAATCTCAAAATACGCCAACCCAACAAGTACCTTCGGAGACACCTGTAGAGCACCTTTATAATCACCCAGTTACGTTGTGATGTTTGGTAGCACACAAAGTGTTCCTCCGGTAAACGGGAGTTGCATAATCTCATAGTCATAGGAACATGTATAAGTCATGAAGAAAGCAATAGCAACATACTAAACGATCGAGTGCTAAGCTAACGAAATGGGTCAAGTCAATCACATCATTCTCCTAATGATGTGATCCCGTTAATCAAATGACAACTCATGTCAATGGCTAGGAAACATAACCATCTTTGATCAACGAGCTAGTCAATTAGAGGCATACTAGTGACATTCTGTTTGTCTATGTATTCACACAAGTATTATGTTTCCGGTTAATACAATTCTAGCATGAATAATAAACATTTATCATGATATAAGGAAATAAATAATAACTTTATTATTGCCTCTAGGGCATATTTCCTTCAGTCTCCCACTTGCACTAGAGTCAATAATCTAGATTACACAGTAATGATTCTTACACCCATGGAGCCTTGGTGCTGATCATGTTTTGCTCGTGGAAGAGGCTTAGTCAACGGGTCTGCAACATTCAGATCCGTATGTATCTTGCAAATTTCTATGTCTCCCACCTGGACTAAATCCCGGATGGAATTGAAGCGTCTTTTGATGTGCTTGGTTCTCTTGTGAAATCTGGATTCCTTTGCTAAGGCAATTGCACCAGTATTGTCACAAAAGATTTTCATTGGACCCGATGCACTAGGTATGACACCTAGATCGGATATGAACTCCTTCATCCAGACTCCTTCATTTGCTGCTTCCGAAGCAGCTATGTACTCCGCTTCACACGTAGATCCCGCCACGACGCTTTGTTTAGAACTGCACCAACTGACAGCTCCACCGTTCAATGTAAACACGTATCCGGTTTGCGATTTAGAATTGTCCGGATCAGTGTCAAAGCTTGCATCGACGTAACCATTTACAATGAGCTCTTTGTCACCTCCATAAACGAGAAATATATCCTTAGTACTTTTCAGGTATTTCAGGATGTTCTTGACCGCTGTCCAGTGATCCACTCCTGGATTACTTTGGTACCTTCCTGCTAGACTTATAGCAAGGCACACATCTGGTCTGGTACACAGCATTGCATACATGACAGAGCCTATGGCTGAAGCATAGGGAACATCTTTCATCTTCTCTCTATCTTCTGCAGTGGTCGGGCATTGAGTCTTACTCAACTTCACACCTTGTAACACAGGCAAGAACCCTTTCTTTGCTTGATCCATTTTGAACTTCTTCAAAACTTTGTCAAGGTATTTGCTTTGTGAAAGTCCAATTAAGCGTCTTGATCTATCTCTATAGATCTTGATGCCCAATATATACGCAGCTTCATCGAGGTCTTTCATTGAAAAACTCTTATTCAAGTATCCCTTTATGCTATCCAGAAATTTTATATCATTTCCAATCAGCAATATGTCATCCACATATAATATCAGAAATGCTACAGAGCTCCCACTCATTTTCTTGTAAATACAGGCTTCTCCAAAAGTCTGTACAAAACAAAATGCTTTGATCACACTATCAAAGCGTTTATTCCAACTCCGAGAGGCTTGCACCAGTCCATAAATGGATCGCTGGAGCTTGCACACTTTGTTAGCTCCCTTTGGATCGACAAAACCTTCCGGTTGCATCATATACAACTATTCTTCCATAAATCCATTCAGGAATGCAGTTTTGACATCCATTTGCCAAATTTCATAATCATAAAATGCGGCAATTGCTAACATGATTCGGACAGACTTAAGCATCGCTACGGGTGAGAAGGTCTCATCGTAGTCAATCCCTTGAACTTGTCGAAAACCTTTCGCAACAAGTCGAGCTTTATAGACAGTAACATTACCGTCAGCGTCAGTCTTCTTCTTGAAGATCCATTTATTTTCTATGGCTTGCCGATCATCGGGCAAGTCAACTAAAGTCCATACTTTGTTCTCATACATGGATCCCATCTCGGATTTCATGGCCTCAAGCCATTTTGCGGAATCTGGGCTCACCATCGCTTCTTCATAGTTCGTAGGTTCGTCATGGTCTAGTAACATAACCTCCAGAACAGGATTACCGTACCACTCTGGTGCGGATCTTACTCTGGTTGACCTACGAGGTTCAGTAACAACTTGATCTGAAGTTCCATGATCATCATCATTAACTTCCTCACTAATTGGTGCAGGCGTCACAGGAACCGGTTTCTGTGATGAACTATTTTCCAATAAGGGAGCAGGTACAGTTACCTCATCAAGTTCTACTTTCCTCCCACTCACTTCTTTCGAGAGAAACTCCTTCTCTAGAAATGATCCATTCTTAGCAATGAATGTCTTGCCTTCGGATCTGTGATAGAAGGTGTACCAAACAGTCTCCTTTGGGTATCCTATGAAGACACATTTCTCCGATTTAGGTTCGAGCTTATCAGTTTGAAGCTTCTTCACATAAGCATCGCAGCCCCAAACTTTAAGAAACGGCAACTTTGGTTTCCTGCCAAACCATTGTTCATAAGGCGTCGTCTCATCGGATTTCGATGGTGCCCTATTTAACGTGAATGCAGCCGTCTCTAAAGCATAACCCCAAAACGATAGCGGTAAATCAGTAAGAGACATCATAGATCGCACCATATCTAGTAAAGTACGATTACGACGTTCGGACACACCATTACGTTGTGGTGTTCCGGGTGGCGTGAGTTGCGAAACTATTCCGCATTGTTTCAAATGTAGACCAAACTCGTAACTCAAATATTCTCCTCCACGATCTGATCGTAGAAACTTTATTTTCTTGTTACGATGATTTTCAACTTCACTCTGAAATTCTTTGAACCTTTCAAATGTTCCAGACTTATGTTTCATTAAGTAGATATACCCATATCTGCTCAAATCATCTGTGAAGGTGAGAAAATAACGATATCCGCCACGAGCCTCAATATTCATCGGACCACATACATCTGTATGTATGATTTCCAACAAATCTGTTGCTCTCTCCATAGTTCCGGAGAACGGCGTTTTAGTCATCTTGCCCATGAGGCACGGTTCGCAAGTACCAAGTGATTCATAATCAAGTGATTCCAAAAGTCCATCAGTATGGAGTTTCTTCATGCGCTTTACACCGATATGACCTAAACGGCAGTGCCACAAATAAGTTGCACTATCATTATCAACTCTGCATCTTTTGGCTTCGATATTATGAATATGTGTATCACTACTATCGAGATTCATTAAAAATAGACCACTCTTCAAGGGTGCATGACCATAAAAGATATTACTCATATAAATAGAACAACCATTATTCTCTGATTTAAATGAATAACCGTCTCGCATCAAACAAGATCCAGATATAATGTTCATGCTCAACGTTGGCACCAAATAACAATTATTTAGGTCTAATACTAATCCCGAAGCGTGCCGACGACGATCACATCGACTTTGGAACCGTTTCCCACGCGCATCGTCACCTCGTCCTTGGCCAGTGTTCGCTTAATCTGTAGTCCCTGTTTCGAGTTGCAAATATTAGCAAAAGAACCAGTATCAAATACCCAGGTGCTACTGCGAGCTCTAGTAAGGTACACATCAATAACATGTATATCACATATACCTTTGTTCACCTTGCCATCCTTCTTATCCTCCAAATACTTGGGGCAGTTCCACTTCCAGTGACCAGTCTGCTTGCAGTAGAAGCACTCAGTCTCAGGCTTAGGTCCAGACTTGGGTTTCTTCTCCTGAATAGCAACTTGCTTGCTGTTCTTATTGAAGTTCCCCTTCTTCTTCCCTTTGCCCTTTTTCTTGAAACTAGTGGTCTTATTGACCATCAACACTTGATGCTCCTTTTTGATTTCTACCTCCGCAGCCTTTAGCATTGCGAAGAGCTTGGGAATCGTCTTATCCATCCCTTGCATGTTATAGTTCATCACGAAGCTCTTGTAGCTTGGTGGCAGTGATTGAAGAATTCTATCAATGACGCTATCATCCGGAAGATTAACTCCCAGTTGAATCAAGTGATTGTTATACCCAGACATTTTGAGTATATGCTCACTGACAGAACTATTCTCTTCCATCTTGCAGCTGTAGAACTTATTGGAGACTTCATATCTCTCAATCCGGGCATTTGCTTGAAATATTAACTTCAACTCTTGGAACATCTCATATGCTCCATGACGTTCAAAACGTCGTTGAAGACCCGGTTCTAAGCCGTAAAGCATGGCACACTGAACTATCGAGTAGTCATCAGCTTTGCTCTGCCAGACGTTCATAACATCTGGTGTTGCTCCTGCAGCAGGCCTGGCACCCAGCGGTGCTTCCAGGACGTAATTCTTCTGTGCAGCAATGAGGATAATCCTCAAGTTATGGACCCAGTCCGTGTAATTGCTACCATCATCTTTCAACTTTGCTTTCTCAAGGAACGCATTAAAATTCAACGGAACAACAGCACGGGCCATCTGTCTACAATCAACATAGACAAGCAAGATACTATCAGGTACTAAGTTCATGTTAAATTTAAGTTCAATTAATCATATTACTTAAGAACTCCCACTTAGATAGACATCCCTCTAATCATCTAAGTGATCACGTGATCCAAATCAACTAAACCATAACCGATCATCACGTGAAATGGAGTAGTTTTCAATGGTGAACATCACTATGTTGATCATATCTGTTATATGATTCACGTTCGACCTTTCGGTCTCAGTGTTCCGAGGCCATATCTGCATATGCTAGGCTCGTCAAGTTTAACCTGAGTATTCTGCGTGTGCAAAACTGGCTTGCACCCGTTGTAGATGGACGTAGAGCTTATCACACCCGATCATCACATGGTGTCTGGGCACGACGAACTTTGGCAACGGTGCATACTCAGGGAGAACACTTTTATCTTGAAATTTAGTGAGAGATCATCTTATAATGCTACCGTCAATCAAAGCAAGATAAGATGCATAAAAGATAAACATCACATGCAATCAATATAAGTGATATGATATGGCCATCATCATCTTGTGCTTGTGATCTCCATCTCCGAAGCACCGTCATGATCCCCATCGTCACCGGCGCGACACCTTGATCTCCATCGTAGCATCGTTGTCGTCTCGCCAACTATTGCTTCTACGACTATCGCTACCGCTTAGTGATAAAATAAAGCAATTACATGGCGATTGCATTGCATACAATAAAGCGACAACCATATGGCTCCTTCCAGTTGCCGATAACTCGGTTACAAAACATGATCATCTCATACAATAAAATTTAGCATCATGTCTTGACCATATCACATCACAACATGCCTTGCAAAAACAAGTTAGACGTTTTCTACTTTGTTGTTGCAAGTTTTACGTGGCTGCTACTTGGCTTAGCAAGAACCGTTCTTACCTACGCATCAAAACCACAACGATAGTTTGTCAAGTTGGTGTTGTTTTAACCTTCGCAAGGACCGGGCGTAGACATACTCAATTCAACTAAAGTTGGAGAAACTGACACCCGCCAGCCACCTTTGTGCAAAGCACGTCGGAAGAACCAGTCTCGCGTAAGCGTACGCGTAATATCGGTCCGGGCCGCTTCATCCAACAATACCGCCAAACCAAAGTATGACATGCTGGTAAGCAGTATGACTTATATCGCCCACAACTCACTTGTGTTCTACTCGTGCATATGACATCTACGCATAAAACCATGCTCGGATGCCACTGTTGGGGAACGTAGTAATTTCAAAAAAATTCCACACACGCAAGATCATGGTGATGCATAGCAACGAGAGAGGAGAGTGTTGTCCACGTACCCTCGTAGACCGAAAGCGGAAGCGTTAACACAACGTGGTTGATGTAGTCGTACGTCTTCACGATCCGACTGATCAAGTACCGAACGCACGGCACCTCCGAGTTCAGCACACGTTCAGCTCGATGACGTCCCTCAAACTCCGATCTAGCCGAGTGTTGAGGGAGAGTTTCGTCAGCACGACGGCGTGGCGACGATGATGATGTTCTACCGACGCAGGGCTTCGCCTAAGCACCGCTACGATATTATCGAGGTTTAATATGGTGGAGGGGGGCACCGCACACGGCTAAGAGATCAATGATCAGTTGTTGTGTCTTTGGGGTGCCCCCTGCCCCTGTATATGAAGGATCAAAGGGGGGAAGGTGCGGCCAGCCTTGGGGCGCGCCAGGAGGAGTCCTACTCCCACCGGGAGTAGGACTCCCCCCTTTTCCTAGTTGGATTAGGACTTGGAAGGGGGAAAGAGGAGAGGGAGAAGAAGGAAGGGGGGCGCCGCCCCCTTCTCCTTGTCCTATTCGGACTAGGGGGGAGGGGCGCGCGGCCCAGCCCTAGCCGCCTCTCCTCTCTTCCACCTAGGCCCACTAAGGCCCATTATGTTGCCGAGGGGTTCCGGTAACCTCCCGGTACTTCGGTAAAATCCCGATTTCACCCGGAACACTTCCGATATCCAAACATAGGCTTCCAATATATCAATCTTCATGTCTCGACCATTTCAAGACTCCTCGTCATGTCCGTGATCACATCCGGGACTCCGAACAACCTTCGGTACATCAAAACATATAAACTCATAATAAAACTGTCATCGAAACGTTAAGCGTGCGGACCCTACGGGTTCGAGAACTATGTAGACATGACCGAGACAGTTATATTATGAGTTCGCACCCGTAGGGTCCGCACGCTTAACGTTTTGATGACAGTTATATTATGAGTTTATATGTTTTGATGTACCGAAGGTTGTTCGGAGTCCCGGATGTGATCACGGACATGACGAGGAGTCTCGAAATGGTCGAGACATGAAGATTGATATATTGGAAGCCTATGTTTGGATATCGGAAGTGTTCCGGGTGAAATCGGGATTTTACCGGAGTACCGGGAGGTTACCGGAACCCCCCGACAACATAATGGGCCTTAGTGGGCCTAGGTGGAAGAGAGGAGAGGCGGCTAGGGCTGGGCCGCGCGCACCTCCCCCCTAGTCCAAATAGGACAAGGAGAAGGGGGCGGCGCCCCCCTTCCTTCTTCTCCCTCTCCTCTTTCCCTCTTCCCAAGTCCTAATCCAACTAGGAAAAGGGGGGAGTCCTACTCCCGGTGGGAGTAGGACTCCTCCTGGCGCGCCCCAAGGCTGGCCGCCCCTTCCCCCCTTTGATCCTTTATATACGGGGGCAGGGGGGCACCCCAAAGACACAACAATTGATCATGATCTCTTAGCCGTGTGCGGTGCCCCCCTCCACCATATTACACCTCGATAATATCGTAGCAGTGCTTAGGCGAAGCCCTGCGTCGGTAGAACATCATCATCGTCACCACGCCGTCGTGCTGACGAAACTCTCCCTCAACACTCGGCTAGATCGGAGTTTGAGGGACGTCATCGAGCTGAACGTGTGCTGAACTCGGAGGTGCCGTGCGTTCGGTACTTGATCGGTCGGATCATGAAGACGTACGACTACATAAACCGCGTTGTGTTAACGCTTCCGCTTTCGGTCTACGAGGGTACGTGGACAACACTCTCCCCTTTCGTTGCTATGCATCACCATGATCTTGCGTGTGCGTAGGAATTTTTTTGAAATTACTACGTTCTCCAACAGCGGAAGCGTTAACACAACGCGGTTGATGTAGTCGTACGTCTTCACGATCCGACCGATCAAGTACCGAACACACGACACCTCCGAGTTCAGCACACGTTCAGCTCGATGACGTCCCTCGAACTCCGATCCAGCCGAGTGTTGAGGGAGAGTTTCGTCAGCACGACGGCGTGGTGACGATGATGATGTTCTACCGACGCAGGGCTTCGCCTAAGCACCGCTACGATATTATCGAGGTGTAATATGGTGGAGGGGGCACCGCACACGGCTAAGAGATCAATGATCTGTTGTTGTGTCTTTGGGGTGCCCCCTGCCCCCGTATATAAAGGATCAAAGGGGGGAAGGTGCGGCCAGCCTTGGGGCGCGCCAGGAGGAGTCCTATTCCCACCGGGAGTAGGACTCCCCCCTTTTCCTAGTTGGATTAGGACTTGGGAAGGGGGAAAGAGGAGAGGGAGAAGAAGGAAGGGGGGCGCCGCCCCCTTCTCCTTGTCCTATTCGGACTAGGGGGGAGGGGCGCGTGGCCCAGCCCTAGCCGCCTCTCCTCTCTTTCACCTAGGCCCACTAAGGCACATTATGTTGCCGGGGGGTTCCGGTAACCTCCCGGTACTCCGGTAAAATCCCGATTTCACCCGGAACACTTCCGATATCCAAACATAGGCTTCCAATATATCAATCTTCATGTCTCGACCATTTTGAGACTCCTCGTCATGTCCGTGATCACATCCGGGACTCCGAACAACCTTCGGTACATCAAAACATATAAACTCATAATATAACTGTCATCGAAATGTTAAGCGTGCGGACCCTACGGGTTCGAGAACTATGTAGACATGACCGAGACACGTCTCCGGTCAATAACCAATAGCGGAACCTGGATGCTCATATTGGCTCCCACATATTCTACGAAGATCTTTATCGGTCAGACCGCATAACAACATACGTTGTTCCCTTTGTCATCGGTATGTTACTTGCCCGAGATTCGATCGTCGGTATCTCAATACCTAGTTCAATCTCGTTACTGTCAAGTCTCTTTACTCGTTCCGTAATACATCATCTCGCAACAAACTCATTAGTTGCAATGCTTGCAAGGCTTAAGTGATGTGCATTACCGAGAGGGCCCAGAGATACCTCTCCGACAATCGGAGTGACAAATCCTAATATCGAAATACGCCAACCCAACAAGTACCTTCGGAGACACCTGTAGAGCACCTTTATAATCACCCAGTTACGTTGTGATGTTTGGTAGCACACAAAGTGTTCCTCCGGTAAACGGGAGTTGCATAATCTCATAGTCATAAGAACATGTATAAGTCATGAAGAAAGCAATAGCAACATACTAAACGATCGAGTGCTAAGCTAACGAAATGGGTCAAGTCAATCACATCATTCTCCTAATGATGTGATCCCGTTAATCAAATGACAACTCATGTCAATGGCTAGGAAACATAACCATCTTTGATCAACGAGCTAGTCAATTAGAGGCATACTAGTGACACTCTGTTTGTCTATGTATTCACACAAGTATTATGTTTCCGGTTAATACAATTCTAGCATGAATAATAAACATTTATCATGATATAAGGAAATAAATAATAACTTTATTATTGCCTCTAGGGCATATTTCCTTCACTCTCCAGGAGACTTGTTTGAGTGAATGGCATCATTAAGAAGTGTTCCCTCAAAAAACCACTCCTAGAAAACGCTCAGGAATTGACATGTTATAGCATGTATATTTTTCATGCTATTACTAAAAGTTTTACCATGTTGAAAATGATAAATTGTCATGCTAGCAAAAAGAATTTTCAAGAATTTGTCATGTCGCAACAGTGTAGATTGCCATGCATACAAGAGAATCACATATGGCAAAAACAGAGCTTGCCATCCTACAATAGGAGAAAAGTCGCCACGAATGCGCATGATTTGCGATGATGCAAAGAGGAGAATTATCATGTTATAACATGGAGAATTGTCAGGATGTATAAGAGAAATTGTGACGCATATCTTGAGGAATTTGCTATGTTGCATCAGAAGAAACTGCCATGGTAGACATAGAAATTGCCATGGTGTTAATATAGGGAAAAGGTTCCCTCGCGAAGGTCGTTCTCCAGGTAGCGTCAAAAGAGCGAACAATTGTGTTTTCTCCAGTCGTTACCTCCTATTGTTCCCAGTGAACGCGCATGAGATTCGTGTGCCTCAATAACGGCCCATAGAGTGTTCGCTCGAGAATTGTTCTGAGCCGACATCTGATCAATAAGATTTTCATTTATATAAATATTCCTTCGCATGTGTATACTCAATTTTATTCCTTGTAACTAACCTAGAAAAGCTTGTCACACACCACCCTCACTTCATGTAGTGTGCAACCAGCTAACTGAGAATACAACACTTGAAGGAGGCAATATCTTTTGGGTGACGCTACACGTCAGTCGGACGATAACCAGATCCCATCGACTATATGGCAACCATTGGATGGTGTGCACACTTGCCGTCCGATCTTTCCCGCGTCAGGTATGTGCTCCAGCCCATTCGCAACACGACTTGTGTTGCGATCAGAGCTTTGCAACAGGAATTGTGTTGCGCTCCATCGAACCATTTTCTATTGTTCATGTGAAAGAAATACATTTTCATTGCAACTTGGTATGTGTTTTGACCGGCTCTGCTGTTGCACCACCCTTTTGCAAGATGAGACGTGTTGCAACTGCAACATGAGCCATGTTGTAATATCGGGCCCACACACGTGTCACACGCCTCATGCTGCCCCACATCTTTTGCAACATGGGTCATGTTGCAAATCCCAGGTTGAACTCCCACATGAACACGAGCCTCCCCCCCCCCCCCCCCCCCCCCCCCGTGTTGCAACATGGGGCATATTGTAATTCCAGGCTGAGCTTTCCCTTATAATAAGTGGTCAAAGAAAATTTTCCTTTCCCCATTATTTTGAACCAAAGGCATGAATAGTACCACTATAGAAAATTTCCTATTTCAAAATTTTTCTTTCGCACCAGAGGAGGTTGTAACTTGTTGTTGTTGACTTGAGTGATATATTCACGTGTGCACCCACTCCCCCAAGTGTTTCCTCAAAAAATAAACGAATAAAAGGATTTCATTCTATGCCTCTCATACATCTAAGGTTCTTGCTTGAAAATCATTATTTGTTGCTATTGAAAGTGCATGCACACTCTTATCTCTCAGTGGTGCCTGATGACACCATACATATCTCACCAAATGCCGCCACTATTTCTTAAGTCCGGGGATATGGTTTTTGTTCATTTCCGCTTTATACACGGGGACCATTTGCTAATCATGCTAAACTTTATCAAATCTCCAAAAGGAACAATCGAAGTCTAGAAGCAAGAGCCGCACAGGCGCACAAACAATTTTATTTTCTATATATAAATAAATGGTGCAGTATACAGTAATCAACGGACGGGGACAATCGACAACTTTTTCCTTGCCGTTACCGCGCCTCCTTTTCACATAAGCCCCCTCTGAAGTCCTGAAAATTCGCACTGTCAGATACACGTACGCTCCGCGGTTGGTGGCACAGCACAGAGCACGCAGCCCCCCTGCCCAGGCCGAAAGACGGGTAGGTAGTGGACAGGTGAGGCGAAAGCGGGAGGCGGCCGAGGTGACGCCGTCGTGGGTGGGTATAAATGGCGGAGCTGCCAATCCCACCACAGTCGGCAAGGAAGGAAGGAGCCACCCCCCTCCCCATTCCTACCCACCCAGCATCTCGGCAGTAACTCTCCTCCCTCCCACGCGGCGCGCCCGCTCGCCGCGCGCGCGAATCTCGGTCGCAACTGGTCAGTGATCCATCTCCAACCCCCGGCCGCCGTCAATTCTTCTCGCTTGTCTCTCGTGGGAGAGTCTCTCCTGTTTGCTTCCGCGAGTAGTTCCGAGGTTTCTCGATCGGTGGCGTGGCGCGGCTCGTCGCAGTCCGTCTTGCTCTGCTACGCTCTGCCTGCCCTGTTCTGGCAAGGATTTTCGGGAGGTTTTTGGTGGGTTGGGTCGCCGTCTTGTGCGCGCTTTTCTTCGGTTATTTCCAGATTCTCTCCGCAAACCGCGCCGTGTTTCTGTCCGTGAGATTTTTCGGCGTTGGATCTCGTACTCGTGATGCCTACCGCGGCGATGGAGATGTTCTTGTCGCTCCCAGATTTCTCTTTCTCTTTGAGGATCTCTCCCATTCAATGGCGAGAGTTGTGGTCAAGCTTAAGCCTGGTGTAACGGGGTTCCTTCGCTCTGGAGTACTACTAGTATTTAGGAACTGCACGTTTTTTCTGTTTCGGATGTTTCGCCGGGCCTTCTTTCTGCCGGAAAGCGGTTTGGTGTGTTGCGATGAATCAGAGAATGTTGTTTTGGTTTCCTGTTTCAGTTCAGTTCTGCTGCTAGAATTACTTACTGTTTTCACCGCAAGTAAGTTTTGCAAGATCAAACTCCGGACTCAACCACGGGCTTATTTTCCTTGATAGCTGTGCAAATTGGACTTGAGTTGTGTACAGTAGTTGTATGACTGATTTCAGCGTCTTTAAGGTTGCGATCGGTGTAATCCTTAATGGTACATGTTGGTTGTTGGTTTCTTAAATTTAGATGAGGTCGTCAAACACTGCTATGTTGATCTTAGATGCATAACGGTTTCAGTGTTTCTTGACTGTTGGAGAGATAAGCTGAGATCACTCTGTTATCAGAAGAGTGAGGTAGACCGAGCATTACAAATAGTTCAGGGGAAATGCGATTTTGGATCTAGCCATATGCAATTTCTGTTTCCAGCTTTTAAGGGCAACAATAGTATAAATTGGCAATGCATCGGATAAGCCAAACAAAGCGAAACATTCATACGTTCTGCTAGCTAATTTTGTCTGATATTGAATCTTCCATTTCGATGAGTGCCATGACAATTGTTAGGCTAAGTTCAGATAATCTTACCATTTAACCATATCTTCCTCACTTGGTTAGGTGTACTGTTGAAGGAAGGAAAAATCATCCTATTTGTCATGGCGGGAACTGACTCCTCGGCGTCATCGAGACAAAGCAGTTTCAACTCATTAGCAAAGGACCTAGAACTTCCTTTGGAGCAAGGGTGCCTCACCATCGTTGTACTTGGGGCTTCTGGAGATCTTGCCAAGAAGAAAACGTTCCCGGCACTCTACCACCTTTTTGAGCAGGTGATGTGACAATAACTAGCTGTTCTTATGCAATTTGCAAAACCTATTGTTAGAGGGAATGTACATTGAGTTGAGGCATTCCAGAAAAAGGAATAATTGGTATTCACTGAACACAAGTATAAGTGCAAACAGCTGTAACCATTTTTGTTCCTGGATATGAATTAAATGTTTTAGGAGTTAATCCGGACTGGTGGAAAACTATGGTTTAAGATTCTACTTATTCAACAACAACCTGTGTTAACACCATTTGCAAATACATAAACGTAGTCTTTACTTGCGTGCTATTTCTGCACAGTTTCTGTTATATAAACTGTACCTTTTAGGTCAGTTGAAATATCTATTTACTTTAATTGCTATGTGTTACAGGGGTTCTTACAATCTGGTGAAGTGCATATAGTGGGGTATGCGAGAACAAATCTTTCTGATGATGGGTTGAGAGGGCGCATCCGTGCGTAAGTTTCTGATGGCTGGAATTAATTCTATGGTTGCCTAACATAGAATTTGTGTTTGTTGTGCAAAAAACCTCCTTACTTTCCATAGTAAAACATTATTTAGAAGAAGGCTCTTGGCTCTATTGTGTCCTCGAAAAAATGACTCCAGGTTTTTACATCATGCTGTTGCATTTAAACACTTCTAGCATCTTTTAAGCATACGTGCATCTGTATCCACCGTAATTTTGCATACTAGGACGGATGTCTACCAAATTAGACTTTATTCCTGTATTTAAGCACGGATACTGTTGATCTGCGATATGCTATATGAACTGAGATGGTGGTTTCTTGAAACTGACAAAGCATGTTCGTATACTCACCGAACTTCAACCATCATGTTAGCATGTCTTGACGGTTTATCTTTACAAAAAATTACAGATACCTTAAAGGAGCCTCAGAGGAACATGTTTCAGAATTCTTGCAATTGGTAAGTTGTTGTATATAACTACTCATAATTCCTTGTGCAACATGCATTTCATTGTGGTTAATATGTATTGCAGATAAAATATGTCAGTGGTTCCTATGACAGTGGAGAAGGTTTTGAAAAACTGAACAAGGAAATATCAGATTATGAGATGTCAAACAACTCAGGAAGCTCCCGTAGGCTCTTTTATTTGGCATTGCCTCCATCTGTCTACCCTTCAGTGTGCAAAATGATCCGAACATATTGCATGAGTCCAAGTAAGTTTCTTTTCTATGCTTTCTCAGAAGCTTTATCTTCATCAGGACCCTTTTCCTTTGCTTTATTTTATAGGGTAATAAATGCATACGTTTTTATTTAGCACTTCCAGCTGTGCAGTAGTGACGAGGACATGATCATCTGGTTTCTACCTGCTGTTACTTCAGCTCAGAAAAAAAAAAACAGAACTACACGCTACTGTGCTAAATTGCACTGTTACTTTTGTCAATTTGATAAACGTTAACGTTGTGTCTGTAGCTTCTCGCTTTGGATGGACTAGAGTAATTGTTGAGAAGCCCTTTGGAAGGGACCTGGACTCTGCAGAAGAATTGAGTTCCCAACTTGGGGAGCTATTCGAGGAAGATCAACTCTACAGGATTGACCACTACTTGGGAAAAGAGTTGGTCCAAAACTTGGTAATGTTTATAAATTTAATCAGATATTTCTATTTTTCTAGCATTGGGCTAATTCGTTTTGAACTAATAACATTTCACAGCTTGTGCTTCGTTTTGCGAACCGTTTGTTCTTACCACTTTGGAACCGTGACAATGTTGATAATATACAGGTATGCTTGTTTTACGTTGTCTTGTTAGCACTTAGGAGTTAGAAGTAGGTAATTTACAAAGTTACAATTGCTTACGCAAGAAATGCATAACCTGCAGTTACTGCACCATGTATGAATGTATTTTATGTGGGTTATTGCATAAGATTTTCCTGCTTATAATTTATTTTATCTTTTTGAATTGAACTGACATTCATGACCCCCACATAAACAAGAAGTTGTGCGGCAGCTACAAAGTAGGAATTTAATAATAGCTTCAGTCTGTAACGTATCCAATATTACAGATTGTATTCAGGGAGGACTTCGGAACTGATGGACGTGGAGGATATTTTGATCAATATGGGTAAGTAGAAACATCACATTTTATTAATAAGTTGTCTAATACAAAATTGTACCCTTTGTTCCATAATATGAAATCATGCCCTTATAAGCATATTGACCTCGTAAAATATCTGGTAAGCAAGGTTTACATATTTTAGATATGTCACAGGTCCTAGATTCCTAGTTGGTCCTTATTGATCAACATGTTCATTTTTGTATTTGAAAGTGAGAATGGTGTATTTGGCTTTATTTTAGAATTTTGTAGAGTTCAACATTGTAAGTTATTAGATTATAATTTTACAGCAACCAAATCACTCATTACTGAATTGTAGTAAAATTCAGTATGCTTATATCATCCTTAACTATTGGGATTTTACTTGCATATCTTCATTATTTAGCATAGAAGTACCTAACCTCCCTCTTGTTACTGCAGAATCATCCGTGATATCATTCAGAACCATTTGTTGCAGGTAAAAACTATAAGATTCCATACGATATTATTTCGTCATTTTATCATGGGCTTTAGTATTTTGTCTTGATTTGAGACAGATAAACACTTTATGTTATATAACTTGTATACATGTAAGGCTGCGTTTGCCATTGCTGTGGATTATGATATTCCAGCTTATCCAACTAGCTTTTTACTACTTTTGTAAACTTATCTCTAGTTCCATGGCTATTTTTTGGCAGCAGATTATTAAATATTCAGCACAGCTTCATTGTATTTAACAATGACGGGCACAGCTTTCATGCTGAATCAAATATGGCTTAACTAATAAACTAATAAACTATTGTAGAACTCTTTGTAGAGTACAAATGTTCTTAGGCATTGAACAGCCCACTAATAAATTATTGCTACCTTTTGCAGGTTTTCTGTTTGGTTGCAATGGAAAAGCCTGTATCTCTTAAGCCTGAGCACATTAGAGATGAGAAAGTCAAGGTTCTTATCTCCCTCTACCCTCCGCACGCTACTACTATAGTGCAGATCTGTTAGTTACAACAAACTAGTGTATCAGAGTACACATCTTATGTTTTTCATTCTAGTTAGTCCTAACCAAAATCAATTTCCTTTGTTAATGTCAGGTTCTGCAATCCGTGAACCCGATAAAGGACGAAGAGGTAGTCCTTGGACAATATCAGGGCTACAAGGATGACCCTACAGTGCCAGATGACTCTAATACCCCAACGTTTGCATCTATTGTACTTAGGGTACACAATGAAAGATGGGAAGGTATGTCTTTTAACCAGCATTTCTTCTTTGACTTGATATGCCTTTGTTCTGGATTATAGTATCTTCAGTTTTGGTATTAACTCCCAAATATTCATATCCAACAGGTGTTCCTTTCATTCTTAAAGCTGGTAAAGCATTAAACTCAAGAAAAGCAGAAATTCGTGTGCAGTTCAAGGATGTTCCCGGTGACATTTTTAAATGTATGTACTCCGAAGTTAATTCATGGTGCACTGAATTCTGTGTGCATACAAAGTCACTACCTAATCCAGTGTTTTCAATACTACTACAAAATATGAACGAATGCCCTTACATTATCTAGGCAGACTAGGCAGTAGAAAACTAGAAGAGCACTTCCATAAGTTTGATACCTCCACATCTGAAACAAGAAACTACTATGTGAAGTTCCACTGACAGTACACAAAATAGTCAAAACTGGTCCATGCACAGAAATCCATGAAAACACACAACTGGATAAACAACACAAGAGTGTTTGGCTGTCCACTAACATAGTATGTAATGCTTTACTTGTCTAAAGTTTAGTTACACTATATATCATATTTTGTAAGCTTGCCCTACCCTACCATGGCATGTTACTTGTAGTAGATTTGCTAGGGTGTAAGATTAAGATGACTCTTTGGCCACGTTTTAGGTTAGTGTCTTGTTGAATGCCTCTCCTGTTGATGCATTTTTGCTATCAATATTTGTGTGCTCTGTTTGTTGTTCTTTCTTTATGTCCAAGTCATAATTTGAGATCTAATGACAACTAAATTTAACATGTTGAAGGTAAGAAGCAGGGAAGAAATGAGTTTGTCATACGCCTCCAGCCATCAGAAGCCATGTACATGAAACTAACTGTAAGTCCAGCTACTTGTGTATGAGTAATGTCTCATTCTGTTTTTCTGCAGTAAAATTTTCTGACATGTTGAGCAGAACAGAGCCCCTAATATAATTTATTGATTTTACATGAATTCGTGCAGGTGAAGAAACCTGGATTGGAAATGGCTACTGAACAGAGTGAACTTGATCTGTCATATGGGATGCGTTACCAAGATGTCAAAATTCCAGAGGCATACGAGCGCCTCATTTTGGATACGTATGTACCATCCTTCCCTAATTTATGTTGCTTCTTGAAAGAGAAATTTGTTCAGTCCTAAAATCAGTAAATCATGCATACATACAGTTTTACATACCCATGTCCTTTATAATGGTAACTCGGACTGATGGGCATACATGTTTCCACAGAATAAGAGGAGACCAGCAACACTTTGTGCGCCGAGATGAGCTGAAGGTTTGTTTCCATTCTGTCACTGACATTGTATCTGGTTGAATGGAACTCTTCTACTTTCCGTTCTGCCACTGACGTCGTATCTGGTTGTTTCAGGCTGCCTGGCAGATCTTCACTCCCTTGTTGCACGACATCGACGCTGGCAAGCTGAAGGCTGTTTCATACAAGCCTGGCAGCCGAGGCCCCAAGGAAGCTGATGAACTGAGTGAGAAGGTTGGGTACATGCAGACCCACGGTTACATCTGGATACCACCCACCCTTGCATAGAGTGCCTCCCTCGATCCTTGTAGGTTTGTTTAGCTAGGAAGAGTGAAAGTATCACGGATAAAAATCTTACGAATTTTAGCTGTACTGCGGTTTACCTGGCGTTGTAATAACGGATCTGTTCGACGGAGTATACCTCACCACGGTGTGAAATAAAAAATGGAGTGTTTCAATCATTGTTTATAAGACGGTTAGGCAACCTAAGGCGAGCACCACCTAGTTTGGCAACAAAGTTTTTAGAAAACCGTGGTAATTGTTTAATTGAAAACCAACGGTATTTTGATGTGTGGCCAAGGAATACTACAGTTTCTTTAAACCATGTTTTTTTCTCAGTTTTACTAAAACTATCGGGTGTTTGGGTGGTGTTCTTATACTACAGTTTTGACCAGATTATAAGGCACGATGACAGATGAAACTAACTCATCAGCTAACTAAAGGAGCTACATGACCGGACTAATTAGCGTCTGCTAACAGGTCAGCACATCCGCATCTCTGTGCACGTCACGTACTGTACGAGTGCAACCCAGCTGGGGCAAAACTCTTTGTGCATGTATGTGCACCGCTTGTAATCAATCGGCTAGCTAGCCAGCCTGCTGCGTACCGATGAATCGATCTACTCCATGCTTGAGACATGTGCTACTCGCTCCAAAGTAATCGGCAACCAACGAGTCGATAAAAGTGTGCAAGATCACTACAAATAATTAGTGCTGCATTCCCATCCACCGGTGCCATCTCAAATGTATATGCCGCCCGGCAGCGTTGCAACTTGCAATCACTAGAAGGACTTGGGACACCGGTTAACAGAAGGTGGTCTTAACAGAAGGTAATCTTAACCGACTTGCCTATTAATTAGGAGATAGAATAAGAGTCGCTAACAAGATAACGAAAAGAGGCAAAATAGTAGTGATCCATGCATCTGATTTAAAAAAAAACGAGGCAAAAGACTTACCATTTTCATTGATTAAGAAGAAGAAAATCGCTCGGTTAATTGACGAAAAACCAGGCTAAAACCAATACAACACAACCCACATGACATTGGCACCACCGGCCAACCTGGCCACCGACATGGAACAGAAACCACGACGGCACATGCCAACGGATGGCCACACGCGTAAGCAACCGACAGCTCCGACTTTGACGATGAGCAACACAAGGGAAATATGCAGGGCTTGCGCCGACCGTGCCTTCCGCAAACGACCACCGAATGCCTGTAATCATCACCACCTGGACTCGCTCCAACGCAGTTCCGACTTCAAAGCAACCAGCAACCACGGAAGAGTACCTCAGACACGCCGGGAAGAACAGACTACCGAAGACCACGCCGTGACCCAAGCTCCTCTCAACGCCATCATCGTTGCCAAACAGAAACCGTCGCCCCGCCTCAGCAAACCACACGACGAAGATGCCGCTTTCCACGACAAAGATGCCGTATCCACCTGTCTCCTAGTCGTAGCCAGCTCCGAGACGATGCCCCCAAGGAGGAGAAAGATGCGAAGACGCCACCATCGCCCGATCCAGTGGGTCTGAGGTTTCCCTCCGGATCCAAAGCCGTGGGGAGGAGGAGCACCTCCACGACGACACTTCCAAGAAAGATCACGACACCCGCGGACGCCGCCGTCGCTGGCTCCGGTGAAGACGGAGCAAGGATTTCTCCCGGAGATGTGTTGACCACCTGCCACCACCGACCGCCGCCAACAAACCACAACTCCTGTCGAGGCCGACCTCACTCTCGCCACGGGATCCCACAATACACCACGACCAGACACGCACCACCCCCTAGCCGAAGCCGCCGTGCACCACCGCGGCCACCACCACCGCAACAACCAACACCACATAGCGAAAAGCAGCACCAGATCGAGGAAACAACTCGCACCCGATCCACATCTGAGCCGTGAGCGAAGCAGCAGAGCAGACGAGCAGGTCCACCGCCTGCAGCACACCTCGTGCTCCAGAGCTACAAATCCGCTACGCCCAGCTGGTTCCCGCGCCCGACACACGCCAGCCGTCGCTGCGCCCGACCCTCGATCCGCACCCCACGCGCACATCCGAAGCCGAGCGCCGCCGCACGCACGCACACCGTCCACGCTGGGAGCCCGGACCGGGGCCGCCGCCCCAGCGCCCCACCCTCTACCGCCGGACGCGGCCATCCCGCGCCAGCTTCGCGCGTCGGCCCGCACATGGCCGTGCTACGCGCCACCTCGCTCCTCCCGGTGCAGCAGAGCACCGGCGCCACCCCAAGCCGCTGCCCGCCCGGTGCGCCCCGCCGAGCAGCGCGCCTCCACAAGGCCGGCCGTCCCGCACCGCCCGAACGTCTCGTGGGGAGGGAAGAGTCCCGTCGCCGCCGACGCACGCACGGGCTTTGCCTGGCGGCGGCGAGGGAGGGGAGAGGCGAGGTGGGGGTGGCGGCGGCAGGGATCTAGGTTGCGCCGGAGCCTCTCTTGGGAGCGGCACGGGGCTCTTATGCATATGTGTTGGAAATATGCCCTAGAGGCAATAATAAAATGGTTATTATTGTATTTCCTTGTTCATGATAATTGTCTATTATTCATGCTATAATTGTATTAACTGGAAACCGTAATACATGTGTGAATACATAGACCACAACATGTCCCTAGTAAGCCTCTAGTTGACTAGCTCGTTGATCAATAGATGGTTATGGTTTCCCGACCATGGACATTGGATGTCATTGATAACGGGATCACATCATTAGGAGAATGATGTGATGGACAAGACCCAATCCTAAACATAGCACAAGATCGTGTAGTTCGTTTGCTAGAGCTTTTCTAATGCCAAGTATCATTTCCTTAGACCATGAGATTGTGCAACTCCCGGATACAGTAGGAGTGCTTTGGGTGTATCAAACGTCACAACGTAACTGGGTGACTATAAAGGTGCACTACAGGTATCTCCGAAAGTGTCTGTTGAGTTGGCACGAATCGAGACTGGGATTTGTCATTCCGTATGACGGAGAGGTATCTCTGGGCCCACTCGGTAATGCATCATCATAATGAGCTCAACGTGACTAAGGAGTTAGCCACGGGATCATGCGTTACGGAACGAGTAAAGAGACTTGCCGATAACAAGATTGAACGAGGTATGGGGATACCGACGATCGAATCTCGGGCAAGTAACATACCGATAGACAAAGGGAATTGAATACGGGATTGATTGAATCCCCGACATCGTGGTTCATCCGATGAGATCATCGTGGAACATGTGGGAGCCAACATGGGTATCCAGATCCCGCTGTTGGTTATTGGCCGGAGAACGTCTCGGTCATGTCTGCATGGTTCCCGAACCCGTAGGGTCTACACACTTAAGGTTCGGTGACGCTAGAGTTGTTATGGGAAATAGTATGTGGTTACCGAAGGTTGTTCAGAGTCCCGGATGAGATCCCGGACGTGACGAGGAACTCCGGAATGGCCCGGAGGTGAAGATCGATATATTGGACGAAGGGTATTGGAGTCCGGAATTGTTCTGGGAGTACCGGGTGACGACCAGCGTGACCAAAAGGTGTTTCGGAGGCCCCGACAAGCGTTGGGGGGCCTGATGGGCCAAGGGGAGGTGGCACATCAGCCCACTAAGGGGCTGTGTGCCCCTCCCACCCCATCTCACGTAACATGGAGAGGTGGGGGCGCCTTCCCTAGGGCAGCCACCCCTTCCGGCTTGGGGGGCAAGTTTCCTAGGGGTGGGGCCGCCCAAACCCATCTAGGGTTTCCCCTGTGGCCGCCACCCCTCCCCCAGGGAACCCTAGGGTGCCTCCTCCACCCCCTTCCCCCTATATATAGTGAGGGAGATAGAGGGCAGCCGCCCCCTTCCCTGGCGCAGCCCCTTCCCCTCTCCAACACCTCCTCTCCTCTGTAGTGCTTAGCGAAGCTCTGCCGGAGAACCACGAGCTCCATCGCCACCATGCCGTCGTGCTGCTAGAGTTCTCCCTCAACTTCTCCTCTCCCCTTGCTGGATCAAGAAGGAGGAGATGTCCCCGGGCTGTACGTGTGTTGAACGCGGAGGCGCCGTCCGTTCGGCGCTAGATCGGATCTTCCGCGATTTGAATCGCCGCGAGTACGACTCCATCAACCGCGTTCTTGTAACGCTTCCGCTTAGCAATCTTCAAGGGTATGAAGATGCACTCCCTCTCTCTCATTGCTAGCATCTCCTGGATTGATCTTGGTGACACGTAGGAATTTTTTTGAATTATTACTACGTTCCCCAACAATATGATCTTATCTCAACGTAGACAGAAACGTCAAGTGTGCTCTCTTCAATGACTTCTCTCACTTCTGTTTAAAAAAAAAGAGGTCCGGACCACTTTTTTAGATACTGCAAAAAACCCACAGTTTTTTTGTGTACTGCAGTTTCTAAAACTTCTGTTTTTGTTTCATCGAACACCTCAAAGTATGTAATACCAAAGTTTTTTCAAAAACCACAATATTTCCTGAAACTGCAAAAGTACTTTGTAAACAAATGCACCCTAAGCGTCTAAAACAGCATATTTCTAAGACGTATTGCTGCCAGGGTGCCTAGCCTAAACGATGCCTAAGCTTCTAAAGCAGGACGCCTTAAAAGCAATTGTTTTGATCATTGTTCACTCTAGTATGCTCTTTTTTTAATAAAGACACCCAAAGGGCACTGTCGGCGTCAAAACCGGCAGATCTCGGGTAGGGGGTCCCAAGCTGTGTGTCATGGATCGATGGGTAACAGGAGACAGGGGACACAATGTTTACCCAGGTTCGGACCCTCTTAATGGAGGTAATACCCTACTTCCTGCTTGATTGATCTTGATGAATATAGAGATTACAAGAGTTGATCTACCTCGAGATCATATGTTGTGGTCTAAAACCTAAGGGTATGATGAATAATATCATAATGATCTAGCATATCCCTATCGACTAGCCCGGCTTCGGCTTATATAATATGCCAGAGGCCTAGGATAACAAGAGTCCTAGTCGAATACGTCGGTGGAGAGGAGTCCTTGTCTTGATAACCAAGTCTTGTGGAATCTTCCTCGTGTATACATAGGCTGTACGAACTGGCCCATGAGTAAACGACCATGGGGGTCCTCGGCCCAATCCAACTGATCGGGAGACGACGTGGTGAGTACCCCCTAGTCCAGGACACCGTCAGTAGCCCCCTAAACCGGTCTTCAAGTTGGGGACACTCCTCGGTTCTTCCGAACTGTTCTTCGTCTTCTGTCGTCGGTCTTGAAAACTGGTTCAACAAATCTTCGCATCTTCTATCTTGAGGATTGCCGAGCTAAATCTGAAGATCTCACACGTCGGGTATCCGAGGAGCCCTTTAAGTCTTCGGCCTTTATCAATGCCTTGTTATTTTTATGCCACACCTCGGGTTTGAAGTGTTTGTC
Organism: Aegilops tauschii subsp. strangulata; assembly: GCF_002575655.3. Lineage (NCBI taxonomy): Eukaryota > Viridiplantae > Streptophyta > Magnoliopsida > Poales > Poaceae > Aegilops > Aegilops tauschii. Next base: position 442,164,487 of record NC_053036.3, read on the forward strand.
GTGCGGCAGTGTCCTCTTGCATCCGAGCTCCAACGCCGGACTGCATTCGAGGTATCTTTTGCAGCCGAGCACCAATGCCGGACCACTTTCGAGCTCCAACGCCGGAATGTATCTGAGCTCCAATGTCGGACTGTATCCGAAGAGTCCTGTTACAGCCGAGCTCCAATGCCGGACTTCATCCGAGCTCCAGCGTCGGACTGTATCCGAGCTCCAACGCCGGACTATGTCCAAGGTGTCATAGATCACCTTGGTTCAAAAAAGTTGAAGGAGTTTAGCCGAGCTTAATGCCGGAAATGCCCTCTATGGAGCCAGCCACTTGCATCTGAGCTATATCCCGAAATGCTTTCGAGGTGGTTCAGCACCTCGGTCATGGGCTGATTGTTTGCTGATTTTATTTCCGATGCGTGTAAATTTATTTGTTGTCAATATGTATAACCAGTAGCCCTCAAGGTGTGTGTCGGTCTAAAACCCGAGATGCACCTGAAGGAAAACATGAAACAACTGATCCTAGTAGCCCCTGAGACTCAGGTCGATCCGCGAAATCAGCCTGAGGATCAACTCCTAGCTCGACAGCATACGTAGGAATAGAAACACAGTGTAATATATTAGAGGTAATAGTGATCGGCGGACGGGCCCCTGAGAGAGGGTCGTGGGAAGTCGCCGTGATATATTAGCTTGATGCTGGAGAAGTCCCAGATGGTACTTATTGTTGTTTGAAGACGCGCTTGTCCATAGTTCGGTCATGCCGAACACTGAGCACTTTGAATTTTCTGTATTGAATAGGCAATGCAGTAGCCCCCGAGCCACTGATCAGGTGGCAACACCCGATCAGGGGATCGATGTTCCCCTTTAATATTTATAAATAATGAGCGCGAAGCCCCGTAGCCCCCGAGCCTTAATGTGGGCACGGGTGGCCGAATTAAGGATCGATATCCGTTTGACAGAAAAAATTTGTTGTGTTTAACACAAACTTCTCAAAAAGAGAATAAGATCTCTTAAAGGAGCTTAGAGCTGGTCGAAATCCGAGCTTGCCAAGGTAGGCCCCAAGGGGTTTAAAAGATGGGTTGCAGTAAATGGATTTTACTCGCAATTTTTATGTGTAATGATTCTATGTATCCAAGTACTTTATATCATTAATGCTCGGATCCGCATTGTACAAAACTTTGTTGACCGACCATCGGCTTCAACCTCCTCGGCCAGTAGCTGGGGAGTGTTTGTCCTACTTTATAAAGCCTTTACAAGGGCAAAGTTTTACATCAAACAAGGCAATCCGGCCATATGGTTTTATAAACAAAGGTATGCGGAGAGATATGCTATATTGCTATTAAATGTAAAAAACATCTTCCAAAGAAAATAGTCCCGCTATCGGTTCCTTTCTTTGGGTCGTCATGCTGATCATGATCATGAAACCTCACCTCCGATCAATGTGGGAGAAAAATATTGAGGATTTAGTTGAAAGTTCCCGAACTATGTGGTCTATAGCGAACCAAAATTTTCACTTCCGTCGTTGCCGACCAATTATATCCTTTAAGATCGCTAGCTTTAGGCTTCACCCAGTCTGAGGTACTAACTCAGATGACCCGGTAGTAACAATCACAGAGGTGCTCCCTTTACCGCCTAGCCGAACAATTGGGAACATAGAGGTAAGCACAGGAGCCAGGCAATCCAGCTTGGCCAAAATCTTAAGTCAAATTGATGCATATTTATGGCTTTATAACGATGATTACGGAAGGCAGCCCTCGTATATTAAATACAAACACTGATGATATGTTTATTTTGACTCCGTTGCGACCGTTTATCAGTTGAAAGTGGCCCATCGTAGGCTTCCACCCCTTTGTAGATGCTACGCAGGGTGTTTCCGCAATAACAAAACAACCCTTAGCAGACGTCTCGGTGCCCGAAGGCGGTTATGTTAGCAGAAACGAGGCAATCAAATATGCGGGCTTTGTAACTTTCACTTAGTCATAGGAGCTTAAAGTTGGGAGGCCAGTCACTAGCCCCCGGTTAGTGTTCGGCGACAGTCGAGGTCAAGCCGTAAACACTTCGGCCAATGTTATGAACGGCCCCTCATTTAACACGGGGTGACCTCTATCGATCTTATAGTTTAACACAGTCATCGGATCGCTGACCAGTTTGCGCTTATTGAGACAGTCAGTTTTCAGCTTTCTCCACTGAGGTGTTTTAACCATGCGAGCTGGAAGCACAATCGCAGTGGTTCTCCCTTTGCAGACCTAGCCAAACAAAGCGGAACGTAGGAGACAAGCGCAGGAGCCGGGCAACCCAACTATTGACCGAAGACACAATTCGAAACCGATGCATATAAAGCAGTATCCGAGAATGTTTTGCCGAGGAGTCCATGGAATACCTTGGCTTTTGGTGGGTTGGGCTCTAGCCGCAACCCCTCTTTGATATTACCGAAGCTTTAAAGGTGTTTGGCATTGTACTGCGAGACCTATGCTGGAGACACACAAATAGGTTAAAAATGCCATAAGCTCGAAAAGCCAAAAAACTTACGTAAAAGCTTGACGTCCGAACTAAATCAAGTCATTTGGTGCCAATCCGAAAATTGGTCTTAAATTTTTTGTGCTTCTGTCGTGCATTAATATGACACATCCAATCTCAAGACTTCAAGCGGGCCAGCCTACGGCTGCAACCTCCTATCCCGAAGGCGGAGTACTGCTCGTTAGGCCAGTTTAGCAAAGTAAACTCGAGCGGCTTTGAGAGAGAAACTAGGCTCCCCGGCTATTGACCACACACTCGCGTTGAAAAAGGAGTGATAGGAAAAGACTTTGCAACGACTAGGAAGAAAACAATTATTATAGAATAGCTCATATAAATTTTAAGAGCCCCCAGTTAACATGGGCAAAGGGAGTTTTTTAACAAACAACACATGTGAGCACGGTCGAACCAAACACAGATAAAAAATTTGAAACTTTGAGCATGAAAGCGACTTAGCTGGTTAATGTGCTTTGTGTCGATGCACGGCCTGAGCTTACGGCAGGACGAGGTCCCAGCCCCGAAGCCGGTCCCGAGGTGGCGGAGAGAAGAGCTCGGCACTCCGAAGTGGCGACATAGCACGACCAATGTGGCGAGGTGGAACCCCTAGGCCGACCGAGGCGGCGGAGCAGGCCGACAGAATGACGCCGAAGTCCCCAGTGTGGGTTAATGAAGTGATGACGAAGCCCCCAGTCCAGCCGAGGTGCCATGGTTCGTAGGTACGCCGAGGTGACAGCGCGGCCCGGTCTGAACCAATCGCCTGCACACATAAAATAGTGCAAGCCAGAAATAATAACAATAATATGCTTCAAAAAATTCTTCTACTTAATTAATTTTAAGTGAAGTAAATAATTAAATAAATATGGCCTGAATGCAGAGGTGACGGAGCAGGTCGGTAAGGTGATGTTGCAGCTGTTGGAAATATGCCCTAGAGGCAATAATAAATAGGTTATTATTATATTTCCTTGTTCATGATAATCGTTTATTATCCATGCTAGAATTGTATTGATAGGAAACTCAGATACATGTGTGGATACATAGACAACACCATGTCCCTAGTAAGCCTCTAGGAGACTAGCTCGTTGATCAATAGATGGTTACGGTTTCCTGACCATGGACATTGGATGTCATTGATAACGGGATCACATCATTAGGAGAATGATGTGATGGACAAGACCCAATCCTAAGCCTAGCACAAGATCGTGTAGTTCGTTTGCTCAGAGCTTTTCTAATGTCAAGTATCATTTCCTTAGACCATGAGATTGTGCAACTCCCGGATACCGTAGGAATGCTTTGGGTGTACCAAACGTCACAACATAACTGGGTGGCTATAAAGGTGCACTACAGGTATCTCCGAAAGTGTCTGTTGGGTTGGCACGAATCGAGACTGGGATTTGTCACTCCGTGTAAACGGAGAGGTATCTCTGGGCCCACTCGGTAGGACATCATCATAATGTGCACAATGTGACCAAGGAGTTGATCACGGGATGATGTGTTACGGAACGAGTAAAGAGACTTGCCGGTAACGGGATTGAACAAGGTATCGGGATACCGACGATCGAATCTCGGGCAAGTAACATACCGATAGACAAAGGGAATTGTATACGGGATTGATTGAATCCTCAACATCGTGGTTCATCCGATGAGATCATCGAGGAGCATGTGGGAGCCAACATGGGTATCCAGATCCCGCTGTTGGTTATTGACCGGAGAGTCGTCTCGGTCATGTCTGCCTGTCACCCGAACCCGTAGGGTCTACACACTTAAGGTTCGGTGACGCTAGGGTTATAGAGATATTAGTATGCGGTAACCCGAAAGTTGTTCGGAGTCCCGGATGAGATCCCGGACATCAAGAGGAGTTCCGGAATGGTCCGGAGGTAAAGATTTATATATGGGAAGTCTTGTTTTGGTCGCCAGAAAAGTTTCGCACTTTATCGGTATTGTACCGGGAGTGCCGAAAGGGGTCCGGGGGTCCACCAGCCCCGGGGGGCCACATGGGCTGTAGGGGGTGCGCCTTGTCCTATATGGGCCAAGGGCACCAGCCCCAAGAGGCCCATGCGCCAAGAGATAAGAAAAACGGAGAGTCCTAAAGGGGGAAGGCACCTCCGAGGTGCCTTGGGGAGGAAGGACTCCTCCCTGGCCGCACCCTTCCTTGGAGGAAGGGCCAAGGCTGCGCCCCCTCTCCCTTGGCCCTATATATAGTGGGGGGGGGGGAGGGAGGGCAGCAATAACCAAGCCCCTGGCGCCTCCCTCTCCCTCCCGTGACACCTCTCCCTCCCGTTAGTGCTTGGCGAAGCCCTACCGGGATCCCCGCTACTTCCACCACCACGCCGTCGTGCTGCTGGATCTCCATCAACCTCTCCTCCCCCCTTGCTGGATCAAGAAGGAGGAGACGTCGCGTACATGTGTTGAACGCGGAGGTGCCGTCCGTTCGGCGCTAGGATCATCGGTGATTTGGATCACGACGAGTACGACTCCATCAACCCCGTTCTCTTGAACGCTTCCGCTCGCGATCTACAAGGGTATGTAGATGCACTCCCCTCCTCTCTCTCGTTGTTAGATGACTCCATAGATTGATCTTGGTGATGCGTAGAAAATTTTGAATTTCTGCTACGTTCCCCAACAGTGGCATCATGAGCTAGGTCTATGCGTAGTTTCTATGCACGAGTAGAACACAAAGTAGTTGTGGGCGTAGATGTTGCCAATTCTTCTTGCCGCTACTAGTCTTATCTTGTTTCGGCGGCATTGTGGGATGAAGCGGCCCGGACCGACCTTACACGTACGCTTACGTGAGACAGGTTCCACCGACTGACATGCACTAGTTGCATAAGGTGGCTAGCGGGTGTCTGTCTCTCCCACTTTAGTCGGAACGGATTCGATGAAAAGGGTCCTTATGAAGGGTAAATAGAAATTGGCATATCACGTTGTGGTTTTACGTAGGTAAGAAACGTTCTTGCTAGAAACCTATACAAGCCACGTAAAAACTTGCAACAACAATTAGAGGACGTCTAACTTGTTTTTGCAGGGTATGCTATGTGATGTGATATGGCCAGAAGATATGATGAATGATATATGTGATGTATGAGATTGATCATATTCTTGTAATAGGGATCACGACTTGCATGTCGATGAGTATGACAACCGGCAGGAGCCATAGGAGTTGTCTTTATTTTTTGTATGACCTGCGTGTCATTGAATAACGCCATGTAAATTACTTTACTTTATTGCTAAGCGCGTTAGCCATAGAAGTAGAAGTATCGTTGGCGTGACAACTTCATGAAGACACAATGATGGAGATCATGATGATGGAGATCATGGTGTCATGCCGGTGACAAAGATGATCATGGTGCCCCGAAGATGGAGATCAAAGGAGCAAAATGATATTGGCCATATCATGTCACTATTTGATTGCATGTGATGTTTATCATGTTATGCATCTTATTTGCTTAGAACGACGGTAGTAAGTAAGATGATCCCTCACTAAAATTTCAAGAGACGTGTTCCCCCTAACTGTGCACCGTTGCGAAGGTTCGTTGTTTCGAAGCACCACGTGATGATCGGGTGTGATAGATTCTAACGTTCGAATACAACGGGTGTTGTCGAGCCTAGCATGTACAGACATGGCCTCGGAACACATGCGAAACACTTAGGTTGACTTGACGAGCCTAGCATGTACAGACATGGCCTCGGAACACAAGAGACCGAAAGGTCGAACATGAGTCGTATAGTAGATGCGATCAACATGGAGATGTTCACCGATGATGACTAGTCCGTCTCACGTGATGATCGGACACGGCCTAGTTTGACTCGGATCATGTATCACTTAGATGACTAAAGGGATGTCTATCTGAGTGGGAGTTCATTAAATAATCAGATGAACTTCATTATCATGAACATAGTCAAAAGGTCTTTGCAAATTATGTCATAGCTTACGCTTTAGTTCTACTGTTTAAGATATGTTCCTAGAGAAAATTTAGTTGAAAGTTGGTAGTAGCAATTATGCGGACTGGGTCCGTAAACTGAGGATTGTCCTCATTGCTGCACAGAAGGCTTATGTCCTTAATGCACCGCTCGGTGTGCTGAACCTCAGCGTCGTTTGTAGATGTTGTGAAACATCTGACATACACGTTTTGATGACTACGTGATAGTTCAGTGCGTAATGCTAACGATTTAGAATTGTGGCACCAAAGACGTTTTTGAAACGTCGCAGAACATATGAGATGTTCCGAAGATTGAAATTGGGATTTCAGACTAGTGCCCACGTCAGGAGGTATGAGACCTCTGACAAGTTTCTTGAGCCTGCAGACTAAGGGAGAAGAGCTCAATCGTTGAGCATGTGCTCAGATTGTCTGAGTGCCACAATCACTTGAATCGAGTGGGAGTTAATCTCCCAGATGAGATAGTGATGGTTCTCCATAGTCACTGCCACCAAGCTAGTAGAGCTTCGTGATGAACTATAACATATCAGGGATAGACATGATGATCCTTGAGCAACTCGCGATGTTTAACACCGCGAAAGTAGAAATCAAGAAGGAGCATCAATTGTTGATGGTTAGTAAAACCACTAGTTTCTAGAAGGGCAAGGGCAAAAGGGATACTTCATGAAACAGCAAATCATTTGCTGCTCTAGTGAAGAATCCCAAGGTTGAACCCAAACCCGAGACTAAGTGCTTTTGTAATGAGGGGAACGGTCACTGAAGCAGGACTACCCTAGATACTTGGTAGATGAGAAGGCAGGCAAGGTCGACAGAAGTATATTGGATATACATTATATGAATGTGTACTTTACTAGTACTCCTAGCAGCACCAGGGTATTAGATACCGGTTCGGTTGCTAAGTGTTAGTAACTCGAAATAAAAGCTGCGGAATAAATGGAGACTGGCTAAAGGTGAGATGACGATGTGTGTTGGAAGTGTTTCCAAGGTTGATGTGATCAAGCATCGCATGCTCCCTCTACTATCGAGATTTGGTGTTTGCGTTGAGCATGATTGGATTATGTTTATCACAATACGGTTATTCATTTAAGGAGAATAATGGTTACTCTGTTTATTTGAATAATACCTTCAATGGTCTTGCACCTAAAATGAATCTCGATCATAGTGATACACATGTTCGTGCCAAAAGATATAAAATAGTAATGATAGTTCCACATACTTGTGGCACTGCCATTTGAGTCATATTGGTATAGAACGCATGAAGAAGCTCCATGTAGATGGATCTTTGGACTCACTCGTTTTTGAAAAGATTGAGACATGTGAACCATGTCTATTGGTATATATGCATGAAGAAACTCCATGCAGATGGATCGTTTGGACTCACTTGATTTTGAATCACTTGAGACATGCAAATCATACCACATGGGCAAGATGACTGAAAGGCCTCGTTTTCAGTAAGATGGAACAAGAGAGCAACTTATTGGAAGTAATACATTTTGATGTATGCAGTCCAATGAGTGCTGAGGCATGCAGTGGATATCGTTATGTTCTTGCTTCACAGATGATTTGAGTAGATGCTGAGTGTATTTACTTGATGAAACACAAGTCTGAATTATTGAAAGGTTCAAGTAATTTCAGAGTGAAGCTGAAGATCGTCGTGACAAGAGGATAAAATGTCTGTGATATGATCGTAGAGATATCTGAGTTACGAGTTTGGCACACAATTAAGACATTGTGGAAAGTGTTTTACAATTAATACCGCCTGGAACACCATGGTGTGATGGTGTGTCCGAACATCATAACTGCACCCTATTGGATATGGTGCATACCATGATGTCTCTTATCAAATTACCACTATCGTTTATGGGTTAAAAGGGGCACCACGCAATTCCGTTGAGACGACACCATTGTCGTTTCTTAAAAGTTTGGGGCTGCGATGCTTATGTGAAAAGGTTTCAGGCTGATAAGCTCGAACCCAAAGCGAATAAATGCATCTTCATAGAATACCCAAAACAGTTGGGTATACCTCCTATTTCAGATCTGGAAGCAAAAGTAATTGCCTCTAGAAACGAGTCCTTTCTCGAGGAAAAGTTTCCCTCGAAAGAATTGAGTGGGAGGATGGTGGAGACTTGATAAGGTTATTGAACCGTCACTTCAACTAGTGTGTAGCAGGGCACAGGAAGTTGTTCCTGTGGCACCTACACCAATTGAAGTGGAAGCTTATGATAGTGATCATGAAACTTCGGATCAAGTCACTACCAAACCTCGTGGGACGACGAGGATGCGTACTACTTCAGAGTAATGCGTGATCCTGTCTTGGAAGTCATGTTGCTAGACAACAATGGACCTACGAGCTATGGAGAAGCGATGGTGGGCCCATATTCCGACAAATGGTTAGAAGCCATGAAATCCGAGATAAATGGATCTTTAAGAAGAAGACGGACATGGACGGTAATGTTACCGTCTATGAAGCTCGACTTGTGGAAAAGAGTAGTTTCACAAGTTCAAGGAGTTGACTACGATGAGATTTTCTCATCCGTAGCGATGCTTAAATCCGTTGGAATCAAGTTAGCATGAGCTGCATTTATGAAATCTGGCAGATGGATGTCAAAACAAGTTTCCTTACCAGTTTTCGTAAGGAAAGGTTGTATGTGATACAATCAGAAAGGTTTTGTCCATCCTAAGGATGCTAAAAGGTATGCTAGCTCCAGCAATCCTTCTAAGGACTGGAGTAAGCATCTCGGAGTTGGAATGTACGCTTTGATGAGATGATCAAAGATTTTGGGTTTATACAAAGTTTATGAGAAACTTGTATTTACAATAAAGTGAGTGGGAGCGCTACAACATTTCTGATAAGTATATGTGAATGACATATTGTTGATCCGAAATGATGTAAAATTTCTGGAAAGCATAAAGGGTTGTTTGAAAGGAGTTTTTCAAAGGAAGACCTGGATAAAGCTGCTTACATATTGGGCATCAAGATCTATAGAGATAGATCAAGACACCTGATGATACTTTCAAAGAACGCACACCTTGACATGATTTTGAAAGAGTTCAAAATAGATCAGCAAAGAAGGAGTTCTTGGCTGTGTTACAAGGTGTGAGTATTGAGTAAGACTCAAGACCTGACCACAGCAGAAGAGAGAGAAAGGACGAAGGTCGTCCCCTATGCTTCAGACGTAGGCTCTACAGTATGCTATGCTGTGTACCGCACATGAAGTGTGCCTTGCCATGAGTTGGTCAAGGGGTACAATAGTGATCCGGGAATGGATCACATGACAACGGTCGAACTTATCCTTAGTATCTAGTGGACTAAGGATTTTCTCGATTATGGAGGTGAAAAGGAGTTCGTCGTAAAGGGTTACGTCGATCCGAACTTTGACACTAATCCGGATGACTCTGAGTAGTAAACCGGATTCGTATAGTAGAGCAATTATTTGAAATGGCTCCAAATAGCGCGTGGTAGAATCCACAAGATGACATAGATATTCATAAAGCACACACGGATCTGAAAGGTTCAGACCCGTTACTAATAACCTCTCTCACAAGCATAACATGATCAAACCAGAACTCATTGAGTGTTAATCACATAGTGATGTGAACTAGATTGTTGACTCTAGTAAACTCTTTGGATGTTGGTCACATGGTGATGTGACCTATGAGTGTTAATCACATGGTGATGTGGACTAGATTATTGACTCTAGTGCAAGTGGGAGACTGTTGGAAATATGCCCTAGAGGCAATAATAAATAGGTTATTATTATATTTCCTTGTTCATGATAATCGTTTATTATCCATGCTAGAATTGTATTGATAGGAAACTCAGATACATGTGTGGATACATAGACAACACCATGTCCCTAGTAAGCCTCTAGGAGACTAGCTCGTTGATCAATAGATGGTTACGGTTTCCTGACCATGGACATTGGATGTCATTGATAACGGGATCACATCATTAGGAGAATGATGTGATGGACAACACCCAATCCTAAGCCTAGCACAAGATCGTGTAGTTCGTTTGCTCAGAGCTTTTCTAATGTCAAGTATCATTTCCTTAGACCATGAGATTGTGCAACTCCCGGATACCGTAGGAATGCTTTGGGTGTACCAAACGTCACAACGTAACTGGGTGGCTATAAAGGTGCACTACAGGTATCTCCGAAAGTGTCTGTTGGGTTGGCACGAATCGAGACTGGGATTTGTCACTCCGTGTAAACGGAGAGGTATCTCTGGGCCCACTCGGTAGGACATCATCATAATGTGCACAATGTGACCAAGGAGTTGATCACGGGATGATGTGTTACGGAACGAGTAAAGAGACTTGCCGGTAACGGGATTGAACAAGGTATCGGGATACCGACGATCGAATCTCGGGCAAGTAACATACCGATAGACAAAGGGAATTGTATACGGGATTGATTGAATCCTCAACATCGTGGTTCATCCGATGAGATCATCGAGGAGCATGTGGGAGCCAACATGGGTATCCAGATCCCGCTGTTGGTTATTGACCGGAGAGTCGTCTCGGTCATGTCTTCCTGTCTCCCGAACCCGTAGGGTCTACACACTTAAGGTTCGGTGACGCTAGGGTTATAGAGATATTAGTATGCAGTAACCCGAAAGTTGTTCGGAGTCCCGGATGAGATCCCGGACGTCACGAGGAGTTCCGGAATGGTCCGGAGGTAAAGATTTATATATGGGAAGTCTTGTTTTGGTCGCCGGAAAAGTTTCGCACTTTATCGGTATTGTACCGGGAGTGCCGAAAGGGGTCCGGGGGTCCACCAAGGGGGTCCACCAGCCCCGGGGGGCCACATGGGCTGTAGGGGGTGCGCCTTGGCCTATATGGGCCAAGGGCACCAGCCCCAAGAGGCCCATGCGCCAAGAGATAAGAAAAACGGAGAGTCCTAAAGGGGGAAGGCACCTCCGAGGTGCCTTGGGGAGGAAGGACTCCTCCCTGGCCGCACCCTTCCTTGGAGGAAGGGCCAAGGCTGCGCCCCCCTCTCCCTTGGCCCTATATATAGTGGGGGGGGGGAGGGAGGGCAGCAATAACCAAGCCCCTGGCGCCTCCCTCTCCCTCCCGTGACACCTCTCCCTCCCGTTAGTGCTTGGCGAAGCCCTACCGGGACCGCCGCTACTTCCACCACCACGCCGTCGTGCTGCTGGATCTCCATCAATCTCTCCTCCCCCCTTGCTGGATCAAGAAGGAGGAGACGTCGCTGCTCCGTACGTGTGTTGAACGCGGAGGTGCCGTCCGTTCGGCGCTAGGATCATCAGTGATTTGGATCACGACGAGTACGACTCCATCAACCCCGTTCTCTTGAACGCTTCCGCTCGCGATCTACAAGGGTATGTAGATGCACTCCCCTCCTCTCTCTCGTTGTTAGATGACTCCATAGATTGATCTTGGTGATGCGTAGAAAATTTTGAATTTCTGCTACGTTCCCCAACAGCAGCCACCATGCCAGCCGATGTGTCGAAGCTGGTCGGCCGGTGACGCCGAGGTCACCGAAGCATGTTGATGAAGAAATGGCGGAGCCCCCGGTCCAGGCGAGGTGTCGAAGCCTCCATGCTAGCCGATGAGTCAAAGTAGGTCGGCGTGATGGACATCGGCTTGAAGAAGCAACAGTGCGGCCATGCCGATGCAGGTCGTAACTCGTGACGTGATCAATGTCGGCTTGATGAAGTGACCGTGCGGCGATGCCGGTGTTGCTCCGTGTAATCCGTGGGGGGGCGATGTTGGTGATGATTTATCCTTCGCGATGCCGAACTCTTGTTCGGCTCGCCGAGATGACGATCCAAAGAAATTGAGCTCGGCTCAACAAAGCGACGACGTGTCTAGCGCAGGTCGGCAGCCGTGGAGCAATGGTACCAGACTGGTTTGACACCAGCGTGATGGTGATGAGTACCTTAGAGAAGGATTAAAATTTTATGGGCACGTGTTAAGAACAACGCACAGTACCCTAGAAGAAAATTCCTTTAAAAAGGTTGTATAATATCACGTTCATAAAGAAACATGAATTCGGGTCGGATCCATATTCGCGTAGAAAACAGATCAGAAAATTGGTCCAGTCATCGGAAGGTTCCCAGAGTTTGAACCGTCGGATCGAGCTGAAATTTTGAGGGGTGGTAGATATGGTAATTCCGCAGCAGATGAACGGTTGGATCTTACAAAGGACCTCCGAGATATGCTCTGGAGACCACGCCCTAATCTCATCCAGATTCCCGTCCAGATTTGACAGGGCTCCGGTATATCGTAGATTGCCGGAGATTCCTCCATCGAAACTCGACGAAATTTTGCATGGTTGTTGTAGACTTAATTCCGCACAATTCCACCGAAGCAATCGTTAAAACGACACTTGAGGAGGCGGTGGCAGATACAAGTTCGTTGTCCAGAAAAACAACACGGTCGCTCAAGGGCAATGTTGACGTTGAGCCCATGGGCTCCATGAATGATTCCTCCATGATCTTGAGAGAGATCGGATTTGATGTTCATGAAGGTCATCGTCCAAACATGATGATCTAATGCGGAGTGCAGTCCTCGGTCGAGCCAAGATGACCAGTCGAGACGGTGACGAAGATGCCGACGTCGCAGTTAATCTACAGACGAGCCATTGATCCATCATTGATCTCACAGCGGAACTCTCAATGAAAGCACCATTGTCGGTGTCAAAACTGACAGATCTCGGGTAAGGGGTTCCAAGCTGTGTGTCATGGATCGATGGGTAACAGGAGACAGGGGACACGATGTTTACCCAAGTTCGGGCCCTCTTAATGGAGGTAATACCCTACTTCCTGCTTGATTGATCTTGATGAATATAGAGATTACAAGAGTTGATGTACCTCGAGATCATATGTTGTGGTCTAAAACCTAAGGGTATGATGAATAATATCATAATGATCTAGCATATCCCTATCGACTAGCCCGGCTTTGGTTATAATGTGCCAGAGGCCTAGGATAACAAGAGTCCTAGTCGAATACGTCGGTGGAGAGGAGTCCTTGTCTTGATAACCAAGTCTTGTGGAATCTTCCTCGTGTATACATCGGCTGTCCGAACTGGCCCATGAGGACATCGACGAGGCGATGTCGTGTTGGAATAAAGTCTCTCCGGTCTCTCCCTACCCCGATGACGTTTTATCTAACACCGATGAAGGGACCATGAGTGTTTGTGTACTCAAATATGTTGGTTCTATTTATATATTGGTAGTTCGTGTGTCCTTCAAGGAGAGCTTGACTAGTTATTGGTGTGCCGACTTCGGCATCTTATTCCATATTGTTCTGTAGCTTGGTCCGGTTTCTCCAACCCTTTGAATTGGTGGTGATGGAATGCAAACATGTTATACGTGGGGTGATGCTCGAGCTGATGCTGTGTCGGGACCCCGATCCTAAGGCACATGGATCTATTTATAACAAACCATATAAGTACCCCAAGACTCACGCATGGTTCGCATGGCTGCCGCCTTACCTTGGCCAGACCGTTTGCGCCTTTTGTCGCTAGCTTATATGAATAGGACTCTAGCAACAATATGACAAAGAACCCGGATCGACATGATTAGTTATAGACCAAGGTGACACAATCGTACAGGGACAGACATAGGTAACCCAAAAATGCACGTGTCGGCCAACATCGAGTGTAACCAAGTCGTAGCAAAGCTGCAAGGACTTTAGTAAACACCGCGTGACATTTCCCCGGAGGGACAGACACAGAGCAAAAAAGAATACATGTCGGTCAATCAATGTGTCTGCAGCAGTAGCGAACTACCATGGCTCAGTGGAAGCACAAAGAAGCATTTTTCTGTAAGAAAGGCTACCAAATGCTCACAACTAGGTGTCGAACCCCATACATAGCAATACATATTACACGTACGCATAAAATGCAAGTATGTGTTGTACAACATAACATCACAACATAATGAAGGAAATATGCCCTAGAGGCAATAGTAAAGTTGTTATTCATATTTCCTTATATCATGATAAATGTTTATTATTCATGCTAGAATTTTATTAACCGGAAACTTAGTACATGTGTGAATACATAGATAAAATAGAGTGTCCCTAGTATGCCTCTACTTGACTAGCTCGTTAATCAAAGATGGTTATGTTTCCTGACCATAGACATGTGTTGTCATTTGATGAACGGGATCACATCATTAGAGAATGATGTGATGGACAAGACCCATCCTAGCTTAGCATTATGATTGTTTAGTTTTGTTGCTATTGCTTTCTTCATGACTTATACATATTCCTCTGACTATGAGATTATGCAACTCCCGAGTACCGGAGGAACACCTTGTGTGCTACCAAACGTCACAAAGTAACTAGGTGATTATAAAGATGCTCTATAGGTGTCTCCGATGGTGTTTGTTGAGTTGGCATAGATCGAGATTAGGATTTGTCACTCCATGTATCGGAGAGGTATCTTTGGGCCCTCTCGGTAATGCACATCACTATAAGCCTTGCAAGAAATGTGACTAATGAGTTAGTTACGGGATGATGCATTATGGAACGAGTAAAGAGACTTGCCGGTAACGAGATTGAACTAGGTATGATGATACCGACGATCGAATCTCGGGCAAGTAACATACCGATGACAAAGGGAATGACGTATGTTGTTATGTGGTTTGACCGACAAAGATCTTCGTAGAATATGTGGGAGCCAATATGAGCATCCAGGTTCCGCTATTGGTTATTGACCGGAGATGTGTCTCGGTCATGTCTACATAGTTCTCGAACCCGTAGGGTCCGCACACTTAACGTTCGATGACGATTTGTATTATGAGTTATGTGTTTTGGTGACTGAAGTTTTTTCATAGTCCTAGATGAGATCATGGACATGACAAGGAGTCTCGAAATGGTCAAGAGGTAAAGATTGATATATTGGAAGGTAGTATTCGGACATCAGAATGGTTCTGAGTGATTCGGGTATTTTTCCGGAGTACCGAGGGGTTACCGGAACCCCCCGGGGAAGTATTGGGCCAACATGGGCCTAAGGGAGAGAGAGGGAAGCCCGCGAGGGGTGTCTGCACTCCCCCTCCTTGGGAGTCCAAATAGTACAAGGAGGAGGGGCGGCGCCCCCTTCCCTTTCCCTCTCCCTCTCCCTCCTATTCCCGCCGGTGGAAGAAAGGAAAAGGGGGGGTGCGAATCCTACTTGGACTAGGAGTCCAAGTAGGACTCCCCCATGGCGCACCCCTCTTGGCCGCCGGCCTCTCCCCCACCTTTATATACGTGGCCAGGGGGTGAAGGAAATATGCCCTAGAGGCAATAATAAAGTTATTATTTATTTCCTTATATCATGATAAATGTTTATTATTCATGCTAGAATTGTATTAACCGGAAACATGATACATGTGTGAATACATAGACAAACAGAGTGTCACTAGTATGCCTCTACTTGACTAGCTCGTTAATCAAAGATGGTTATGTTTCCTAACCATGGACAAAGAGTTGTTATTTAATTAACGGGATCACATCATTAGGAGAATGATGTGATTGACTTGACCCATTCCGTTAGCTTAGCACTCGATCGTTTAGTATGTTGCTACTGCTTTCTTCATGACTTATACATGTTCCTATGACTATGAGATTATGCAACTCCCGTTTACCGGGGGAACACTTCGTGTGCTACCAAATGTCACAACGTAACTGGGTGATTATAAAGGTGCTCTACAGGTGCTTCCAAAGGTACTTGTTGGGTTGGCGTATTTCGAGATTAGGATTTGTCACTCCGATTGTCGGAGAGGTATCTCTGGGCCCTCTCGGTAATGCACATCACTTAAGCCTTGCAAGCATTGTAACTAATGAGTTAGTTGCGGGATGATGTATTACGGAACGAGTAAAGAGACTTGCCGGTAATGAGATTTAACTAGGTATTGAGATACAAACGATCGAATCTCGGGCAAGTAACATACCGATGACAAAGGGAATAACGTATGTTGTTATGCGGTCTGACCAATAAAGATCTTCGTAGAATATGTGGGAGCCAATATGAGCATCCAGGTTCCGCTATTGGTTATTGACCGGAGACGTGTCTCGGTCATGTCTACATAGTTCTCGAACCCGTAGGGTCCGCACGCTTAAAGTTCGATGACAGTTATATTATGAGTTTATGTGTTTTGATGTACTGAAGGTAGTTCGGAGTCCCGGATGAGATCGGGGACATGACGAGGAGTCTCGAAATGGCCGAGACGTAAAGATCGATATATTGGACGACTATATTCGGACTTCGGAAAGGTTCCGAGTGATTCGGATATTTATCGGAGTACCGGAGAGTTACGGGAATTCGCCGGGGAGAAGTATTGGGCCTTATTGGGCCATACGAGAATAGAGGAGAGAGGCCAAAAGGAAGGAGGCGCGCACCCCCCCTCTAGTCCGAATTGGACAAGGGGTGCAGCCCCCTTTTCCTTCTCCCTCTCCCCCTCTTTCCTTCTCTCCTACTCCAACAAGGAAAGGAGGAGTCCTACTCCCAGTGGGAGTAGGACTCCCCCCTTGGCGCGCCCTCCTCCTTGGCCGGCCGCCTCCCCCTTGCTCCTTTATATACGGGGGCAGGGGGCACCCCATAGACACAACAATTGATCGTTTGATCTTTTAGCCGTATGCGGTGCCTCCCTCCACCATAGTCCACCTCGATAATACTGTAGCGGTGCTTAGGCGAAGCCCTGCGTCGGTAGAACACCATCATCGTCACCACACCGTCGTGCTGACGAAACTCTCCCTCTACACTCGGCTGAATCGGAGTTCGAGGGACGTCATCGGGCTGAACGTGTGCTGAACTCGGAGGTGCCGTGCGTTCGGTACTTGATCTGTCAGATTGTGAAGACGTACGACTACATCAACCGCGTTGTGCTAACGCTTCGGCTTTCGGTCTACGAGGGTACGTGGACGACACTCTCCCCTCTTGTTGCTATGCATCACCATGATCTTGCGTGTGCGTAGATTTTTTTTGAAATTACTACGTTCCCCAAAAGTGGCATCCGAGCCTGGTTTTATGCGTAAATGTCATATGCACGAGTAGAACACAAGTGAGTTGTGGGCGATATAAGTCATACTGCTTACCATCATGTCATACTTTGGTTCGGCGGTATTGTTGGATGAAGCGGCCCGGACCGACATTACGCGTACGCTTACGCGAGACTGGTTCTACCGACGTGCTTTGCACATAGGTGGCTGGCGGGTGTCAGTTTCTCCAACTTTAGTTGAACCGAGTGTGGCTACGCCCGGTCCTTGCAAAGGTTAAAACAACACCAACTTGACAAACTATCGTTGTGGTTTTGATGCGTAGGTAAGAACGGTTCTTGCTAAGCCCAGTAGCAGCCACATAAAACTTGCAACAACAAAGTAGAGGACGTCTAACTTGTTTTTGCAGGGCATGTTGTGATGTGATATGGTCAAGGCATGATGCTATATTTTATTGTATGAGATGATCATGTTTTGTAACCGAGTTATCGGCAACTGGCAGGAGCCATATGGTTGTCGCTTTATTGTATGCAATGCAACCGCCATGTAATTGTTTTACTGTATCACTAAGCGGTAGCGATAGTCGTAGAAGCAATAGTTGGCGTGAAGACAACGATGCTATGATGGAGATCAAGGTGTCGCGCCGGTGACGATGGGGATCATGACGGTGCTTCGGAGATGGAGATCACAAGCACAAGATGATGATGGCCATATCATATCACTTATATTGATTGCATGTGATGTTTATCTTTTATGCATCTTATCTTGCTTTGATTGACGGTAGCATTATAAGATGATCCCTAACTAAATTATCAAAGTATAAGTGTTCTCCCTAAGTATGCACCGTTGCGAAAGTTCTTCGTGTTGAGACACCACGTGATGATCGGGTGTGATAGGCTCTACGTTCAAATACAACGGGTGCAAAACAGTTGCACACGCGGAATACTCAGGTTAAGCTTGACGAGCCTAGCATATAACAGATATGGCCTCGGAACACGGAGACCGAAAGTTCGAGCATGAATCATATAGTAGATATGATCAACATAGTGATGTTCATCGTTGAAACTACTCCATCTCACGTGATGATCGGACATGGTTTAGTTGATATGGATCACGTGATCACTTAGAGGATTAGAGGGATGTCTATCTAAGTGGGAGTTCTTAAGTAATATGATTAATTGAACTTAAATTTATCATGAACTTAGTCCTGATAGTATTTTGCAAATTATGTTGTAGATCAATAGCTCGCGTTGTTGCTTCCCTGTGTTTATTTTTGATATGTTCCTAGAGAAAAATTATGTTGAAAGATGTTAGTAGCAAAGATGCGGATTGGATCCATGATCTGAGGATTATCCTCATTGCTGCACAGAAGAATTATGTCCTTGATGCACCGCTAGGTGACAGACCTATTGCAGGAGCAGATGCAGACGTTATGAACGTTTGGCTAGCTCAATATGATGACTACTTGATAGTTTAGTGCACCATGCTTAATGGCTTAGAATTGGGACTTCAAAGATGTTTTGAACGTCATGGACCATATGAGATGTTCCAGGAGTTGAAGTTAATATTTCAAGCAAATACCCGAGTTGAGAGATATGAAGTCTCCAACAAGTTCTATAGCTAAAAGATGGAGGAGAATAGCTCAAGCAGTGAGCATGTGCTCAGATTGTCTGGGTACTACAATCGCTTGAATCAAGTGGGAGTTGATCTTCCTGATAAAATAGTGATTGACAGAATTCTCTAGTCACCATCACCAAGTTAGTAGAACTTCGTGATGAACTATAGTATGCAAGGGATGACGAAAGTAATTCCTGAGCTCTTCGCGATGCTAAAATCAACGAAGGTAGAAATCAAGAAAGAGCATCAAGTGTTGATGGTTAACAAGACCACTAGTTTCAAGAAAAGGGCAAAGGGATAGAAGGGGAACTTCAAGAAGAACGGCAAGCAAGTTGTTGCTCAAGTGAAGAAGCCCAAGTCTGGACCTAAGCCTGAGACTAACTGCTTCTACTGCAAAGAGACTGGTCACTGGAAGCGGAACTGCCCCAAGTATTTGGTGGATAAGAAGGATGGCAAAAGTGAACAAAGGTATATTTGATATACAGATTATTGATGTGTATTTTACTAGTGTTCATAGCAACCCCTCGGTATTTGATACTGGTTCAGTTGCTAAAGACTAGTAACTCGAAACGGGAGTTGCATAATGAACAGAAACTAGTTAAGGATGAAGTGATGATGTGTATTGGAAGTGGTTCCAAGATTGATATGATCATCATCGCACACTCCCTATACTTTCGGGATTAGTGTTGAACCTAAATAAGTGTTATTTGGTGTTTGCGTTGAGCATGAATATGATTTGATCATGTTTATTGCAATACGGTTATTCATTTAAGTTAGAGAATAATTGTTGTTCTGTTTACATGAATAAAACCTTATATGGTTACACACCCAATGAAATGGTTCGTTGGATCTCGATCATAGTGATACACATATTCATAATATTGAAGCCAAAAGATGCAAAGTTAATAATGATAGTGCAACTTATTTGTGGCACTGCCGTTTAGGTCATATTGGTGTAAAGCGCATGAAGAAACTCCATGCTGATGGCCTTTTGGAATCACTTGATGCTTGCAAACCATGCCTTATGGGCAAGATGACTAAGACTCCGTTCTCCGGAACAATGGAGCGAGCAAATGACTTATTCGGAAATAATACATACTGATGTATGCGATCCGATGAGTGTTGAGGCTCGCGGCGGGTATCGTTATTTTCTGACCTTCACAGATGATTTGAGCATATATGGGTATATCTACTTGATGAAACATAAGTCTGAAACATTTGAAAAGTTCAAAGAATTTCAGAGTGAAGTGGAAAATCATCGTGACAAGAAAATAAGGTTTCTACGATCTGATCACGGAGACAAATATTTGAGTTACGAGTTTGGTCTTCAATTAAAACAATGTGGAATAGTTTCACAAATTCATGCCACCTGGAACACCACAGCTTAATGGTGTGTCCGAATGTCATAACCGTACTTTATTGGATATAGTGCAATCTATGATGTTTCTTACCGATTTACCACTACAGTTTTGGGGTTATGCATTAGAGACAGCTGCATTCATGTAAAAAAAGGGGGCAACATCTAAATCCGTTTGAGACGACACCGTATGAACTGTGGTTTGGCAAGAAACCAAAGTTGTCGTTTCTTAAAGTTTGGGGTTGCGATGCTTATGTGAAAAGTTTCATCCTGATAAGCTCAAACCCAAATCGGAAAAGTGCGTCTTCATAGGATACCCAAAAGTTACTGTTGGGTACACCTTCTATCACAGATCCGAAGGCAAGATATTCGTTGCTAAGAATGGATCCTTTCTAGAGAAGGAGTTTCTCTCGAAAGAAGTGAGTGGGAGGAAAGTAGAACTTGATGAGGTAACTGTACCTTCTCCCAAATTGGAAAGTAGTTCATCACTGAAATCAGTTCCAGTGATGCTTACACCAATTAGTGAGGAAGTTAATGATGATGATCATGAAGCTTCGGATCAAGTTACTACCGAACCTCGTAGGTCAACCAGAGTGAGATCCGCACCAGAGTGGTACGGTAATCCTGTTCTGGAGGTCATGTTACTTGACCATGACGAACCTACGAACTATGAGGAAGCGATGGTGAGCCCAGATTCCGCAAAATGGCTTGAGGCCATGAAATCTGAGATGGGATCCATGTATGAGAACAAAGTGTGGACTTTGGTCGACTTGCCCGATGATCGGCAAGCCATAGAAAATAAATGAATCTTCAAGAGGAAGACGGACACTGATAGTAGTGTTACTATCTACAAAGCTAGACTTGTTGAAAAAGCTTTTTGACAAAGTTCAAGGTGTTGACTACGATGAGATTTTCTCACTCGCAGCGATGCTTAAGTCTGTCCGAATCATGTTAGCAATTGCCGCATTTTATGAAATCTGGTAAATGGATAAACAAAACTGCATTCCTTAATGGATTTATTAAAGAAGATTTGTATATGATGCAACCAGAAGGTTTTGTCAATCCTAAAGGTGCTAACAAAATATGCAAGCTCCAGCGATCCATCTATGGACTTGTGCAAGCATCTCGGAGTTGGAATATACGCTTTGATAAGTTGATCAAAGTATACAGTTTTATACAGACTTGCAGTGAAGCTTGTATTTACAAGAAAGTGAGTGGGAGCACTACAACATTTCTGATAAGTATATGTGAATGACATATTGTTGATCGGAAATAATGTAGCATTATTCTGCAAAGCATAAAGGAGTGTTTGAAAGGAGTTTTTTAAAGAAAGACCTCGGTGAAGCTGCTTACATATTGATCATCAAGATCTATAGAGATAGATCAAGACGCTTGATAAGTTTTTTCAATGAGTACATACCTTGACAAGATTTTGAAGTAGTTCAAAATAGAACAGTCAAAGAAAGAGTTCTTGCCTGTGTTACAAGGTGTGAAGTTGAGTCAGACTCAAAGCCCGACCACGGCAGAAGATAGAAAGAGAATGAAAGTCATTCCTATGCCTTGGCCATAGGTTCTATAAAGTATGCCATGCTGTGTACCAGATCTATTGTATACCCTACACTGATTTTGGCAAGGGAGTACAATAGTGATCTAGGAGTAGATCACTGGACAACGGTCAAAATTTTCCTTAGTGGAATAAGGATATGTTTCTCGATTATGGAGGTGACAAAAAGGTTCGTCGTAAAGGGTTACGTTGATGCAAATTTTGACACTGATCCAGATGACTCTAAGTCTCAATCTGGATACATATTGAAAGTGGGAGCAATTACCTAGAGTAGCTCCGTGCAGAGCATTGTTGACATAGAAATTTGCAAAATACACACGGATCTGAATGTGGCAGACCCGTTGACTAAACTTCTCTCACAAGCAAAACATGATCACACCTTAGTACTCTTTGGGTGTTAATCACATAGCGATGTGAACTAGATTATTGACTCTAGTAAACCCTTTGGGTGTTGGTCACATGACGATGTGAACTATGGGTGTTAATCACATGGTGATGTGAACTATTGGTATTAAATCACATGGTGATGTGAACTAGATTATTGACTCTAGTGCAAGTGGGAGACTGAAGGAAATATGCCCTAGAGGCAATAATAAAGTTATTATTTATTTCCTTATATCATGATAAATGTTTATTATTCATGCTAGAATTGTATTAACCGGAAACATGATACATGTGTGAATACATAGACAAACAGAGTGTCACTAGTATGCCTCTACTTGACTAGCTCGTTAATCAAAGATGGTTATGTTTCCTAACCATGGAAAAAGAGTTGTTATTTGATTAACGGGATCACATCATTAGGAGAATGATGTGATTGACTTGACCCATTCCGTTAGCTTAGCACTCGATCGTTTAGTATGTTGCTACTGCTTTCTTCATGACTTATACATGTTCATATGACTATGAGATTATGCAACTCCCGTTTACCGAAGGAACACTTTGTGTGCTACCAAATGTCACAACATAACTGGGTGATTATAAAGGTGCTCTACAGGTGCTTCCAAAGGTACTTGTTGGTTTGGCGTATTTTGAGATTAGGATTTGTCACTCCGATTGTCGGAGAGGTATCTCTGGGCCCTCTCGGTAATGCACATCATTATAAGCCTTGCAAGCATTGTAACTAATGAGTTAGTTGCGAGATGATGTATTACGGAACGAGTAAAGAGACTTGCCGGTAACAAGATTGAACTAGGTATTGAGATACAGACGATCGAATCTCGGGCAAGTAACATACCGATGACAAAGGGAATAACGTATGTTGTTATGCGGTCTGACCGATAAAGATCTTCGTAGAATATGTGGGAGCCAATATGAGCATCTAGGTTCCGCTATTGGTTATTGACCGGAGACGTGTCTCGGTCATGTCTACATAGTTCTCGAACCCGTAGGGTCCGCGCGCTTAAAGTTCGATGACGGTTATATTATGAGTTTATGTGTTTTGATGTACCGAAGGTAGTTCGGAGTCCCGGATGAGATCGGGGACATGACGAGGAGTCTCGAAATGGCCGAGACGTAAAGATCGATATATTGGACGACTATATTCGGACTTCGGAAAGGTTCCGAGTGATTCGGATATTTATCGGAGTACTGGAGAGTTACGGGAATTCGCCGGGGAGAAGTATTGGGCCTTATTGGGCCATACGAGAATAGAGGAGAGAGGCCAAAAGGAAGGAGGCGCGCACCCCCCCCTCTGGTCCGAATTGGACAAGGGGTGCAGCCCCCTTTTCCTTCTCCCTCTCCCCCTCTTTCCTTCTCTCCTACTCCAACAAGGAAAGGAGGAGTCCTACTCCCGGTGGGAGTAGGACTCCCCCCTTGGCGCGCCCTCCTCCTTGGCCGGCCGCCTCCCCCTTGCTCCTTTATATACGGGGGCAGGGGGGCACCCCATAGACACAACAATTGATCGTTTGATCTTTTAGCCGTATGCGGTGCCCCCCTCCACCATAGTCCACCTCGATAATACTGTAGCGGTGCTTAGCCGAAGCCCTGCGTCGGTAGAACATCATCATCGTCACCACGCCGTCATGCTGACGAAACTCTCCCTCAACACTCGGCTGGATCGGAGTTCGAGGGACGTCATCGGGCTGAACGTGTGCTGAACTCGGAGGTGTCGTGCGTTCGGTACTTGGTCGGTCGGATCGTGAAGACGTACGACTACATCAACCGCGTTGTGCTAACGCTTCAGCTTTCGGTCTACGAGGGTATGTGGACAACACTCTCCCCTCTCGTTGCTATGCATCACCATGATCTTGCATGTGCATAGGAAAGTTTTTGAAATTACTACGTTCCCCAACAGGGGGCACCCCAAAGGCACAACAGTTGTTTCTTAGCCGTGTGCGGTGCCCCCTTCCACAGTTTACCACCTCGGTCATATTGTCGTAGTGCTTAGGCGAAGCCCTGCGCGGATCACATCACCACCACCGTCGCCACGCCGTCGTGCTGACGGAACTCTCCCTCGACCCTCTACTGGATCAAGGTCTCGAGGGACGTCATCGTGCTGAACGTGTGCTGAACACGGAGGTGTCGTACGTTCGGTACTTGGATCGGATGGATCGTGAAGACGTTCGACTACATCAACCGCGTTACTAAACGCTTCCGCTTTCGGTCTACGAGGGTACATGGACACACTCTCCCCGTCTTGTTGCTATGCATCTCCTAGATAGATCTTGCGTGATCGTAGGAATTTTTTTGAAATTGCATTTTATGTTCCCCAACAGTGGCATCCGAGCCAGGTCTATGCGTAGATGATATATGCACGAGTAGAACACAAAGAGTTGTGGGCGATAATAGTCATACTGCTTACCACCAACGTCTTACTTTGATTCGGCAGTATTGTTGGATGAAGCGGCCCAGATCGACATTACATGACCGTGTTCATGAGACTGGTTCTACCGACGTGCTTCGCACACAGGTGGCTGGCGGGTATCTGTTTCTCCAACTTTAGTTGAATCGAGTTTGACTACGGCCGGTCCTTGTTAAAGGTTAAAAGAACACAGTTGACGAAAAATCGCTGTGGTTTTGATGCATAGGTAAGAATGGTTCTTGCTAGAAGCCCGTAGCAGCCATGTAAAACTTGCAACAACAAAGTAGAGGACGTCTAACTTGTTTTTGCAGGGCATGTTGTGATGTGATATGGTCAAGACGTGATGAGATATAAATTGTTGTATGAGATGATCATGTTTTGTAAAAGTTGTCGGCAACTGGCAGGAGCCTTATGGTTGTCGCTTTATTGTATGAAATGCAATCGCCATGTAATTGCTTTACTTTATCACTAAGCGGTAGCGATAGTTGTAGAAGCAATAGTTGGCGAGACGACAACGATGCTACGATGGAGATCAAGGTGTCAAGCCGGTGATAATGGAGATGATGACGGTGCTTTGGAGATGGAGATCAAAGGCACAAGATGATGATGGCCATATCATGTCACATATTTTGATTGCATGTGATGTTTATCGTTTAAGCATCTTATTTTGCTTAGTAGGCGATAGCATTATAAGATGATCTCTCACGAAATTTCAAGGTATAAGTGTTCTCCCTGAGTATGCACCGTTGCTACAGTTCTTCGTGCCGAGACACCACGTGATGATCGGGTGTGATAAGTTGTATGTTCACATACAACGGGTGCAAGCCAGTTTTGCACACGCAGAATACTCGGGGTTAAACATGACGAGCCTAGCATATGCAGATATGGCCTCGAAATACTGAGACCGAAAGGTCGAACGTGAATCATATAGTAGATATGATCAACATAGTGATGTTCACCATTGAAAACTACTCCATCTCACATGATGATCGAACATGGTTTAGTCGATATGGATCACGTGAACATTTAGATGACTAGAGGGATGTCTATCTAAGTGGGAGTTCTTAAGTAATATGATTAATTGAACTTAATTTTATCATGAACTTAGTCCTGATAGTATTTGCATATCTATGTTGTAGATCAATAGCTCGCGTATAGCTCCCCTGTTTTATTTTTGATATGTTCCTAGAGAAAACTAAGTTGAAAGATGATAGTAGCAACGATGTGGACTGGGTCCGTGATCTGAGGATTATCCTCATTGCTGCATAGAAGAATTATGTCCTTGATGCACCGCTAGGTGACAGACCTATTGCAGGAGCAGATGCAGACATTATGAATGTTTGACAAGCTCGGTATGATGACTACTTGATAGTTTAGTGCACCATGCTTTACGGCTTAGAACCGGGACTTTAAAAACGTTTTGAATGCCACGGAGCATATAAGATGTTCCAAGAGCTGAATTGGTATTTCAGACTCATGCCCGAGTTGAGAGGTATGAGACCTCTGACAAGTACTTTGCCTACAAGATGGAGGAGAATAGCTCAACCAGTGATCATGTGCTCAGAATGTCTGAGTACTACAATCACTTGAATCAAGTGGGAGTTAATCTTCCAGATAAGATAGTGATTGACAGAGTT
This sequence comes from Aegilops tauschii subsp. strangulata, assembly GCF_002575655.3. Lineage (NCBI taxonomy): Eukaryota > Viridiplantae > Streptophyta > Magnoliopsida > Poales > Poaceae > Aegilops > Aegilops tauschii. The sequence goes on from NC_053036.3 coordinate 442,190,847, forward strand.
CTCTAGTCACTATCACCAAGTTACTAGAACTTCGTGATGAACTATAATATGCAAGGGATGATGAAAACGATTCCCAAGCTCTTCGCGATGCTGAAATCAGCGAAGGTAGAAATAAAAAATAACATCAAGTGTTGATGGTTAACAAGACCACTGGTTTCAAGAAAAAGGGAAGGAAAAGAAAGGGAACTTCAAAAATGGCAAGCAAGTTGTCACTCACGTGAAGAAGCCCAAAGCTAGACCCAAGCCTAAAACCGAGTCATTCTACTGCAAAGGAAATGGTCACTGGAAGCGGAACTGCCACAAATAATTGGCGGATAAGAAGGATGGCAAAGTGAACAAAGGTATATTTGATATACATGTTATTGATGTGTACTTTACTAGTGTTCATAGTAGCCCCTCAGTATTTGATACCGGTTCAAGTTGCAAAGATTTGTAATTCGAAAGAGGAGTTGCAAAATGAACATATACTAGTTGAGGGCGAGGTGACGATGTGTGTTGGAAGTGATTCCAAGGTTGATAAGATCACCATCGCACACTCCCTTTACTTTCGGGATTAGTGTTGAACCTAAAATAAATGTTATTTGGTGTTTGCGTTGAGCATGAATATGATTGGATCATGTTTATTGCGATACGGTTATTCATTTAAGTCAGAGAATAAATGTTGTTCTGTTTACATGAATAAAACCTTCTATGGTCTTACATCCAATGTAAATGGTTTACTGAATCTCGATCGCAGTGATACACATAATATTGATGCCAAAAAGATGCAAAGTTGATAATGATAGTGCAACATATTTGTGGCACCGCCGTTTAGGTCATATTGTTGTAAATCGCATGAAGAAACTCCATGCAGATGGATTTTTGGAATCACTTGGTTATGAATCATTTGATACTTCCGAACCACGCCTCATGGGCAAGATGACTGAAACTCCGTTCTCCGGAACAATGGAGCAAGCCAATGACTTACTGGAAATATTACTTACCGATGTATGCGGTCCAATGAGTGTTGAGGCTCGCGGCGGGTATCGTTATTTTCTGACCTTCATAGATGATTTGAGCAGATATGGGTATATCTACTTAATTAAACACAAGTCTGAAACATTTGAAAAGTTCAAAGAATTTCAGAGTGAAGTGGAGAATCATCGTAATAAGGAAATAAAGTTTCTACGATTTGATCGCAGAGGCGAATATTTGAGTTACGAGTTTGGCCTTCATCTAAAACAATCCAATAAGTTTCACAACTCACGCCACCTGGAACACCACAGCGTAATGGTGTGGCCGAACGTCGTAACCGTACTTTATTAGATATGGTGCGATCTATGATGTCTCTTACCGATTTACCACTATCGTTTTGGGGTTATGCATTAGAGACAGCTACATTCATGTTAAATAGGGCACCATCTAAATCCGTTGATACGACACCGTATGAACTATGGTTTGGCAAGAAACCTAAGCTGCCCTTTCTTAAAGTTTGGGGCTGCGATGCTTATGTGAAAAAGCTTCAACCTGATAAGCTCGAACCCAAATCGGAAAAATGCGTCTTCATAGGATACCCAAAGGAATCTGTTGGGTACACCTTCTATCACAGATCCGAAGGCAAGATCTTTGTTGCTAAGAATGGATCCTTTCTAGGGAAGGAGTTTCTCTTGAAAGAAGTGAGTGGGAGGAAAGTAGAACTTGATGAGGTAGTTGTACCGTCTCTCGAATTGGAAAGTAGTTCATCACAGAAATCAGTTCCAGTGATGTCGACACCAATTAGTGAGGAAGCTAATGATGATGATCATGAAACTTCAGATCAAGTTACTATTAAACCTCGTACGTCAACCAGAGTATGATCCGCACCAGAGTGGTACGGTAATCCTGTTCTGGAAGTCATGTTACTAGACCATGACGAACCTATATATGAACTATGAGGAAGCGATGATGAGCCCAGATTCTGCGAAATGGCTTGAGGCCATGAAATCTGAGATGGGATCCATGTATGAGAACAAAGTGTGGACTTTGGTTGGCTTGCCCGATGATCGGCAAGCCATAGAGAATAAATGGATCTTCAAGAAGAAGACTGACGCTGACGGTAATGTTACTGTCTACAAAGCTCGACTTGTTGCAAAAGGTTTTTCGACAAGTTCAAGGTGTTGACTACAATGAGATTTTCTCACTCGTATCGATGCTTAAGTCTGTCCGAATCATGTTAGCAATTGCCGCATTTTATGAAATCTGGCAAATGGATGTCAAAACTGCATTCCTTAATGGATTTACTAAAGAAGAGTTGTATATGATGCAACCAGAAGGTTTTGTCGATCCTAAAGGTGCTAACAAAGTGTGCAAGCTCCAGCGATCCATTTATGGACTGGTGCAAGCATATCAGAGTTGGAATATACGCTTTGATGAGTTGATCAAAGCATATAGTTTTATACAGACTTGCGGTGAAGCCTGTATCTACAAGAAAGTGAGTGGGAGAACTACAACCTTTCTGATAAGTATATGTGAATGACATATTGTTGATTGGAATGATGTAGAATTTTCTGGAAAGCATAAAGGAGTGTTTGAATGGAGTTTTTTCAAAGAAAGACCTTGGTGAAGCTACTTACATATTGGGCATCAAGATCTATGAAGATAGATCGAGACGCTTGATAAGACTTTCGATGAGTACATACCTTGATAAGATTTTGAAGGAGTTCAAAATGGATCAGTCAAAGAAGGAGTTCTTGCCTGAGTTATAAGGTATGAAGTTGAGTAAGACTCAAAACCCGACCACGGCAGAGATAGAGAGAGAATGAAAGTCATTCCCTATGCCTCAGCCATAGGTTCTATAAAGTATGCCATGCTGTATACCAGATCTATTGTGTACCTTGCCATGAGTTTGGCAAAGGGGTACAATAGTGATCCAGGAATAGATCATTGGACAATGGTCAAAATTATCCTTAGAGGACTAAGGAAATACTTTTCGGTTATGGAGGTGATAAAGGGTTCATCGTAAAGAGTTAAGTCGATGCAAGCTTTAACACCGATCTGGATGACTCTGAGTCTCAATCTGGATACATATTGAAAGTGGGAGCAATTAGCTAGAGTAGCTCCATGCAGAGCATTGTAGACATAGAAATTTGCAAAATACATACGGATCTGTATGTGGCAGACCCGTTGACTAAACCTCTCTCACGAGCAAAACATGATCACACTTTAGTTCTCTTTGGGTGTTAATCACATGGCGATCTGAACTAGATTATTGACTCTAGTAAACCCTTTGGGTGTTGGTCACATGGCGATGTGAACTATGGGTGTTAATCACATGGTGATGTGAACTATTGGTGTTGAATCACATAGCGATGTGAATTAGATTATTGACTCTAGAGCAAGTGGGAGACTGAAGGAAATATGCCCTAGAGGCAATAATAAAGTTGTTATTTATATCTCCTTATATCATGATAAATGTTTATTTTTCATGCTAGAATTGTATTAACCGGAAACTTAGTACATGTGTGAATACATAGACAAAACAAAGTGTCCCTAGTACGCCTCTACTTGACTAGCTCGTAAATCAAAGATGGTTATGTTTCCTGACCATAGACATGTGTTGTCATTTGATGAACGGGATCACATCATTAGAGAATGATGTGATGGACAAGACCCATCCATTAGCTTAGCATTATGATTGTTTAGTTTTATTGCTATTGCTTTCTTCATGACTTATACATATTCCTCTGACTACGAGATTATGCAACTCCCGAATACCGGAGGAACACCTTGTGTGCTATCAAACGTCACAACATAACTGGGCGATTATAAAGATGGTCTACAGGTGTCTCCGATGGTGTTTGCTGAGTTGGCATAGATCGAGATTAGGATTTGTCACTCCGTGTATCGGAGAGGTATCTCTCGGCCCTCTCGGTAATGCACATCACTATAAGCCTTGCAAGCACTATGACTAATGAGTTACTTACGGGATGATGCATTACGGAACGAGTAAAGAGATTTGCCGGCAACGAGATTGAACTAGATATGATGATACCGACGATTGAATCTCGGGCAAGTAACATACCGATGACAAAGGGAATGACGTATGTTGTTATGCGGTTTGACCGATAAAGATCTTCATAGAATATGTAGGAGCCAATATGAGCATCCAGGTTCCGCTATTGGTTATTGACCAGAGATGTGTCTCGGTCATGTTTACATAGTTCTCGAACCCGTAGGGTCCGCACGCTTAACGTTCGATGACGATTTGTATTATGAGTTATGTGTTTTGGTGACCGAAGTTTGTCCGGAGTCCCGGATGATATCACGGACATGACGAGAAGTCTCGAAATGGTCGAGAGGTAAAGATTGATATATTGGAAGGTAGTATTTGGACATCGGAATGGTTCCGAGTGATTCTGGTATTTTTCCGGAGTACCGAGGGGTTACCGGAACCCCCCGGGTTAGTATTGGGCCAACATGGGCCTAAGGGAGAGAGAGGGAAGCCCGGGAGGGGTGGCCGCACGCCCCCTCCTTGGGAGTCCGAATAGGACAAGGAGGAGGGGGCGGCGCCCCCCTTCCCTTTCCCTCTCCCTCTCTTTCCTATTCCCTCTGGTGGAAGAAAGGAAAATGGGGTGGGGGCGAATCCTACTTGGACTAGGAGTCTAAGTAGGACTCCCCCATGGAGCGCCCCTATTGGCCGCCGGCCTCTCTTCCCCCTCCTTTATATACATGGACAGGGGGCACCCCAAAGGCACAACATTTGTTTCTTAGCCGTGTGCGGTGCCCCCTTCCACAGTTTACCACCTCGGTCATCTTGTCGTAGTGCTTAGGCGAAGCCCTGCGTGGATCACATCACCAACACTGTCGCCACGCCGTCGTGCTGACGGAACTCTCCCTCGACCCTCTACTGGATCAAGAGCTCGAGGGACGTCATCGTGCTGAACGTGTGCTGAACACGGAGGTGCCGTACGTTCGGTACTTGGATCGGTTGGATCGTGAAGACGTTCGACTACATCAACCGCGTTACTAAACGCTTCTGCTTTCGGTCTACGAGGGTACGTGGATACACTCTCCCCTAGGGATGAAAATAGCACGGAAATGGACGGAACTGGGTGCTACCATATTTGTTTTCATATTTTTTTGCAGAAGAGGAAACGAATACGGAAACCCCGGAAACAAATACTACCGGAAACAGACACGAAGCGAATACAGAGCGGACACGGAAACAAAACTATGTATTGACCGGAACTTAAAACCCCCTTGAATCATAGAGAAATACAGACAAAAAACAAACAAATTTATGGAATTGTTAACATGGCTACACAATAATATGGTTGTGTTGGCAACATAGGGTAGTATTGTAGTAGTACATGACAATTCCGTATAGGGTATAGTTGAGTACATGTGTGGTAGTAAATGTTGGTTCTCAAATGATCCATTCTGCTCATTCTACTCGTTGTGCCATTGTGTATTGTTTGATAGTTGGGCCACAAAGTAGCCATAGACCTATAGTAGGGGAAATCCATATTTAAGAAAAAAGAAAATTCCGTTTCCATGTCTGTTCCACCGGAAAACACCGTTACGTTTTTGTTTCTGTTTCCGCATAAAAAATTGCATTTCCATTTCCATTTTGCAAATTTCCGTTTTCGTTTTCATATTTCTCTCCGTTTCCATTTTCCTCCGGAAAAGCGGAAACTTTCCACTCCATTTTTGTCCCTCCCCGTCTCGTTGCTATGCATCTCCTAGATAGATCTTGCGTGATCGTAAGAATTTTTTTGAAATTGGATGCTACGTTCCCCAACACATAACTCTACAACTCAAGTATAGATAAGGCTCAAAAGAGCGATACATAACATGATATTACAAACATGGGTCTCATGACCCAACATACAAAGTCATACAAGCAACGAAAGCATAAATTCGCCTAAGTACAGACAACTGAAAAGAAAAAAGGCTGGAAGCCTGACTATCTAAAAGACCCTCTGTCGTGGAATTGTCACGGCAGATGTCCTAGTGTGAGGACTTAGTCGTGAGGCCAACGCATCTATGTGGTAGCTTGAGAGGGGTTGATCGGAATCGAGAGACGCAACACAAGACAAGGGTTTAGACAGCTTCGGGCCCCGGGAAACATCATCCGGTAATAACCCTACATGCTGTTTGTGGTTAGGTCTCATTATCATCACGAGGGAGTCGCCGTAAACCGGCTCTTTGTGTCTAGCCCTAGAGATTGTTTCTTCTTAATTGTCCCCTCTTTGGGGTGCCCTGCCCCTCCTTATATAAGTTGAAGGGGCGGGTTACATGACTAGTCCTAGTAGGATTAGGATTACTCAATTACAAGTGGAGTCCTAGTCTTGCTTCCTTTGTAAGGGAATAATCCTTACGCTTTCCTCTTAAGCCGGCCCACCATAACATGAGCCGGCCTTCTGGGCCTTGGGCCTAGTCTTCTATCTGACCCGCCGTCGGGGCCATCCATGAGTCGTCTGGTTCATGAGTTGTCTGACCAATGAGCCGCCAGACCCGTGAGTCGCTAGTCCTCCGCCGGGTCATCTGTGAAATGCCAAGTCCGGCCGGGTCATACTTCTGGCCGGGTCATACCGCGGGGTATATCCCCGACATTAGCCCCCGGTTTAATTTGGATTTATCCATGTTAAACTGATCCTGCAACATAAACACAAGAACAAATTTGACAGGTTGTACTCCGGGTTAAATATTCTTGTAAGCTGGCACCTGATCATCCTTAAGTCCTTGACATTTTCTCCTGGAATATCCGGGTCAATAGGCCAGCTTCATAATCCATTTGCTGACATTGGCTCTTGTAAAGAAATATTATAAGAAATAATACATTTGAGTCGGCCTTCAATGCTCTGATTTGACAAAAATATTGGTCTTGAAATATTCAACTGATATTCAGCCGGCTTAAAGATGTAGATCTTGCCGATTTATGATTGATGTCGGGTCATGTAATTGTTGCTGATACCAGGTTAATCTTATGATGACGCCGGGTCATAAACTTTGCAGATTTCTCCAATAATAATATAATACCTGATTTGCTCAAAACTGAGAATTTGAAGTTATTCCTCCCTTATATGCATATCACCTGTAGCCCCCAAGTGTCGGGTTGTCATGCTTGCAGCAACTTGGGACTTGTAATTGCCTTATGCTCATAAAAATTTCAACCAGTGTAGCCCCCAAGGGCCGGGTCATTATGCAATAATGAGCATGGACTTTGTAAATATGATCATGTAAACTTGAGCAGCAACGTGTAGCCCCCAAGGGCCGGCTCGGTAAGATATTACTGAGCTGGGACTTTGTATATGATTCATTGATAATAACATCATATGATGTAATCTCCACCATGGGGCTTGAACCCACGTCCACAAGGTTAAGAGTTTTGTACTCTACCAACTGAGTAGTGGATCTTTCAATATAATGGAGTAAGACTTGTGTACCTTGAATTTTCAACAGGAGCAATTGGTAGCCCTCGAGTGCCGACTCATTTAGAATGTGATGAGTCGTGTCTTCAATAAGTTGAGCAAAAAATGACTTTGCATTAGCCCCCAAGTGCCATGGTGCATGCTGGCAGTGACATGGGACTTGTATATTCGATGTAATCTCAATTTGAATAATGTAGCCCCCAAGTGCCGGGTCGTAAGCCTGCAGCGACTCGGGACTATTCCTTCCATTGTAGAATAAACCATATCCATTGATAAAATAATAGTCATTGCGCCAAAGCGACTTTGAATACCTTATTTGTTGACAAGTAAATCCGGAGTTTAAATACCGGGCGGCTCTTGACCGATGGCGATTTAATACACCTCCATTGTAAGCCAGAATTTTTATAACCTGGCGGCTTATAGCCTTTGAGAAAATCCAGAACGGATAATCATTTTGACGCATTAATTTTAATGATGAGCTTGGACTTAAGCATTTATATAAGTCATAGTTCTGCAAATCCTGCAGAGTTTAAACAACATATGCCGTGGCGACTTAACGTCAAAAGCCAGGGCCGGCTTAAACAGAATCATGTATAAACAATATCATACATGTGATATTGAATCGTACTGCCGGCTTATGATACCTGTGCAGTAAGGGTGATAACCCAATCTTTAGAAGCCAAAACTTCCAAATGTATGATGCTTGTTGTCTGTTGGCGACTTATCGTCCAAAACCAAGCTGAGTTAAATTTAAACCACACTTATACTTGGATCCAAATCAAAAAAGTCTCAAGACGAAGTCAAAGATTGTGTTCAAAATCTTAAGGTAAACAAGAAGAAAATCAAGGCTTCTGATTCGAGTACGATCAGTAAACCGTTCCAAAGGGGTTAAGCTAGGATTCGAATACGATCATGTAGGCCCCAGTGGCTTTGGCATTGCGCCGATCAAAAGGGTACCGACAGCTATGTTCTCTTCGGTTCGAATACGACCTATGTTTGAACAGGAAGCCCCCTAATGGCCTTGAGAGTTTTTTAACGACGCTGATTTGAATACGATCAACGTCAGACCCAAAGGGGTTGAGCTATGATTCGAATACGATCAAGAAGCCCCCTAGTGAGCTTGGCATTGTGCCGATCAAGAGAGTACCGACAGCTATACTCTCTTTGGTTCGAATACGACCTATGTTTGAACAGGAAGCCCCCAAGTGAGCATATAAGTTTTGGCATTGCGCGGATCAAGAGGTACTGACAGTTATGCTCGATGAGCAGGAAGCCCCCAAGTGACCATAATAAGATAAGTCGTAAAGCAGGATACCCATGTTTGAACCGCGCATCATGGCAGCAAGCTCTTTTTGGCACCCTTTAATCTTTCTGAGAACTCGAACTTGCGAGAGATTAATTCTTTTTGAACCGGAACTTTAAACCGGATTTGTAAGCTTCAAAACTTTGTGAGAGATAAATTTACCTTGAACCGGATTTTGAACCGGATTTGAGAGCTTCAAAGCTTTGTGGTAAATAAATTTCCCTTGAACCGGTTTTTAAACCGGATATTAAGAGCTTCAGTGCTTTGTGGGAGAGAGATGTCTCTTGAACCGGATTTTAAACCGGAATCCTTCTTTTTAAGCCGGAAATTTTCTGACGGCCTTTAAATTTTTCACCAATATAATGGTAGCCTCCCGAACCGGGTTATCTTCCCTCCAATGACCCGGAGTTCTTGAATCCACTAACACCGGCCAATTTCGCCGAGTCATGTCATTGTAGCCCCCGAGTCTTAAGACGACTCCAGGAGTTGTCTTGAGATTCTCCATATTTGACCGTGATATAAACCGGTCTGAGTCATTCAACATCTCAGTGATATAACTTGTCCTGCACTGGAGAACTTGCAAGCCAGAGTAATTGCTCTTTTAAAGAAAGCAATACAAAATATACTGGATGGATCTCACCTGACATAACAGGCCAGAATTTATCCGCCGCAGAGTTGATGATCAGTTGACCACCACGATGAAGCGACACGGTGAACCGTGCGAACGGGCAAGTTAGCCGCATTATGTTGATATACACCAAACAGCGGAGGCAGACGGAAAAAATAACCGCAACATTAGAGGCAGTATGGGCACGGGCGAGTCGCTACCGCTCTTGCAGTGACCAAATGTCCTACATAAATAATATCATAACCCGGAGTAATTGTTCTCAAAAGGAAAAAAGTTGATGCATGCTATTTAAAATAGTCTGGACAGATATCACCTGATGTATTTATGATTCTCAGCGGTGTCCGTTAGTCAACCCGGCACGTTGAACAGGCCGGACCGCAGGGCAAACAGTAAAACGACCGCAGCATCAGAGACGACACAGACAGATGAGTCGGCCGCAGTGTTGTAAGCCGGCTCGGGCGGGAGAGTCGGCCGCGACGGTGTAAGCCGGTGCGGACGCGTGAACCGCCACGAGGGCAGATGAGCGAGTCGTCCGTGGCGTTGTAAGGCGGCGCGGATGGGTGAGTCGGCCACAGCATTGTAAGCCGGTGCGGGAATCCGTTGAGTAAGGACGACCACCTGTGCCGATTGATGTTGGCACGCCTCCATCTCCGCGGTATAATGCCACTTTGTAATGAATAATTCTCCTGCATATAAAAAATACCATAGAGCAAAGTAGTTGTGCTCAGAGTAATTAAAGTATACTAAGAAAATGAATAGAAGAAATAACACCTGATTTATTTTTTGGACGCATGTACACGGACGCTGATGATAAAAGCATAGCAAATGTCTGATGTGACCCTAGCACCGTGGCCTTATAAAAAGGGCATTTGACCACCGCTTGGGTTTGATCTCAAAAGCTTTTAACCGCTGCCTTTTAGCTGTTTCAATAAAAAGCTTGGCGGGTTCCCAGTAGCAGAAACCGTGGCGGTAACAGGCGGCTCAGATGCCGGGCAGAGCAGCGCAGGATGGCTGCAGCAACAGAAAGCGTGCGGGCGGTTCGTGGTGGTCGGCGGCTCGATCCATGGCTGCAGCCATGCAGCAGTAGTAGGAGTCCGAGCTCTGTGCCACGACTGCATCCGTCTCCGAGTCGTGGTGGATTTGGAAAACCCACGCCCATGTATCCTGATTTTCTTTAACAATGATTGCCCTTTGAACGCCTCTAGGATTGGTGTTGACAGGCTTGATGTACATAAATACTACTTGATGCATGTAGAGTGCGTTGCTGCCATCGCCACTGAATAATGTTGTTCCTTAGACAATCAGTGTAGCAAAACTGGAAATATGAGTCACCTTTCCGAGCGCAGCAATTTGTAGACAGAATCGATCCAGTATCTGCACCATCATGAATGTACTTTAATGCGTGGCCGCAGTTGCGTGTACTATAACTTGCAAAAGCTAACTATTTAGTCATAAGACTAGCCACAGTGGGAGTAACTTCAGCAGTAACATCAAGTCCAACTCAGCAAATTTGCTTATGTGGTAATGAGTTAATGAGGAGAGAGGGAGTTGTAGTAACTTAGCTAGTTACTGTAACATCACATGTTCCAATACAATATGAGTCTATAACATAATAAATGAAGCTTTGCATGTTACCATACTTATGTTACTATCCACTATGAAGGTAGTAACATAGTCTAGGGATATGTGTATGTTACTAGCATATGTTACTCTCCATTGTGGCTAGTCTAAAATTTGCATCAGAGGTGCACATTTAGTCCTGAACCAATCAGAAGCTGCCAACTGGACAACACCGTCAACGTCGCGTGTTTTGCAAATAACCCCTTGCCATTTGTCGAAATCAACCCGCAGGACACCTCATGGCCATGGAAAATATCACCTGAATTCAATGTGCGGCGTGGCCGTGTTGTGCTTGGGCACGACGGACGGGAGAGACGACATCGCTCGCTCGGTAGTGCCCCCTGCAGAGAGAGCGCGACAGCACGTACGTGAACGTAGTATGTACGTGTCACCATCACCATGCCTGTTGCAAGGCTGCAGCAAAGACTGTTCATTGATCTGCATATGCATATTACGCGTACTCCGATTGATTAATTACACGATGGTTGGCCGGTCTTGTTTCAAACCATGATCGCCTTGTGTCCAGAACGATGATTAAACTAAGGCGCCTACGTGTACGACCCTCTCCAAACTTTACACTGTTGATTATTCGGTATATACTAGTAGCGCCTAAAGCGTGCTTCGCCGCGCCGCTCTTCGCTCGCGTGATTAACTCTTATATATCTATATATAGTAGATTATTAAAATCGAATGTTTTGTTTGAATTTTATCTGTCTTGGCTGGTGTTTTAATTATATTTTAATATTTTTTAACATTCGTATATTATGTCACGAGCCAGCCCACAAAGCTCTCGCTCACTCATCTTGCCTCCTTGCTCTTCTCGTCCACTTAGCATTTTTTCCCACTCCCACCATTGCTAGCTCAAAAAAGTGGCTCCTTTTTTCTTTAAAAGAAATAGTTTAATTAAAACCACTCGCCCGCCTGCTATCTCAAAAAAAGTGGCTCTTTTTTATTTGAAAAAGTAGTATAACTAAAAATGTTCAAGGATTTTAATTTTTTTATTAATTTAAAACTCATGAATTTTAGAAAACATCCATAAATCTAAAATATTGAAATAAAATTGATCGTGAACTTTTCAGTTTCTACAAATTTAATAAATATTAATGAATCTAGAAAAGTATGTTTCAAAAATATTTGCATCTTAATATTCTCAAATTTTAACAAACACTCATGAATTAAATGCGAAAAAAGAGAGAATAAAACCAAACAACACACAACCTTACATGTGGGGCTTTCAGCAACCCCACAGTCCCCAAAGCACCACAACGTTTCAAATAATGGAAGCTCAATATCTCTACTATAGATCTAGCCGTCACGCGCAAAAAAAAAAATCTATCCCGGCCGATATTCAAGTGAAAGGCCGCGAGAGGCACAGTCTCGTTTCTTTTAGATACAGGAGCGGGTGGTGGAATCAATCGGGAAAGGGAAATGCAAAGGGATGGGTAACAGACTCATAGCAAACGTCCACGTAGTTTACGCAGCGGGCCATCTAGCAGTAGACAACGGTGACAAATGGCTACATCGGTTTTGCTTGCCTATAAAAAAAAGCTACGTCGGTTGTGATTGATTTTCCCCCCTCACAAACGTGTTTTAGTTATGGAAAAACCGGTCAAGCTGTCCCAGGGCTTCCATCCCTGGGAGCTAAGTAACTGTATATGACTGTATCGATGACTGTTAACCGGGCAATTATTGCATAGTTAGTACTCCCTCCGTTCTTTTTAGTTTGCATATAAATTTTGGCCGAAGTCAAAGTATCTCTACTTTAACCAAATTTATAGAAAAAAGTATCAACATTCACAATATCAAATCAATATTATTAGATTCGTTGTGAAATGTACTTACAAATATATACCGTATATATTTGGTATTGTAGATATCAATATTTTTAATATAAATTTGGTCAAGCTTCGTAAAGTTTGACTTGACACACCGGAGGGAGTAGTACCATCGGCTGCAGGTGGAGCAGAAGTACTACTACTTGTAGCCACACTGGTAGCAGTAGTAGGAGTACTTAATTAGTTGGGGGAATTTAGAGACTTTTGCTGCTACCACTACTACACCATATGCACTTTGCCTGCTACTAACACCGGCTCATGTCATCAGTCAGTCGATGATCGAGCCTAACTCTTCACGGCAGGGAGTAAATTCAAATAAAAAATAAAGTATTACTACCACATTCTACATGGTGACAAGAAACTAGTAGCTAGACTCAGGTGATATTTCCTTCCACGCCAACGAGGTGTCCTGCGGGTTGATTTCGACAAATGGCAAGGGGTTATTTGCAAAACATGCGACGTTGACCGTCTGGTCCAGTTGGCGGCTTTTGATTGGTCCAGGACTAAATGTGCACATCTGATGCAAGTTTAGGACCAAATAGTTACCTTTTGCAAGTTGTAGGACCAAACCATCACATGCAAGACAAGTTGTAGGACATGCGGTGCTATTACCTCTAAAGCGGACAACAGCAATGGCTAGCCAAATTGTACAGGGACTCGGTCCCCTTCCTTTCCCCCTTTTTTTTCTCTCCGCCTGCCACCCAATGAGTCTACAGGGCTGCAGCTTTTGCTCTTTGCGTGGAGTTTGATCTGACGGGAACAGAGGCAACAGTTTGCATCAGGCACATCTGTCCCAATATACGCGGTTGTGCTGCGTCCGGCGTCCTTGATTTTATTTTTTTCTTCACGCGCCGCTGTTTGGTCCTCTAATCCGTTCCGATCCTGATTAAGAAAAAATACTTAGGTTGACGCGTTCCAATCATAGCGTATGGCGTACTTTCCGTTGAATAGTTGGCTTGTAGGAGATTTCCTGTTGCGGCATATGGAGTAGCCACGAAAAAAATCCTTCCGAGATTGATCTTAGCTTAGATTGGCGCAAGTCGCCGTCGAAACAACTCGTCGCCTCCATCGGCTAGATCGCTGCTGATGCGATGAGTCGCCGACGTTTGATGTTTTTGTTGACCTTTCAATCTCGATTGATAACTTCCTAGTTGACGTAGATCCTTTTGTGACGGCTCTTTTTCATCTGGACAACGCGAGCTCGATCCTTGGGAGAAATCCCTTCAAGAACTCATCACCACCGTGCGCAGGCCCTACGGTGGGCGCCAACTGTCGTGGAATTGTCACGGCAGATGTCCTAGTGTGAGGACTTGGTCGTGAGGCCAACGCATCTATGTGGTAGCTTGAGAGGGGTTGATCGGAATCGAGAGACGCAACACAAGACAAGGGTTTAGACAGCTTCGGGCCCCGGGAAACATCATCTGGTAATAACCCTACATGTTGTTCGTGGTTAGGTTTATCATAACGAGGGAGTCGCCGTAAACCGGCTCTTTGTGTCTAGCCCTAGAGATTGTTTCTTCTTAATTGTCCCCTCTTTGGGATGCCCCGCCCCTCCTTATATAAGTTGAAGGGGCGGGTTACATGACTAATCCTAGTAGAATTAGGATTACTCAATTACAAGTGGAGTCCTAGTCTTGCTTCCATTGTAAGGGAATATTCCTTACGCTTTCCTCTTAAGCCGGCCCACCATAACATGAGCCGGCCTTCTGGGCCTTGGGCCTAGTCTTCTATCTGACCCGCCGTCGGGGCCATCCATGAGTCGTCTGGTTCATGAGTTGTCTGACCAATGAGCCGCCAGACCCGTGAGTCGCTAGTCCTCCGCTGGGTCATCGGTGAAATGCCAAGTCCGGCCGGGTCATACCGCGGGGTATATCCCCGACATTTTCGTCCCTCCCCGTCTCGTTGCTATGCATCTCCTAGATAGATCTTGCGCGATCGTAAGATTTTTTTTGAAATTGCATGCTACGTTCCCCAACACATAACTCTACAACTCAAGTATAGATAAGGCTCAAAAGAGCGATACATAACATGATATTACAAACATGGGTCTCATGACCCAACATACAAAGTCATACAAGCAACGAAAGCATAAATTCGCCTAAGTACAGACATCTGAAAAGAAAAAAGGCTAGAAGCCTGACTATCTAAAAGACCCTCCATAAGAACCAGACCTTTGTTTGGGATTCCCAAGCTACTCGGTCAACGTCGAACTCAACGTGGAACTACTAATGAGACTGAAGTCTCCTCTGCAAAAATATAAATTAAGCAACAGTGAGTACAAAGGCACTCAGCAAGACTTACATAAGAACTATCTACTTAGAGCAACTCCAGCTGTTGGCCCCCAGGGGGCTCGAAAAATCACCGCCTGGGGGCGACCCGACGCTAAAATCGGCTTGGGGCCGATCGGGCTCCAGCCGCCGGCCCCAGGGTCGCCCCCAGAAGGCTTTTTAAATAGTTTTTGAATAGAAATTCGGCAAACGGGCATAAACTTCAACGACTCAAACAGGTTTTACATAGCATACTTAAAATTACTTAAAAAAACAAAGGCCGTGACTACAGGAAGAACTCGCTGAACTCGGCGAAGTCGCTGTTGTCGTCGTTGTCGTCCTTCTCCTCCTTCACGCGCCTGCCCTTGCTGGACCCCTGCCCGGAGTCGCCCTGGCAGACCGATGGCGGTGCGTCATCGTCGCTATCGTAGAGAATGACGACGCCACCCTCATCGCGGCCACGGCGACGAGCGGCGATCTCCTCTGCGCGGCGCTGGCGCTCCAGCTCCAGCCGCGCCCAGTCCTCCCGCGCCCACTTCATGGCCGCCGCGCCGTCAAACCCCGCCTTCGTCTTGACGGCGGCGAGCCTCGGCTCCATCTTCGGCTTGACGAAGCGGGGAGGAGCCGAGGAGGATGCGTGCCCGCCCTCGTTGATGACGATGCCGGCGCTGCGGGTGCGCCGGCCGAGCAGCGTCTCCGCAGACTCGGCCTTGACGCTGTAGAGCACCGGCGAGCCGGAGGAGTGGGAGGAGGAGGAAGAGGAGTCGGTCGTCCTCGGCATCCATTGGCCACCGCTCCGGCGGGGGAGGGGGGGCGGCAGGGTACGTGTACGGCGGCTCGTTGCCGCCCTCGAGGTGCTCGAGGACGGCGTGGAGCGTGCGGCCGGGGGTGCCCCACCACGGGCGGCGTCCGTCGCTGTTCCTGGTCCGCCGCACCACCTTTGCGTTGTTGGTGGAAGCCAGCCGTGCCGCCTGCCGGCGCTCGAAGTAGGCCGCCCACGCCTGGTGGTTGCCAGCGGCGTACTCCGGGCGCCCCCACTGCTCCTCCTTCAGCGAGTTCCACGCACGCTGGACCTCGACGTTGAAGTAGTCGGGGCGCGTGATGTCGGGCAACGGGGGCACGGGGACGCACCCGATGCTGAGCCTCCATCTCCTCGGCGCGCGCATGTCGAGAGGCGCCGGGATGCTTGCTTCATGCAGGAGGTGGGCTTCCCACTCGTGCAGCGAGTGGCGGCTGAAGCCATTGGCCGCCGCCCCGCTGCCAGGAAACCTCTCGCCCATCGTCTGCAGCGATGGAAAGAGGGCGGAAAGAGTTCGTTGGCGGCGACTATGCATGGGGAGAGAGGGGGGCTACGGGCGGGTGCGTCTCCGGCGAGGGAGGTGCTGCTTATATAGCAGCCGGGGGTTGGGGGCGGCGTTGCGTGTACGCGTGGCGGGAGGGGGCGCGTGCCGCCCCGGGCCGCCCGCGAGGAACCAATGGAAGGCTGACCGGTGGCAGCCTTGGCATTGATTCCCTGCAGGAAACAAGGTGTTGTGAGGACGACGTGGCGTGGGTCGCTGACTCGGTGGGCCCGCCGTTCGTTTGCACGAAAACCGATTGCTCCAGCGCCCCCGGACGCCCCCAGCACGCCGGGTTCGACCTGGTTCCGCCAGCGCCAGTTTCGGGCTAAATCGGCGAAAAATGAGCTCCTGGGGGCACGACTGGGCCGGTTTTTGGGCGCCAGCGCCAAAAAAGGGCCCTTGGGGGCGCGGTTGGGGGCGCAGTTGGAGATGCTCTTATGCATCAGGTATCAATGAAGGGGATTGTGGGGTTTACTGCAGCAAGCCAGCTTTGACTCTTGGCTAACCTGGACTATGAATACCAGTAATTTCTTTGAGGTAAGAGAGCATACACGAGTCCACTAGTGACCACAACAAAACACCACCATGGATCCTCTCCCATCTCCCTACGAGAAGGCCATCCATAGCACTCACACTTATCTTGCACATTTTAGAGTATCCACTTCAAGTTGTCTATGAACTATATAAGTCTTCAAGTACTCCATATTCGAGGATGCGGCTATTCGAATAGATCATTAACCCTACAGGGGTGTACTTCTTCACACACGCACTCACCACTTACCACCATATACACGTCATGTATCTCGGCAACTTTCAAGTGGAGGCCTAGCGAGGGTGTCGGCCACAACCTGATTAACCATGCAAGACTCCAGTCCAAGTTTATCGCCTATTTGAGGTTGTATCCGCAAAGGAAGTCCGGCCGAAGTTTCTATCACGACCCCAAATGATGTGAGTAGGTTTCCCAAGTCCACCTCGATGGATGATACTACGTTTGGTACACCGTGCCACGTGCCTAGCCATCCCAAGTCCACCTCGTCAGGTAGTACTGTGCTTGGTATGGCCAATAGCACATCTTACAAACACCAGAAACTAGTTGCAACTCCTCGACAGAGATCAGGGCGATTAATTAGTCGAGAGGGGTCATATTTCATGGCCCTATGTGTGGTAGTAACTGTTCTTGGATAACATACACATAACTCAGTTCTTAAGGACGGTCCCAATGAGACAACCCATCATGTACTCCTACATGGACTCTCATCGCTACCTTTACCAAAACACGTTCACACACTTAACTCTCAACAGTAGGACATGATCACAACCATTCCAATTCATCCCAGATGAATCAGACCCGACACAACTCTAAGCATAGCAAGCATGGCATGGATGAAGTCACAACATGGCTCAAGCAACTCCTAATCATGCTAGGAAGGTTTAACTATTTACTATGACAATAAAAGGTCATGCAGAGGAATGGGTTCAACTACGGAAACATGTAACAGTTGAAACATTGTTGTCCTAATGCAGTAAAAGTGAGCATGAGCGGGAGAGTGGGACTGTATTAGAATGTTCAAGGGGGGTTGCTTGCCTGGCACTTCTGAAGATAGTACTGCTCTTTATCAGTGTCAACGATCACTACGTCAAAAACGTCTTCTACCAAGAAGGAACAAACACCAACAAACAAAGGAACAACATTCAATTCATGGCAATGATGCACATCCAAATGAATGATATGACACGTTGCTACCTCTTGAGCACTGCGTTGGTTTTCCCTTGAAGAGGAAAGGGTGATGCAGTAAAGTAGCGTAAGTATTTCCCTTAGTTTTTGAAAACCAAGGTATCAATCCAGTAGGAGACCACGCTCAAGTCCCATGCACCTACACAAACAAATAAGAACCTTGCAACCAACGCGCTAAAGGGGTTGTCAATCCCTTCACGGCCACTTGCAAAAGTGAGATCTGATAAAGATGATAAAATAATATTTTTGGCATTTTTATGATAAAGAGTGAAAGTAAAGAAAGCAAAATAAACGGTAATAGAAATAACGGTAGATTAATATAATAGAGAATAGACCTGGGGGCCATAGGTTTAGTGGCTTCTCTCAAAAGCATAAGTATTATGGTGGGTAAACAAATTACTGTCGAGCAATTGATAGAACTGAGCATAGTTATGAGAATATCTAGGTATGATCATGTATATAGGCATCACGTCCGCGACAAGTAGACCGACTCCTGCCTGCATCTACTACTATTACTCCACACATCGACCGTTATCCAGCATACATCTAGAGTATTAAGTTCATAAGAACAAAGTAACGCTTTAAGCAAGATGACATAATGTAGAAGGATAAACTCAAGCAATATGATATAAACCCCATCTTTTTATCCTCGATGGCAACAATACAATATGTGTCGTTTCCCCTACTATCACTGGGATCGAGCACCGCAAGATTGAACCCAAAGCTAAGCACTTCTCCAATTGCAAGAAAGATCAATCTAGTAGGCCAAACCAAACTGATAATTCGAAGAGACTTGCAAAGATAACCAATCATACATAAAAGAATTCAGAGGAGATTCAAATATTGTTCATAGATAATCTTGATCATAAACCCACAATTCATCGGATCTCGACAAACACATCGCAAAAGAAGATTACATCAAATAGATCTGCAAGAGAATTGAGGAGAACTTTGTATTGAGATCCAAAGAGAGAGAAGAAGCCATCTAGCTAATAACTATGGACCCGAAGGTCCGAGGTAAACTACTCACACATCATCGGAGAGGCTATGGTGTTGATGTAGAAGCCCTCCGTGATCAATGCCCCCTCTGGTGGAGCGCCGGAAAAGGCCCCAAGATGGGATCTCACGGGTACAGAAGGTTGCGGTGGTGGAAATAGGGTTTTGGCTCCCCCTCTGATGTTTTCGGGGTACGTAGGTATATATAGGGGGAAGAAGTAGGTCGGTGGAGCCACGAGGGGCCCACGAGGGTGGAGGGCGCGTCCAGGGGGGTAGGCGCGCCCCCTGCCTCGTGGCCTCCTCGTTGATTGCTTGACGTCCACTCCAAGTCTTCTGGATCACGTTTGTTCAGAAAATCACGTTCCCGAAGGTTTCATTCCGTTTGGACTCCGTTTGATATTCCTTTCCTTCGAAACACCGAAATAGGCAAAAAACAACAATTTGGGCTGGGCCTCCGGTTAATACGTTCGTCCCAAAAATAATATAAAAGTGTATAATAAAGCCAATTGAATATCCAAAACAGATAATATAATAGCATGGAACAATCAAAAATTATAGATACGTTAGAGACGTATCAAGCATCCCCAAGCTTAATTCCTGCTCATCCTCGAGTAGGTAAATGATAGAAACAGAATTTTCGATGTGGAATGCTACTTAGCATAATTTTCAATGTAATTCTTGTTATTGTGGCATGAATATTTAGATCCGAAAGATTCAAGATAAAATTTTAATGTTGACATAAAAACAATAATACTTCAAACATGCTAACCGAGCAATTACGTCTTATCAAAATAACATAGCCAAAGAAAGCTTATCCCTACAAAATCATATAGTTAGGCCATGCTTCAACTTCGTCACACAAAATGTTCTCATCATGCATAATCCCGATGACAAGCCGAGCAATTGGTTCATACTTTTTAACGCGCTTCAGCCTTTTCAACCCTTACGCAATACATGAGCGCAAGCCATGGATATAGCTCCATGGGTGTAATAAAGTATAATGATGGGGGTTATGTGAGAAGACAAAAAGGTAGAAAGTCTCACATCGACACGACTAATCAATAGGCTATGGAGATGCCCATCAATTGATGTCAATGTGAGGAGTAGGGATTGCCATGCAACGGATGCACTAGAGCTATAAATATATGAAAGATCAACAAAAGAAACTAAGTGGGTGTGCATCCAACTTGCTTGCTCACGAAGACCTAGGGCATTTTGAGGAAGCCCGTCATTGGAATATACAAGCCAAGTTCTATAATGAAAAATTCCCACTAGTATATGAAAGTGACAACATAGGAGACTCTCTATCATGAAGATCACGGTGCTACTTTGAAGCACAAGTGCGGAAAAAGGATAGTAACATTGTCCCTTCTCTCTTTTTCTCTCATTTTTTTCTTTTTTTTTCTTTTTGGGCCTTTTTTTTTCTTTGGCCTCTTATTTTTCTTTTTTTATTTAGTCCGGAATCTCATCCTGACTTTTGGGGGAATCATAGTCTCCATCATCCTTTCCTCACATGGGACAATGCTCTAATAATGATGATCATCACACTTTTATTACTTACAACTCAATACTTAGAACAAAATATGACTCTATGTGAATGCCTCCGGCGGTGTACCAGGATATGCAATAAATCAAGAGTGACATGTATAAAAAATTATGAATGGTGGCTTTGCCACAAATACAATGTCAACTACATGATCATGCAAAGCAATATGACAATGATGAAGCGTGTCATAATAAACGAAATGGTGGAAAGTTGCATGGCAATATATCTCGGAATGGCTATGGAAATGCCATCATAGGTAGGTATGGTGGCTGTTTTGAGGAAGATATAAGGAGGTTTATGTGTGATAGAGCGTATCATATCACGGGGTTTGGATGCACCGGCGAAGTTTGCACCAACTCTCAAGGTGAGAAAGGGCAATGCACGGTACCGTAGAGGCTAGAAAATTGTGGAAGGGTGAGAGTGCGTATAATCCATGGGCTCACATTAGTCATAAAGAACTCATATACTTATTGCAAAAGTTCATTAGCCCTCGAAGCAAAGTACTACTACGCATGCCCTTAGAGGGATAGATTGGTAGGAAAATACCATCGCTCGTCCCCGACCGCCACTCATAAGGAAACCAATAAAAGAACACCTTATGCGTCAAATTTGTAACACAACTTTTACCATACGTGCATGCTACGGGACTTGCCAACCTTAACACAAGTATTTCTCAATTTCACAATTACTCAACTAGCACCCTTTAATATTACCACCTTTATATCTCAAAACACTTATCAAGTATCAAACTTCTCACGATATTCAATGAACTCAATATGGAAGTTTTTATTATAGTCATCTTGGATGCCTATCATATTAGGACTAATTTCACATTTAAAGCAAATTACCATGCTGTTTAAGACTCTCAAAATAATATAAGTGAAGCATGAGAGATCAATAATTTCTATAAAATAAAACCACCACCGTGCTCTAAAAGATATAAGTGAAGCACTAGAGCAGAAACTATATAGCTCAAAAGATATAAGTGAAGCACATAGAGTATTCTAATAAATTCGGAATCATGTGTGTCTCTCTCAAAAGGTGTGTACAGAAAGGATGATTGTGGTAAACTAAAAAGCAAAGACTCAAATCATACAAGATGCTCCAAGCAAAACACATATCATGTGGTGAATAAAAATATAGCCCCAAGTAAAGTTACCGATAGTCGAAGACGAAAGAGGGGATGCCTTCCGGGGCATCCTCAAGCTTAAGCTTTTGGTTGTCCTTGAATTTTACCTTGGGGTGCCTTGGGAATCCCCAATCTTAGGCTCTTGCCAATCCTTGTTCCATAAGCCATCAAATCTTTACCCAAAACTTGAAAACTTCACAACACAAAACTCAACAGAAAATCTCATGAGCTCCGTTAGCGAAATAAAACAAACCACCACTTTAAGGTACTGTATTGAACTAATTCTTTATTTATATATGTGTTAAACCTACTGTATTCCAACTTCTCTATGGTTTATAAACTCTTTTACTAGCCATAGATTCATCAAAATAAGCAAACAACACACGAAAAGCAGAATCTGTCAAAAACAGAACAGTCTGTAGTAATCTGTATCTAACGCAAACTTCTAGAACTCATAAAAACCTACCAAAATAGGAAGACCTAGATAATTTGTTTATTGATCTACTGCAATTGGAATCAGTATTTTATCACGTTCTCGTGATTTTTAACAATTGTTTTCGTGAACAAAAAGTTTCTGGAATTTTCAGCAAGATCAAATAACTATCATCCAAGAAGATCCTGTAGGTTTAACTTGGCACAAACACTAATTAAAACATAAAAACACATCTAACCAGAGGCTAGATGAAATATTTATTACTAAACATAACCAAAAAGCAAGAAACTAAAATAAAATTGGGTTGCCTCCCAACAAGCGCTATCGTTTAACGCCCCTAGCTAGGCATAAAAGCGAGGATAGATCTAGGTATTGCCATCTTTGGTATTTATCTTTTTAGTGGAGTTATGCTCGAATCCGGGAGGTTCCTTACGTTTCCCTTCATACTCGGAGATTCTTAGATCTAGAGCATCCAATCGTTTGTTGCAAAGTGTAATCAGGGTATTCATGCGATTAAGGTTTCCTCCAACATTTTTAAGAAGTTCAAGGGACTTTTGCAATTCGCATAGTTTTTCTAAGATTTGGGTTCCCTCTTGAGTAAGAGTTGGTCCTTTTTGTGGGGGAAGTATTCCTACTATCCTCTCTATAATTTCATAAGCAAAACTAGGATCAGTTTCAATAAAATTCCCTTTGGCGGCAAAATCAAGGAGTTGTCTATGGGAAATGGTTAGCCCAACATAAAAATTGCGAAGTAAGACCTTGAAATCTCCCTCTATAGTGCAACCACGATAGGATTCTATCATCCTACACCAAGCATCTTTTAGATTTTCTCCTTGTTTTTGTTTGAAGTGAAGAACTTCGAACTCGGGAGACAAAGGAGTAGATAAACGACTAGCCATAACGACGAAGCAAGCAAAAAAGAGGCGAACGGAAAAGAGGGCGAATAAAACGGCAAGGATGAAGTGGGGGAGAGGAAAATGAGAGGCAAATGGCAAATAATGTAATGCGAGGGATAAGAGTTTGTGATGGTTACTTGGTATGTCTTGACTTGTGCGTAGACTCCCCGGCAACGGCACCAGAAATCCTTCTTGCTACCTCTTGAGCACTGCGTTGGTTTTCCTTTGAAGAGAAAAGGGTGATGCAGTAAAGTAGCGTAAGTATTTCCCTCAGTTTTTGAGAACCAAGGTATCAATCCAGTAGGAGACCACGCTCAAGTCCCACGCACCTACACAAATAAATAAGAACCTTGCAACCAACACGATAAAGGGGTTGTCAATCCCTTCACGGCCACTTGCAAAAGTGAGATCTGATAAAGATGATAAGATAATATTTTTGGTATTTTTTTGATAAAGAGTGAAAGCAAAGAAAGCAAAATAAACGGTAATAGAAATAACGGTAGATTAATATGATAGAGAATAGACCCGGGGGCCATAGGTTTCACTAGTGGCTTCTCTCAAAAGCATAAGTATTACGGTGGGTAAACAAATTACCTTCGAGCAATTGATAGAATTGAGCATAGTTATGAGAATATCTAGGTATGACCATATATATAGGCATCACGTTCGTGACAAGTAGACCGACTCCTGCCTGCATCTACTACTATTACTCCACACATCGACCGCTATCCAGCATGCATCTAGAGTATTAAGTTCATAAGAACAGAGTAACACTTTAAGCAAGATGACATGATGTAGAAGGATAAACTCAAGCAATATGATATAAACCCCATCTTTTTGTCCTCGATGGCAACAATACAATACGTGTCGTTTCCCCTACTGTCACTGCGATCGAGCACCGCAAGATTGAACCCAAAGCTAAGCACTTCTCCCATTGCAAAAAGATCAATCTAGTAGGCCAAACCAAACTGATAATTCAAAGAGACTTGCAAAGATAACCAATCATACATAAAAGAATTCAGAGGAGATTCAAATATTATTCATAGACAATCTTGATCATAAACCCACAATTTATCGGATCTCGACAAACACACCGCAAAAGAAGATTACATCGAATAGATCTCCAAGAGAATCGAGGAGACCTTTGTATTGAGATCCAAAGAGAGAGAAGAAGCCATCTAGCTAATAACTATGGACCCGAAGGTCTGAGGTAAACTACTCACACATCATCGGAGAGGCTATGGTGTTGATGTAGAAGCCCTCCGTGATCAATGCCCCCTCCGGCGGAGCACCGGAAAAGGCCCCAAGATGGGATCTCACGTGTACAGAAGGTTGCGGCAGTGGAAATAGGGTTTTGGCTCCCCCTCTGATGTTTTCGGGGTACGTAGGTATATATAGGGGGAAGAAGTAGGTCGGTGGAGCCACAAGGGGCCCATGAGGGTGGAGGGCGCGCCCCTGCCTCGTGGCCTCCTCGTTGATTGCTTGACGTCCACTCCAAGTCCTTTGGATCACGTTTGTTCGGAAAATCACGTTCCTGAAGGTTTCATTCCGTTTGAACTCCGTTTGATATTCCTTTCCTTCGAAACACTAAAATAGGCAAAAACAGCAATTTGGGCTGGGCCTCCGGTTAATAGGTTAGTGCCAAAAATAATATAAAAGTGTATAATAAAGCCCATTGAATATCCAAAACAGATAATATAATAGCATGGAACAATAAAAAATTATAGATACGTTGGAGACGTATCACACGTTAAGGTGCTGAATTCACCTAATGCAATAGTTAGCCAAATTAATTGAAGTGGAATTCGAACCTATATCAAATTCCAACTCCAAATCTATTATAAAATTTGCCCTAATCATGATCTATCCTAAACAGTGATGTTATGTTTTTCAAACATGCTTGAACATGTCATAAACATGGATTTTTCTGATCATTTTTCATATATAATTTATTTTCATCCGAGGTACGGTTGATTTTCTATGAATTTTTGAAGTTTAGTTAATTTTCTGGAATTTATCAAACCATTGCTAATTTACTAAAAACCAGAAAAAACATTATGCTATCAGCACTGCATCAGGAGTCAACAAAGTCAAACCTGACCAGTCGGACCCACTGGTCAGTGACACATCTAATTAGGAGTGTTAATTAGTGTTAACTCTGACCCTAACTAAAAATTAGCAAGGCCTAGGCCACATGTCAGTGACTCTAGGGGTGGTTAGCAGGATCATTGGTGGCTAATTAAACCAGATATGCCAGTCCAACCAGTGGTTACTCGCCGATGACCACATTCCGCGCCGGTGTCCCGCCAAAGAGGCTCAGGTTCCACGTACAAGGAGCGGTTTGGGGAGCGGTTAGTTGTGTTGGAAGCTAGTGTTCGGCCGCATCCAACGGCGGCGGTGGCACATGCCGGGGTGGTCTAGAACGACGGCCCCGTCGAGCTTTGTTTTTTTCGCGAATACGCACGGAGGTGTATCATTCCATTGATAGGTAGGGAGGAGATTACAGAGTTAGGGTGCCCGTTTTCCATACACAAAGACGCGACAGAGAGGAGTCCCATGAGCCTGAGAGGGGGGATTGCTCAGCCCCAAGTTTCAAGGATCACGTTACAGGAACTATCTTATCTAATCCCTTGGCTCCAGCACTAGTCCAGCGTCTTGCCTCAGCCTTGATCACATCGAGCAGGTCAGCAGTCGAAGGTCGAGCGCCATCAAAGATGATAGCATTCATGTGCTTCCAGATGGCCCAAGCAGTGATGATGGTGAGCAAGGCGAAGCCCTTGCGAAAGTGGGACGGGGCGGCGAGGGTGCTGCTTGACCACCAGCCGAAGAACTCCATCGTTCCTTTCGGTGGCATGATTGGCAGTCGACACCAAGAGAGGAAAAGCACTGGTTTGAGAAACTACACTACAGGAAAGTACTAAGGAATAGGAAGCTGCTACTTATACTTATTATTCTTGTCCAAAGATGCCAGGCCGAGACAGAAACCCAACTAGTGAAATAGAACGGATCTCTCTAATAAACTGGGGTTCTTCTCTTTGGGCACACCGGAAGCAAAGATCAGGGGATTGCCAACTTGAATGAATGTAATCCGGCACAACAGAATGAAGAGGAATTTGTTTCATTTCAAATACTTCTTCTTATTGAAAAGAGGGAAGGAGAAAAACCGCCAGGTAATCCGCGAGAAGACGCAACCAGTCAGGATGTGTTGCAGTGTTTCATCCTCCTTAGAGCAAAGACTGCACATGGGCGAGTGTTGCAACCCACGGCGAGCCAGTCGATCAGCCGTCCAGCAGCGATTCTATGATGCGAGCCAAAGGAAGAACTTGACGTTCAGGGGTGCCCAGCTGCGCCAGATAAGCTGCCAGAAAGGCACGATGATGGATCCATAGAACGTAGAGTAGCAGGAGCTAGCAGTGTAGGAGCCCTTCGAGTCCTAGCGCCAGGTCAGAGTATCCGGTGTGGTCGAGAGGGAGATGAGCTAAAGACGACGCCATAGGTCGACGTACTCGATCGTAGCGATTGGTGTGAGGGCGCCGGAGATGTCGGAGATCCAATTGCACTCAGAGAGGGCATCGTGGACAAGGCACGTACGACGGCGACCTCGCTTGACCATGGCAGTGATCGACGGGGCAATCTCAGCGATAGAGTGTCCATCAAGCCAGTGGTCGATCTAGAACCGACAGGTTCGACCATCACCGAGCGTCCAATGCGTGGAGGCCCGAAACAACTGCTGCACCTCGGGGTCAAGCGGTAGGGGAAGATGCCGCCAGGGATGGCGAGGATCAGTGGCTTGAAGCCACATCCATCGGGTGCGCAGCGCAATGCCAGCCCGGCGCAGGTCGCGCATACCCAGGCCACCATGCTCCAGAGGGCGGCAGACTTTGGCCCAACTGATGAGGCAACAGCCAGCGCGCGTGTCCTTGCATCCCTGCCAGAGGAAATCATGGATGATGCGTGTGAATTTCTTCAGGATCGGAGCCGATAAGGCAATAACAATCAGAATGTGAGTAGGCATGGCGATAAGCACGTGGCGAACCAGGGCCAGCCGCTCGCCACGGTTCAACAAGGTGGCTTTCCAAGTAGCAAGCTTGAGGAGGAGCTTGTCAACAAGGGGCATGAGGTCATTAGTCGAGGCTTTCCTCACCGAGAGTGGCAGCCCTAGATATTTGATGGGGAAGGGCACGACTGGGCATGAAAGTGCGGTGGCGATGCCAGCCGTGAGGCCGTCAGAGCAGCGGATTGGTGTCGCAGAGCATTTGGCAAAGTTGGTACGAAGGCCCGAGGCCTTGCCAAAGGTATCGAGGAGCTCGCGGATAATGCTCAGCTCAAAAGGGTCAGGGTGGCAAAACACGACCACATCATCGGCGAAGAGCAAGACGCTCGAAGCAGCATGCCTGGCGGTGAGTGTGGGTGTCAAAACCGGCAGATCTCGGGTAGGGGGTCCCAAGCTGCGTGTCTTAGGATTGATGGTAACATGGACACGGGATTTTACCCAGCTTCGAGCTCTCTCGAAGAGATAATACCCTAGATGCTGCTTTTGATTGTATTCAATGCGTATGATTGCAGAGTTGATCTACCACGAGATCATATGTTGTGGTCTAAACCCTAGAGGTATGATGAGTAATGTCATGATGACCTATCGACTAGCCTAGCCTCAATTTATATAATGTACCAGAGGCCTAGGATAACAACCGTTCTAGTCGAATACGCCGGTGGAGAGGATTCCTTGTCTTGATCACTAAGTCTTGTGGAATCTTCCTCGTGTATACATCGGCTGTCCGAACTGGCCCATGAGCAAACGGCCATGGGGGTCCTCGGCCCAATCCACCTGATCGGGAGACGACATGGTGAGCACCCCCTGGTCCAGGACACCGTCAGTAGCCCCCTGAACCGGTCTTCAAGTTGGGGACGCTCCTCGATTCTTCCGAACTGTTCTTCATCTTCGGTCATCGATCTTGAAAACTGGTTCAACAAATCTTCTCATCTTCGATCTTGAGGATCGCCAAATTGAATCCGAAGAGTTTAGACGTCGGGTATCCGAGGAGCCCTATTAAGTTCTCGGCCTTTATCAATGCCTTGTTATTTTTATGCCACACCTCGGGTTTGAAGTTGCTCCCGTGCGGTGGTGTCCTCTTGCATCCGAGCTCCAACGCCGGACTGCATTCAAGGTATCTTTTGGAGCCGAGCACCAATGCCGACCTGTATCCGAATTCCAACGTCGGACTATATCCAAGGTGTCATAGATCACCTTGGCTTGAAAAAGTTCGAAGGAGGTTATCCGAGCTTAACGCTGAAAAGTTCTCTATGGAACGAGCCATTCGAATCCGAGCTTAATGCCGGACCGCTTCCGAGCTCCAATGCCGGACTACATCCGATCTCTAACAATGGTCAGCATCTAAGGTGTTGTAAACTACGTCGGTCTTTAAAGGATTGAAGGAATTCAGCCAAGCTTAATGCCGGAAATTCCCTCTATAGAGCCAGCCACTGGCGCCCGAGCTTTATGCCAGACTGCTTCCGAGGTGGTGCACCACCCAGACCGCGGGCTGATTTTTTGTGAATATTTTTTATTGTGCAATTTATTCTCTGCCGAGATATATAGCCAGTATATGTATATCCAGTAGCCCTCAAGGTGTGTGTCGGTCTAAAACCCGAGATGGACCTGAAGGAAAACATAAAACTGCTGATCCTGGTAGCCCCTGAGACTCAGGTCGATTTGCAAAATCGGCTTGAGGATCAACTCCTAGCTCGGCAGCATACGTAGGAATAGAAACGTAGTGTAATATATTAGAAATAATGATCGGTGGACAGGCCCCTGAGAGAGGGTTATGAGAAGTCGCCGTGATATATTAGCATGATGCCGGATAAGTCCCAGATGGTACTTACTGTTGTCCGAAGATGCGCTTGCCCATAGTTCGGTCATGCTGAATACTGAGCACTTTGAATTCTCTACATTGGATAAGCAATGCAGTGGCCGTTGAGACACTGGTCGGGTGGCAACACCAGATCAGGGGATCGATGTGCCCCTTTAATATTTATAAATAATGAGCACGAAGCCCAGTAGCCCCGAGCCTTAATGTGGGCACGGGTGGCCGAATTAAGGATCGATATCCGTTTGACAAAAAAATTTGTTGTGTTTAACACAAACTTCTCGGAAAGAGAATAAAGATCTCTTAAAGGAGCTTAGGCCTGGTTGGAATCCGAGCTCACCAAGGTAGGCACCAAGGGATTTAAAAGATGGATTGCAGTAAATGGATTTTACTCGCAATTTTTATGTGTAATGATGCTATGTATCCAAGTAGTTTACATCATGAATGCTCGGATCCGCATTGTACAACACCTTGTTGACCGACCATCAGCTTCAACCTCCTCGGCCAGTGGCCGGGGAGTGTTTGTCCTACTTTATAAAGCCTTTACAAGGGCAAAGGTTTACGGCAAACAAGGCAATCCGGCCACACGGTTTTATAAACAAAGGTATGCGGAGAGAATGTTATATTACTATTTGATGTAAGAAACATCTCCCAAAGAAAATAATCCCGCTATCGGTTCCTTTCTTTGGGTTGTCTTGCCGATCATGATCATGAAACCTCAACTCCGATCGATGCAGGAGAAAATATTGAGGATTTAGTTCGGGGTAAGTCCGATCTCTATGGCTTTTAATGGACCAAAATTTTCACTTCCGTCGTTGCCGACCAATTATATTCTTTAAGATGGCTAGCTTTCGGCTTCTCCCAGTCTGAGGTACTAACACGGATGACCCGGAAGTGCTCCCTTTACCTCCTAGCCAAATAATCGGGAACGTAGGGGTAATCACAGGAGTCAGGCAACCCAGCTTGGCCAAAATCTTAAGTCAATTGATGCATATTTATGGCTTTATAACGATGATTACAGAAGGCGGCCCTTGTATATTAAATACAAATGCCGATGATATGTTTATTTTGACTCAGTTGCGACCGTTTATCAGTTGAAAGTGGCCCATTGTTGGCTTCCACCCCCTTGTAGATGCTACGCAGGGTGTTTCCGCAATAACAAACAACCCTTAGCCTACGTCGGGGTGCTCGATGGCGGTTGTGTTAGCGGAAACGAGGCAATCAGATATGCGGGCTTTATAACTTTCACTTAGTCATAGGAGCTTAAAGTTGGGAGGCTAGCTACTAGCCCCTGGTTAGTGTTTGGCGACAGCCGAGGTCAAGCCGTAAACACTTCGGCCCATGTTATGAACAGCCTGTCATTTAACATAGTCATTGGATCGCTGACCAGTTTATGCTTATTGTGACAGTCAGTTTTCGGCTTTCTCCACTGAGGTTCTTAACCATGCGAGCTAGAAGCACAATCGCAGTGGTTCTCCCTTTGCACACCTAGCCGAACAAAGCAGAACGTAGGAGGCAAGCATAGGAGCCGGGCAACCCAACTATTGACCAAATACATAATTCGAAACCGATGCATATATAGCAATATCCGAGAATGTTTTTGCAGAATCTCTAAAGGTGTCCAGCGTTGCACTACGAGTCTTATGCTGGAAACACACCAATAGTTTAAAAGTGCCATAGGCTCAAAAAGCCAAAAACTTATGTAAAAGCTTGACGTTCAGACTAAACCAAGATTTTGGTGCCAATCCGGAAATTGGTCTTTTAAAAAAAAATGTGCTTCTGTCGTGCTTTAACATGACACATCCGATCTCAAGACTTCAAGCGGGTTAGCCTACGGCTTCAAGCTCCTTTTCCCGAAGGCGGAGTGCTTCTCCGAGGCCAGTTTCGTGAACTAAACTCGAGCGGCTTTAGAGAGAATCTAGGCCATCCGGCTATTGACCATACACTCTTGTCGAAAAAGGAGCGGTAGAAAAAGACTTTGCAACGACCAAGAAGAAAACAAATTATTATAGAACGGTTCGTGTAAATTTTAAGAGCCCCCAGTTAACATGGGTACACTACTGCAGGATGCTGCTAACGCGACACTACGATCAGAGACCCTTCGAGAAACTGTGTGCGATGCAATAATCGCAAACGGTGTTGTATGAAAACCATCAGAAATGTGTAAAACGTTTGCGATGAGGGATGCATCAAACACGGTTCAGGTTTTAGTTGTGTGTGTGATGAAGGGCATACGGTTCAGTTCAATTAACTGTTTGCGATGAGGAGGAACAAAAGAAACAGGCAGCTAGATGAAGGCGTGTACGATACACAACATATGGTTCACTCGGATGAACTGTTTGTTATTAGGCAACACAAAAGAAACGGCCAGCCAGATGAAGGTGTGTGCGATATACAGCATACGGTTCACTCGGATGAACTGTTTGTGATTAGGCAACACAAAATAAAGGCCAACTAGATCAAGGTGTGTGCGATATACGCATGCGGTTCAGTCGGCCCTTGTCGTCAGTGTGTGACCTCTGTGGCAACCGTTCGCTCCCCAGGCGCCTCTTCGTGTACCTTGGCAACCGTCCACCGCCTCTTCGCCTTTCCCTCTCGATTTGGAACTGCTATCTCACGCTCTTCCTCCCTCCTCCATTCGCATTCACCCTTCCTTCTGCCATTGTTCGATCATCTTCTCCATGGAGGGAACAGGCCGGAAACGACCCCGTTATTCTTGCCCCAATCTGAATGATGATGCGGTGGAGGAACTCATTGATCGGTGCGACGTCATAACCTCGGCTAGCATGGCAGGTTCGTTCAAGACCATTCTCGACTCAGTTTATAACATCATTACAAGGAACCCAAGGGTCCAGGAGCGGTTTGATCTCCCCTATCTTCTTCGCCGTGACCCTGCTGACTGGCGCGGGGATGAGGGAGGCCTCGCCTTGTGCAAGTTGATGCCGCTTGATAATGATACGTATGATGTTAAGATGCCATCGCTTGAGGGCAAGGCTTGGGCAGGCGCAAATGGAGATTGGGTTGTTTACATTGGGTACAACTGCGAGTGGGAACTTGTGAATGTGTACACTTGTCACCGGGTTCCACTTCCAAAAATCTCGGACGACTGCCCAGAGGTTGAGTACACCGGTATTCTACGGAGTTCAAATACGATCATGGTGACTGTCGTCTATGGAAGATAGCAATTTTTCGAGTTCCCAGCCGCTATTGGGATTACTCAAACTATGAAGTTATTACTATCTTCGACAAGCTTGTTGCCTTCCTTACTTCCACGCCTCGATGGATATTGCTCAAAAATCAGTTTCTGTACACGGATGAGTACTGTGATGCAATTGAACACGAGGGTCTTGTGTTTGCTGCCACCACTCGTGGCACTGTTTTGGCATGGAATCATCATGCTTTTGGTACATTTGTCTTCCACCGTAATTATAATTGTTTCATCCACATGCATGTGGGTTAGCTAGTTTCCCTTTACTAATTAATTAACCTTCTTGTGTTTCCAAGGTCCTGTGAACATTCCACCACCTATACTTTTAAATTTTTTATAACCAAGGGGGAGATGACGATGCTGATGATCACGAGCATGAGAACGAGCTGGACCCATATACTCAGTGGTGCCTGGCAACTTATTCCGATGGATCACCTCTTTTTCTTGTCTGAATACCAGGCACTGCTGATGTTACTAAGGAAGCATTTGTTGTCTCGCATGGCCGCACTCTCCGGACCTATTCCAACATCCGTCGCAGGGTATTCGGGATGGATACTAGTGTACTAGCGCCAACACCTTATCCCTGGTTCAGTATTGAAAGTCTTGGAGGAAACTCGCTCTTCCTTGGATAAAACTATCCAATGATGGTGGAAGGCGATCCAGCTGCTATTGACACAACGTTACTACCATTTATGAGAAGCAACTATATCTATACCTCGGACATTGCTATGCTTCTCTACCGTCCCAATATGGGTCCTGACATAGGCCGCTTCAGCCTGGATGATCAGTCCTGCGTTGGTCTCGAGATTGACAGTAGCTGGCCCTTCCTAGAGAATCACTTCTGGTTCAAAGCAAGCGTTTCCAACGCTGACGAGTGGTTGAGCTGAAGTTCATTTCATCGCTTTGTTATTTGTTGTGTGAGAAAAACTTTACTAGAATGTTTTGTTGGAAATGACCTATAATCCAATGTGTATCCTCGTTGTCGTTGTGGGCTGATGACTTGTTGTATGTAATCAATGGTACATTTGCATATGTGTCCATCAACTCACGCCTGCTAGTGGTGTCCATATGAACAGTGCTAGTGATTTTAGTTGCAAAGATTAGATAGTGCTAGTGATTTTTAGCTGCATATTTTGACAAATCACAGCGTTACAAGGTTGACAAATGGCAATGTTACTAGATAAACAAATGTCAATCTCTCCAGTTTGACAAATGGCAACATACCCAGAATGACAGATATGCAAATCTTACCCAATTGTTTGTACGTGGTTGCACACAGGTCATGCGAAACAACCGTTTGCGTTGAAGGGATGCATAAATCCTGCTCGGCACATTTTCCCTTGGCTTCCTGGGGAAGCTGTCGGTTTGCATCCGGGTGTTCTAACTAAAACGTTTGCGATGAGTGTTGTATATTTAAAAACCATCGACGTTTTTTTCAAAAGAAAATTGTTTGATAAGTCTGTACATTAAGAGAGAAAAACGCAAGTTCGTTCAAACCATATCTTTCATTCAGTCACACTGCGAATTTATATTCATATGATCGAGAATTCGAGATACAGTATTAAACCCCAAAAAAACTATTTCCGGCAGCGGCGGAGGCGGGTGTCGCGCCGTCGTTGTCGTTGTCGTCCTCCGGGACGCCGTTGTTGAAGTCTTCAAGGCAGCACAAAATGTATTCACTTGTATATCAAACATCATGTCATCGCGCGATCGACGGGCGGGGCGCGGGAGGACGGCAACTGGCGCCGCTGAGAGGTAGCGGTCGACGGCAGCGTCCCATGCCGCTGAGGGGGGCGCCCGCATGGGCACGGGCATGGGCACGGCGGGTGCTGCCAAACGCACGGGGGCCGGCACCACGGTGGGTGGAGGGGCGTGCACGGGCACGGGCGCTGGCGTTGGCATGTACACGAGCTCGTGCGGGTCCGCGGAGACCTCGCTGACGCCTGTGGCTTCCGGCTCTGCAATAGTGCTCGGCGACCAGCCCGTCAATGCTACGGGGATGGTCACTGGCGCGGGCGCGGGGATGGGAGCGGGGGCAGCAACCGCCGCGGCCAGCTCATTCTGGGCCATGTCCATGAGGCCCCATTCCTCCTTATTTTCTATCTCCTCTGGCTCGGAGTCGCCTTCACCAAACTTGAAGACTAGTGGCAGATGATCGTTCTGCGGCACGGCGTTGGTGGAGGTCAGCGGCTACGGGAGGGAGGGGAATGGGAGTCTGTCGGTTCAATATCCGGCGTATCTCGTAGTAGGGGTCCTAAGCTAGGCGTCTTGGAGCGATGGTAACATGGACACGGGGTTTTACCCAGCTTCGAGCTCTCTTGATGAGATAATACCCTACATGCTGCTTTTGATTGTATTCATATGGGTGTAGTACAGAGGACATGTATCTACCACGAGATTGTAGTAATGAATATGAGATTGTCTATTGACTAGCCTGGCCTCGGTTTATATAAGACACCGGAGGCCTAGGGTTTAGGAGAGTCCTTGTCTTGGGCGCCAAGTCTTGTGGAGTCTTCCTTGTATGCGGCAGGGGTTGTCCGAACTGGCCCATGAGTATGCGGCCACGGGGTCCTCGACCCAATCCAACTGATCGGGAGACGACGTGATGAGTACCCCCTAGTCCAGGACACCGTCAGTAGCCCCCTGAACCTGTCTTCAAGTTGGGGACGCTCCTCGATTCTTCCGAACTGTTCTTCATCTTCGGTCGTCGGTCTTGAAAACTGGTTCAACAAATTTTCCCATCATCTATCTTGAGGATTGCCGAGCTAAATCTGACGAGTTTATACGTCGGGGTATCCGAGGAGCCCTTTAAGTCTTCGGCCTTTATCAATGCCTTGTTATTTTTATGCCACGCCTCGGGTTTGAAGTTGTTCCCGTGCGGCGGTGTCCTCTTGCATCCGAGCCCCAACGCTGGACTACATTCGAGGTATCCTTTGCAGCCAAGCACCAACGCCGGACTGTGTCCAAGCTCCAACGCCGGACTGTATCCGAGCTCCAACGGCGGACTATATCCGAGGTGTCATAGATCACCTTGGTTCAAAAAAGTTGAAGGAGTTTAGCCGAGCTTAATGCCGGAAATGCCCTCTATGGAGCTAGCCATTCAAATCCATGCTTTATGCCGGACTACCTCCAAGGTGGTGCACCACCTCGGGCTTGGGCTGATTGTTTACAGATTTTATTTCTGATGCGTGTAAATTTATTAGCTATCAACATGTCTAACTAGTAGCCCTCAAGGTGTGTTTCGGTCTAAAACCCAAGATGCACCTGAAGGAAAACAAGAAACCGCAGATCCTAGAAGCCCCTGGGACTCAGGTCGATGCGCGAAATTGGCCTGAGGGTCAACTCCTAGCTCGGTAGCACACGTAGGAATAGAAACGCAGTGTAGTATAATAGTGATCGGTGAACGGGCCCTTGAGAGAGGGTCTTGAAAAGTTGCCGTAATATATTTAGCTTGACGCCGGATAGGTCCAAATGGTACCTATTGTTATCCGAAGACATGTTTTCCCATAGTTCGGTCAAGCCGAACACTTGGCAGTTGGAATTTTCTGTATTGAAATAGGCAATGCAGTAGCCCCCGAGACACTGGTCGGGTGGCAACACCAGATCAGGGGATCGATGTGCCCCTTTAATATTTTTAAATAATGAGCGCAAAGCCCAGTAGCCCCCGAGCCTTAATGTTGGCACGGGTGGCCGAATTAAGGATCGATATCCAGAGTAAAATCACAGATTATGTGTAATGATTCTATGTATCCAAGTACTTAACATCATTATTTTGACTCCATTGCGACCGTTTATCAGTTGAAAGTGGCCCATCGTCGGCTTCTACCCCTTTGTAGATACTACGCAGGGTGTTTCCGCAATAACAAGAGAACCCTTAGCCGACGTCTCGGTGCCCGAAGGCGGTTGTGTTAGCGGAAACGAGGCAATCAGATATGCGGGCTTTATAACTTTCGCTTAGTCATAGGAGCTTGAAACTGGGGAAGCTAGCTATGAGCCCTCGGTTAGTGTTCGGCGACATCCGAGGTCAAGCCGTAAACACTTCGGCCAATGTTATGAACGACCCGTCAATTAACATAGTCATCGGATCGCTGACCAGTTTACACTCATTGTGACAGTCAGTTTTTGGCTTTCTCCACTGAGGTGCTTAACCATATGAGCTGGAAGCACAATCGCAGTGGTTCTCCCTTTGCACACCTAGCCGAACAAAGCGGAACGTTGGAGGCAAGCACAGGAGCCGGGCAACCCAACTATTGACCAAAGACACAATTCGAAACCAATGCATATATAGTAGTGTCCGAGAATGTTTTTGCCAAATCTCTAAAGGTGTGCGGCGTTGCACTGCGAGACTTATGCTGGAAACCCACAAATAGTTTAAAAGTGCCATAGGCTTGGAAAACCAAAAAAACTTCAGTAAAAACTGGACGTCCAAACTACAACAAGTGTTCGGTGCCAAATCGAAGATTGGTCTTAGAAAAAAAGGTGCTTCTGTCGTGCTTTAACATGACACATCCTATCTCAAGACTCCAAGCGGGTCAGCCTACGGCTTCAACCTCCTATCCCGAAGGCGGAGTACTTCTCGTTAGGCCAGTTTAGTAAACTGATCTCTAGCGGTTTTGTGAGAGAAATTTGGCTCCCCGGCTAGTGACCACACACTCGTGTCGAAAAAGGGAGTGGTAAATAATAATAAAATAAAAACATTGCAACGACTAAGAAGAAGAACACTTGTTATAAAATGGCTCATATAAATTTAAGAGCCCCCAAGTGACTTGGGTAAAAGAATTTTTATGTATAATGATCATATGTACCGAAGTACTTGTATCATATCTGTGTTCACCCGAACTTTAAACGCGTCTTAACCGACCGTCAGCTTCTCCCTCTTCGGTCAAGGACCAAAAAGTGTTATGTACTCCACCTGTCGAGAATATCAACGGTGTTTCCGATAAACAGGCAATCAGGCCATAAGGCTGTAACAGACAAAGCGCGCTCAGGGAACTTATGCTATATTACTGACAAAGTGTAAGAAGCATCTTCGAAGAAAATAGTACCCCCACCGATACCTTTCTTCGGTGCTCATTGTTACTATGATTCTTGTGCGATAGATTTTTTGTACTCATGAGTTCCGTTGTGTGCCGACCATAATTGAAAACAATAAGAGTGCTAGCTTTCGGCTTCACCCAGTCTGAGGTCCAGCTCGGATGACCCGATCGTGACAATCGCAGAGGTGCTCCCTTTACTCCCTAGCCGAACAATCGGGAACGTAGGGGTAAACACAGGAGCGAGGCAACCCAGCTTGCAAATCGCTTAAGTCAATATGGTGCATATTGTGGCGTAATACACGAACAAGGAACGAGGCCGTACAAGGACAGCTAGTCCCAATTCCGATCTGTAAACAAAATTACACGAACTGGCAGTACCAATTGACAAGAGATATTTAATTTGTACAAAATAGATCCAGATTGAAAAGATAGAACCTGATCGTTGATTTTGATCCCATCGAACCGCACCGAACACCTAGCAGGCTCTCAATGAAAGCACCAATGTCGGTTCAATATCCGGCGTATCTCGTAGTAGGGGTCCTAAGCTAGGCGTCTTGGAGCGATGGTAACATGGACACGGGGTTTTACCCAGCTTCGGGCTCTCTTGATGAGATAATACCCTACATGCTGCTTTTGATTGTATTCATATGGGTGTAGTATAGAGTACATGTATCTACCATGAGATTGTAGTAATGAATATGAGATTGTCTATTGACTAGCCTGGCCTCGGTTTATATAAGACACCGGAGGCCTAGTGTTTAGGAGAGTCCTTGTCTTGGGCGCCAAGTTTTGTGGAGTCTTCCTTGTATGCGGCAGGGGTTGTCCGAACTGGCCCATGACTATGCGACCACGGGGTCCTCGGCCCAATCCAACTGACCGGGAGACGACGTGATGAGTACCCCCTAGTCCAGGACACTGTCAGAGGTGAACAATAAGACCGCCCGTATTAAACAGCGGCTCGGGCGCCGTTAATGGAGAGGAAGGCGGGCGGCCATGGAAGTCAAAGGGCTCACTTCCCAGTGAGCCCGCGCCGCGTACAGCTCGCATGCTTCCCGGTGAGCCTGCGCATTGGAGGACAGCTTGCACGCCTCTCGGTCAGACTGCGCACCGGACTGCGCTCACACGCCTCCTGTTCACTCAAGGTCAAGCAGCTGTCCGCACGGCACCTCCTACAGCCATTAAAACCAAGACACGTGGCGTCACGTGAATGCTTAAAAGAACGCACACGGTTTGAATTCTACAAACATTTGAGATATTAAAGTGGCAGCTATTTTTTCAAAATGCCTTTGTTGGCTTTCATCATTCGAGTGCGCCTTCTGTCAAAATGGACACAAAAAATGCCACAGCATGTCGGGTGCCATTCCATGATAGCATGTCAAGTTTCATGAATTTCAGACGAGTTTTGGATTTACTAGAATTTAAAAACCAGGCATCTCAATGTTTTGCCGGCAATCAACGGTGCCCTGGTGTTTGAAATTCATTCCCATTTCTTGCATGGGACCTAAGCATGGACCCAAGGACACATATTTGATTTTTCAACCAATTTATATGCACTGGAGCATGTGCATGTAGTTCAAATTTGAATTGTGCACATAAATGCATTGAAAACTTAGTTAATGCATAAAAATATCTAAACGAACTGCGAAAATTCTCAAAAATTGACACAACACTCGTCTTGTTCTATCTTGACACGAGAATTTTTTTCAAAGTGATAAGAGGCAATGGATATTGTTTCGTACCCAAAGGTGGGAGGTTCCCTACCGAAACCATCGTGCTAGTTGTGAGAAGCTCTGGTTTGTGAGAAGCATATACCCGAACCTGCCCCGAATGGGACAATTTATTTACCACGGCATGTTGATGCTGCTCCATGATAGCATGCCAAGTTTCATGAATTTCAAACGAGTTATGGATTTACTAGAATTTAAAACCAGACATCTCAATGTTTTGCCGGCAATCAACAGTGCCCTCGTGTTTGAATTTCATTCTCATCTCTTGCATGCGACCTAGAAATGCACCCAAGGACACCGATTCGATTTTTCAACCAACTTTAGTGCATTGGAGCATGTGCTTGTAGTTCAAATTTGAATTATGCAAATAAAATGCCTAGAAAATCAAGTTAATGCATAAAAATGTCCAAACGAACGCCGAAAAATCACAAAAATTGACACAACACTCTTGTTGTTCTATGTTGACACTAGAAATTTTTTGAAAGCAATAAGAGGCAATGGATATCGTTTCGTCCCCAAAGGTGGGACGTTTCCTATCAAAACCATCATGCTTGTTGTGAGCAGCTCTGGTTTGTGAGAAGCTTACACCCGAACCTGCCCCAAATGGGACAAATTTTTTACCACGGCATGTTGATGCCGCTCCATGATAGCATCCCAAGTTTCATGAATTTCAGACAAGTTATGGATTTACTAGAATTTAAAAACCAGGCATCTCAAGATTTTGCCGACAATAAACAGTGCCCTGGTTTTTGAATTTCATTCCAATCTCTTGCATGGGACCTAGAAATTCACCCTAGGACACACATGTGATTTTTCAACCAACTTTGGTGCATTGGAGCATGTGCTTGTAGTTCAAATTTGAAATATGCACATAAAATGCCTACAAAACCCAGTTAATGTATAAAAAAGGCCGAACAAACCCCGAAAAATTCCAAGATTAAACACAACACTCCTATTGTTCTATGTTGACATTAGAAATTTTTTGAAAGCAATAAGAGGCAACGAATATCGTCCCGTGCCCAAAGGTGTTACGTTCCCTATCGAAACCATCATGCTTGTTGTGAGAAGCTCTGGTTTGTGAGAAGCTTATACCCAAGCCCGTCCCAAATGGGACAAAATTTTCACCATGGCATGTTGATGCTGCTCAATGATAGCATGCCAAGTTCCATGAGTTTAAGACGAGTTTTGGATTTACTAGAATTTAAAAACTAGGTATCTCAATGTTTTGCCGGCAATGAACAGTATCCTGGTGTTTGAAATTCATTCCCGTCTCTTGCATGGGACCTAAGCATGCACCCAAGGACACACATGTGATTTTTCAACCAATTTATATGCACTGGAGCATGTGCATGTAGTTCAATTTTGAATTATGCACATAAAATGCCTAGAAAACTCAGTTAATGCATAAAAATGTGCAAACGAACCCCGTAAAATCCCGAAAATTGACACAACACTCCTGTTGTTCTATGTTGACACGAGAATTTTTTTGAAAACAATAAGAGGCAATGGATATCGTTTCGTCCCCAAAGGGTGGGACGTACGTTCCCCACCGAAACCATCAGGCTTGTTGTGACAAGCTCTGGTTTGTGAGAAGCATATACCTAGACCTGCCCCAAATGGGACAATTTTTTTACCACCGCATGTTTATGCCGCTCCATGATAGCATGCCAAGTTTCATGAATTTTAGACGAGTTTTGGATTTACTAGAATTTAAAAACCAGGCATCTCAATGTTTTGCCGGCAATAAACGGTGCCCTGGTGTTTGAAATTCATCCCATTTCTTGCATGGGACCTAAGCATGCACCCAAGGACACATATTTGATTTTTCAACCAATATATATGCACTGGAGCATGTGCATGTAGTTCAAATTTGAATTATGCACATAAATGCATTGAAAACTTAGTTAATGCATAAAAATGTCCAAACAAACCCCGAAAAATCCCAAAAATTGACACAACACTCCTGTTGTTCTATGTTGACACAAGAAAAAATTTGAAAGCAATAAGAGGCAATTGATATCGTTTCGTCCCCAAAGGTGGGACGTTCCCTATCAAAACCATCATGCTTGTTGTGAGAAGCTCTGGTTTGTGAGAAGCATATACCCGAACCTGCCCCAAACGGGACAAATTTTTTACCACGGCATGTTGATGCCGCTCCATGATAGCATGCCAAGTTTCATGAATTTCAGTCGAGTTATGGAATTACTAGAATTTAAAAACCAGACATCTCAACATTTTGCCGGCAATCAACAGTGCCCTGGTGTTCGAATTTTATTCCAATCTCTTGCATGGGACCTAGAAATTCACCCAAGGACACACATGTGATTTTTGAACCAACTTTAGTGCATTTGAGCATGTGCTTGTAGTTCAAATTTGAATTATGCACATAAAATGCCTACAAAACCCAGTTAATGTATAAAAAAGGCCAAACGAACCCTGAAAAATTCCAAGATTAAACACAACACTCATGTTGTTCTATGTTGACACTAGAAATTTTTTGAAAGCAATAAGAGGGAACGGATATCGTCCCGTCCCCAAAGGTGGTACGTTCCCTATCGAAACCATCATGCTTGTTGTGAGAAGCTCTGGTTTGTGAGAAGCTTATACCCAAACCTGCCCCAAATGGGACAAAATTTTCACCACGGCATGTGGATGCTGCTCCATCATAGCATGCCAAGTTTCATGAATTTCAGACGAGTTTTGGATTTACCAGAATATAAAAACCAGGTATCTCAACGTTTTGCCGGCAATCAACAGTGCCCTGGTGTTTGAAATTCATTCCCATCTCTTGCATGGGACCTAGAAATTCACCCAAGGACACACATGTGATTTTTCAACCAACTTTGGTGCATTGGAGCATGTGCTTGTAGTTAAAATTTGAATTATGCACATAAAATGCCTAGAAAACCCAGTTAATGTATAAAAAAGGTCAAACGAACCCCGAAAAATTCATTCCCATTTCTTCCATGGGACCTAAGCATGCACTGAAGGACACATATTTGATTTTTCAACCAATTTGTATGCACCGGAGCATGTGCATGTAGTTTAATTTTGAATTGTGCACGTGAAATGGCTAGAAAACCAGTTTATTGTATAAAATGTCCAAACGAACCCTGAATAATTCCAATTCTTTTACGACACACATATAGTTGCATGTTCACTGCGGCTAAAAGGTCTAGCAATTCAAACAGCGTCCATTGCCGTTGTGACCCCATTTTGTAATTCAAATCAAGTAGATCCCACACAGTTTATTATCACCAACAGTGTGAGATGTAGTACAAAATATCTTGGAGCACCGTTGGTGTATAGTACGCCTATGGCTTGCGTGAGAAGGTGCATCGGCTACAGTCCACAGCCGGTGTGTCAAGCACACTAGCTCACTCCCCAAAAACTCCCGCCTCTGCATCCCTCGCAATCTCGAAAATATCTACCGCCTGGAAGGTTTTAATGTTTGATAGCACATGACTAGTATGTGCGAACTGTGTGCGATGTTGGTTACTCCCGCTCTGCTTCAGTCCCTTGATTCAAATTTTCAGTAGCCCCAGCATTTTACTCCCACCTCTGCATCCCTCGCAATCTCAAAAATATCTGCTCGCCCTTGATCCAAATTTTCAGTAGCCCCGCCTTGTTACTCCCGCCTATTAAAATTTTCAGTTGCCGCAGTATTTCCTCAAACACAACCTTGCTCCCCCCTCCACACACACACCCCCAAAACCTCAACTCACACAAACACACGCAACCCTCGAAACCATTGGTAGGTCGCCGCCATCGTTGGCGCCTCCATCCTCAACCTCTGCCCCATGTGCTGGGGAGCTCGAGGAGCCAATGGCCAAAAAGAGGTTTATCGCGGCCTTTTCATCCGACGCTGGCGAGGTGGCCGCCGAGGTGTCCCCGTCGTCCTCCGCGGGCCCGATCCGCCATCGCCGGTCCCCCGATCCGCCCGCCGCCGTGCCCCTACACCGGTTCGAGGACATCCCCATCCTCCCTCGGACCCGGCAGCCGACAAAGTCCTACCTCGAGGTCCGGCAGCGGCGGTGGGGGACGTGGGTCGCCGTGATCACAGATCGAGAGAGCCACACTCGCAGGTGGCTCGGTAGCTTCCACACGGTCGAGCTCGCGGCCATGGAGTACGACCGCTGGCAGGTTCGCTACCACGGCGTGGCGGCTAGGCTCAGTTTCCCCTTCGGCACACGTCCGGTGTCGGTGTCAAAACTGGCAGATCTTGTAGTAGGGGTCCTAAGCTAGGCATCTTGGAGCGATGGTAACATGGACACAGGATTTTACCCAGGTTCGGGCCCTCTCGATGGAGGTAATACCCTACGTCCTGCTTGTGATTATATTGATATGAGGATAGTACATAGTACAGGTATCTACCACGAGGTTGTAGTAATCAATATGAGATTGTCCGTTGGCTAGCCTGGCCTCGGTTTATATATGCACCATAGGCCTAGGGTTTAGGAGAGTCCTTGGCTTGGGCGGCAAGTCTTGTAGAAACCTCCTTGTATGCGGTATGGGCTGCCCGAAGTGGCCCATGAGTGAACCGCCATGGGGGTCCTCGGCCCGATCCAGCTGGTCGGGAGACGACGTGGTGAGTACCCCCTAGTCCAGGACACCGTCAGTAGCCCCCTGAACCGGTCTTCAAGTTGGGGCCGCTCCTCGATTTTTCCGAACTGTTCTTCATCTTCGGTCATCGGTCTTGAAAACTGGTTCAATAAATCTTCTCATCTTTAATCTTGAGTATCACCGAAGTGAACCCGAAGAGTTTACATGTCGGGTATCCAAGGAGCCCCTTTAAGTCTTCGACCTTTAACAATGCCTTATTATTTTTATGTCACACCTCGGGTTTGAAGTTGTTCCCGTGCAGCGGTATCCTCTTGCATCCGAGCCCCAACACCGGACTGCATTCGAGGTATCCTTTGTAACCGAGCACCAACGCCGGACTATATCCGAGTTCC
The DNA here is from genome assembly GCF_002575655.3 of Aegilops tauschii subsp. strangulata. Lineage (NCBI taxonomy): Eukaryota > Viridiplantae > Streptophyta > Magnoliopsida > Poales > Poaceae > Aegilops > Aegilops tauschii. The sequence goes on from NC_053036.3 coordinate 442,234,759, forward strand.
AATGCCGGACTGTATCCGAGCTCCAACGCCGGACTGTATCCAAGCTCCAATGCCGCAGAGTATCTGAGCTCCAACGCCGGGCTATATCCGAGGTGTCATAGATCACCGTGGCTCAAAAAAGTTGAAGGAGTTTAGCCGAGCTTAATGCCAGAAATGCCCTCTTTGGAGCCGGCCATTGGCGCCTGAGCTTTATGCCGGGTTGCTTCCGAGGTGATGCACCACCGTGACTGTGGGCCGATTTTTTGTCAATATTTTTGATTGGTGTCATTTATTCTCTGCCGAGATATATAGCCAGTAGCCCTCAAGTTGTGTATCGGTCTAAAACCCGAGATGCACCTGAAGGATGACATAAAACCGCTGATCCCAGTAGCCCCTGAGACTTAGGTTGATTCGCAAAATCGGCCCGAGGATCAACTCCTAGCTCGGCAGAATACTTCGGGACACAAAAAGCGGTGTGCAAAGTCCTCGAGACTCAGGTTGGGTGCGGCCGACCAACCTGAGGATCATAATCTCCTCAAAAACTAAATTGCACTTTAAATTTTCTGCATTGGATTGTCAACGCAGTAGCCCCTGAGAATTGGGTTGGGCAAAATGGCCGACCCTAGGATCATACCTCCTCGAGAACAAGTTCAACTGTTATGTATGTTTTGACAATACCGAGGTGGAGTTCAGCAGGAAAGATTCCGAGCTGTAGTTTTAGAAAAGAGTTTCACGCCGAACACCTCAACCAAGAGAATGTCCCGCTCCCTGAAACATAAAATAGGTGAAACATGTTATAAGCTAAAAAAAGGCCAACAAACATGCGTAAAAAACTTTACGTCTAGATTAAAAAATCAAGCTGTTTTGGTGCCAATATGAAATTGGTCTTAAAATTGTACTTTCGTCGTGCTTTGACATGACACATATGATCTCTAGACTTCAAGTGGGTCAGCCTTCGGCTTCAACCTCCCTATCCCGAAGGCGGAGTGTTTCTCAGGCCAGTTTAGCGAACTAAACGCGAGCGGCTTTAGAGAGAAACCAGGCTACCCGGCTATTGATCATACACCTGAGTCGAGAAAGGAGTGGTAGAAAAAGACTGTGCAGCGACTAACAAAAACAGCTCATACTAATTTAAGAGCCCCCAAGTGACTTGGGTAAAATAATTTTATGTATAATGATTGTATGTACCGAAGTACTTATATCATATCTGTGTTCACCCGAACTTTAAACGAGTCTTAACCGACCGTCGGCTTCTCACTCTTCGGTCAAGGGCCGAAAAGTGTTAAGTACTCCACCTGTCGAGAATATCGATGGCGTTTTCGATAACCAGGCAATCAGACCATAAGGCTGTAACAGACAAAGCGCGCTCAGGGAACTTATGCTATATTACTGACGAAGTGTAAGAAGCATCTTCGAAGAAAATAGTACCCCCACCGATACCTTTCTTCGGTTGCTCATTGTTTCTATGAGACTTGTGCAATAGATTTTTTGTACTCATGAGTTCCGTTGTGTGCCGATCATGATTGAAAATAATAAGAGCACTACCTTTCGGCTTCACCCAGTCTGAGGTCCGAGCTCGGATGACCCGATCGTGACAATCACAGAGGTGCTCCCTTTACTCCCTAGCCGAACAATCGGGAACGTAGGGGTATGCACAGGAGCCAGGCAACCCAGCTTGTGGAACACTTAAGTCAACATGGTGCATATTGTGGCGTAATACACGAACAAGGAATGAAGCCATACAAGTATAATCATATGCAAGAGGAAAGGCTTCATAGAGGAGGCCCCCAAGTAAACGGGGTATTTGAATTTGTGTGTCACAAACAAAGTTTTGACAAGGAAGTTTTTCACAAACAACTTTTTTCCAAAAAAGTATAATGCTTGGTCGAACCGAACAAAATTTCAAACTGAAAGTCTTTGAGCATGAAAGCGACTTAGCTGGTTAATGTGCTCGGTGTTGATGACGCGATTCAGGCTTTTGGCGGGACGAAGACGCCCATTGATCTATGACAGATCCGACAAGGTTCGCAGTCCTCGGCATGGCCGAGGTCCCAACCCCCAAGCCCTAGGTGTCCGAGCAAGGAGTTCGGCACTCCGGAGTAGTGATACGGCTCGGCCGATGTGGTAAGGCGAAGCCCCCAGTCTAGCCGGCTGGCGAAGTTGGTCGGCAAGGTGACAATGAAGCCCCCACGCTCGTCGACTTGTTCGGCATGGTGGACGTCAGTTTGACGAAGCGACGATGCTGCACAGCCGAGGTGGCGAGATGAAGTTCTCGGTCCAGTTAACATGGCGAAGCTGTGATCGGCGGATGCCGAATTCTCATGTAGGTCGGCTCGTGATGCCGACGTGACCACGTAACGCAGTCAAAATCGATTACCTGCACACATAAAATAGTGCAAGCAAAAAAAATAATTGAAAGAAAAAAAATGCATAATTAATATATGCGAAGCGAATCATGAGGTAAGTTTGGCCTGTGCGCCGGGGTTGGTGTGACGGAGTGGCAACACGGACCTGTGGATGCAGGTCGGTATGCGCGGGGCGACAACATCGGTTTGGTATGATCCGAACTCATTGTGCGGAGGTGTCGGTCGGTGCGGTGGTTGTCGGCCTAATCCGCATGTAGCAATTGTTGTGAAAGAGACGCCCCCGAAGTACTCATGCAACTTCATGTGGAAGGTACCACGTAAGCTGCTTGTCGCATCAATCCAATCTTGATGGACGCAAAGCAACTGGTAGTGCTAATTGCATCAGGGAAGCACATGAAAGTGAAACCATTAGTGAAAGTGTAGACAGCCTCCAAACTTAATTAAATAATGGAGAAAAGGAAGATCAAATCTCCCGGTGATATCGCTAAGATTGGTCTGACCGACGCCATGTATGAGGGTCAGTAAATTTTCTCTACGAAAATAATGCAACACAAAGGAACAGAAAATATTCTCTGTATAATAATTTACGTGCTAAACAAATAGCTGAGAAAAATAAACCTGGACGGCGATGAACATGGAGGACCATAACAAATAAAGAAACACCGGTCGAACTTTGATCGTTGCCCGAAGTAATGCTAGTTGGACTGCTAGCAATCATCAACACGTGAAGTAGTGTTTGTAGATTAGATCACAAGGACCGTGCTTGCAAAACAAGTATTCAATTAGGTTAGAAATACTCTAGGTCTATGCATTTTCCGAAAAGGATTATTAGGAACTGCCAGCGGCCGACGAATAGCTGAATTAAAAAGGGAAAAAACTAATTAAATCTCACTGTTGGTGTCACTGTTGGAATTAGCTTCTTTGCCGTCCACCATGGCAGACGGCAAAGGCATGGATCACGGACGGCAAACTTCTTTGCCGTCCGCCAGCAGATGGCAAACTGTCCGTCTGAACACGTGCCATCAAAGGCCTTCTTTGTCGTCTGCTTCCTGGAAACGGACGGCAAAGGATTTTGCCGTCCGCCATCCAACCAGCAGACGGCAAAGACAACGGACGGCAGTGCGGTGGCGTGAGAGCCGTTAGGGGGTTAATGGCGCTCTTTGCCGTCTACCAGCGGACGACAAAGCGTCAAAGCTCTTTGCCGTCCGCTGACAGACGGCAAAGAGCTCAGCTAGGCAGTACTGGGAAGTTGCCACGTGGCCAGCTATGCCGTCCGCTGGCAGACGACAAAGTGACCAAATAGGCAGCCAGTGTTCCCAGGTTGTACAGGTAGCTACCACGTGTCCTCTTTGCCGTCTTCTAGCAGACGACGAAGCTCTTTGTCGTCTGCTAGCGGACGGCAAACAGGCTACATATCCCCTGTTTTTATTGGAATCCATTTAATTTCACAGGAATTCACACACAGATATACATAATTTTTTTCACATGCACAACAGACATATGATGTATCCAACACATAGCTCCATCCATGACAACATACATACATAATAAGAAACAGAGTTCCATCCATACATATTACAGTAACATCACAATGTTCATCCAACACATTGTTCCATCCATCCATATAACAAGTTCCACATTTCTTATCGATACAAACGAAAAAAAGAAAAGGGAAACAAGCACTCCATCCATGCAAGCTTCCATATAGTGAATTAAATCTGCAAAATGGGAAACAAGAAAGTTAGAAGAAGAAGACTAGAATCAGAAGGAGAAGAAAATGAAGAAGAAGAAGAAGAAGTAAGCATACTTAGGTAAAATGGAGCTAACCTAGCTAATTGTGCCATTTTTGAGTGAACTAAGCATATTATGCCATTTTTTATATAACTTAGAGCTAACTTCATTTTGGAGAAGAAGAAGAAAACTAGAAGAAGAAGAAGAAGACTAGAAGAAGAACTTCTTCTTCTTCTTTTCTTCTTCTTCTTCTTCTTCTTCTTTTTCTTCTTCTTCTTTTCTTCCTATTCCTTCTTTTCTTCCTCTTCTTGGATTTTCTTCATCTTATTATGTCATTTGTGGACTAAATAGGCTAAATTATGTCATAAATGGACTAAATAGGCTAAATAAGAAAAAATGCCATTTTTGAGCTTACATAGCTAATTATGCCATTTTTGACCTAACTAAGCATATTATGAGATATAACTTAGAGCTTACTTCATTTTGGAGAAGAAGAAGAAGAAAACTAGAAGAAGAAGAAGACTAGAAGAAGAAGAAGAAGACTAGAAAGTCTTCTTCTTCTTCTTCTAGTCTTCTTCTTCTTCTTCTTCTTCTTCTTCTTCTTTTCTTCCTATTCCTTCTTTCCTTCCTCTTCCTTGATTTTCTTCATCTTATTATGTCATTTGTGGACTAAATAGGCTAAATTATGTCATAAATGGACTAAACACGCTAAATAAGAAGAAAAATACCGTTATCACGGAGGTGTAGGAATGGTCGGGGCTGCGCCAGTGCCAGACGGAGGTGAAGGACCGGTCGGGGTTCCGGCATTGGCAGAAGGAGTGGTCGATGCTTGTCAGGAGCCATGCTGCACCAAAGATCATTTCCAATAATGTCTCGTTAGCAAGTTCGCAAACTGAAATGTGAATAGTAGTAAGCAACGACCATTCAAATCAAACTCACCATGGTCGCCGGGGCAATCAGGGGCATCGACGGAGGGGCCTGACCGTTTTTCTCGCACATGGTATGCACATTTGGTTCTCACGAGTTAGTCATATTATATAGTAATGCGAACATTACGTGCATGATTGGGCTAATATGCACGAGAAACGTACCACGACGAGCTCGTATAGGGCCCGGTTAGCATTGTCGTTCCGGTTCCTCTCCTCCTCCAACAGCTTAGCCGTCATCTCCTCCATCTCCTTTTGTGCCTCCCTTTTTGCCTCCTCCACAAGCTCCTTCGTCTTCAATCTCTCTTTCTCAACAATAGCCTGCTACACACCACTCCTCGTTAGCATTGTAATCATTGACGGACGCACACACAATGTAATGGAGGAAAGGTGAGAGAGTCCGTATAACTAACCGCCATGGCGATCTCCGCGGGCCGTGCACGAGGCGTTATCTCAGGCTCAGAGCTACTCAGGCGCTTCTTGATCTGCGGGAGAGTCTTAGGACAACGTATCAGTCCATCACCAATGGCTAGAGAGCCATGGGACCTCCCGCCACCAGATATCATCACCAGCTCTATATCAAAAGAATCCTGGCTCGGGTTAAAGTCCTCCCCTTTCCTCGCCTTCCCCTTGTATCTGTACTTCACAAGCTTGTGGTGGGAGGTCTTGTTGGTGAAGCTCTCTGGATCATCTAGGTCAGACTCCGTGAATGGCTTGGCCTTCTTGTACGAGGCCATATGGGCCATGCCATAGAGGTCGAACAGACCTGGCACAGGCTTCTTGTGGTGGTGCGCCTGAGAGAGAGGAACGAAATACTAGTTAAGGGCTCAAGCTAGCATGAAGAATGATATTGCTATGTAAATAGGTCATTATGGAGCTAAGAAATGTTATTATGTCATTTTCGAGGAAAATAAGCTAAGTTTAGGTCATTTTCGAGGTAACCAAGATTATTATGCCATTTTTGACCAAAGTATGCTAATTATGTCATTATTGAGCTATCCAAGGTTATTATGTCATTTTAGAGCAAACTATAGCATATTTAGGCATTCTATAGAGCTACCTAAGGTTATTATGTCATTTTAGAGCTAATTATGTCATGAATGAACTAGCTAAGATTAGTTTAGGTCGTTATTGAGCTATCGAAGGAGTTATGCCATTTTTTAACTGACTAAAGCATATTAAGTCATTTTATAGAGCTATCTAAGGTTATTATGTCATTTTAGAGCTAAATATGTCATAAATGAATTATCTAGCATGAAGAATGAATTGCATGAATCATGTAGCAAACCACATACCCAGTTATCCCCGTACTCAAACAGGTTGGAGCTTCCTTGATGGTGTGGCACACCTTCCATTTGGTCGCGCTTATCCTTGGCCCTTTGGTGTTCAACTTTCCATTGGGCAGAGCACCACACATCCACCAACGCCTCCCAACAGTCCATCTTATCCATCTCGGGGGCACCTAAGTGAGTCTAGAGAAATTTCAGCGCTACGCCTACGAATCAAATCAAGAATACTAAGTTCAAGGCCTTAAGAATAGGTAATTACCTACATGTACTTCTCCTTACTCAGAAACTTGCCGCGACACTTCTGCTTGCCCCTCCTAATACCCTTCGAGGCGTAGTAGTCTCGAACGGCCCGCACCCAAGCCTCGTGCCTTAAGTTCTGAAGTAGGCGCTTGCACTCATTTTCGACAACCATACACGCGGCCTCATGCTCTCCCTCTAAAACCCTGTAGAAGGTTTGCAATCAAATAAGACAACACTGATTAGTACAATCACTAGGTAGTGTTGATTTTTAATTCCGTAAAGGAGAAATTACCCAAAACTGACGGAACACAATGTCGGCCACCGTCTCGCACAAGACACCGTCGACCCTCTCCTCAGGCGGGGCCGGGGCAACCGAGTACAACTCCCAGGTCAGTGCTAGCTGTGGAACCTGACCCTCACCAGGCAACGTGACCCACCCAGGGAAGTGCTGCCGACAAAGCACACCAAGGACCTGGTTGGGTGTAGCGACCAGACCTCAAATGGCCTGTGCTGCTGTGCACCAGTGTCATCCCTGGATCAGTAATGCTGACACGCACAGTACAAATGGAGGATTTATAACAGAGTAGCAATCACACACTTATTACATCGAATATCTCCGAGGAGATTAAGTATAAACATGGCTTAAGGCCATCTAATAACGATAACAGCGGAAGACTTGGAAGATAAGTGAGTCCATCAACTCCAGCGGCATCACTGAGTATAAGACCACGACCTAAAGCACCTTACTCGTCGTCTGAAAAGTCTGCAACATGAAACGTTGCAGCCCGAAAATGGGTCAGCACATAGAATATGCTGGCAAAGTAGCACATAGAGAATAATGAACAATGGTAAGGCTATACTACATGCATATATGGCTGGTGGAAGGCTCTATGGTTACAGTTTTGCGAAAAGCCAATTTTATCCTACTGCAAAGGAATAAATTTTATTTAACTATCATGGTGGTTGAAACATTGAGAAGGTACCTCCAACTCAATCCCAATTAAGTAACATCATTAACCCAACAGTATTAATTAAAGTATCACGGTGATGAGATTCAAATGATAATCCAGATACTAGATACTCAAGTTGTCCATAACCGGGGACACGGCTAATCATGATCAGTTTGTACACTCTGCAGAGGTTTGTGCACTTTTCCCCACAAGACTCGATCGCCTCCGCTTGATTCTCGCACTGCATGATGTTTGAGAAACGGATGACCGAGACACAGTCTTTCAGAAACAATCACTCTCTACTCTGGATGGACCGGTACACCTACTTTCCCCTACATCTGCTAGTCCACCTCTTCAAGAGATCCTGTGACCTACTCAGCTATGCTAGAGCCCATAATAGCTTGTGGCTGCACACGGAAGTTTCTAGCATGAATAATCTTATGATCCCTTTGAGCCTGGGTGGCGGACCTTATACATACAGACAACACTGGGTTCTCCAGGTGCCTCAATCCACCCAGATGTGAGTTTTAGTTGCCACCTTAAGTTGAACCATTATTAAGCATCTCACATCTGTCATGAATATCTCTCAAACCCAATCCACGTCTACGAGCATAGCATGGCAATATAATAGCAACGTAGAGGTAACTCCCAAGGGTTTGATAAATGAAACAGGTAATAGGTACTACCTCAACTACTTCCCAATACCCACAGTTTAATTATATCCTAACAATGCAATGTGTTTGAGGAAAACAGATCTAATGCAATAAAACTGGGTATGAACGGGGTATGATCAAAGTGTTACTTGCCTTGCTGATGATCCGCAAAACCTAGCGAGTCGAAGTAACAAGCGGCACACTCCGGGTACTCTATCGCAAACAAACAAGCATACAATCAGTACTCAACTAATGCACAGGTAAAACTCGAATGAAGGATCCAACCAGAAAGTTCAACTTAAGAACTCCGGTTTGCAAAAAGAATCAACTCGAAAGAAGCAACGAAAGTCAAATGGCGAAAGAAAGAAACTTCGTTTGCTAATCTGGATCTAGGTCAAATTTTACTGTAGCAAAAACTTGTTTGAGTAGGTTAAACGGAAAGAGAATTTCGAGACGAAACTCTAGGCGCTTGAATCGCCTGATTCCGATAAACGAGCGAGAAGTTAAACAGATTCAAAAATTCGATCAGAAATCGAATCTGAGAAAATAACGAGAAAATCCGACGAAAAAGAAAAACGGACGAACGGTTAAATAACGGACGTTCGTTAACAGAGAAAAACTGACGAACGCGTTCGTTAAAACGAACGGTTCGGTGAACGCTCGCAAAATAAGAAAACCGAAAAAAACCGATCTAGGGTTTTTTTTTTAAAAACAAAAGGTTTTTCTTCTTCAGAAAACCGGTCAACAACGAGACGGCCGGCGGCAGTACCTCGACGGCGGCTCGGCGAGGGGCTCTGGCGGGCGGGGCTCGGGCGCGAGGGGTGCGGGGCTCGGGGAGGGGGCTCCGGCGGCGAGGGGCGGCGGCTCCGGCGACTCCCGGCAGCGGCGGCGAGGCAAAAAGGCGGCGGCGGCGGGGCTAGATGCGGGCGGCGGCGGCGGGCTCCTCCGGCGGCGGTGGTGAGGAAAACGGAGGGGGGGGGCTATTTATGGAAGGGGGGGCTAGGGAGGCTTGGGGAAGGGGCATCCGAGACGGCGGCGGTGTCGTGCTCCCGGCGGACTCCGGCGGCGGCGAGGCGTGCGGGAAGAGGAGAGGGGCGACGGGGCGGGCCGTCGGCTTGGGCTCGGCCCAGCCGGCGCGGCGCGTGTGTTTTTTTTAAATTAAGTTCCGCGGAAAATATTGCGTAGAAAATAAAAATCAGAAAAATATGAGATAAATTTTCCCCGTCTAGTTAGAAAATCTAGAATAGGGTGAACATTTTTTAAATTCAAAAATAAATATTTTGAAAACATGCATATTTTTAAATGCAATAAAAATTGCAAATAAAATCCAAATAAATCCCAAATAATGTTTTTAACATTTTTCCTCCAGTATTTCAATTGTTTTGGAGAAGTCATATTTTCTCCTCTCGTTTATTTAATATTGAAATATTTTTCCGGAGAGAAAAAAATAATTAAAAATCCCAATCCTCGTTTGAAAAATCAAATAAGAAAATTCGAGAAAATCCCCAACTCTCTCCGAGGGTCCTTGAGTTGCTTAGGATTTATCGAGGATTTTTCAAAATGCAACAAAACATGATATGCAAAATGATGATCTATGTATAACATTCCAAATTGAAAATTAGGGATGTTACAAACCTACCCCCCTTAAGATGAATCTCGCCCTCGAGATTCGGGTTGGCTAGAAAACAGGTGGGAGTGGTTTTTCCGTAGATCTTCCTCTCGCTCCCAGGTGGCCTCATCTTCTGTGTGGTGACTCCACTGAACTTTGCAAAACTTGATAACCTTGTTGCGGGTAACTCGGCTGGCATACTCAAGAATCTTAACTGGTTTCTCCTCATAAGTCAAATCACTTTCCAACTGAATCGCTTCCAGTGGCACAGTATCTCTCAGTGGTATCTCAGCCATCTCTGCGTGGCACTTCTTCAACTGCGAAACATGAAATACATCATGTACTCCAGACAATCCTTCGGGCAATTCCAGCTTATAGGCAACTTCTCCCATACGTTCCAACACTCTGTATGGTCCGATAAAACGAGGCGCTAACTTTCCCTTAACTCCAAAGCGCTTTACTCCTCGAAGTGGTGATACTCGAAGATACACTCTGTCTCCGACTTCATGAACTGTATCCTTGCGTTTAGAATCAGCATAACTCTTCTGCCTGGACTGGGCTACCTTGAGCCTATCGCGAATCAACTTTACTTTCTGTTCAGACTCCTTAATCAAATCTGGTCCAAACAATTGACGATCTCCAACTTCGTCCCACAACAACGGTGTTCTACACCTCCTTCCGTACAAAGCTTCGAAAGGGGCCATCTTCAAACTGGTTTGATAACTGTTGTTATATGAAAACTCTGCATATGGCAAATTGTCGTCCCAACTAGATCCATAATCTAGTGCACATGCTCTCAACATGTCCTCCAAAATCTGGTTGACTCTCTCGGTCTGTCCATCTGTCTGCGGGTGAAATGATGTACTAAATTCCAGCCTGGTTCCCAATGTTTCATGTAGCTGCTTCCAAAACTTCGAGGTAAATTGGGTTCCTCTGTCTGATACAATGGTCCTCGGAACTCCATGCAAACATACGATCCTGGTCATGTATATCTTTGCCAACTTAGCACTGGTGTAAGTGGTCTTTACTGGAATGAAATGAGCCACTTTCGTCAAACGGTCGACTACAACCCATATCGAGTCATAGCCTGAACGAGTCCTGGGTAATCCTGTGATAAAATCCATGCCTATTTTATCCCACTTCCATTCGGGTATCGGCAATGGTTGTAGCAATCCTGCTGGCTTCTGATGCTCTGCCTTCACTCTCTGACATACATCACAAACTGCTACAAACTCCGCAATATCCTTCTTCATTCCGGTCCACCAGAAAGTATTCTTCAAATCCAAATACATCTTGGTATTCCCTGGGTGAATCGAGTACGGTGAATCATGGGCTTCTTGCAAAATCAACTTCCTGATCTCCGGATCATTTGGCACATATACACGGTCCTCAAACCATAAGGTATTGTGCTCATCCTCACGAAATCACTTGGCTTTTCCTTTGCTCATCTTCTCTTTTATCTCTTCAATCTCCTTGTCTGTCTTCTGAGCTTCTCTGATCTTTTCCATCAAGGTAGACTGAATCTCCAATGTCGCTAAATAGCCTCTAGGGACTATCTCCAAACATAGCTCACGTAGGTCCTCGGCTAACTCCTGAGGTAACTCTCCTGTCATGAGGGTGTTGATATGACTCTTGCGGCTCAACGCGTCTGCTACTACGTTAGCCTTTCCGGGGTGATAATGCAATCTCATATCATAGTCTTTTATGAGCTCCAACCATCTCCTCTGTCTGAGGTTTAACTCCTTCTGCGTGAAAATGTACTTCAAACTCTTGTGATCCGTGTACACCTCACAATGGTTTCCGATGAGAAAATGTCTCCATGTCTTCAATGCATGCACCACGGCTGCTAATTCCAAATCATGCGTAGCATAATTCTTCTCATGGGGTTTAAGTTGTCGTGAAGCATACGAAACAACTCTTCCTTCCTGCATAAGCACTGCTCCAAGTCCTCGACGAGAAGCGTCGCAATAAACTTCATAGTCCTTGCGTTGATCTGGCAGAATCAACACTGGTGATGTAACCAATCGTTTCTTCAACTCCTGGAAACTAGCTTCACATTCCTAAGTCCAAATGAATTTGGTGTCCTTCTTCAATAGCTCAGTCATGGGCTTAGCAATCCTTGAGAAATTTTCGATAAATCTCCGGTAGTATCCTGCAAGTCCAAGAAAACTCCGGATTTCTCCAACTGTCGTGGGTGATTCCCAACTTGTCACTGTGTCAACCTTGGCAGGGTCTACTGCTATTCCTTCTCCAGAAGTAACATGTCCAAGGAATCCAACTTCCTTCAACCAAAACTCACATTTGCTGAACTTGGCATATAACTGATGTTCCCTGAGTTCTCAAGTACCAATCGTAAATGCTCCTCATGCTCTTCTTCATCCTTGGAAAAGATTAAAATATCATCAATGAACACCACGACGAACTTATCCAAAAACTCCATAAACACTTTGTTCATCAGGTTCATGAAATAGGCCGGTGCGTTAGTCAGTCCAAATGACATAACGGTATACTCATACAATCCATATCTGGTGGTAAATGCTGTCTTAGGTATATCCTGCTCTCGAATCTTTAACTGATGGTATCCTGATCGTAGATCGATCTTGGAAAATACTTTAGCTCCTTGCAGGCGGTCAAACAAATCATTGATCATCGGCAGTGGGTACTTGTTTTTGATGGTCACTTCATTCAATCCTCGGTAATCAACAACCATCCTTAGTGATCCATCTTTCTTCTCCACTAGAAGTACTGGTGATCCCCAAGGTGACGAACTTGGGCGAATATAGCCTTTATCCAGTAACTCCTTGATCTGTTTCTTAATTTCCTCCAAATCCTTTGCGGGCATCCTGTACGGTCTCTTAGATATTGGCCCTGTGCCTAGCAAAAGTTCAATCAAGAACTCAATGTCTCTATCTGGTGGCATGCCTGGCAACTCTTCTGGAAATACATCCGGATAGTCCTTCACCACTCGTACTTCCTCCTGTACAACTCCTGATAAGGAATTCACTTGAGTCCTCTTCGGCATATGCCTGGATACATACTTGATCCTTTTTCCTTCCGGGGTGGTAAGCAAAATCGTCTTGCTGGCACAATCGATGTTTCCTCCATACAACGATAGCCAATCCATTCCCAAAATCACATCCAAACCTTGTGATTCCAAAACAATGAGGTCTGAGGGGAAAACATGTCTTCCAATGGCCAACGGTATCTGAAAACATCCTTGGGTGGCCATATACTCTGCTCCTGGCGAGGTTACTAACATGGGGCTTTTGAGAACTTGGGTGGACATCTTAAACTTGTTTATGAATCCCCTTGATATGTATGAATGCGATGCACCAGTATCGAAAAGAACAGTTGCAGTAAATGACTTAACCAAAAACTTACCTATTACTGCATCAGGCTGAGCTTCAATCTCCTCCACGCTCACGTGGTTCACATGTCCTTTGTTGAACGGGTTCGGCTTCTTCCCAGAGCTTCCATTGCCATTTCCATTTTGGGCTTCGGGACAATCGGTAGCGTAATGTCCCGTCTTCTGGCACTTGAAACAAGTAATGTGACTTAGATCTCTCTTGGTTGGGGTAGATGGGTTGGTGCGGTTCTGTCCGTTTCCTCCTCCATTCCCATTACCATTCTTGGAGCCATTATGGTTGTGCGAACTACCTCCTCCATGGGTATGCTGGAACTGTCCTCCCGGCTTCGGGGTAAATCGTGGCTTCTGCTGGGCTCCAGAATTGTACTTCCCTTGTCCATACTTCCTCTTGCGGTTTTCAATCTGCTGTTGCTTCCCTTCAATCATGAGAGCTCTATCTACCAGCTCCTGGTAGTTGTTGAAGGTTGCTACCATCAACTACATACTCAGCTCATCATTCAGACCTTCCAAGAATTTCTCCTGCTTGGCAGCATCTGTAGCAACGTCATCTGGTGCATAACGTGCTAACTTACTGAAATCTTCCACATACTGGCCTACGGTGCGTCCTCCTTGGCGTAGGTTGCGAAACTCACGCTTCTTCATAGCCATAGCTCCTGCTGAAACATGAGCTGTACGGAAAGCTTGCTGAAACTGGTCCCATGTGACAGTGTCAATAGGGTGCGTGGCTGTATAATTCTCCCACCATGATGCTGCGGGTCCATCAAGCTGATGTGCGGCAAAACGCACTCTTTCCGCATCTGTGCATCCTGCAGTGGTCAACTCCCTTCCAACTTTGCGGAGCCAATCATCTGCAACAATCGGCTCGGTGCTACTGGAAAACACCGGCGGGTTTAGCCTTAGGAAACGGGCTAAGTGATCAACAGGTGGTGGTGGCGGTGGGTTGTTATTGTTGTTGTTGCCTTGGTTCTGAACTAACACTTGCATCAGGGCATTCTGTTGCTGAATCAACTGGGTGATCTCTGGCGGGAAAACAAATCCGGTGTCGCGTCTCGGAGGCATCTGATAGGTTTAGAAAAGAAGAGAATTAAGAATAGAATGAGGTCTAGAGGGAAAACACTACCCATATGCTCATGAGACAAATTCAATCAATATCACTCAATCAATCCAAACAAGGCAAAACAATCGATCTAACTAACGTTACAAAGTGCTTGAGCTATACTACTAAATGGGGGAAAAACTACTACTGATATGGTGGTCTACTAAAAATTCTGATCCGTTGAAGACTCCATGATGTCTGCTCCAGTTCATCAATCCATTCGTCTTCACTTGGTTCCGAGTCGGTGTCGTCGATGATGATGTAGTTATCCGGACAAGTGCATTCGTCGACTTCTGCTTTTGGCACTGGATTTCCCACGAATGCTCCAATCTTATTCTCCAGGTCGTCAATCTTCCCTACTAGTGCGTTGATTTCCTCCAAATAATCTTCGCGGGTAGCCTTGAGTTCTTCCTGGAGTTCCTTGATCTTTGTGAATGCCTTCTTCAGTTCTTCCTTGTCCGTGCATATCTGGTTCTCCTGGCGTCGAATATGTTGGTTCTGCTCCTGGATGAAAGCTGCAATTGATCCATCCTTCTTGGTCTTGATCATTTCCCATTGCGCGTCTCGACGTCCACAAATCTGATAAATTGTATCCTTAAGCTCCTGGTGATAGACTTCTCCAATGCGTCCCATGGCGATATGTGCGGCCATGCTCTTCCCTAAGCTCCAAGTTGGTGCTTCGAAAACCAATCTCATGGGTTCCGTAATTGGCGCAAACGTTCTTCCTGGAATGATAACTTGAATCTTCCAGCTCTCCTCTTCAGGTAAGGTGGCGTTGTAGGTTCCGGTGACGCTTGGTATTCCTATGTTCAAGTACTTGGTGACTTCCTTCAAGTGTCGTCCAAACGGCGTGTCTTCATCTGGTTGCATGAACTTGCTCCTTGCATTCGCCATTCCTAAAAGAGTAGAAAGTGGAGAGGGGTCAGAAATGAGAAGAGAGAAGTTTTCTAGGGCTTAAGCTTAGTGGTCGTGTCCTATAGTCAACCTGGCTCTGATACCAACTTTGTAGCGACCAGACCTCAAATGGCCTGTGCTGCTGTGCACCAGTGTCATCCCTGGATTAGTAATGCTGACACGCACAGTACAAATGGAGGATTTATAACAGAGTAGCAATCACACACTTATTACATCGAATATCTCCGAGGAGATTAAGTATAAACATGGCTTAAGGCCATCTAATAACGATAACAGCGGAAGACTTGGAAGATAAGTGAGTCCATCAACTCCAGCGGCATCACTGAGTATAAGACCACGACCTAAAGCACCTTACTCGTTGTCTGAAAAGTCTGCAACATGAAACGTTGCAGCCCGAAAACGGGTCAGCACATAGAGAATAATGAACAATGGTAAGGCTATACTACATGCATATATGGCTGGTGGAAGGCTCTATGGTTACAGTTTTGCGAAAAGCCAATTTTATCCTACTGCAAAGGAATAAATTTTATTTAACTATCATGGTGGTTGAAACATTGAGAAGGTACCTCCAACTCAATCCCAATTAAGTAACATCATTAACCCAACAGTATTAATTAAAGTATCATGGTGATGAGATTCAAATGATAATCCAGATACTAGATACTCAAGTTGTCCATAACCGGGGACACGGCTAATCATGATCAGTTTGTACACTCTGCAGAGGTTTGTGCACTTTTCCCCACAAGACTCGATCGCCTCCGCTTGATTCTCGCACTGCATGATGTTTGAGAAACGGATGACCGAGACACAGTCTTTCAGAAACAATCACTCTCTACTCTGGATGGACCGGTACACCTACTTTCCCCTACATCTGCCAGTCCACCTCTTCAAGAGATCCTGTGACCTACTCAGCTATGCTAGAGCCCATAATAGCTTGTGGCTGCACACGGAAGTTTCTAGCATGAATAATCTTATGATCCCTTTGAGCCTGGGTGGCGGACCTTATACATACAGACAACACTGGGTTCTCCAGGTGCCTCAATCCACCCAGATGTGAGTTTTAGTTGCCACCTTAAGTTGAACCATTATTAAGCATCTCACATCTGTCATGAATATCTCTCAAACCCAATCCACGTCTACGAGCATAGCATGGCAATATAATAGCAACGTAGAGGTAACTCCCAAGGGTTTGATAAATGAAACAGGTAATAGGTACTACCTCAACTACTTCCCAATACCCACAGTTTAATTATATCCTAACAATGCAATGTGTTTGAGGAAAACAGATCTAATGCAATAAAACTGGGTATGAACGGGGTATGATCAAAGTGTTACTTGCCTTGCTGATGATCCGCAAAACCTAGCGAGTCGAAGTAACAAGCGGCACACTCCGGGTACTCTATCGCAAACAAACAAGCATACAATCAGTACTCAACTAATGCACAGGTAAAACTCGAATGAAGGATCCAACCAGAAAGTTCAACTTAAGAACTCCGGTTTGCAAAAAGAATCAACTCGAAAGAAGCAACGAAAGTCAAATGGCGAAAGAAAGAAACTTCGTTTGCTAATCTGGATCTAGGTCAAATTTTACTGTAGCAAAAACTTGTTTGAGTAGGTTAAACGGAAAGAGAATTTCGAGACGAAACTCTAGGCGCTTGAATCGCCTGATTCCGATAAACGAGCGAGAAGTTAAACAGATTCGAAAATTCGATCAGAAATCGAATCTGAGAAAATAACGAGAAAATCCGACGAAAAAGAAAAATGGACGAACGGTTAAATAACGGACGTTCGTTAACAGAGAAAAACCGACGAACGCGTTCGTTAAAACGAACGGTTCGGTGAACGCTCGCAAAATAAGAAAACCGAAAAAAACCGAACTAGGGTTTTTTTTAAAAAAACAAAAGGTTTTTTTTCTTCAGAAAACCGTTCAACAACGAGACGGCCGGCGGCAGTACCTCGACGGCGGCTTGGCGAGGGGCTCCGGCGGGCGGGGCTCGGGCGCGAGGGGTGCGGGGCTCGGGGCGGCGGCTCCGGCGGCGAGGGGCGGCGGCGGCGGCGAGGCAAAAAGGCGGCGGCGGCGGGGCTAGATGCGGGCGGCGGCGGCGGGCTCCTCCGGCGGCGGTGGTGAGGAAAACGGAGGGGGAGGGCTATTTATGGAAGGGGGGGGGGCTAGGGAGGCTTGGGGAAGGGGCATCCGAGGCGGCGGCGGCGTCGTGCTCCCGGCGGACTCCGGCGGCGGCGAGGCGTGCGGGAAGAGGAGAGGGGCGATGGGGCGGGCCGTCGGCTTGGGCTCGGCCCAGCCGGCGCGGCGCGTGTGTTTTTTTTAAATAAGTTCCGCGGAAAATATTGCGTAGAAAAATAAAAATCAGAAAAATATGAAATAAATTTTCCCCGTCTAGTTAGAAAATCTAGAATAGGGTGAACATTTTTTAAATTCAAAAATAAATATTTTGAAAAGATGCATATTTTTAAATGCAATAAAAATTGCAAATAAAATCCAAATAAATCCCAAATAATGTTTTTAACATTTTTCCTCCAGTATTTCAATTGTTTTGGAGAAGTCATATTTTCTCCTCTCGTTTATTTAATATTGAAATATTTTTCCGGAGAGAAAAAAATAATTAAAAATCCCAATCCTCGTTTGAAAAATCAAATAAGAAAATTCGAGAAAATCCCCAACTCTCTCCGAGGGTCCTTGAGTTGCTTAGGATTTATCGAGGATTTGTCAAAATGCAACAAAACATGATATGCAAAATGATGATCTATGTATAACATTCCAAATTGAAAATTTGGGATGTTACATTGGGCCTACGGGAACCACGGGGGCGTACCCAGCCCCTGCAGTATGACAAGGCCAACGCATTAGATATTAATTTGAAGGAACATGACGACAAAAGGTTAAAAAATAATAAATGCACTTACTTCAACCCTTTAGGCGCAATCAACCACCTCTCGTCGGGGGTCATCGGCACGGGCGGGAGCTTTGTACAGCTACGCTTGTAGACCTTCTTGCCCTTCTCAACCAGCTCGTCGTCGCTGTAGCTATCATCTGAAAAGGTGTCCTCGCTACCATCCTCCGAGCCACTAGCCTCCGGAGTCTCGTGGGCCGAAGACCCCGTGACCGGAGTCTTCTGGGACGAAGACCCCGTGACCGGAGTCTTCTGAGACAGAGTCTGGGATCGGAATCACGTGGGGTGAAGGATCGGCGACCCGAGTCTGGTGGGGCGAAGGATCAGCGACCGGAGGCTCATGGACCGGAGCCCGAGACGGGTTCACATCAGACGGAGCACTCCTGTGGTCGGGTGAATCAACACGTAATAGCCTTCCTACCTCTCCCGCTGCCACGTCCACGTCTAGCAGGCTTCTTCGTCCTCCCCCGACCTCTCCCAGCCGAAGAAGAAGCGCCCGCCGCAGTTGTCTGCATACTGTCTAGCAGCGCTCTCCGGAGGGGCTGGGCTGGGATAATGGAACCACCCCTCCCAGTAGCGCTCGCAGGAGGATCGGGGCGCTCTGGACCCTTGCCCAACATCCCGTCAACACTTGCAATGACAAAAAGTAAACGAAATTAGTACAACATAAAAAATTTGGATACCTGACATGAACATAATAAGATGTATATAATTTAAGTGTATCATAATAAAAATACACCCGATCAACATAAATATATATGGGGTCGGGGTGTGGTGTGAGGGTGTCGGGGTCGGGGTGTCGTACCGGGGTGTCGTGTCGGGGTCGGGGTGTCAAGGTGTCAGGGTCGGGGTGTCAAGGTGTCAGGGTCGGGGTCAGGGTGTGGTGTCAGGGTGTCAGGGGTCGGGGTAAGGGTGGGTGTGGTGTCAGGGTGTCGGTGGTCGGGGTGTCAGTTGTCGGGGTGTCGGGGTGTCGGGGTCGGGGTGTCGTGTCCGGGTCAGGGTGTCAGGGTGTCGGGGTCGGGGTCGGGGTCGGGGTGTGGTGTCAGGGTGGCTCGGTTGGTCGGGGGTCGGGGTCGGGGTCAGGGTGTGGTGTCAGGGTGTCGGGGGTCGGGGGTCGGGGTGTGGTGTCAGGGTGTCGGGGGTCGGGGTGTCGTGCCGAGGTGTCGGGGGTCGGGTCGGGGTCAGGGTCTCTTTTTTCCTTCCTCCTCCTCCTCCTCCTTCTCCTCCTCCTCCTCCTCCTCCTCCTCCTCTTCTTCTTCTTCTTCTTCTTCTTCTTCTTCTCCTTTTTCCTCCTCTTCTTCTTCTTTTCTTCTTTTTTCTTTCTTCTTCTCCCTCCTCCTGTTCCTCCCTCCTCCTTCTACTACTTCTTCTTCTTCTTCTTCCCTCCTCCTCCTCCTCCTCCTCCTCTTCTTCTTCTTCTTCTTCTTCTTCTTCTTCTTCTTCTTCTTCTCCTTTTTCCTCCTCTTCTTCTTCTTTTCTTCTTTTTTCTTTCTTCTTCTCCCTCCTCCTGTTCCTCCCTCCTCCTTCTACTTCTTCTTCTTCTTCTTCCCTCCTCCTCCTCCTCCTCCTCTTCTTCTTCTTCTTCTTCTTCTTCTTCTTCTTCTCCTTTTCCCTCCTCCTCTTCTTCTTTTCTTCTTTCTTCTTTCTTCTTGTCCCTCCTCCTTCTACTTCTTCTTCTAAACTAAAACTAAAACTAATATAAAATAAACTAAACTAAAACTAATCTAAAATAAACTAAACTAAACTAAAATAAACTAAAACTAAAACTAATCTAAAATAAACTAAACTAAAACTAAACTAAAACTAAAACTACACTAAAACTATAACTAAAACAGAAACTAAACTAAAAGAAACAAAAAGAAACTAATTAAACAAAAAGGGGGAGGAGCTCACCTGGTGGAGGGGGAGGCCGGACGGCTGCAGCGGCCGCTGGAGGGGGCGGCGACCCGCTGGAGGGGGAGGCCGGCCAGCCGCGGCGGGACTAGGCGGGGACGGCCGCGGCGCGGCTGCCCACGTGGAAGAGGCGGCGGGGCCGCGGTGGAGGTCGGGGAGGGGTGCGGGGCGGTGGGGCGGCCGGCTACGCCGGACGGGGTCGACGGCGGCGGCGCGGGCCGGTGTGGGTGGGGGATGGCGACGGAGGGGAGGGGGCAGGGGGGCGGTGTGTGACTTGGAAGGGCGGCGGGGTGCGGTGGCGGTCGGGGGGCCACAGGGGAGGGGTGCGGGGTGGCCGGCTACGGCGGCGCGGGTGTGGGTGGGGAGGAATGAGAGAGTGGAGAGAAGAGAGGGGGCGGAACGACCGTTAACGTACCCGCCTCTTTGCCGTCAGCCAACGGTCGGCAAAGTTTCTTTGCCGTCCGCTTGCGGACGGCAAAGAGGTGGGGCCGGTGGGCTTGAGTTGGTTAAACAATAACTGGACCCACCCACCTCTTTGCCGTCTGCTAGCGGACGACATAGATTCTTTGCCGTTAGCCAGCGGACGGCAAAGAACTGGCTGATGGCAAAGACATTGTTTGCCATCAACCACATCTTTGCCGTCCGTTTTCTTGTGGCTGGTCAGCAAGCGGACGGCAAAGTGAGGGCAGGCGGCAAATAAGCTAATTCCAGTAGTGTGTGCTGCCATGGAGCCAAGTCCCTGTGAGGTACTGCTTCCGCAGTATCTCTTTGGCTGGATGGCTCGTCAGTCAGATTTAGTCCGGATCCAATCTATCCGGATCCGAGGTGTCGCCAAGCAGCGGACACGAACATAGGCCGTACTGATGGTAGAATACGGGCAGTTGGACAGGAACCCTCCAACCGGGTTGTGACCACGAGGCTGACTGCTGCGGTCGAGCTGCGGAGTTTCCGGATTGTGCGCACGGAGTGGGTCAGCTTGAACCAAACTAGACCAGACGAACGATACTGAGTATCCATCGGCTTCACATCAATAGACGTGACGCACCAGTTTTATGCGAGGTAGTGGTAAGCTGATTGCCTGTGCGTGTCAAACATAGCAGTCCGAGGAAGAAAACAATATCTGTAGCGCAAGCGCTTGCAGCAACCCACATGAAGAATCCATGAAAAACAATCTAATCTGGAGAGTTGTACAGGCGCTAATACCAATCGGACAACTTTAAAATTCATGCAAAAGACTGTAGCAGCAAGTACTAGATGTACTAGTCTACGTTTGGCCTTTTGCTAATAATTAATGGGGAGTAGTACTTAGCTCTTCTCCTCACGTGGAGGGGATTCACTTTTAGGTGAGTCATAGTAGAGATCGGCCACGACATTTTCTCTCGGACTTCGGACTGGTGACCGCGGCGACGGCTTATCTCCATGGAGCTCCGATGCAAAACTAGTACTTAATCACATCAGTACTTTGGTCTAAGTAAACTTCAGCGAACAATAAAAATCTACCAGTGGACGACCGACGGCCGCCTGGGTGCTGAATAAAATAAGGAAAAAAGAAAGAGAATAAGGGAAGGAATCTCCCTAGGCAATCGTTGTCCGTAGTGGATTTGTCTTCGACTCTATGATCAAGCATTGCTTGCGAGGTCAGAGAGCAGTTTGACGATCAATTAAACGCCGCCATCTGCCGATCCGGAGACCGCAGTACGGATTTTATAGACCTTGATCTCAACCTAATCTGCGGATGAAGCTAGCGAACCCGCGATAATTCTCACAAAAACTAACTTGTACAAAACGGATCTGATTAGAAAAACATCACCTGATCGTCCCATCGATCTGTGTCGATCACTCAGCAGGCTCTCAATGAAAGCACCAATGTCGGTGTCAAAACCGGCAGATCTTGTAGTAGGGGTCCTAAGCTAGGCATCTTCGAGCGATTGTAACATGGACACAGGATTTTACCCAGGTTCGGGCCCTCTTGATGGAGGTAATACCCTACGTCCTGCTTCTGATTATATTGATATGAGGATAGTACATAGTACATGTATCTACCACGAGGTTGTAGTAATCAATATGAGATTGTCCGTTGACTAGCCTGGCCTCGGTTTATATATGCACCATAGCCCTAGGGTTTAGGAGAGTCCTTGGCTTGGGCGGCAAGTCTTGTAGAAACCTCCTTGTATGCGGCATGGGCTGCCCGAAGTGGCCCATGAGTGAACCGCCATGGGGGTCCTCGGCCCGATCCAGCTGGCCGGGAGACGACGTGGTGCGTGCCCCCTAGTCCAGGACACCGTCATCCGGTCCACCTCGTTCCGCCGGAACCAGGGGTGGTGAACTCGGCTATGGCGCGGGAGGACCGCGAGGCGTGGGAGTGCCTCGAGGCTGAGGCCGCCGACGAGACCTACATGCAAGAGCTCCGCCGGCAGCACCCGAAGCTCGTGGAGGCGGAGCGGGCGATCTTTGCCGGTGCGGAGGGCGGCGAGGTTATCGCACTCTCCTCCGATGAAGAGGTCGAAGGCGGCGCCGAGGGCGGCGAGGTTATCGCGCTCTCCTCCGATGACGAGGTCGAAGGCGGCGCCGAGGGTGGCGAGGTTATCGCGTTCTCCTCTGATGACGAGGTCGAAGGCGGCGGCGACGGCGGCGCGGATGGCGTCGAGGTGGGCCCCGAGGATGAGGAGATCGACGTCTACGAGTGGAGGAGTGCCTTCCCCAACGACCCCAACGATGGTACTGGCCCGGACCCGGCTCGCGGCACACCGTACATGACGAGGAAGGATTGGCTCGACCTCTACTTCGACCGAAAGTAGTTTAGCTTAGTTTAAATTTATGTTTTATGTTCGGTTATGCAAAACTATCTATGTTTATGTTGGAATGCATGCTACTTTCGGTTGAACCTGCTTTGAACTTGATCAAATTGAAGTTTACAGCCTTAAGTTTAGGGGATCGACTAGAAAAGGCCAAAAATTGCTGGAGTATATATATGTCCACTAAGGGTTTTAGTGCTTTAACTTTTTAAGGATCGCCTAGAGATGTCCTTATAACTTGTTTATTACAGTTCTTCACAATGTGATGCTCTATATGTGCAACTATTTGCCGTGCAGTTCAATTTCATCAATAACAGTTTCAACAATACCACTATGAATTACGATATTTGGTTGCTGTTAAGGATATTGCAGTTAACATGCCTTTTCGTTTTTCAATTGTTATTTAGCAACATGCATTGTACTGAATGACTAAATATGCAATCCCAGGCTACATAGCAACAAGGAAGAGTGTTACCTTAATGTTCTGATGATGTCTAGATATACATGTAATAAAATCTTATATAATGGGATGGATGGAGTGTTGTACTACATCATTTTTCAATTGTTGTTTAGATTCTAATATTAACTTGGTGCTTTTAGGTACATATATCATTGCCAAAGATCCACACTTCGACCCTTTCTGCGTATGGGGGAGATATTCATGAACCAGCATCAAGTGAGGAAACTGATAAAGATTGTTATTAAAATGGGTCAAAAGATGTCAATCGAACTATTTGTTTACACTTTATGCAAGACAACAGTGAACTGCAGGATGGTATTTTTACTGCCCGTAATGAGTTGTGTTAGATGACAATATCTGAATCTTTTTTCTTTTGTAGTGGATCCTGAAGCAGTTTCCTCAAGATTACCTCTCAAACTACATGATTGGCGGTCGTCCATCACAAGGGATTGGACTAGAGTCCTGCATGCCTTCTGCATCCAGGAGAGCACAATAGGGCCATTCCGCTTCACCTTGTTCAGCAACTGGAATGTCTGTCGCCTCTTTCTTTACCATCTGTAATAGTACAAGTATAGAACCCTGGTACATCATTCTTTATTTGGTGCTTATGTAATTCTTAAACATATGTACCTGTGAATCGAATAATGCATTGGGTGTTTGAACCTGATGGATATGAATAAAGCTATAACCTACTTTCAAGTTTAAATCAGGTACAATTTTAAATAGCAGCAATTAAATTAGGGCGAAATTACGTTGTGCAGGTCATTACGGCACACACGGTTGCTAAAACACAAACGTTTGCGATATACACCATAATCCGAGACGGTTCACAGAGAGGAAACGTGTGCAAGCATGCACACAGTTGCCATTTGCAAAGCGTGTGTGATGTCAGACACTATCACATACGGTGCGGGAAAACTAAATGTGTGTGATTGTCTACCCATCGTACACGGTTTATAATCATGAACTGTTTGTGATGTGCCAGGCATCGTAAAACTCCCGTGCCTAGAATCTGCCTGGAAAACTCCCGTGCCTGGAATCTGCCTGGTTTTAGGCAGAACCACAAAACTCCGACTGCGATGGCAATGCGAGCACAAACGAGTAGCAAGGATGAAGCGTTTGGGATATTCGAGATATCGGAAACGGTTATATAGGGACAATTGTATGCATCAAGGCTCCCTATCCCCGACGGTTTATGGGTCGTGTGGGAAGGACCCCCCTATCACCCACACACACTTGGCGACGGTTACAAATGCCGTCGCGGAAAGGGGTAAAAACCGTTTGTTTAGGACCGACGCGCACCAGTGGTAAGGGGAGTTTCTTTTAACGAACAATGTATGTGAGCATGGTCGAACCGAACACAAGTTAAAAATTTAAAACTTTTGAGCATGGAAGCGACTTAGCTGGTTAATGTGTTCGGCGTTGATGACGCGGTCCGAGGTTGATGCGGGACAAGGTTCCATCCCCCAAGCCGGTCCCGAGGTGGCGGAGCGAAGAGCTCGGCACTATGAAGTGG
The DNA here is from genome assembly GCF_002575655.3 of Aegilops tauschii subsp. strangulata. Classification (NCBI taxonomy): domain Eukaryota; kingdom Viridiplantae; phylum Streptophyta; class Magnoliopsida; order Poales; family Poaceae; genus Aegilops; species Aegilops tauschii. Next base: position 442,259,453 of record NC_053036.3, read on the forward strand.
TGACATAGCACGGCCAATGCAGGCCGGCAGAGTGATGCCGAAGTCCCCGGCGTGGGTTATTGAAGTGTTGACGACGCCCCCTGTCCAGTCGAGGTGACGTGGTATGTCAGTACGCCGAGGTGACAACACTGCCAGCCCGAATCATTTACCTGTGCACAAAAAATAGTGCAAACCGGAGATAATAGTAATAATAATAAATTAAAAAATTTGTTGCATAGTAAATAATTTATGCAAAGTGAGTAATAAAAGAAATATGGCCTGTGCGCCGAACGCTCGATGAGGTAGAGCTCTCTCGGCGGTGCCGAAGTCTCCGAGGCAACCGAACACGTCGGTATGACAACACGACCAACAAGGTGATCACGCGAGACGATTCATGCTGATTGGGACGACGGCGTCGGCTTGCCGAAGAGATCACGTGACGCAGTCGAAGTCCATTATCTGCACAAGTAAAATAGTGCAGGCCAACAATAATAATATAAAAATATAAAAATCCTCACGTAATTAATTTACCCAAGATAATTTATTTAAAAATATGTGGCCTGGCGCCGAAGTCAATGTCGATGCAGGGCGTCAGCGTGATGTGGTAAAGGTGTGGCAAAGCCTGAACTCACAGGTTGGTCCGAGTTTCGGATGCGGCGTTCGCAGAACTATGCACGAAAACTGACCGAACCACCACGCGACCGTCGTTAATGCGGCCGCCATTTGATAGACCTGTGTGTTGGAGATATGCCCTAGAGGCAATCATGTATGATGATATTTCCTATGTGTTTATGAATAAAGATAGTCCTTGGACATTATCAATGATGTATATCAGCAAGTACGTGACTTGTTTGTGGGACTATGCATTGTATGATTACTGTCCTAAAAGGTCCCTAGTCGAAAGGGCTGTGTGGACGGGCAGCCGACTAGACTAGCATATGACACGGTCGATGGCTTGGTCTAACTAGCCATGGAGCATTGGATGCTAACCGGATAATATGGACTTGGAAAGGTCAGGTCGGATTTGACGTAGCCGGATCCGAGTCGAGATAAGGTCCGATCGGATAGACCCAACTATGAGACGCAGCGATATGTCATCTATGAGTCTCTAGTACAACATACGTTCTATGTCCTAAGACCTGAGCTGGTACATGTACTCGGGATGATGACATACTTGCTTTGGGCCGACCAAACGCTAATCCGTGACTGGGTAGTTACAAAGGTAGGTTTCGGCCTTGTCCAGACCCATGCTGCGAGACATGGTCGAGCAAGATGGGATTTGCCCCTCCGACCAGGAGAGATATACTCTGGGCCCCTCGTGTGATCCGACCAGGATAAGCATGGCCATGCGACAAGGATTATGAGATAATCCGGTTTGTGGTCGGCATCACTGGAACGAGAAAGAGGTCGGGCTAGCACAAGGATGACAGACTCACCTTGAGCCCGACAACATATATCATGTGGCAAAAGGAATGGAAGTGTGATGTACAGGTTCGCCTAACCAGCTTCATAGTCTGCTTGGTGTTCGGCATGCCTTGCTAGAGTCCGCTACCAACTGTGCAGTTCGGAGGTGATCCGAACTGCGCCCAAGCCGGCTTGAACCTAAGGGGTCGCGCGCTTAAGGGAAGGAACCTATGAGGTCGGATCCGAGGACACTGGTGGGATGTGATCCAAGCTATATTCGGATTGTGGCCGAGTAGACTTGTGGGCTTTAGGGTCCATGCGAGGCCCAAGTGTTGAGCCCGCGACGGACGCCTATATAAAGTGGAGGCGTGGCACACTCAGGGGTTGATCGCTTCAGCGTTGTCACTAGGTTTGCATGTGTTGAGAATTGCCACCTCCACTCGCTGCCGACTGTGTGATCGGACCTAGCAGTCCGCCGCACGGTGTTCCTCCTGCACGCGCGGATATCGTTAAAGGCGGTGCACCTGCGCCGCTCCGGCAAACCTGTACGAGGGATCCGACGATCGGCTGTTTGAGGGAGATCCGAGGAGGAGGAGACGAACCACGCGGACACTATGCCCCAACTCTTCTTCCGCTGCACGACACTGCGCGTCTAGTGGTAACGAACGGTGATCCATCTCCCGTAGCATGTTCCTGGTTGTTCTATGCATAGGAAGATTTTAATTTGCAGTCAATGCACCCTACGGTAGAACCCAATAGTGGTATCAGAGCCTCTGCTATAGGATTTGGATTCAGATCATATGCATATTAGATATGTGGAAGCGGCGGATGAGATCTGTTGTCGTTGATAAGATCGGCTATGTGCATGGTTGATGAGATCAACTACACACGGGGAATGATGTGGCTATGTTTTCTGATGATCGCGGTCGATGAGGTCGTGACACAACCTACCCCTACCGGTTAGTATCCGCCATCGTGGTTAATAGTGAAACGTAAATCCTAATCGGATTCACGATGATCGATAAGATCGGTCAGATCAGAAAATTCGGCTAACTTCAGTGGGAGTATTTCTGTTTAAGGCTAGAATTACTCTACATATACACATTGCTTAGTGATTGCATATTTTTCTGTTGTAGATCAATGGCACCACCTGCTCAACCCAACTTTGCATTGAAATCAATTCTGGAAAAGGATAAACTGAATGGAACAAACTTTACCACCTAGTATAGAAATATGAGAATTGTTCTCAAGCATGATAAAAAGGAACATGTTCTAGAGGATCCACTTCCAGAGGAACCTGCCGATAATGGTAATACCACAACTAAGAATGCCTACCAGAAACTCGTTGATGAATCAACGGAGATTAGCTATCTGATGCTAGCTTGTATGGAGCCCGATTTGCAACAGCATTTCTAAAATGTTGATGTTTACGATATGATCAAGAGTCTCAAGAGCATGTTTCAGACACAGGCTAGGACCGAAAGGTTCAATGCCTGGCGATCCTTGATGGATTGCAAGCTGAAGGAAGGTGATCCACTGAGCCCACATGTGATCATGATGATCGGATATGTGCAAGCTTTGGATAGGTTGGGCTTCCCGCTCTTGGATGAGCTGGCTACTGATGCAGTTCTGGGTTCTCTTCTGCCCAGCTATGGGACATTCATCTCGAACTATCATATGCATGGCATGGATAAGAAGCTCACTGAATTGCATGGGATGCTTAAGGTGGCAGAGCAGGATATTAAGAAAGGCACGCATCAAGTGTTGATGGTGCAGAAATTGGCTAAGTTCAAGAAGAGTTGGTCCAAGAAGAAGGCTAAGGAAAAGTGCACGGAGACGGTAACCTCCACCGCTGCGCCGAAGTCTGGACTGAACTCGCAGACCATTTGCTATCATTGCAAGGAGACCGGTCACTAGAAGAGGAACTGTAGCAAGTGGCTTGCAGAGCATGGCAAGAAGGCCGGAGATGCTTCTTCAGGCAAAGGTACACTTGTTGCATATGTTATAGACATTTACCTTGCTGACATACCTAGTAGCTCTTGGGTATTTGATACCGGATCGGTTGTTCATATTTGCAACTCGATGCAGGGGCTAGTAAGAACTAGGCGTGTGGCACAAGGGGAGATTGACATCAGGGTCTGCAACAAAGCAAGAGTTGCTGCGTTGGAGGTCGGCACGATGCAGCTCCAGCTTCCTTCTGGATTTATTTTGGAGTTGAATAATTGTTATTACATTCCTGCACTTAGTCGGAACATTATTTCTGCCTCATGTTTGACGAGTCAGGGTTAAGAATTCAATTTAAAGGACAATGGTTGTTCGTTTTATTTGAATGGTATGTTCCACGGCTATGCACCCATTGTTGATGGGCTTTTTATATTGAATCTAGAACAGGAACCGGTCTATAACGTGAATGTCAAGAGGCATAAGCCTAATGAGATAAATCCGACATACTTCTAGCATTGCCGGCTTGGACACATTAGTCTGAAACGCATGAAGAAGCTCCATGATGATGGGCTCCTAACTTCGTCCGGCTTCGGGTCGTTTGAGACATGCAAATCATGCTTGCTAGGCAAGATGACTAAGTCTCCTTTCGCAAAGAGTTGCGAGAGGGCGTCCAAGCTGTTGGAACTGATACACAGTGATGTGTGTGGACCAATGAGCACAACTGCCAGAGGTGGCTATCAGTACTTCATGACTTTTACCGACGACTTGAGTAGATATGGATATATCTATTTGATGAAGCACAAGTCAGAAACTTTTGAAAAGTTCAAAGAGTTTCAGAACGAGGTTGAGAATCTGCTCAGCAAGACTATAAAGCTTCTACGATCAGATCGTGGCGGTGAGTACATGAGCTAGGAGTTTGATGATCATCTGAAAAACCGAGGTATAGTACCTCAGCTCACACCTCCGGGTATGCCACAGAGAAACGGCTTGTCGCAACGGAGGAATAGGACCTTGTTGGACATGGTCCGGTCTATGATGAGCAAATCGGATTTACCCTTGTCATTCTGGGGATACACTCTAAAAACTGCAGCTTTCACACTTAACAGGCTACCATCAAAATCCGTAGATAAGACACCACATGAGATGTGGACCGGGAAGACTCCCAGTTTGTCTTTTCTAAAGATTTGGGGTTGTGAAGCATTTGTCAAGCGACTTATGTCAGACAAGCTTACACCCAAGTCAGATAAATGCATATTCGTGGGATATCCGAGGGAAACCTTGGGATATAGCTTCTACAACCGGGAAGAGAACAAAGTGTTTGTCGCTCGGAACGGGGTTTTCCTTGAGAAAGAGTTTCTCAGTCGGGAGGCCAGTGGGAGGACGGTTCGACTCAAAGAAATTCGAGGACCACTCGGGGACGGCTCGGCTGGTGATGAGATCATACCGGAGTCAGTTAGGGAACCCGTAGTGGAAGCGGCACCAGAACCACGGAGGTCGGAAAGATTGCGTAGAGTGCGAGATGTATTGTTGCTAGAAAGTGACGAGCCGGCCACGTATGCGGAAGCGATGGTGAGCCCAGATTCCGAGGCATGGCTGGAGGCCATGAGATCCGAGTTAAAGTCCATGGATGAGAATCAAGTCTGGGACTTGGTTGATCCGCCGCCTGGCGTAACAGCCATTGGTTGCAAATGGGTCTTTAAGAAGAAAACCGATGTGGATGGAAATGTTCAAATCCACAAAGCTCGACTTGTCGCTATGGGTTATGGACAAGTTCAAGGAATTGACTACGACGAGACTTACTCGCCGGTAGCGATGCTAAAGTTGGTGAGAATCGTACTAGCTATAGCTGCATATTTCCATTACGAGATATGGCAGATGGATGTCAAGACGGCTTTCCTTCATGGAAATTTAACCAAGGACGTGTATATGATACAACCCGAGGGTTTTGTCGATCCAACTAGCGCTAGTAAGGTATGCAAGCTCAAGAGATCCATTTATGGGTTGAGGCAAGCATCTCGGAGTTGGAACATTCATTTTGATGAGGTCGTCACTGGTTTCGGTTTCATCAAAAGCGAAGAGGACTCTTGTTTATACAAGAAGTTAAGTGGGAGCTCGATAGTGTTTTTGATCTTGTATGTGGATGACATACTACTGATCCGAAATGATGTTTCGATGCTGAACTCGGTCAAGGAGTCATTGAATGGCAAGTTTTCGATGAAGGACCTTGGCGAGGCAATGTATATTTTAGGCATTAAGATCTATAGAGATAGATCGAGGAGGCTGCTCGGCTTAAGCTAGAACACGTACATAGATAAATTGTTGAAGTGGTTCAACATGAGTGAGGCGAAGAAACGGTTCTTACCACTCTCACATGGTATAAGGCTAAGCGAGACTCAGAGTCCTTCGACATCTGATGAGCGAACCAGGATGAGTAGGATTCTGTATGCATCGGCAATCGGATCCATCATGTATGCCCTGATATGTACAAGGCTTGATGTTGCTTTTGCAATAAGCCTAATGAGCAGATACCAGGCCAACCCGGGTGAGAGTCACTAGGCAGCGGTAAAGAATATTTTGAAGTACCTGAAAAGGACTAAAGAGATGTTCCTAGTTTATTGAGGTGAGGAAGTGCTCGTCGTAAGGGGTTACGCCGATGCTAGTTTCCAAACCGACAGAGATGATTGTCGATCACAGTCCGGATTCGTGTACGTCATGAACGGAGGAGCAGTGAGCTGGATGAGTTCCAAGCAAGATACGGTGGCCGATTCTACAACAAAAGCCGAATACATTGCGGCTTGTGAAACTGCGAAGGAAGGTGTTTGGATCCGGAATTTTCTGGATGATCTTGGTATTTTCCCAGCCTCGGTAAAACTGTTGGACCTTTATTGCGATAATTCTGGTGCCATCGCACCAGCCAAGGAGCCGAGGAATCACCACAAGGTCAGACACATAGATCGGAAATATCACCTGATATGAAAGATCGTAAAGAATGGTGATGTAGAGTTATGCAAAATTCACACGGATGCAAATGTTGTGTATCCGTTGACTAAGTCGCTTGCACAACCCAAGCATGAGGGGCACATTAGAGCTATGGGCATTCGATGTCTATTTGATTGACTCTAGTGCAAGTGGGAGACTGTTGGAGATATGCCCTAGAGGCAATCATGTATGATGATATTTCCTATGTGTTTATGAATAAAGATAGTACTTGGACATTATCAATGATGTATATCAGCAAGTACGTGACTTGTTTGTTGGACTATGCATTGTATGATTACTGTCCTAAAAGGTCCCTAGTCGAAAGGGCTGTGTGGACGCGCAGCCGACTAGACTAGCATATGACACGGTCGATGTCTTGGTCTCACTAGCCATGGAGCATTGGATGCTAACCAGATAATATGGACTTGGAAAGGTCTGGTCGGATTCGACGTAGTCGGATCAAAGTCGAGATAAGGTCCGAATCGGACAGACCCAACTATGAGACGCAGCGATATGTCATCTCTGAGTCTCTAGTACCACATACGTTCTATGTCCTAAGACCTGAGCTGGCACATGTACTCGGGATGGTGAAAGACCTGCTTTGGGCCGACCAAACGCTAATCCGTGACTGGGTAGTTACAAAGGTAGGTTTCGGCCTTGTCCAGACCCATGCTGCGAGACATGGTCGAGGAAGATGGGATTTGCCCCTCCGACCAGGAGAGATATACTCTGGGCCCCTCGTGTGATCTGACCAGGATAAGCATGGCAATGCGACAAGGATTGTGAGATAATCCTGTTTGTGGTCGGCATCACTGGAACGAGAAAGAGGCCAGGCTAGCACAAGGATGACAGACTCGCCTTGAGCCCGACAACATATATCGCGTGGCAAAAGGAATGGAAGTGTGATGTACAGGTTCGCCTAACCAGCTTCATAGTCCGCTTGGTGTTCGACATGCCTTGCTAGAGGCCGCTACCAACTGTGCAGTTCGGAGGTGATCCGAACTGCGACCAAGCCGGCTTGAACCTAAGGGGTCGCGCGCTTAAGGGAAGGAACCTACGAGGTCGGATCCGAGGACACTGGTCGGATGTGATCCGAGCTGTATTCGGACTGTGGCCAAGTAGACTTGTGGGTTTAGGGTCCATGCGAGGCCCAAGTGTTGAGCCCACGACGGACGCCTATATAAAGTGGAGGTGCGGCAGACTCAGGGGTTCATCGCTTCGGCGTTGTCACTAGGGTTTGCATGTGTTGCGAATAGCCACCTCCACTCGCCGCCGACAGTGTGATCGGACCTAGCAGTCCGCCGCACGGTGTTCCTCCTGCACATGTGGATACCGTTAGAGGCGGTGCACCTGCGCCGCTCCGGCGAACCTGTGCGAGGGATCTGACGACCGACTGTTCGAGGGAGATCGGACAAGGAGGAGACGAACGACGCAGACGCGCTGCCCCAACTCTTCTTCCGCTGCACATCACTGCGCGTCTAGTGGTAACGAACTGTGATCCATCTCCCGTAGCATGTTCCTGGTTGTTCTGCGCATAGGAAAATTTTAATTTACAGTCGACGCACCCTACGGTAGAACCCAACACTGTGTACAGATGATGGAACAAACCAGAGTAATAATTCCTGGGGAAAAATAAACCCAAACAAGCAAAAATTGCTAGGATTAATAGCACCTGGTTTATTTATCATAGCAGTCCGAAGAAAAGTGACTCCCAAAATTGGGACTCGATCCGCACAACCATTGCCTGATGGGCAGTGAAGCGACGGCATGGTGATGCTGGTAAAGGTTGGCTCGCCGAGGCAAAGCCCCCGATCCAGCTAACGTGACGAAGCTGGTCGACTGACGACGCCGAAGTCTCCGGAGTAGGTTGATGAAAGGATAGCGAAGCCCCCGGTCCAGACGAGGTGACAGAGCAAGTCGGTAAGGAGACGTTGCAGCTGCCATATCAGCCGAGGTGTTGAAGTAGTTCGGCGTGATGGACATCGGCTCAAAGAAGCAACAGTGCGGCCATGCCGATGCAGGTGATAACTCGTGACGTGGTCAATGCCGGCTTGATGAAGTGACCGTGCAGCGATGCCGATGTGCCCGCTCTGTGTAATCCATGGGGCGGCGAGGTTGGTGATGATTTATCCTTCGCGATGCCGAACTCTTTTTTGCCTTGCCGAGATGCCGATCCGAAGAAGTTGAGCTCGGCTCAACAAAGTGACGACGTGTCTAGCGCAGGTCGGCAGCCGTGGAGCAACGTTGTCGGGCTGGTTTGACACCGGCGCGGTGGTGAATATCATATTGGAAAAGACTTTAAAATTAGTGGGATGTGTTTGGTAACAAAACACAATACCCCATACAAAACTTCCTTCAAGAAGGATGTCCGAAATCCCGTTCATTAAAAAGATGAACTCGGGTCGGATTCGTTCTCGCGCAGAAAACAGATCTGAAAAGTGAAGCACTAATCGGAAGGTTCCCGGACTTTGGACGGTCGGATTGAGCTGAAATTTTGAGGGTTGTTAGATATAGGAATTCCGCAGACGATCAACGGTTGGATCTTCCAAAGGACGTCGGAGCTAGGTGCTGGACACCATGCTCTGAACGCGTCCAGATTCCCGTCCAGATTTGACGGGGCTCCGGTAAATCGGAGACCGGCGGAGATTGCTCCATCGGAACACGACGAAATTTTACAGTGTTGTTGTAGACTCAATTCCGCACAATTCCATTGAGGGAATCATGAAAGCGATGATCGAGGAGGTGGTGGTAGCGGATACAAGTTCGCTATTCGGAAAAATAGCATGGTCGCCCGAGGGTAATGTTGACGTTGAGCCCCCGAGCTCCATGGATGATTCCTCCATGATCTCGATAGAGATCGGAGTTGATGTTGATGAAGGCCCTCGTCCGAACATGATGATTGGAGGTAGGGCACAGTCCTCGGTAAGGCCAAGGTGACCAGTCGAGGCGGCGACGAAGACGCCGATGTCGCAGTTGATCTGCAGGCGAGCCATTGATCCTTTTGCCGACCACAGAGCGGAACTCTCAATGAAAGCACCATTGTCGGTGTCAAAACCGGAAGATCTCGGGTAGGGGGCCCCAAGCAACGTGTCTTAGGATCGATGGTAACATGGACACGGGATTTTACCCAGCTTCGGGCTCTCTCGAAGAGATAATACCCTACATGCTGCTTTTGATTGTATTCGATGCGTATGATTACAGAGTTGATCTACCTCGAGATCATATGTTGTGGTCTAAACCCTAGAGGTATGATGAGTAATTTCATGATGACCTATCGACTAGCTTGGCCTCAATTTATATAATGTACCAGAGGCCTAGGATAACAACAGTCCTAGTCGAATACGCCGGTGGAGAGGAGTCCTTGTCTTGATCACCAAGTCTTGTGGAATCTTCCTCGTGTACACATCGGCTGTCCGAACTGGCCCATGAGCAAACGGCCATGGGGGTCCTCGGCCCAACCACCTGATCGGGAGATGACATGGGGAGCACCCCCTAGTCTAGGACACCGTCAGTGAGCCTGCAGAGGACGCCGCACCAGACAACATGCTGTAGCAATGTGTTAAGCGTGTCGATGATGATTGCGAAGAGCATTGGGGACACCGGATCGCCTTGCCGTAGTCCTTGCTCATGATGGTTGGGGGGGCCCGGGTTGCCATTGAGAAGGACACACGTAGACGCGGTCGAGAGCAGCATGCAAATCCAGGCACACCACCGGTACCCGAAGCCAAGGTGCGTTAGCGTCTCTAGGAGGAATGGCCAAGACACGGTGTCGAACGCCTGGGCGATGTCGAGTTTGAGGAGGACTCATGGTGCCTTGAGGTTCTGCAGAAGCCTGGCGGTTTGCTAAACAAACATGAAATTATCGTGAACGCCACACCCGGCAATGAACGTGCTCTGATTAGTAGAGACGATGGCAGGCATCCTCGGGGCAAGACAGAGCGAGAGAACTTTGGCGAACAGCTTTGCAATGAGGTGGATCAAACTTATGGGGTGGCAGTCCGATAAGGTTGAAGCATCAGCCTTCTTGGGGAGGAGCGTAATGAGCGCTTGGTTGAGCTTCTGAAAACCACAACCATTCATTGAGTAGATCTTGTCGAAGGCCGCGCATATGTCGCCCTTGATGGTGCTCCAGCATGCACGTAGGAATTCCGCAGTGAACCCGTCCGGACCGGGTGCTTTCCCAAGAGGTAGCATCTTCACAGCTCGCCAGATCACGTCCTCGGTGAAGGGGCAATCAAGCTCAGCAAGATCGAAGTGGCGAGGATCTATTTCATTCAAACACAGGCTGAACTCGCGTGTCTCAGCACGACCAATAATGTTGGAGAAGTGTGCAAAGGCAGCGCGCGCCATGGCATCGTCCTCTGAGACGATCGAGTCTCCCACACGTAGGATGGCAATGTGGTACTTCCTGCTACGATGGGCCGCGTGAATTTTGAAGAAGGCGACATTGGTGCCTCCTTCCTTGAGCCAACAGAAACAGACGCGCTCGCGAGGAATGGAACGTTTGAGCGAGGCGAGCCCCAGGTAGGTACGCTTAAGCTCGCGCCGGAGCCATGCCTCGGAGGGAGACAAGGGGCGGTGTCCTGCGCCGTATCTAGACGCAGTATGATCTTGTGCGCAACAATGAGTTGAGTGGAGATGTGCCCCAGGGTGCGCGTGCTCCATCCTTGGAGAGGATGGCGAGTGGCCTTGAGCCTGAAGTAGAGTGTGCGGAAGGGGTCAGGATCGGCAGCGACAGAATTCCATGCCTCGACAACAAGCTGCTGGAAGCCATCCAACTTTGTCCAGAACCTCTCGAAGTGGAAACGCTGCTTGACAGGGGTGGGAGGAGAGCACTCCATGAATAGAGGGCAGTGGTCTTAGACAGTGGAAGCCAGGCACCAAAGCGAGCAGTGGGGAAAGAGGGCGTCCCAGGAGGTAGTGCATAAAACTTGGTCGTTCTTGACCAGAGTAGGGTTCATCTTCTCGTTGGACCAAGTGTAGCGCCGACCGTGGAGGTAGATGTCTCGAAGCGCCAGGTCAGAGATAAGGCGGTGGAAGCGTTTCATCATGCGATGGTTGATCCGATCGTTGTTCTTGTCGGCCACCAAGGAGATCATGTTGAAATCGCCTCCCAGAACCCAGGGACCGGCGATTGTGGAGTGGAAGTCCTGTAGTTCGGCAAGGAATGCCAGCTTGTCAGCATCAGATTGCGGGTCATACACACCCGTGATCAACCAGGGTGGGCCACTAGAAACATCCATCACCATAGCAGAGACGTGATATAGACCAATAGTTCGGTTAGCGAGGGAGACGTGATCAGCGTGCCAGGCGAGGAGGATGCCATCGCGCGTCCCATCAGCCGGAAGCCAGTAGAAGTCTCAGAACTCGGCACCAATGGTTTGAGCAACCAGGTCGGAAGAAACAAGGTAAAGTTTAGTTTCTTGAAGACACACAATGGACGGTGCAGCGGTGGTAATCACGCTATGGACAGCAGTACGCTTGGCCCGGCTATTGAGGCCGCCTACATTCCAGAAAATGAACTTATGATTGTGCGAGATGGGAAAGGGTGGGCGGCGCGGGTACACGACATGGCCGGATCAAATCTCAATAAGGCGAGGCACTGACGGCATGAGGCCCGCAAGCATCTCGGGTGGGACTCGCCAACCATAGAAGTCTGCAAAAGCTTGCATCACGTCGGCCGCAAGTGGCTCTTCGAAAAGCTTGGTGTACCGTTCCAAGATTGCACTAGAGGCAGGCTCATCCTCCTTGAGCAAACCGAGTCTGATGAGAAGGACGCGTTTGGGTTTGTTCTCCAAATCGAGCCCACGGTCCACGGCAGCAATACGTCCACTCCGTCGGGGAGTGAAGTTGGGAGGGACTACAGCACGCTTGCGCCTGGCAGGGGGGTGGGGAGAACCGGGTCCAAATTGGTGCAGATAGATGCCATGAAGCTGTTAGCACCGTTGGCGCTGGGGGTGGGAGCCAGAGGGCCGCACATGGCCTGCATGGCCTCGGGGCGTGGCGCTTCTTCCACCGCGGGGTTGCATGAGCCAATGGGCGGGGCATGCACGGTCCGGGTGGGTGGGGGACAGGGGCCAGGAGCGGTGATCGTCACAGGATCAGGAACATGCACCAAGGCCGATTCCTCCTCGGAAGGCGCGGCCGTTCCAGGATTACGTACGGGGGCCGGATCCTCCTCGGGTGGCGTGACCATCACGGGATCAGAGACAGGCCCCACCAGGCACAACTGCAAGCCCAGCACTGGCGCATTGGGATCACCATCCCCGACCGGGTTGGTAGGATCGGGCACTCTGACCGGGGAAGGCGCCTCGGGAGTGATTCAGGCAGGTGGGGGAGCAAAAGCGCGGTAGCAACAGAAGAATTCAAGGTGGGGTTGTGCGCGCTGCCCGCCTCGTGGAGGCCAGGGGAGTTGTCGTTAGGCGGAGTTTGAACAGGGGGTGACCCGGTCAAGAACAGCAGAGGGCCATGAGGACGCTGGTCATGCTAGGCTTGCGGGCCCATCCCGTCCAGGCGTATCCGGGCGTGGACAGGGGCCCGCAGATGCACATCACCCATAGCGGGGTAGGGGCCCAGGATGCCCTGCCAAGAGCGTGCCGGCGGTGGCGCGGTACCACGGAGGCGGTGCGTGCCGCCGGAGTGCCCGACACCACCAGATCCGCGGCGGTGCGTGTTGCCAGACGATGAGTTCCCGGAAGATTGCGGGAAGTCGTGGTGGCATGGCCAGGCCGGAGGGAGAGGCGGAAAGCCTCCGCCGTGCGCACCGCTCGAGCCAGGAGGCGGAGGCGGCGGTGCCGAGGGGAAACGGTAGTCAGAAGAGTGCTTGACATGGATTGACACCGGGAAACGCAATATCTCGACGGCAAACCAGAAGATGTGGTCTGGGTCGGCACCCTCGTTGACGTCCGGCTCGGCGAGGAGGAGCTCGGAAGTACGGGGAATGGCGTCGGGGTTGGCAGTCCAGGCAGAGAGGCGGAACACGGACATGTCACTGCCATCCAGGGTCTCGGGTGCAAGCGCCTCGATGAGGCAGAACGACGAGAGGAGCTGCTGCGCGGAGGCAAGGTCCCAGCCGTGCTCCGGGATACAACGCATCTCGATGTCGACACGAATGCGGAGGGCGATGGGCTCCGCGCCACCAATGCGGCTCCAAGGGTGCAGCAGAAGACGGAAACGCCAACCGCACACTGCACCGGCCGCCACCCGGGCCCGCGTCGAAGGATCCCGAAAGCGGATAAGGAACTCGCCATTACGATGGAGGTGGACGGAGAAGTCGGACGGAGCAAGATCGAAACACTCGAGCAGGAGAGTGGAGATGCCGGACGCCGAAACGCCGGAGCGGTTGCCAGCCACCGTGGCGGTCAGAGCACGCTCCAGGGCAAGCTCCGCGGCGATGCGCGCATGGTGCGAGGCAGGTAGCAAACTCTAGCTACAGGCCGTAGGCTGGGGTGGCTCGAGAGTGGGCTCGCCTCGCACGAAGAAGGCGAAGGCGCGCGGGGGGCGGAGATGGCACCGGTGCCTGCGACACCGGGGGTGAGGACTGGGACGATGCTGCTGCTAGCGATGGAGAGGACACCGGCTATAGCAACAAGGACGACGCGAGCTTAGGGGCTGCGACCATGGTGGGGAACGGGCGAGGGAGAATGGAGAGTGAGAGGAGGGAGCTGGGATCGATTCGAACGGCTTCGACCGTCCCTATCCCTTTGGAGTCGAGGCAGGCAGGCAACTGGGATGTGGCGGCCTTGGCGCGGCCATGCGCTATCTCGCCTCTACCTACTGGAAAAGGTTGAAGATGACCAGCAGTTCGGCTGGGCCGGCTGGGTAGCTCTCTCTCTCTCTCTCTCTCTGTGTGTGTGTGTGTTTCCTATTTTTTTCTTCTTTTTTCATTTTTCTTTCTGGTTTTGATTTAGTTTCTAAACCAAATCATTTTTGAAAAATTTGAAACTTTTTTGTGGGCACTCATTGAATTTGTCCAGAGGCCCTCAATAATTTCCAGAATATTTGGAGCAATAGAAACATATATAGCATTTATTTTCTCCAATTCAAACACAATATGTGTTAATTGAAAGGCCACAAATGCAATGGAAAAATGTGCATCATCTCTGGTTGAGGTTTACACCTTTTTTCCATAAATCATGAACATTTTTAAAGGGCAATTTGGGTCCATTTGAAAGATTTTATTTGAACCTAGTTATTTAATGTGGTGCTAGGGTTTGTTATTACCCATTTCAAATTTTCTTTGAATTTAAACATGATGCATGGATACTTTGATGCAACTAATTACATCCATTATTCTAGGGCTGTGACAACTCACTCCCACTAAACAAGAATCTTGTCCCGAGATTCAAGACATGTGGTATGGGGGAAGAGGGGACAAGAAACTGACATAGGCTTCATGATCCAAGTTGCATTTCTCGAGGATGTTGATTCATTACATCATCTTGATCTTGACGTCTTTGCTTTCGAGATCATTACACAAACACGATGACAAAAAGTGGGAAAACTCTAGAAGAACCGATCTTCACGAAGATCGAGCAACTCAGGATCAACTCGTCGAATGAGACATAAGAACATCTCTTGAGCCAAGACACAAAACACACATCAGGAGCGAGGTAAGGAAATAGACGACGAAGGTTTAATTTGGTAGGCAACAATTCTTCGCTTAAGAGATGGTGAATGGGTTTCAAAGTAGTGGGGAGTTAATTGTCATTAATACCATAACCAGCACCTTAGGAGAGGCGACTCATAGATATATTTCCTTAGTCACGCAAAAAGAATTACTTTATACAGGGATAATTGAAACTCTTTATGCCAGACCCATGCAAAATCACAAATGATCTTTGTAGAATTTCTAAAGAAATGGCATACTATGATTGAAATGAAAACTATGGTTATAGAACAATCGGCAAACTAAAGGCACAATCCAGTTGATATTGAAGATATAACCTAGTGTCTAAGCATGCTTTCAAGAACTTGAGAATTTCCATATTCATCAGGGTTTTACCAACATCTATGCCAAAGATCCTGGCAACACTTCATACCACCATGATGAATAATGATGGAGGATGCAGACACAAATGAAGGAATCACTTTCTCAGATTTTTCCTTAGCAATGCCAAGGGAACAAAATCTAGATGATCGACCGAGAGACATTTATCACTTTGCTTCTAATGTTCTCATCGATGTTCTAGATACCTCGTTCATGCTTCAAAGTAGCATCGATATGGTCATCAAGTAAATGTCAGACTTCGGGAGCAAAAAGAATCCATAAGGAACAATTTCTAGAATAAATCTTACAAAATCCTCATGGGGAAGTGGACAAATTGCTAATCAAGATACTACAATAATAGGTCTTCCGGCTAGGTGTGTTGGCCACATCATCCACTTTACCGGGTTATAGGGAGACCAATATTATAATTCTTGGGAAAGGTTCCAACCATCATATCTACTTGAGATTCAGATCCGGTTGGTGACAGGATATTTCAGACTCAACATGTCCGAAGAGGAAAATTTGCAACACAAATCAACGAGATGACGTTGCGGAATTCTTGGGAAATGAACTATGTAACTAAGTTACAAAGCATGAGTTGGTTCGTAAGACACGCGTGAACACACTGTCCAAGACAAATGTGATCACATAGAAGTCTTACAATAAAACACTACCGAGTTCTGGTTAGGGACCATCATTAAGGATGACGAAGTTTTGTGCATGGACTTGTATTAGCTCAACAGACTCCTTTTCTCGGAACAAGTCAATCAATGGCTTGTGTGCTAGGGAATACATATGGAATGAAGGTAGCTAATCTATCAAACCATAGAATACTTTGGACATGCATGGCTGACTTGAGATGTTTCTAGAGGAAACACACAAGCTTTCTTGAATTCACCGTGGCAACTTACATCAAATATTTGTGAATTAGAGGAAGTCACTTCTCTCATCCAAAGATATGCTTCATGAACGGGACACGGATAAATGCATACACAAGTTCCTAACACTAGCTTAAATGTTCAACATGAATCATGGAGAAGATAAAGATGTTGCTGATGGGCTCACCAACAATTCATCTACGTATCCATGTAGATGGAAATCCCCAAGTATGTGAAAAAGGTGATAACATCGGTTAGACCAAAGGATATAATACTGCATGCTCGAAGGAACAACCACGAGTAAAACAACATTACGAAAATCATTGGTTCTGATTTTGATTTGACAATATCCCATACTCAAATCAAAGATTGGATAAGATAATAGATCCAACAACTGATCATGAAGATCAGTCGATGAAGATATCATCTTTATTCAACACACGCACACTTAAAAAACATCCCTTTGAATGAAGTAAGTTGGACAAGCTTTTATCTTCCAAGTTGTTGTTTAGCTGAACCAACTAGTTTAGGGTATCCCACACAGATTCTTGGAGAAGGGGTGGTTTAGAGGAAAACCAACTTGATCAGGAACTCAACATATTGGTCAGGAGACAACCTGGTAACACTTCTAAGAACATATTCAAAAAATCATGATCCACCGATTTGTCATTAAGCTCGAGAACAATCTTGCTTTTTAGGGAAAGACAATATGATCAAAAGAGCAAGGGATTGACATAATACTAACTCATTGATCAAAGAGTGCACCAGGAAAGATGGACCATGTAGCACTATCAATCTTAGAATGATGATTCAATAACCAACACACTAAGAATAAAATTATTGCCCATTAACTATGATGTAATGGGGTTGCTAGGAGTATTGAATTCACACATCACAATTCACTTGTCGGCATTCCGGTTACAACAAGGCGTGGACTGATAAATGAATGATGATGGTGATACGTATCACTGTATCAAGAGATCATAAGAGGTGGTGCAATTACCATGAAATTCTTGACATGAAAGAGGTAACACTCCAAGGTAGAACAGAACAAAAGCTGGATTGGCATGTTTATCTACATAATACAAATGCTTTGACCCAATCCTAGATATAGATGAGGTACTGGAGTTTGTTTCTCCTAGTCATTCTGAAATAGAATGGCTACACACATATTCTTGACTATCAAATGATAGACTAAGGCCAATATACAATTTGAAGAGGGACAACTCAAAGGAACACATGATTTTTCTTAGTTGTGGATGCATATGCTAGCACGTCGAACAATGATACGTCTCCATCGTATCTATAATTTTTTATTGTTCCATGCCAATATTCTACCACTTTTATATACTTTTGGCAACTTTTTATACTATTTTTGGGACTAACATATTGATCCAGTTCCCAGTGCCAGTTCCTGTTTGTTGCATGTTTCTTGTCTCGCAGAAAATCCATATCAAACGAAGTCCAAACGCGATAAAAACTTACGGAGATTTTTTTGGAATATATGTGATTTTTGGAAAAAGAATCAACGCGAGATGATGCCCGAGGGGACCACAAGGCAGTGGGCGCACCCTGGAACCTTGTGGTCACCCCGTATGGTAGTTAGTGCCCTTCTTTTTCCGCAAGAAAGCTAATATCCGGATAAAAATCGTGTTAAAATTTCAGCCCATTCGGAGTTACGGATCTCCGAGAATTTAAGAAACGGTGAAAGGGCAGAATCTGGGAGCGCAGAAATAGAAGGAAACAGAGAGAGAGAGATCCAATCCTGAAGGGGCTCTCGCCCCTCCTCCGTCATGCATGCCATGGACTAGAGGGGAAACCCTTCTCCCATCTAGGGGGAAGGCCAAGGAGGAAGAAGAAGGAGGGGGCTCTCTGGCCCTCTCTCCTGTTGGTGCCGGAGTGCCGTCGGGGCCATCATTGTGACAGCGATCTACACCAACAACTTCGCCGCTGTCATCACCAACTCTCTCCCCCTCTATGCAACGGTGTAACACCTCTTCTCCCTGCTGTAATCTCTACTTAAACATGGTGCTCAATGCTATATATTATTTCTGAATGATGTATGGCTATCCTATGATGTTTGAGTAGATTCGTTTTGTCCAATGGGTTGATTGATGATCATGATTGGTTTGAGTTGCATGTTTTATTATTGGTGCTGTCCTATGGTGCTCTCCATGTCATGCAAGTGTGAGGGATCCCCGCTGTAGGGTTTGCAATATGTTCATGGTTTGCTTATTGTCTACGTTGCGTGAGTGATAGAAACACAAACACAGATAAGTGGGTTATAGCGTATGGGAATAAAGAGGACTTGATACATTAATGCTATGGTTGGGTTTTACCTTAATGATCTTTAGTAGTTATGGATGTTTGCTAGAGTTCCAATCAAAAGTGCATATGATCCAAGAAGAGAAATTATGTTAGCTTATGCCTCTCCCTTGTATAAAATTGCAATAATGATTACCGGTCTAGTTGTCGATTGCCTAGGAACAAATAACTTTCTTGTGAAAAAAAGTTCTCTACTAAAACTAAATTAGTTATTTCTTTATCTAAACAGCCCCTAGATTTTATTTACGTTCTCTTTATTATCTTGCAAACCTATCCTATCACACCTACAAAGTACTTCTAGTTTCATACTTGTTCGAGGTAAAGCGAACGTTAAGCGTGCGTAGAGTTGTATTGGTGGTTGATAGAACTTGAGGGAATATTTGTTCTACCTTTAGCTCCTCGTTAGGTTCGACACTCTTACTTATCGAAAGAGGCTACAATTGATCCCCTATACTTATGGGTTATCAAGACCTTTTTCTGGCGCCGTTGCCAGGGAGCAATAGCGTGGGGTGAATATTCTCGTGTGTGCTTGTTTCCTTTATCACTAAGTAGATTTTATTTGCTGTTCTAAGTTGTTCTCTATCTTTAGTTATGGATATGGAACAAGAAATAGCAAAAAAATTAGGTTTACTTGCTACTCATGGAGATGGGGAACCTCCTAAAACCCTCGATGCTTATTATGTGAAAGATATTATGCACTACTTTAATAATCCTGAGAAAACCCCATTCAATTATATAATGGGAGACACGTTGGATGAACGTGAATACTTTAGGGATTATCGCTTGACTCAAAAAGGGAAACTATTATGGGATCAAATCCATATGTTGCATTGGTATGCTCGGAATTTATGCTTGAGATATGATTATACTTGTTACTCTAGGACGAAGGCTCCAAACCTTCCCTTTCATGTAAATTTAATGATAATGAAACCTTGGCTTCTTATGCTAATGGTATTTATGATTACTATGATGTGGAATGAATAGAAGAATTCATTGCTTTTAAGGGCGCTTATGAAATCGAATCTTTGTTCGAAAAGTGTGAAAATCTTGATGATGCTGTTTACAGACCTGAAAATTATGCTATACCGAAATATTGCTATGAGAATTATGAATATATTTCCGATATTGATGCATTTATTGAGAAAGTCTCCGCTGTCCAAGTAGAGACTAATATTTTGCAGGAAACTATGGAAGAAGAAAATGGTGACACTGTGAGCTCATTAGATGGAAAAGATGACGAGGAGAGCGAAGAACAAAAGGAGGAAGAGTGGATTGATCACCCGTGCCCACCTTCTAATGAGAGTAACTCTTTATCCCATACATTGTTTAATTTCCCTTCGTGCTTACCAAAGGATGAATGCTATGATGATTGCTACGATCCTTTTGATTCGTTTGAAATATCCCTTTTTGATAAAATTGATGCTTGCTATGCTTGTGGCCATGATGCCAATATGAATTATGCTTATGGAGATGAACTGGCTATAATTCCTTATGTTAAGAATGAAATTGTTGCTATTGCACCCACACATGATAGTCCTATTATCTTTTTGAATTCTCCCTACTACACTATATTAGAGAAGTTTGCGCTTATTAAGGATTATATTGATGGGTTGCATTTTACTACTACACATGAGGATTTTGATGAATATAATATGCATGTGCTTGCTACTCCTACTTGCAATTATTATGAGAGAGGAACTACATCACTACTGCAGGATGGTCCGAACGCGAATGTCGAATCAGTGACCCTTCGACGAAACTGTGTTCGATGCATCAATCACAAATGGTGATGTAATAAAACCGTCAAAAAAGATGCAAAATGTTTGCGATGGCGGCGACATCAAACACAGTTCATATTAGATTTGCGTGTGCGATGAGTGGCAAATGGTTAATCCAGAAGAACTGTTTGCGATGATGAAGAACAACAGAAATGGGTAGCCAGATGAGGGTGTGTGCGATATACGACATATAGTCCACTAGGATGAACTGTGTGTGATTAGGCAACACAATGCAAACGGTTCAACTGAAGAAGATGTGTGTGATACGCGGCAAACAGGTCCGTAATCAGATATGTGTGCGAAGACCAATAATAACACAGACGATTGCTGCTAATAAGACGTGTGATTTTCTCCGTCTATAGAAGAATAACATGTATATATATATAACTGAAATAAACATCCAATTACATAAGTGACTATACAGATCATTCGCACACACCTCAATAAACAATTGCATGCATTCTAAAGTAGGAGAAACGATCGTCTACTCATCTACTTCTTATGATGCTCCCGCCACTACTCCGTGGCTCGATCCCTCGTCTGGGGCAGGAAGAAGACACTTCCTCATGTCAACGGTCCGCCTGTACATCTCGTAGCTTGTGTACGCGTCCTTGGCCGCGTACTTGACGTGTTGTTCATCCAGTCTCTGATGCCAAACACTGTGCCCGACGTTCTTGTCCTTCTTGCTCTCATCCTTCATCTTCATGTAGTAGGGGTCGATGATGGCTGAGGCGAGGTCAACCAGGGAGTTCAGTTTGTTGTTGTCGCTGCCCTAGACCTTGTAGTGGTCCTTGACATTGACAAGATTCCAGCATTTCAAGCCCGAAACCATGAGCGCTTTTAGACCGTAGCAAAACTATAGTCGGAGCTGTTGATAAACCTGGAGAAACGCTCGCAAGGCATTGTGGCCAGGTGGTAGTGGTAGACGAGGATGTCATGTCGCACGCACAACTGGGCGACGACAACCTTCTGATCGTGCCCGGCACGACTGATGGTGTACTCGAGGTCGAAGCCGACCACTTGGTACTTGTCCTCGGCAAGGAACTGCTCCATAGTTTGGATGGAGCTATCCACCGAGACCGGATCGTTCGTGTACACCACCGAGAGGGCCTTCCCCCTCACGTGGGTATCCACTACGTGATGCATGGTGAACTGCCCTCTGTTGTCGTCATTGGCCGTTGGGAGCGCCATTGGAGCCACGGGGAGTGCAATTGGAACCGCTGGATGTCCTGTCTGTATGTGTTGCCATGGGTGTGCTTATTGTGTCGTGTGACACAAGAGATGAAGGTAAATAGCCGCATGAATAAATAGGGGCCGGGCGGCCTGGATTCTCGGCGCGTCCGCATGACAGTTTTTGCAGCGGGTAACTGCATCGTCACGCCGCGCCCGGCGCAACCGCATGCACACGAACATGCATGATCGTGCGCCGGCCCCAAACACTGGCAGCATGCGTGGAGGGACGAGGGCAGAGCACCCGGAGGGACGCGAGAGCAGAGCGCGCCGCGGCTGCCTCAACCACAAGCAACCACACGCATAGAGCAGTTGAACACGCAGGAAATGGTCGCCTACAAGCCGGCCGACAGTTGCGGCACTGCATAGAGAGTGGCCGTGTGCTACTACCTCCTGTCGGTGTCAAAACCGGTGGATCTCGGGTAGGGGGTCCCGAACTGTGCGTCTAAGGTCGATGGTAACAGGAGACGGGGGACACGATGTTTACCCAGGTTCGGGCCCTCTTGATGGAGGTAATACCCTACTTCCTGCTTGATTGATCTTGATGAATATGAGGATTACAAGAGTTGATCTACCACGAGATCGTAATGGCTAAACCCTAGATGTCTAGCCTGTATGATTGTGATTGCCTCTACGGACTAAGCCCTTCGGTTTATGTAGACACCGGAGGGGCCTAGGGTTGTACAGAGTCGGTTCACAAAGGAAGGAATCTACATATCCGAGCGCCAAGCTTGCCATCCACGCAAAGGAGAGTCCCTTCCAGACACGGGAAGAAGTCTTCTGTCTTGTATCTTCATAGCCCATTAGTCCGACCCATGTTACATAGTCCGGACGCCCGAGGACCCCTTAATCCAGGACTCCCTCACCTCCGTCTTGGTCTATTGTCCCCTTTATATTTTGTGCCATACTTTGCCCTTAAATTTAACCAACAAAATGTTAATGCATATTATAAAAATTATATAATTGGAAACTATGTTCAAATACGAATCCAACTATATAATCTTTGGCGACATGCATTCGTATTTTATTAGTTAAATCCTACTTATAAACCAGGACGGGGGTATAGTCGGTAATTAAATTGCAAACTTTTTTTTATTAACTGTATGTGTACGTGGCGTTTCGTCCTGCTCTCGCACCTCTTGTCACCCCGCTGCCGCAGACGGCTTACAGCGCAAGCTTGCGCAGCGTGCGGGGGCGTTCTTTTGGCCAAATGATGGCTCAAAGTGGCGCCAATGAATCATCAGTGAGCCTATTCCCGCGCAAGCTCGCAGGTTCCTGCGCAAGCTTCCCGCCCGACTCGGTGACATCCCCCAAAATCCCAATGCTTACTGGCCCGCCATATAAACCCTCACGGCCGGCGAGTCCCATGTCGCATTTTCCCCTCCCTCCCTGTAGCTTATCTCATCTGCTTCTCCCACAATCGCCAATGGCATCGGTCCATCATCATCGCTCAGCCACTTCGCCATCATCAGAGGACAGCTCCAGCTGGGAGGCTTCACCGCGGCGGCGCCGCAGTCCCCGACGTAGTGTCGCGCGCATGGCGTCCCTGTTGGGTGTGCGCTGAAGACCCACCACACGCTCCCCCGCCGCTGCCCGTCAGCAGCTAATCCCGGCCGCCGTTGCCGCCAGACTACCGTCGAAAGCCAGGGCCATCGCCCGCTCCGCCGTCACAGCCCGAAGGCGGGAGGTGGCCGTCATGGCCGCCACTCTACTGCCGGCCACCGTGGCCATCACCTGCTCCGCCACCACGCCCCAAAGGCAGGAGGTGGTGGTCGTCGCCGCCACCCCCATCGTCGGCCGCCATGGCAGCCAGCCCACCGTCGACCGCCGGGGTCATCACCCGCTCCGCCACCGCCGCCCGAAGGCGGGAGGCGGAGGTGGAGGCCCGCACGTGCGTCAGCGACCTTGCGTGCTACACCGAGTTCCTGCGGGAGGAGGAGGAGCGCCTCGTTGAGCACGCAAAGAGCCTTACCGCCACCGTGGCCGCGGCACACGCCGCCTCATAGGCGAGGAATCAGGAGATATACAAGGAGAACCACCGCTTCGAGAGGGCACTACAAAAAAACACTTCCGTGATGATACGTGTTTGTCACAGCAGGTCGCGTTTTCTGTCATGCATGTACATCCATGAAAAATTTATGACAGAATCAAGATAGTCATACCTGTGCTATCGTAGAAGTGTTCCATGACATTGCCAAAATTATCATCACGGAAGTGTCCACTTCCATGACGATAAATCGCGCGTCACAGAAGTGCTTTCGTCAGGGGTGACCGACACGTGGCATCCACCGTAACGGAACACCGTTAAGCTATCGGGTCGGATTTTGGATCCGATAACCCGTTAACAGCCACGACGAATGCCGATTTTCCACGTGTAAATTCTCATTGCCTAACGGATCCACGTGTCAGCTCCGCGTTGGCACAGGTGTCACTCATCCAACGTTCGAGATGGGCCTAAGATATGTTGACACGTGGACCGACCCAAAAGTGGCCCACAAAGTTTAAATGGGCCGGCCCAACCGAAGGCCCATAAGATTTAGCGGACCATAATGGGCCGGCCCAGCTAAAGGCCCACAAAATTTAGCGGACCATAATGGGCCGGCCTAGCTAAAGGCCCACACAATTTTGCAGACCATAATGGGCCGGCCCAGCTAAAGGCCCACAAGATTTTGCGGACCACAATGGGCCGGCCCAGCTAAAGACCCACAAGATTCTGCAGACCATAATGGGCCGGCCCAGCTAAATGCCCAACATTCTCTGTCAAATCGGCCCATCAACGGCCTGTCCTAAACTTGTCATCAACGCGGCCCATGGTCACTTCTGGCCCGTTAACAGTCCGCTAAGTAATTGGGCCGAATTACGGCCCGGTGTATTTCCGGCCTGTTAAAGGTCCGGCTTCATTTGGGCCCATTTACAGGCCATCAAAACTTTCAGCCCATAAACGACCATGAAGGATTTGGGTCATATTCGGCCATGTCTGACATTCGGCCTGTTAGAGGCCCACTATAGCTTTGGGCCACTTTCGGCCTGTTGTCATTTTCGGCCTGTTAACGCCAGACGTAAACCATGGGCCATATGTGGCCCAATGTCATATCGGGCCCATTAACGGCCCATATAAAAATGACGATAATCTAGCCCGACCGAAGTTCCGGCCTGTTAAAGGCCCGTGTATTAGGTCGGCGCATTTACGGCCCGTCCGAATTTCGGCCTGTCAAAGATCCGCATCGTAAATGGGCCACCATTTCGGCCTGCTAAGTCCAGTGGGTTATTTGGCACAATCAGGGCCCAATCTCACTTTCGGTCTATTAAAGGCCCATGTTTTTTATGGGCTCGAGATATTTACAGCTGTAAACGGCCTATTTTTACGGAGGGCCCAAATTATATTTAGGCCTGTTAAAGGCCCACTATGGGCACAAGCCTACCAGAAAAATATGAAAGCTTATGCTGATTTAGGGCCAGATATTTTTAGTGGGCTACATGCCAATTTCGGCCCGTAATCGTTTTTAGCCCAATTGGAATGGGCCCGACGAATGTTGGCATGTTGGGCTCCTACGAAGCTTTCGGCCGAATACATTACTAAGATAAACCTACACTATACAAAAATAGCGTCGTAATTACTGCAGCCTGAGGCAGCATCATAAATGTTGTATCACAACAAAATAAATTCCAACCATACAACAGAAGGCCTGTTGGCATAAAGTTTACAGTCCTCCCAGATAAAAGCACCATCAGATGTATAGAAGCACATATCATTTGACCTGAGTGCTAATGTTTCAGGCTGTAGAATCTGATGGAGCAGCACGATCTCCACCTTTTTTCCGCCATTGCTCTTGAACAACGAAGCGAATGTCTGATAGTCTGGTTTCAAAACCATTCATATCTTGACGACATTTCTCAACCACTATTCTTGTTTCCGAAACAACGTCCATTAGGGATTGGACTTGTGTCTGGAGCACAGATATATCACTCTGTCTAGCAGGAAGATTTTGTTCAGTAGGCGATTTGGACGAGGTTACCTTGACAACCAACCCAGAATTACACAGGAAGGTGCTTTTTGCACTGTTAGTGGAGAGATACTGACGCACTGCAGCAAGAGGTGACATTGTGCCTGTAGTAGCCTCGTCACCTTCAGGTGGTTGTGGCTGTTCAATCATTTGTTCCATAGCTTCCTGAAAGTTTGAACTTGTAGATTAGTGTACCAGATAAGTTACTAATGAGACGAAAACAAACAACATAGGTTAAACGTTTATACATAACTTATTTTGGTGAACTACTGTAATACATTAGCATGTATTGTAGTGCCAACTGCATAATAAAATCACTTTCGGAACATATGTCCATGTAGCATGCCTACTGTATTGTCTATTTCCTCACATTCGTTGACATCTAAGGATAAAGAGACAAGGTTTAAAGTAGGATGAACATAGTATGACATCATTCATATCATGGGCAAACAGATATAAAACAAACAGGCTATTTTATCATTGTGTGCGCACATGAACATAACAACTAGATTACAGATCAAGACCAAAAGAATATCCTTCATCTCTTTTAAACCATGTAAGGTGAAATGATACGTTAAGACAACTGTGAATAAAAGTGAACAGAGTAACTGACATTGGCTGCACACCAAGTAGTTAAATGAACACATCACAGTACCAATCAGTTCAAGGCAGGAGGAGTAAGGACTTACAACGGCGGCTTGAACTGGTGTGCTCATGCCCTTCATCTTGCTGGTGTGGCAATCCTTGAAGATTTGCACTGCATTCGGTTCAGGTTCTTTTTGGTCCGCACGGGCTTTCCTCTGTATTTGGAACAAGTCAATATAGATACGTTAATATGGCACAAAAAAAGAAGGAAGTAGCAGCTATTTACAAGAGCCTCGCAGTGTGCAATATAGCTACGAGATCCTGTTGTCTGTTGGAATTTCACTTTAGAACGGTTGGTTTTGTTCTTCAAACAGTTAGCCTAGAAGAAGATACACTTGTAAGGCACATACATAAATACAAGTTCAATATGTGGTCTGATCAAATACATATAGCCTACCTGATACTTTGGATCAGACCAGTGTTTAACGAGGGCTGTCCAGTCTTCATCTATAATATATTCCACTGGAGATGTTTGGGCGATTTCATTGTTAGCCTTGCCTTCAAAGTGAGATTTTCTAAGGTGGTACCGATGCTGTCGCAGAGCAGACTGAAAAACATGAGTGCATGCTTGTTTAGTTGCATCATCTTTCGAATCCAACTTGAACCTCATCTGTTGAAAAAAGAATGTGAGTCTTATTAGGAGTAAGCTAGAAAGTATGGGACAAAGCAAGACAATATTACTAATTGCGATGAATAACATTACTTACGGATAAATGGTCAAGGAAGGTGTTAAACTGGGTATTGTCTTTCTCATTCCTGTACTGGATCCACGTTGGGAGGATACGTGCATGACACCTAACGGCAACGGCTGCCTCTGATACTAACTTGGCTTACTCTGTAGCATCATGTGGCCTTTTTAAACCTGCCTCAAAATGGATCTCCATTCTTCCTCCTTTAGATTTTGTTAATCCGTCAAGCATTATCCCTGATGTCTGTTTCCGCTTGCGCCGTGGTGCTAGTTCAACAACGAATATGGAAAGTGTTAGTGTACAGCAAACCGTGAGAGTACATATAAAGGAGCATGCAACTGCAACTTGACTCGGTCAGGTACAGTCTTGGTGTTGATGCTCATGAGGTTCATCTGATCTTGCCAAGTCCTGTTGTGTCAGCAGTGCTTCGGAAGTAGTGTTAGGTGTGAAGGCAGCTTGGGAACTGGCCAGTTCCGGAGCAAACGAATGAGTAACTAGTTGAGATGCTGGTACAGTTGAAGCAGATGCTCCAGCTGGTGGAGCAGGCGATACTGTGTTTGTAGATTTAGCCGGTGGACTTGGACCTTCTACTGCACTATAAGTACCAGCAGAATCTCGACGGCAGAACCTTTTCCGTTTCACCCGACGAGTAACAACACTCCCTACTATATTATTTTCCTTGCTCTTTTTTGACTTTGCCATGCCAAGCTGTACCCACAACACAAAAGAATAAAATCACTCTTCAGAACTCATTGATGCATGATAGAGACAAGCAATACTTTGATGTAAGACAACCCTATGAGGATGGAATATGTAAGAAAAACAGGACGACATGACATATTCACAGCTACGATGTGCAAACTAAGCAGAAGGATTTTCAAGAAAATAGAAGTAATGCAAGCTAGACACCATATGAAAGATGCAACCAATATTACTCTGCCAAGTTAAAAGTGTCTTGTCATAAGTGGCAATTCGAAAAATTAGAAGCAGTGCAACGTAGAAATCAATGCAAGATGCAACCACTATCAAACTGCCATGTTAAAAGCGTCCAATCATGAGTGACTGATGCGGGATACACAACAGCAGTACTTGGATGTAAGAACATGGTATGATAGATAGATGCAGTGTATTCTAGACACAGAAAGCCATGTCATATGCACATGTATAACATATAAACTCAGCAGGTGCAATTTAATCAAAATAGAAGAAATACAGGCTAGACAACATATGCAACATGAAACCAATTATCACACTGTCAACTTAGAGCAAGCACCTGCGATGGTGGAGTACGCGAGATGAACTCATCATGTAGACTTGGGACTTCAACTTCATTAGCAGTAGCAGTGGCAAATCTAGAGAGTCTCTGTTTGCGGCGGTGCGGAGGACCACCAACATCCCCTAACTTACTCTTTTCCTTCCTATTTTCTGATATTGCCTTATGAAGTCAAAACCACAAGAAGATGAATAAAATTAGCTCTGCATAACTGGTTGATGCCTGATACAGACGAACACTACTTTGATGTAAGCCAAGCGCAGGATAGGAGGATGGAATATATACAAAAAAAAGACAGCGTTTCATATTCACACGTACGATAGGAGGATGGAATATGTATGAAAAAACAGTAAGAGGAAGTCATTTCAACAAAATTAGAAGAAATGAAAGCTAGGCACCATATGAACATGCAACCAATATCACTCTATCAGGTAAAAAGTGTCTCGTCGTAAGTGCCATTTCAAGAAATTAGAAGCAGTACAAGCTAGAAGACAATGCAAGATGCAACCTACATCACAGTCCCAAGTTGAATGTGTCTTATGGGTAAGTGATCGTTGCAGGTATAAGTGGTAAGCTACGCAGATGCAATTCAACATAATCAGAAGCAATACAAACTAGACATCATACGGAAAACGCAACCACGTATAACAGTTCCAAGTATGAGCAAGCACCTGTGATGGTGGAGTAGGGGAGATGTGCTCATCATGTACATGTATGTTCTTGAAACAGGAACACATGTCATATTCACATGCATTATGTGTAAAGTAAGCAGATGCAATTCAAGTTAGAAGCAATACAAGCTAGACATCATACGCAACATGCAACCACATATAATAGTGTGAAGTTAGAGCAAGCACCTGTGATGGTGGAGTAGGGGAGATGTGCTCATCATCTACACAGCTACGTTAACTGTCCAGCCTTGTGTTGTCTTGCGAATCTTGTTGGGAGGATGGTGGAGTAGAATCTGTAGAGACCCCTGTTTGAGTTGCTCCGAAGGACCACCATCATCCACTGCCGGACTAATTTCCTTCAGCTGTAATGATTTTGCATTGTGAAGTCAAACCGATAAGAAAAAGGAATAAAATTCACTCTTCAGAACTCATTCATGCATGATACTGATGAACACTACTCGGATGAAAGGCAAACACATGATGCAAGGATGGAATATGTATAAAAACAGGATGGTGTGACATATTCACACCTATGATGTGGTAACTAAGCAGAAGGCATTTCAACAAATTAGAAGCACAACAAGCTAGACACCATATGAAAGATGCAACCAATATCACTCTGCCAAGTTCAAACTGTATGGCGTTTCAACAAATTAGAAGCAGTACATGCTAGAAATCATATGCAAGACACAACCAATATCACAGTGGCGACTTAAAGGTGCCTTATCATAAGTGACTGATGCGGGATATGCAAGAATATTAGTCTGATGTAGAAACAGGAACACATGTCATATTCACAGGCATTATGTGTAAAGTAAGCAGATGCAATTCAACAAAGTTAGAAGCAATACAAGCTAGACATCATACGCAACATGCAACCACATATAATAGTGCCAAGTTAGAGCAAGCACCTATGATGGTGGAGTAGGGGAGATGTGCTCATCATCTACATAGCTACATTGACTGTCTAGCCTTGCGTTGTCTTGCAAATCTTGTTGGGAGGATGGCGGAGTAGAATCTGTAGAGAACCTCCATTTCAGTTGCTCGGAAGGACCACCATCATCCAATGCCTTGCCAATTTCCTTCAGCTTTATTGATTTTGCATTGTGAGGTCATACCGACAAGAAAAAGGAATATCATTCGCTCTTCAGAACTCATTCATGCATGATACTGACGAACACTACTCTGATGAAAGGCAAAGTCATGATACGAGGATGGAATATGTACGAAAAAATGGACGGCTTGACATATTCACACCTATGATGTGGTAACTAAGCAGAAGGCACTTCAATAAATTAGAAACACTGCAAGACGCCATATGGAAGGTGCAATCAATATCACTCTGCCAAGTTAAAACTGTCTCGTCATAGGTGGCGTTCATCAAACTAGAAGCAATACATGCTAGAAATCATATTCAAGACGCAAACCAATATCACACTGCCAACTTAAAGGTGTCCCATCATAAGTGACTGATGCAGGATACACAAGAAGAGTAGTTTCATGTAAGAACATGGTGTGATAGACAGATATAGTATGTACCAAAAACAGGAAAGCATGTCATATTCACATGTATCATGTGTAAGCTAAGCAGATGCAGTTTACACTAATTAGGAGCAATACGAGCTAGACACCATATGCAACATGCAACCAGATATCACACTGCCAAGTTAGAGCAAGCACCTTGGATGGTGGAGTAGGGGAGCAGAGACTTGGACCTTGTAATGCACTATCAGTACAAGGAGAATCGGTACAGATGCTTCGTTTACGTTGCTGCAGAGGACCACCATCATCGCCTTCCTTACTCTTTTCCTTCCTCTTTCTTGATTTTGCCTTGTCAAGTCAAACCCACAAGAAAAAAGAATAAAATTTGCTCTTCAGAACTCATTGATGCATGATACTGACGAACACTACTTTCATGTAAGGCAGCCGCATGATAGGAGGATGGAATATGTATGAAAAACAGGACGGCGTGACATATTGACATGTATGATGTATAAAGTGTAAACTAAGCACAAGGTGCTTGAACTTGTTAGAATCGATGCAAGCTAGAAACCATATGAAAGATGAAACCAATATCACTGTGCCAAATTAAAAGGGTGCCCTAACAAATGTATTTGACCAAATTAGAAGCAATACATGGCAACAGGCTAGAAATAATATGCAATATGCAACGAATAAAGGTGACTCATCGTAAGTGATTGATGCAAGATACAGAAGAGAGGTAGTTTCACGTAAGAACAAGGTTAACACATAGATGTAGTGTGTACCAAAAATAGGAAGGCATGTCATATTCACAGGTATAGTGTGTAAACTAAGCAAATGCAATTTACCCTAATTAGAAGCATTACAAGCTAGACACCGTATGCAACATGCAACCACATATCACACTGCGAAGTTAGAGCAAACACCTGTGATGGTGGTGTAGGGGAAGTGCGGTCTTCAGGTACAGAGCTATGTTCAATATCTTCATTTAGGCTTGTTGTTTCTTGAGAATCATGTGGAGAGGATGAAATTGCATTCTTTATAAGAGTATTGCGTCTCATATTAACCCACGCGCGTGATTGTCTCATCATAAGCGATAGACGTAGGATACACAAGAACAGTAGTTTGATGTAAGAACATGGTGCGATAGGCAGATGTAGTATGTACCAAAAACAGGAAGGCGTGTCATATTCACATGTATAATGTGTAAGCTAAGGAGATGCAATTTAACAAATTAGGAGCATTGATGAGGGATACACAAGAAAAGTAGTTTGATGTAAGAACATGGTTAATAGAAAGACGTAGTATGTACCAAAAACAGGAAGGCATGTCATATTCACAGGTATAATGTGTTAACTAAGCAGATGCAATTTACCCTAATTAGAAGCATTACAAGGTAGACACCATATGCAACATGCAACCACATATCACACTGCCAAGTAAGAGCAAGCACCTGCGATGGTGGTGTGGGGGAATTGCGGTGATCAACTAGAGAGCTACGTTGACTCTCTTCATTTAGCCTTGCTGTTTCTTGAGAATCATGTGGGGAGGATGACACTGCACTCTTTAAACGAGTAGGGCGTCTCACGGTAACCCACTCGGGTGACTGTCTCATCATAAGTGATTGACGAGGGATACAAAAGAGCATTAGTTTGATGTACGAACGTGGTTAATAGACATATGTAGTATGTATCAAAAACAGGAAGGCATGTCATTATCAAAGGTATAATGTGTAAAGTAAGCAGATGCAATTTAACCAAATTGGAAGCAATACAAGCTAGACACCATATGCAACATGCAACCACATTTGACAGCGCGAAGTTAAAGCAAGCACCTGGGATGGTTGTGTGTGGCAATTGAGATCATCAACTGCAGAGCTACGTTTACTGTCTCCAACTGCTGACACTGCACCCATTAGAGCGCTGAAACGCTTAGTGCTTATCTTCGAATTACACTGGAGCGACTTCTGTCTTTTCTTTTCTGCATTCATCAACACTGCGTCAGAGTCTGAAATACCCATGCATAAAAAAACAATAGTGTGAGTATGGGTGAAGTGTGTGCACAATTAGTACAGTGTAAAGGTAGCAGATAGCAGGTCGGTGAGAAATAAATGACGGGAGACATATGATAGCTCTACAGCATGCATGGCACACTAAATTACTACAAGATTCTATGAAAATAATAGTCGACTGAAAGCAAATAGGTAAGTCCATTTTTTCTGCACCGTTCGATGTACGAAGAACGGGCAGATCGCCTTCATCTACCTCCAGCCAGTCAGTGTTGACGATCTTCCTCGAAACGCCAGCGACCATCGGCCCAGTATTCCTCCCCTGCCCGCGCCCTTCCCTCGACCTCACCGCACCGCCGTGCTTGGCACCGCCCCCCCGGCCATCCATTCAAGCCCCGCCGACCTCCAGATCGGGCGCAAGCAGCTCCTGCACCCCACACCCCTATGATAGACACCGATGCGCCGCTTCCCCGGGGAACAGGCGGACTAGGTGCTCCGCGTGCCTAAGCGGGTGCTGCTTCTTTTAATTGCGGTACGACTGACCCTGAATTGAAATCCAGGCGGTTTACTGACCTCTAGCAAAGGTGAAATAGTAAAAGGGAGGAAACCTTGTGCATTTAGTATCACGAAGAAGATGCGGTAAGAAGCGCTCAACTAGTTTCTTTCGTGGGATGAATACGGTGTGAGCGGAGACGTAAGATTTGCACGAATAAGGGAAGAGGAGTACCTCTTTCTGCTGGCAGTGCTGTGTCCTCCTTCTGTTTTTCCGATGATCTTCTTGTTGTTCGCCGGAAACCAGAAGTTGTGGAGGATGTTGCAGCCTTGGACGAACCCATGGCCAAGTTGCTGAGTGTGGTGCGGTGGCCGTCTGTCGGCGGCGGGGAAGCAGATCCGAGGCGGCGAACGACGGCGTAGCGGGAACAGCTCTGGTGTGGTGGATAGTTGCGACAGTGGAGCCGCAGCAGTGAGGCGCAGGGCGGCGTGGTCGGAGTGGTTCTGGTACGGCGCACGTCGGCGTCGGCGTCGTGGAGGCAGCTCTGCCTCGGCTTCAGCTGCTAAGTCCTTGAGGGCGTTGCGGTTGCGGTTGCGTTGGACGACGACGTCGGGGTACCGGCTCCGGCGTGATGGTGGAGGGCGACGGTGGATTGGCCGCTATGGGGTGAAGGACGGAGGAGGCTGGGGTTTCACGGCTGGTGGAGAGGCCGTTTTCGCGCCCACGGAGTATGAATGGGGAAACGGAGGGAGGCGGGCAACTAAGGGGGAACAATGTTTCGGTTTGAGACACGCTTATTTGAAATTTGGGGATAGTTACAACTTTGCCCCCATCTAAAATTTCGGACATATTGCGGGTTGGGGGTAGGACAGTCATGTCAGGTGTCCCAAATGTGGGCGGGATAGATTTCGGCCGAGCGCATGGGTAGGCGCCCACGGCGTATGAATGCTTCTCGGAGGCGGTTGAGACTGGCGTCTTGGTGAAGTTACAAACCTACCCCGGTTTAGACCTTTGGACATCGGGCCGATAGGCTACACGGGCCAGAGTCAGGACAGTAATTTCCTACCACCAAAACATTAGTCTCGCGCGGTTTCGGGTGACCAAAGTCCTATTTGGTGCTTCGTTCAATATTTGGGAGCAGAAGCATTAACGTTTTCTGTTCTCTTGAATTGAACTTTCAGGATTTGTCAAACTTCACAAATCTTTACTCTTGAAAATGCTAAAGCTACGATTATTTTGGAATGGAGGGGGTACATTTGAATATACATTGTACACGAGTATATATTAAAAAATATGCAACTTACCTCAGTTCATGCATGGTTCCAGATATAATCTCCTTGGTTGCAAAAAAAAGTTAGATATGCGTATGAATATATATAGCATGTTCAAACTCACAACAAAGATTGATGCCCCCTTTTACATCTGATTTACAAATGCCATTATCTCGGGTTGAAATAGATGAATGCACTTCCTATGAATTCGAATCTTCGAAACCCCCTTTATGTTGAATTCGACATGTATTCTATTTCGTAGCTAGCAATTTGGAATGTATCCATGCAAGTGACAAATGTATAAAGTGCTTCACACTAACAACATGGAGTGCACTAATTAATGTTTATATATGAATTGCAAAAGCATCCATTGCCTGTATTTCAAACCGCTCTCACTCTATGGATCGATAATATGAAATAAACACATGCACATGCTAGAATTCAATAGAGTATGGGTGTCTGATAGACCGATTTTCGTTCATACGCAATTTGCAAAATTCATGATCTCATCCAAAAATAATAATGCCATTTATGTTTTATTTTAATGCGTAGAACCGCCTTTTACACGTAGATGCACTATGCCTCGCCCCGTTCTCACAAACGCGTTATATATCTCTCTATCTAACGCATAAGTGCACACACTTTATATGCATCCGCATTTCTCTTTCACACATGCTCACAATCTCTCTTAGGGTGTCGGGGTGTCTCACGCACATGCTCTCTCTGTTTCTCTCTCTCTCTCTCTTTCTGACTACTATGTACCACTCTTTTCACTAATCTCAGTTGGAAAACACTATTTCTCTCACATGCATATATACACATGCACGGTCTCTACTAGCCCTCTATACGCACATATATGTGTCCTATGTGTCTCCCGCACGCACATTATCTTTAGGCCTCTCTCGCACACATTGCCCCCCCGACACACCTCTCTCTTAGTAGTTGGTAGATATGATTTCATCATATCATTCGGTAGGATATCCCTGGCTGTTAGGCTGGACGGTAATACGAGGCAAAGTTTTACCCTAGTTCGGATCGGACCCTTGCAGTTGAAGAAAGAGCCTACTCCTGGTACTGTATATTAGTGATAGGGGTGTGTACAAAGTACACGTGAATACCAGGCATTGTGCGTGTGTGTATACTATCGACGAACTAGCCCCCAAGCTTGTATAACATACTAAGGGCCTAGGGTTACAAATCATATATAGTCGGCTTATCACTAGTGGGGATAGAGTCCTCCGCGACTGTGGTAGCTTCGTGTTGTACGCCGAGTCCTCCACATGGGTCTTCGTATAACACGTCTCGGTCCAACCTATATGTGGCGCAGGATGGAACCGACCCATGAGTCTTCATGTTGACCCACCACAACTAGAAATGATGTGCCCACCACACCACACACGCAATCGGCCACTAAGAAAATAAGCATATACAATAGTACAACGGTATCTAGCTCACGATACGTCTCCATATTTTGTTGATGACACTGACGGACTTTGCATTTGATGCGTGCTCCGTATTTTGTTGACGACACTTACGGTCATTGTATTTGAAGCGAAAGCACGATATGGTCACTGGACTTCAGAATAAGCTCATCACAGTCACCACATACATTTTGTCGTGCTAACCAACGTGTGGTTGGATGGTTAGAGGACAGTGGTTTCTCGAGCCCACCAAGGTTAAAGTCCCGGTGCTCGCATTTATCTTGTGTTAATTTCAGTATTTTCCGGCGATGTACGTTCAGTGGGAGGAGACGTTCCACTCAACTACGAGGCACCTATGGTGACTTCGTAAATCTCAAGATCATATATGCTGGCCCACTCTCTCGAAGGTGCTCATAGGGGTAGGGTTCGCGTGTGTGCGCTTATAGCAGTGAGTGCTTGCGCGTATATATGAGCCCTTGCGTCTGTACCATATTAAACAAATACATATCATGATTATACGGTTACTGGCTCACCCGTACAACTCCGTATTTTGTTGATGACACAATCAATTGACCAGTCAAACGTTCCACGCGGCACAACTAGTGTTGCACCATCGGGGTGCGTAACCGTGGGGCCCACCTGTCAGCCCGTATATGAAAGAAAGAAATGGTAGTTTGAGTCTGTACTGTGTTAATAAAATAGGAGTACATTTTAGGCTGATCATACGGTCACTGGCTCACCATACAGCTCCGTAATTTGTTGGTAACACGATCAATTGACCAGTCAAATGGTCCACATTCAGCAGCGCACATTACCATAGGGCCCACCCGTCAGCGCATATATGAAGGACAACAATGATAATAAATTAGTGTTCGGTGGGTATTCGAAGTCGTGAGACCTCTAGTTGGCAGTCACCGGCGGTTGGGGGGCGCTCATTGGGCGGTGGGGTGGGGATCCCCGGAGAAAAAGCTCGGCCGGGGGGGGGGGCTAGAGGGATGGCCGGTGCGGCGGCGGACCGGCGGTGAGGAGTGGTTTCGGGGAGGGCGGGCCGGCCGCGGGCGGCGGGGGCTAGCGGTTCGGCCGGTGGTGGCTGGTGGCTCAGGGCGGGTGGAGTTTGATGATAAACTGGAGGCCCTTGATTTCGTATCCAACGGCTGGAAAATCTAATGACCAGAGATGAAGAAGTTAGTCGACTGACGTGTAGCCTCACCCCGCACGTACACATGCACGCACGCAAGACACGCACGCATGTAGGCGTGCAACACTGACACGTACACACGAACGCATGCTGGCGTGCAACACTGACACGTACACACGAACGCATGCTGGCATGCAACACTGAAACGTACACATGCACTCATGAACACACACACGTACGCACCCATGCATGCAACACTGAAACGTACCCTTGCACGCACGCAACACTCGCACGCCTGCATGCACACAGCACACAACGCAAGACACACGCTCAACCTATACGTGCATGCACCCTTTGTTAAGGACATGGATTGTTACGGGTATTAATCAATCTTATCTGTGATAAGCAGAACATTGATGTTTGCAGCGGTCTTTATGAATCACAACGTATCGAACATGCTATCAACATAGTAGGCTTATCTACATGAAAAAGATGATGTCACACTCAATGAACAATCATCGGTTTATGAAATGCCCGCTTCTGACCGCCCTGGCCCACCAAAGGTTCCTCTGCTGTGCGCTGCCTGCGTTGGGTCACTGACATGCAGGCCATGCACCCAAAGAGCCCACACGTCAGTGGAAGAACGGCGCGGTTTCCTAGGTCAGAGTCAAGGGCGCCACTCACAGCACGCCCCGCTGAACATGCCTCCATGCCGCATTCAAACGCCTCCATGAAACCCGCCCGTGTGGAAGCCGAGAAACCCACTCTAGACACACGTCCGTTCATGACCGGGCCGGCGTTAAATGCAACGCCGGCCGATCTCCTCCCGTCCGCCATCTATTTAATCTCCTATTTAAACGAGGCCAAACGCCGGCCAAGAATCGCACACCTCCGCCGCTCCCCTATCTCCTCCACCATTTTGTCCACTCTTACAATGGCTTACGAAGAGTAGTTATTCCGCATCCAAGCCGGCTGGGTAGCCCGCCGGATACGAGCTATGCAGCTCGCTGATCCACCTCCCTCCCCTCGCCCGACGGAGCCAGTTGCCGCCCCAAGCCGGCGCGCGGTTCAGCAACTCGCCGCTCCAGGCCAGCTCGACAAGGAGCGGTGCACGGGCGTCGTTGCTGCCGTCCACGCCGCTGCCTCGTACCGCGTCTCCCGTTTCTGTGGCCGAGACCCCCATGCCGGCGGCCATGCCATGC
Organism: Aegilops tauschii subsp. strangulata; assembly: GCF_002575655.3. NCBI lineage: Eukaryota > Viridiplantae > Streptophyta > Magnoliopsida > Poales > Poaceae > Aegilops > Aegilops tauschii. The sequence continues at coordinate 442,297,256 of NC_053036.3, forward strand.
AAGCAGCAACAGAAGCCGGGTGCACGGAGAGCGACAAGTCGGTGGCCAGCGCCTCCGCGTCCGCCGCCATCATCGAGGAGAAGTAGAACACGGGAGGCCGCCGCCGCTTGGGTCCCATGAAGGCCACCTAATTATGTATATACAGGATGAGTCACATCTTGACCGGAGCCATGCGGAGCACAAAAAATTGAAGAGAAAGGATTTGTTCACCACTTTAAGACAAAAGATAGAAATGAGAGCTGTTCCCATAGAATGAGATTAGATCCCGCAAGTGAGCTATTTATACCGAAGCTTACAAGAAGCAAAGTTGAAACGGGGCGGAGGCGACGCCGGCGTACACAGCAGGTCTCTTGCCGGATCCTTTTGTTGCGAGGACCTTCGTCGACCCCGCATGGGCTCCACAGAAGAGGGGAATGTTAGGATGAACTCGAGCCGGTGCCGGCCATGGCGAAGTAGTGGCCGGTGATGAACTCGAACCGGTGCCGGCCACCATCATCTTCGGCACCAGCCAATGATATCAGTTGGGCAGTGGGGAAGCGAGCCGTCCTTTGCACTGAAGCATATACCTCCGGGGCTCCCGGCAGTCCGGTGATCGTGCTGCCCGACATGAGGAACACAAATCGATCGGCGGGCGACCATTTAGGCCAGGTATTATATACCTGTGCTGTCCAGAACTAGCACCGCGTAGTTCATTTGAATGTAATAAAATCCGTCATGTTTGTATGAAAATCCGGTATTTTATATGATTTCCGTCGTTGTTTATATGAAATATCAGTTTGTCTACGTGTTTGCGTGAATTTCGTCCGGTTGGTTGAGTTGCTGTCATAATGTGTGCAGCTATGGTGGGATGGCGTAACTTGCGGGTCGCCGGTCGGTCTGCGGGCGGCTCGGGCGGCGTTGTGGGACAAAAAAACATAGCTCGTGCGAGCTCGTCTCCAACGTGCGCGCTGGAGGATGCATGACAACATGAGCACCCGAGCCATTCCTCGTTCATCGGTGGCAAAGGCACCGGTGGACAAAAGGGTCGCCAATATTTTGGCTACCCCAGGCAAGATCCAAACAGCCCCTCCCAACAGATTCAAATCCCTCGTTCGCCGTGAAATTTTGCCACATGTGTTGTTTTCATGGACTAGCAAGATGCCCGTGCATTGCACGGAACATCAAGATGCATTTGTTTACAAACTCCCTCATGCATGCAAGGGATAATTAATGTCCTCCTTTGCTAGTACCACGAGGCAAACACCATTAATATTGCATCAATTAGTGTTAGTGGCCTTGTATATCTGCAAATTGTAATTTTGATAGTGGCCCCTTGTACATAAAAATGGAGGGAGAAAGATGAGAGATAAGGTGAGGAGGAGTGGGGCGTGGTGGTGACTGGTGGTCGGACTGGGCGGAGGCATGGGGATGGACGGCGCATTGTGTCTAGGTTTGTATCTCTCTCACACACACCAACGTAGGTGCGGGACGTGCACAAAGAGAAGAGGTGCACGCACGGCGCACGTACTCCCGTCTCTTTCCCAGCCACACCCGCGCGGGTACACGGTGGAGCTCATTTCTGTACGAAAAAGGCAGCCCACGTGGTAATTTGGCACGTGTACCGGTTGTCCACTTGGTGGAGGGAGGATCGTCTACCACGGGTGAACAAACAAATTGCGACTTGACACGTTATGTTAAATTAAAAAAAGAGGCAAACCATGTGGGGCCTACCTTAGAGGCAAGGCTCTATACACTGGAGTACTTTTGATGTGTCCCGTCAACTCACAGAACAAGGAGAAGCTTTTTAGTACGCCGTCTCCCCCGACCACGGGCGCGGTGGCCGACATGTGGGACATATAGCAACCGGGTCGACATGTCAAGCACCAAATAACAGTGCAGAACAACAGGGGGACGCACCCCACTCATACCAGCCCAGTAGTAGTAATGAGCAATGAGACGTCAAATCACAATGCCGCACCTTCCCAGACGGACGAAGGAACCATTATTTCACACTTCAGTTCGCCATCATCTCAAACCACGTAGTATTGCTTCTGCCTCAAGAGGGACACGCGCATCGCCTTGGTACATCATGACACGTGGGACCGCATGACAGGCCATGCTCCCCCGCTGATCGCTCGGTAAAATCACCTCATTTTTACTATACTTCCTCCGTATCGGTTTACTACATGGCATGCACGTCGTTCTAGGTTGAGAATTTAACTGGCTATATATGTGATGAACATTACTCTAGCCTTTTAAAAATGTATACTTTTGTACAGTAGTACTATCGATGGATTGCACCATGGAGCAAAAATTGTAATTAAAAAAAAAGGTGTTACATATAGAGAGCGCTCGTCGCCAAATTATGCATATATTACTATTAAAAAAGCTAGTGCGTGCTTAATTGGGGTGCTAAATTCTATTAAAGAAATACTAGTAGTATGTACATACTTAAGAGTTAAAGTAACGAGAAGAAACATAACATAGTTCTGCTGGGGGCTCAGCACAACACACCCCTCAAATTAAACTAAGCACACCTGAAATTAAACTATGGAACTAATGCGGTAGACACTGCATTAGAAGTTTAGAACCACCATGAGCAACGACACTGCCACCTTACTCGGAGTCCTCGACTTCGTCCTTGTCCCTCTTCCTCTTGGCCGATACTTCTTTGCTTGAACCGCACACTTGGCTGTTGCTCTTCATCCAACCCTTGTAGATATTGAAACAAAGGTAGCCATCCATTGTAGCATAGTGGATGTGGTCTATATCTAGTACATTCCGCTGCCATGCATGACGATGAAACGTGTAATGAGGTTTCTCCAGTTTACGGTACGAAGGATGAACCATGGCTCCTGCCAGGGTCAGCATTGAAGGCTGATGAGAGGGCACCAGCCGATTCTTCTGGAGGTTGAAGGGGTTTCCTACAATGAGGCCTATCCGACCCAGGACTTCTTTGTCGTTCTTAAAGTCTACAGTAACGAATTTCACTATTTTGTCCTTGAGGAAGTTCTTAAAATCCTGGCACTCAACGTCGGCATGGCATATGTGGTAGACCAAGCAAACGTTATGTACACAAACCTAGATCACGGCGGGCTTCTTCCTCTTTTCGTCCTTTAGATCCTTCTCTTGTCCCAGGACTGTGGTGTACTCAACATCTAGCCCAGCGACCCACTCATCATCTGAGTTTTCGAACATGCGTCTAAAGCGAGAAAGGCATCCTTTCACCATCGCGGAAGAACGGGTGTAGATGACGTCGAACTCATCGCCGGTGATGGTTCTAACCTTGTACTCACCACCGATCGTGGAGATTTGGGACGCCATGGATTTGGGAGGAGGGTTAGGATTAGTGGAACTGCCGTAATGTGAATGGATGGGACGACTAGGAGCGAACCGCCGTAGTATTGAAGGACGGAGCGAACTGCCAGCGTGCGAACGGCAGGGTAGTGGCTTTCCATTCTCCCATGATACGGGCTTCCGAGAGCCCTTGGATCTGAGATCGAACGGTTGCATGGCGTGATTCTAGACCTATGGGTGAATATCCTATCCTGGAGGGTTATTCTGCAAATTTTCAGCAACTTAGCATGCGACCATTTGATCTCAGATCCAAGGGCTGCCAGCAGCCCGTATCATGGTCGCGCCTACCACGACCGTCGCATCGCTCGCGCGCTCGCGCCCTTGGAGATTTAACACGGTGCATTAGGCTATCTGATGTTGGCATGTCATACATAGTCATCACTTAGTCACTCATACTACAACAAGGTTGGCTATAAGTGTATTTTTTACTCCTCTCTATCTCTTTCTTCGTACTCCCTCCGTCCCATAATATAAGAACGTTTTTGACACTAGTGTAGTGCCAAAAACGTTCTTATATTATGGGACACAGGGAGTACTAGTATTTATTGCATTTGCCAAGGAGTGACCTCTTCCAATGAAATGGTGTTGCTAAGTTTGCTTCATTTAATTAGCTATAGACTCAAAATTGTCTTTTCACCTAGGTACACGCGCTTAGCACCGTTTCTTCCTTGGGTCACCAAACTAGTCTCTCTCTTCTTGATTAACTTGCCACATCAGACTTTATGCCTATGTGGCAAGCTTAAGCACCTGTAGGAGCAAGTAAAAGTAAGTACAATAGTGCGCTTTACATGGCATTTTTGCATATGTGGAGGAAAGAGAGGCAAGGAAAAAGTGGAGAAGTGGGCTCTCATGCAAGAGCCAGCCTCTACTACATGGTGGAGCATTGGGAGAGGCACCTGTATGGAGGTGGTCAGGAATCGGGAGACTCACGCCGGTCGTAGCGCCGCAGTTAAAATGATAATGGCAAGTCAAATCACGGGGCCCCACCTGTCCAGCAGTAACTCGCTGTCAAATCACACAGCCCTACGTTTGCAGCAGCCTACTCCCTCATCTTCTCGCGTCTCTGTCGAAACGACTAGGCGGCACTGCCCCGCCTACCGCGCAGGAAAAGCCCCGCCCTCGACTTTTAAATACAACTACATCCGCTTAAGAATCCAATGATATACTTTTTGTGACATAGTAACTCATATTTAGTTAGTCAAATGGATGACCTAGAACTACATGCAGGCCCTATAAACCAAGACGCCTAAAAATAAAAAAACCGAGACGGAGAGGGTAGTTCAGCACGTATCTTTTTAGATCAATATAGTCGGGATTCACCAAGGAGCAAAACCAAGTGGTAGGCTGCTCCTGTCGTGTTGGCGTAGCAACTCAAGCAGGGTCAGTCCGCACACGAAATGGCGACACACTTAACAGGACCCCTTCGGCCGACATGTGGCTCATCCACCGTCTTGTTCCACGTGCGATGCACCAAATTACAGTTCGGAGCAGCGGTTGGAATTGGAGGCACTCCGGTCGTAGCGCCGAAGTAGTAGAAAATGAGCGATGAGGGGTCAAATCACAAAGCCCCACCTTTCCCACATTAAGCTGGACGGACGAAGCAACCATCATTTCACTCTAGGGCGCGAGAGCATAAAGAAAAGAGAAAACAATGATGCGTGCGGCAGCTACCAAGGGCACCCTAGGGTAGGGGTGTCCACTACAGTTCCTTTTTTTTGAAAGCGCCTCCACTACAAATCGGCTTCTCCCTCGTCCTCTTGAAGAAAACCGATGATGAGTGGGGCGGTAGGGTTTGTAGGAGTACTACGGCGTGCGGGGCCACGTCGAAATAAACGGGTTCGAGTCGACGCCTTAAATATGTGTGAGCCGCTTGGTTTTACGGGAACGAGGCAGCATTTTGGGTTCGGGGACGAGTGGAGATATAGTACGTACAAAAAATTGTGGACGTAGGTTCGACCGAAAGGCAATGATGCATGGGCCCTGCATTTTGATATACCCGGGGCAGTGTGAAATTTGCTACTCTACTCAAAACTAGTAAGGTACACTGTATTGAACGCATGAGATTTCGAAACCAAATTACGAATAAATACACACTATAGCATGTAAAGCTTTGAGTCATATATGCATGATGTAGATGTTCGTTTAGTTCTTATAGTTCATCTCATTCAAAATAAATTAGTTTTATAAAAATGTTAAGATTCATGGGGTTGTGCATTGTAAATCATAAAGTAAAAAACAAATAATGGCAATTCATTTAGAAAAAAATAATCAATTATGATACAGAAGATTCTAGAACAAAGGAGAAGTGCTTGTGTTGTGAGGCTTGTGCATTATGCTTAAGTTCAACCATGGAGTCTTCTAAATTGTACATGTGGCAGATCTGGTGGAATGTTGATGATATCCAACGGCCAGTAGTGCTCGGATTTGCCTATCTCTGCACTGTCGGGTTAGCTTCATCCAGCGACCATCTTTCAAAGTTATTGGCACACTATATAGTTCTTGTGTCATAGTTGCATGTTTTGGAAAAAAGCTACTAGTGGGTTGTACTATCTATTTAGGAATAGAAGATGTATACATGGAAGTTGTAGGGAAAGAGATGACATGGAGCATCTCAATTCCTATGAGTAGGGATTGGAAAAGAGATGTCATTTGGTTCACATCATAGGAACTTTTCTATTGGATCTAGAGATGACATGTATCTCAATTCCTATGAGGAGGGATTAGAAAAGAGATGTAATTTGGTTCATATCATAGGAACTTTTCTATTGAATATACGCTAATGTTTATTTTCCTTTGAAATTAAGGGAGTATAGGAATCCATTCATATGAACCAAGTGGCTCTAAAGCTATAGAAATGATATCATTTTTATTTCCTTTGAAATGTGGAGTATATGAATCTATTCCTATGAACGAATTGGCTCTAAAGGAAAAAATCCTATAAAAATCATATCATATAGAGTTCCTATGATATTCCTCGACACTAAAGGATGCTTGAAATTGCTGCGGGTGATACGATGGTCTTTCTTTGTAGACTCCTCACCCATCTTTATAGTTTCCTCTCGAAGATGAATGAAATGATATATACATGGTATTCTACATGTGCACTTTGGTACAAGAAAACTCGGTAAAAGTTTGCGAGGTTCGAATTTTCAATAAAGCTATATGCACTGCATTTCGGAATGAAGGGAGCATACAGCAGTTGCTAACACTCACGTGGAAGATTTGTGTGTAGGAGGAGTGGCTGTTCTGTTAAATGACATGGCAAAACTGACACTGTCGGATGCCGATCTAACGGTTCTTACGGCGTTCGTCAGGAAAAGGCTTGTGGCGAACGTTTGTCGGATAATGATTTACGGACACATGCATTGCATTTATACGTGCCCCCTCTCTCTCACGCACACGCACCCTCAAGAGTCACGACTCTCCCGAGTCCTCTCGCAGACTCGCATGTCGCACCCACCGTCTATCTGCAGGTAGACGTCACGCACATATGTGCTCTTCACACCCTACCCTCAGAACTTCTAAAAAACAAAAGACAGCGCGCACATTTTATTTTAGCTCACACGTCACACACTTATACTATTACTCTTGCGGCGAACGTTCTTTGGGCATAGTATATTGTACTCTCACGAAGAGAAGCGGTGCACGCACGCACTAGTTCTCTCACACCCACTCGCGGGTACACGTAGGAGCGCATTTTTTTGAAGCTGGTACTACAAAATCACTCCATATATATAAAAGTAGGAGCCTTAGCGCTTGCTTTACTAGGGTTCCTCTCGTTCACTCTCTCATGCTCTCTAGATCTAAGCAACACATAGGTGGCCACACCTCTCTCAGCTCACGGCTGGTCACAAATCCAGTCGGACAACCTCGACTGGGGCATGGTGTAGGTGCATCGTTCACGCTATCGTCGGTGGCGAGGGAGGAGATCAACGGCTGCCCGCGCGTCCCGATCGGCGGCCGTGTCGTTCTCTCCGAGAGAGCGCCGGCTCGGGAGGGCCTCCAACCCCTTCTTCCTCCCTGCGGTATTGTGGCCAAGATGCGGCCTCCCGACGCCGTCTTTGCCACATGCCGACGACCCTCAGGTATATATTCCTTCGAAACCTGCCTTGCTCTACTGCCCCAGCTCCCTTCGCGTGGATCCTTTTCTACTTCCGTCTGCTGTTCCAAAGCCACCTAGACTTCTACTATTATTAGAAGTAAAGCTAGTTCATACAGTCGACTGAAAGCGTTGGTTCAAAAAGGGAAGAAAGTGGGAAAGCTATAGCATGAATCTAGGACTTGGTTCTAAGAGGAAATGGGGGAAAGTAGTAATATCTGTCACTGTTTAAATAACCGTATTTCATATTTGCGCAAACAGGGATGTCTGTCTCCATATCGTTTCGGGATGTATGTCTCCATATCGTTTCTATCCGCGCAATCAAAAGCACACACCTCTGTTTTAGTACAACTGCGCAAAATGAGATGGCTATCCCTCGTTGCCGTCGTCTAACCTCCCGTCTTCAAGGTATCCCTACATTGGTAGTAACTAAGGTAGAATGACCAACGCAATCTAAAAGAAGCTGATTCGTACGTTTTACTTCCTGATTGCAGTGCAGGGACAAGCGAAAACAACTGCATCCTAGTCCGGAATGCACTTTCTACCAGTTCATCCATGGACCGAGGACTAGCTGGCACGGCTGCACGGCGGTTTTTTGGACAGGTGCGCGGACAAGAGGCATTGTGGTCTGCTTATTTCTGCAAATAGCGGTGCTAAAATTTAGTGGAATGCACAAGCATTTCAGCTGGTCAGTACACTGCATGGTTCATTTCAGCATTCCAGCTGAGACCACAATTATAAATGGTTAGTCTGGAATGAGAGAACCTAACCCTGGATGGTGGCAACAAGAAAAAACCAGAGTGAACTCCAGGAAATTTAAGCCTGCCGGGAGGCCCTTTGCTCTGAGAAGCCTTGCTTGTTTTTTCCTGATTTGTAAACCTTCTCACAACTTTGTCTTTTGCTGTGAACTAGTATATGTTTGTTATGTTCTATGAATCATTGAGATGTATAAAATTGCTTAACTTATGCTTTCCAAGTTTTTTATGAAGACGAGTTTAATGTGAGTGTTCCACATGAGCGCTGGACTAGCGTGTGAACGTTTGGAATTTATTACATTGTGGCCTCAATTAACTGCATGAACCACTGTAACAAGATACATAGTTCCTTATATGTCAGACAGCAGATTGTTGATTGTTAGCTGGTCGATAGCCTAGTGTTGAAGCGAGCTGAGCCAATGTGCCGTGTTTTGCACAACTGCTTACAAGTGGGGTAGCACCAACAATGTTTACAAGTACTTATGTACACGTCGGCGCACGGTTCTCGAACGAGTGCTCTATTTCATCAAAACACACACTACTCGTATGATAAATCGTGACAACTTATGTCTTACCATGCCATATTCATGAAAAAACTAATGAGGACACATCTGTTTTGACAACAATTACGATGGTTCTCACATGATTCACGGGCACACAAAGGTAGCAGCAGTTCCCATAGACGGATTCAAACAGAGTACTAGCCCTAGAGGGGTCGATAACAGGCAAGGTTCGGATAATTAGACACAATCCAAACTACTATTAAACACTAGCTGGGGCAACTATTTCATGCCTCGATCTAATTTGGGCTGGACACAAGACGGACCTTGCCATGAACATCATCGAGGATGTCCCGCAGCAGCTCAATCCTGTGAACCTTCATGAAGACAACCTTGTGGCCTTGCCACTGATAAACTTGTTTGTGGAGGCATGCCACGTCATCTTCCTGCGTAAGCTTGACAAGAACAGTATGCCTCACAAACGAAGGAGTAACTTTGAACTTCTTGTGCTTCAGTACACCCTGGACAACACGCCTGACAACAGTGAGGCTGGAATACAACTCTTCATTGGTATAACCGCAAATGGCTTCCAGGATCCAACAGCCTAAGAACTCTGTTTTCCCAGTGCGTATATTCAGGTCGTCCGCCTCATAGCGAGTGACATGTACAACCACACAATCCTTGTCTGCATCAGGGCTCTAATTGAAACAGAAACAAATTCTGAATTACTTTTTAGTATAAGAAACACAAGTTATTTAAACCACTATGTATAGCATGGCATCGAAGCTTATAAAATTTTGCATTATTAATCACCACACACTTCCTTTTCTAACAAAAATCACCACATACTTAGATGAAAAACCACAATCGAGATCGGCAAAGAAGGAAATCACCTTGGGCAGCTCAGCGGGGGGGGGGGGGGGGACACATCCTCGAAGGGGGAAAACTGCTCCTGCAGTCCCACGGGGGTTGTAACCTCAAATGGGGTGTTGACCATCTCAGTAGTGGCCGTGAGCGTATCTGGGGTCGGCTCGGTGGTTGCCTCCATCTTCTTGGAGCTCTCTGCCTCGTGGGGATCAGCCTCCCGCGTCTGCTCCAATATCGGCAGATCTTCGCCTGGTTCTCCTTGGTCCATCATGAAACTGACGAATACTAGGAGACCACTGAAAGGAAAACACAATCGCAATGACAATGAAACAAAAAAGAGAGTGAGGATCGGTTACTGCTTTGCAAAAGTTCTTTTTTTTCTCTGAACAAAAATATACCAACATCACGGATCCGCTTACCTTCCCTTCGTTGGAGAGAAGAATAGTGGCAGATGCGAGTGTTGCCTTTCTTGAAGACGGTGAGGGAGAAGGGGATTCAGCGAAGAGTGAAATGATGGTTGCTTCGTCCGTCAAACTTAGACTGCGGGGAGGTGGGGTTTTGTGATACGACGGCTCGTTACTGCCGCGCTACGACCGGGGTGACTCTCCGCCTGCATACTGCCTTCTAATTTGGTGGATGGCATTTGGGCCCGCGCGCTGCATGGCCCGCATGTCTTTGAACAAAAGTATAACGACATTCAGTAGAGGGAGACGTTTCAATGACCTAGGAGGATCCAGAAGCGGTAGAGTGTCTCCACTGTACTAGTAGTAATTGTTTTTCTGGGTACCTGTAGAGTGTCTCCACTGTACTAGTAGTAATTGTTTCTCTGGGCCCAAGACAAAACAGCCCATCCACACTAGTAAATAGTAAAATCAATTCAAAAGCCCATATATTTACTGAATGAGAGGCGCTACCCACACCCAGCACACCGCCCCCCCAAAAACCTGGGTGCACTTCTTCCTCCTCGCTCCCACTCACCTCATGTCAGCTCGCTTCACTCGTACCCCCAAATTCCTCACCTCACTCCTACAGAAAACCCCAGCTCCCCTTCTTCCTCACTCCTACAGGAAACCCCCGGCTCCCCTTCTTCTTCGATCGCACTACAACTAGGCTCGTCATTCGTTACTCTGCTCAAATCCGTGAGCACGACGCGAGGCCCTCGAGGAAAATGGAGTCGGCTGACCCCAGCGCCAAGAAGATGAGGCTCCCGCCAGCGGCGACGCCTGTTGTAGATCCCTCACCCGGCAGCGCGGGGAGAAGCGGCGACCCCGCCCCCACCGGATCCCAGGAACCCATAGAATCTCGGGTGGACCGCATCAGCGATCTCCCGGACGCCGTCCTTGGGGAGATCATCTCGCTTCTCCCCACCAAGGATTGCTGCCGCACCCAAGTCCTCTCCGGTGGTGCCCTCTATGGTGCGCCGTGCCCCTTAATCTCGACTGTCGTCAGCTATCTCTGTTCAATGATTTTGAAATCCCTAGAGCCATCATCTCCTCCCACCAGGGCTCCGTTCAAAGCCTCTGCATCCCGTCATGCTACCTGAGCAAGCATACCATGCCCTGCATGGTGGACGCCTGGCTGAAATCCCCTGAATTCACAGAACTACAGCTACTTGAGTTCTACTATTCCCCTGGAAATCACATACCACATACCGAACGCCATGAACTTGTGCCCTCAACACCGATGTCCATCTCGCGGTTTTCGTCCTCTCTCCACACCGCCACCTTTGCGCTGTGCTACCTACCAGACAATCTGGTACTAAACCTTCGACTCCCATTTCTCAAGAAACTTTCAGTTGTGCGGGTTCGTATATCGGAGGCCTCATTGCACAACATCATCCACTTTAGTTGCCCTGCGCTGGAGTGCTTGGTGCTTGCTTTCACAGTTAGAATCGGTTGTCTCCAAATAAAGTCGCCTAACCTTGTAAGAATTGGAATTTCTTTTGACAGAAGGCAGCTCATCATCCAAGAGGTCCCTTCACTTCAAAGGTTGTTCCTTGATTCTAGTTATTCACCGTTGCAAATAACCGTCCTCTCTCCGCCTAAGCTGGAGACCTTGGGTGTAATACATGATCTCTGTGCTCATTTCAATATGGTGTTTGGCTCCACAGTTCTTCAGGTACTTTATATTATCATCTACACTTGTAACCAGAAGCTGCATTTTAAATTTTTGCGCATAATTTATATATCATCTTGGAGTACACATTTTGTACTAATATTATGTTCTATGCTCAATGAAGAGTTTCTCCATGGATGGCCTATCAATGGTGCTGGATTCTGTCAAGATCTTATATATCCAAATGAATAGTTTTGATCTGAACAAGATTATTGGCTTGCTGCAATGCTTTCCATGTCTGGAGAAGGTGTATATAAAGGTGATAATTTCACGCACATTGGAAGCCCGCATATAGTGTACTAGAATTAACCGTTCAGCTGTTGGTCTTTCGACACTCTTCTTTTAGACCTTAACTGTTTTCAATCTTCATGTCTATTTAGGCAACAGGACGGGGTAAGAAAGTTATAACCAATCGGTGGATTCGTAAGCATCGGGATTTTCTCACTTCTCATGAGATTTGATTGAAGACAATAACGCTAGAACGATATGTAGCCAACCGTGCAAACACAAGATTTGTCACATTCTTCCTGCTGAATGCGAGGTTAATATTGTCCATCAGCCTTAAGTTTATCAGCAGCATGGTTTTGACGGATGGGTATGTAAAAGAGCAAAAAAAGGAGTTTCAGGTGGGCAAAAGAGCTTCTGAACGTGCCGGGCTTCTATTTACAACATATTGTGGTCATAATCCAGTAAATTTTACAACCCAGGATGTTCATTGTATGGACCTGACCGATCCATTTGACTGTGACTGCCGAAAACAGTGCTGGAGTTAGATGTTGTTGCCCTTTTCAATCTGGTTTTTTTTGTAAACCTGATGAACAATTAACCCTCGTGCTTTTGTACAGTTTGTAAGCTGGAGTTAGATGTTCCTACCCTTTTCAACTCGGCTGTGACTGTCATATTTTCTTTGAAACAAGGCAAATGGCTTGCCATTCGTTTAATTTAGAGTGAAATATTGTAACAAATCCCAACCAAGGGAAATAACATCACTCTCGCCGGCTGCTTGAGCTCACTGTGCATTACAGAAGCCAAGTGATTAGCCACCACCAGCACCCACAAACTTATTTCGAACTACCACATAAAATGGGCTGTAAATTTTCATATGAAAGGCTGCATGACCGTGACAGATTTGGATTCTGACATTTGGGACCCGCGAGGAAATAGCCTATCCAAGGTGGTGTCGACTTACTAGCCAGTCAACAAACGATTCTGCCTACCAGTCGTTGGATTGACATCCAACATCTGTCGTGTATCTTCTATCTCTTGTCTTCTTCTTCCTCCAGCCGCCCAAACCAAACCACCCCGTCGGCTCCGCCTGCTCCCGCCTCCCATGGCTGGCTGTGCCTCCGCCGCCCTACCGTATGTACCCTCCAACGTTGGCCAGTCCCTCCCTCTATTCCCCCAGACGTCCTGTTATTCTCCGGCGACGTCGGCCCCAACACGCACCCGTGCCCGAACCAGTTAACCCTCGTACTCCCCTCCGCCTGCGACTGGACCGGCGCATCTTCAACGGCTCCTGTTCGTTCTGTCCGAGGCCTCGCCGTCGTCCTCCGCCTTGCGGCCTTGGTTCGCTCGCCGTGCGCGGTGCGCCTCCCTCTTGCGTTGTCAACGTCGTCAACAACCGAGAGGAACAAGGAGATGACTGTACGTGGAGAGGATGACAGTAGGGACCCACCAGCGTCATGGCAGTATGCAAGCAAGTGCCTCTATAGTACAAGCCCAAAAATATGGTTCCTCCTAATGGTTGGACATCTGGGGCTCACGCCATTGTCAACGTAGTCAATAAACGAGAGAATTACACAACGAGTGGCTGACACCAGGGAGCCAGCAGGTCGCGCAGTTGTTATTTACTTTTTTTAGGAACAAGCAGTTGTTATTTATACTAGTTTTAGCGACGGATCAGGGTAACAACGGGGTTGTGCGGGGGCTGTGGCCCGTCTAGCCAGGGTTTTATTTATGTTTACCACATCATGAGCCCAGTTGTGTTTTTTTCTTGCTGAAAATGGCTAGCCCAGTTCTATTTTTTCTAAAGAAATACCCAAACAAGGCCTACTTGCTTTATCGACCCTGCTGGGCTGCAAATCTTTCAAGACGAGGAGAGTTTCATTCGGTTTGCCCAGAAATGGGCTGTACATTTTTAAAACACATCAAACCGGGAATTAGTTTCAATTTTTTTTCATTACAAGATCTTAAATTCCATTGATTTTTATGCGTGGACAATTATTTGGATTTTATATTTATATAAATTATTTTTCAAACTAGTTTGAATGTGAATCGATATTTCTGGATTAAAAATAGTTGACCGCACCGAAATATGAAAATTTTCGTATACTTTTTAACCGTGGCCACAATATGGGGTGTAATGCTAACAAAAAGAAGATGGGCTCCAAAAAAATTCTTAAGAATTAGCAAATGGGCTGTACATTATTAGAAATAATGGCAGATGTGTTGTATGCTGTTTTCCACAGATTTGAGGCTGACTTGTGCGCCTACTACAGGTTGACGCGTATGCTTTCATAAAAAAAAGGTTGAGGCACACGCAACGCCCTGTCAACTTAGTCAACACACGAGAGTAGTGACTGTTGGATGTCCATCCAACGGCTGTCGTGCTTCTTCAATCTCCCGCTCAAACAAGCACCTGCGGGACGCCTGCTCCCTCCTCGCGCGGCCAGCTATGCTGCCGCGCAGGCCTCACGGCCCCACCGTACTCCCATCGCTGGCCTAGCCATCCCTCTACTCACCCACACATGCTGTTATTCTCCGGCGACGGCAGCCGAACCAGTAAACCCTCATACTCCTCCGCGTGGGAAACAACTGCCGAGTATTCCCTGGCTCCGTGTCGTTCCCTTCCTAGGCCTCGCCGTCGTCCACCGCCCTGGTGCACTCGGCGCGGCCTGGTCAACGTGGTCAATGAACGACATCCATCGGAAGTGGACTGTACGTGGAGAGGCTGACAGCTGGGTCCACGGCCGCACGCAAGGAAATGCCTCCTTATTACGCACAAAATAATGATTCCTCCACCTGACAGTTAGGACCCATAGGAAGGGCTTCTGTATTTCGCGAAAAAAACGTCCCCCCCGCTGACAGGTCGGACCCACCAGCTATATCTTCGCACGCAAGGAAGTGCCTCCTTATTACGCCCAAAAAAATGAAAGCCCCCCTACTAGCTGGGACCCACCATATTGTTGGGCTAACTTGTGGGCCTACTAAGTTGACGGGGACGGAGGGCTTTTTCAACTTAGTCAATACTCCAGTGACCGTATGATGTCCATCCAACGGCCATAGTGCTTCTTCAACCTCTGGTCTTCTTGCTCCAGCCGCCCAAAGCAGCGCCGATCGTGCCGCCTGCTCCTGCCTCCTGTGGCGGCTGTGCTACCGCGGAGGCCTCACCGCCCCCATACTACTCCAACCACTGGCCAGGCCATCCCTCCACTCACCCACACCCCTTGTTATTCTGCGGCGACGGCAGCCTCACACCGCAGCCGAACCAGTGAACGCTCGTACTCCTCTCCGCGCGGGCATCCACTGCCGCGTCTTGCTTGGTTCCGTGTCGTCCCCTTCCCAGGCCTCGCCGTCGTCCACCGCCGTGGTGCTCTCGGCGCGGCGTGGTCAATGTGGTCAACGACCGACTTCCATCGGAAGAGTACTGTACGTGGAGAGGCTGACAGCTGGGTCCACGGCAGCCGCAAGGAAGTGCCTCCTTATTACGCGGAAAATAATTATTCCTCCACCTGACAGCGGGGACCCACCGGACGGGCCACCAGTATTTTGCAAAAAAAATCATTTCCCCTGACTGCTGGGACCCATCAGACGGGCCACCGTATTTCGCGAAAAAACGTTACCCCCGCTGTCAGCTCGGACCCACCGGAAGTGCCTCCTTATTACGCACAAAAAAATGAATACTCCCCCGGCTAGCTGGGACCCACCTTGGTGGGAGGCTGACTTGTGGGCCTACTAAGTTGACAGGGATGAAGGGCTTTGTCAACTTAGTCAATATGAACGATTCTAGCTCCAGTGACCGTACGATGTCCATCCAACGGCCGTAGTGCTTCTTCAACCTCTGGTCTTCTTGCTCCAGCCGCCCAAAGCAGCGCCGGTCGTGCCGCATGCTCCTGCCTGCCGTGGCCGGCTGTGCTGCCGCAGAGGCCTCACCGCCCCCTACTATACCCACCGCTGGCCAGGCCCTGCGGCGACGGCAGCCTCACACCGCAGCCGAACCAGTGAACCCTCGTACTCCTCTCCGCGCGGGCTTCCACTGCCGCGTCTTCCCCAGCTCCGCGTCGTCCCCTTCCTAGGCCTCGCCGTCGTCCACCGTCGTGGTGCTCTTCGCACGGCGTGGTCAACGTGGTCAAGGAACGACTTCCATCGGAAGAGTACTGTACGTGGAGAGGCTGACAGCTGGGTCCATGGCCACAACCCAGTTTTTTTGTGATTTGCCAAGTAAGTCGCTTTGTCGGGCCTGTTGGGCTGCAAATCTTTCAAGACGAGGAGAGCTTTCATTCGGCTGGCCAAGAAAATGGCCCATCAGTAATTAGAAACGGGCTGTACATTTTTAAAACACATCAAACCGGCAATTAGTTTCAAATATCTTTTTTTATTTCAAGATTTTAAATTACATTAATTTTTATGCGTGGAGAATTTGTTGGATTTTATATTGATATACATTTATTTTTAAAATCAGTTTGAATGTGAGTCGAAATTTCGGGATTAAAAACAGTTGGGACCGCACCGAAATATGCAAAATTTCATATAATTTTTTAACCGTGGCCACAATATGGGCTGTAATGCTAACAAAAAGAATATGGGCTCCAAAAAAAACCTTAAGAATTAGCAAATGGGCTGTAAATTATTAGAAATAATGGCAGATGGGTTGTATGTTGTTTTCCACAGATTTGAGGCTTTCCTAAAAAAAGGTTGACGCACAAGCACTGACTGTTGGATGTCCATCCAACGGCCGTCGTGCTTCTTCAATCTCTGCTCTTACTGCTCCAGCCGCTCAAATTAGCGCCGGCGGCACTGCCTGCTCCCTCCTCCCCGCGGCTGGCTGTGCTGCCGCGCAGGCCTCACCGCCCCACCATACTCCCATCGCTGGCCTAGCCATCCCTCTACTCATCACACCTGCTGTATTCTCCAGCGACGGCAGACGAACCAGTAAATCCTCGTACAGTCGTACTCCCCTCCGCGTGGGAAACAACTGCCGAGTCTTCCCTGCCTCCGTGTCGTCCCCTTCCTAAGCCTCGCCGTCGTCCACCGCCATGGTGCTCTCAGCGCGGCGTGGTCAATGTGGTCAACGACCGACTTCCATCGGAAGAGTACTGTGCGTGGAGACGCTGGCAGCTGGGTCCACGGCCGCAGCAAGGAAGTGCCTCCTTATTACGCGCAAAATAATTATTCCCCACCTGACAGCGGGGACCCACCGGACGGGCCACCATATTTCGTGAAAGAAATGTTCCCCCCTGACTGCTGGGACCCACCAGCTACACCTTCGCACGCAAGGTAGTGTGTCCGAAAAAAAACGATTCGCCCCCCTGACTGCTGGGACCCACCAGCTACATCTTCGCACGCAAGGAAGTGCCTGACAGTCGGGACCCACCTGGTCGAAGCGTACGTAGCGTTGTCATTCTGGTCGCGAACGTGTACGTACATACATACTGGTGGATGTAGAGGCGCGCACGTGTTGTAGTAGAGGCGCGCACGTAGCATGTACACGTACGTACATCGGCCAGGGTGCAAGAAAGAAAATACGGCCACGTATGTGTACATACGGGCGGGGTCTCGAACGCCTACTCACGCATACGTACGGCGAGGGCTCGTTGACATGGCTGGGTCGGAACGGAGAAACATCATTGTCGTCGTGTTCATGGGGAGGCAACGGAATGCACCGTGTTCATGGGGAGGCAACGGCATGCATCGTGTTCATCGGGAGGCAACGGAATGCGTGGGAGCCAATCGGCTGGGTCGGAACGGAATGCGTGGTCGTGTTCATCAGGAGGGCTTGGACGGAACGGGCGATGGAAACGAGGCCTGGCGTACTGCAGAACGGAGGAAACGGCCTTGTGTTCGACCGGCCACGTTTGAAACGGGATCCTGTTCATCGGGAGGGGTGTGGCGTACCGCAAAACGGACGAAACGGACCTCCTACGGTCGAAACGGGGGTCCTGTTGATCAGGAGGGGTGTGGCGTACCGCAAAACGGAGGAAACGGACCTCCTACGGTCGAAACGGCGGTCCTGTTGATCGGGATGGGTGTGGCGTAACGCAAAACGGACGAAACAGACCTCCTACGGTCGAAACGGGGGTCCTGTTCATCGGGAGGGGTGTGGCGTACCGCAAAACGGGACTCCACGGGATACTGTTCATCTCCACCGTCGACCTCCTCCAGCCTCCACGGGCTACCGTCGACCTCCTCCAGCCTCCACGGGCTCCTGTTCATCCAGCCTCCACCGTGCGCTACTCCACTGGCTACTGTTCAACCACCCCTCCACGGGCACCTGTAACGCCCCGGATTCGATGCGCCAGGTGTCTTCTAGTTATTCGCCTTCGTTGCCATGTCATTTGCTTGCGTGTTGCATTTTTCCATGTCATCATCTGCATTTCATCTGCATGTTTTTAAAAACTTGCATCCGTTCGGGTCCTCCCGGTTCTCTCCGTTGTCCGTTCTGAGCCCAGACACTCTCGCACGCACCCGCCGCCTCTCTCCGACCTTGTTTCGTGAGCGGGAGAAAAATGTTCTCAGAATGGGCCGAGATTTGCCGAGTGGCCTTGGTATAGCACCGACAGACCGCCCGTCAAATTTCGTTCCATTTGGAGGTTGTTTGATGCCCCAACGGTTAAACGAGCTAACTGAAAGCCCCTGTTGTCTTGCAGCCCAACACCCCTCCAAATTAGTCCACTAACCAGCAAACTCCCCTCTATGCTCTCCGCCATTCGATCACGATCGTGTCGGCAAAAACCGCTCCCCATTTGGACTCTCCTAGCTCCCTCTACGTATATAAACACCCTCTCCCGTGAAATCGCAGTCTAAACCCTAACCCCGCTCCCCTCGCGCCGCCGGACTTTTCCCCCGCCACCGACGGACATGTCCGCCGCCAGCCTCCACGTCGCCCGACCAATCGTAGCGCGCCACCTCAGCGCCAGCAGCCGCCGTAGCCAACCGCCGTCCGACACGTGGCGCCCGGCCACCGCGCGCACCGCCGACCCACCAGGCTCGGGTTGGGCCCCCGAGCCCAACCGCCGCCGCCCCGTGCCTCCGCGTCCGCCGCCCCCGCGACGAGCTCTCCTCCGCCGCGCCGCCTCCTCGCCGCTCCTCCGCGCCGCCGCGCGCCGCTCGCCGCCTCCACCGCCGGCGCCCACGCCGCACGGCTGCCGCCCCGCGCGCCGCCCGATCCACCGCGCCACTCTCCGCCCGCGCGCGCAGCCCCTGCCGTCCGCCGCCTCCCGCACGCGCACCGCCGCTCGGCCCCGTGCCCGACCTTGCCGCCGCCCGCTCTGCCGCTTCGCCGCCACGAAGCTCGCTGGCCGCTGCCTCCCCGCGCCGTCCTACGCCAGGATCCGGCCGGATCCACCCCGCGCAATCGTCCCCGCGCCTCGCCGCTGTCGTCTACCTCACCGGAGTCACCGGAGCCGGGGTGGACGAGATCCACCGGTCCAGCGAACCAAACGCCCGTCCCCGGCCCCGGATCTCCTCGTCCCGATCCGTCCCATCCAGTTTTTCGGAGGGTATATTTTCGCCTGTCCCTGAGTTTTCAACAGCATGTGTGCATCTTCATCATGAGATAACTTCTTGCATACAGCTCCGTTTTGCATGCATAATATATCAAAATATTCATGGTGAGATGCTCTTCATTTGGTTCCATTGTGCGATGCTTCCTTGACTACAAACGGATACCTTAATCCTTGTTGCAAGTGTGCTATATGATGTTAACCTGCTGGAACTGTTAGAACTTGGTGATTTCTCTTTTTCATTGCGTTTTGTGTGTGCATCCTATGAGCTTGATGTCTACATGAGTTTTGAACTACATCATGCCATCTTTACAGAGGTGCTTGTCTTGTATTTTTTGTGATCTATGTGGTGACTAGCACAAGCATGCAAAGTAGCCTCCGTGATGTTGCTGATTTCTGTGACTTAGTCATTTCTGCTAAGTCTGAGTTTGTTACATTTTGTTGCTATCTTTGCTTGACGCTACCAATTAATACATGCATATTCTGGAGATGTTCTATAAGGATGTTTTGTTATACATGTTATTCTATATCCATCCATGCCCTTGGTGGCATTTATGGGTTGCTGTAGATTGTCGTAATCTTGCTCCAAACTTGTTAAATAATGTTGCTGCCAGTCTGTTAACTTTAATTTCAGTTTTGCCATGTGTTTTGCTAGTGATCCATGCACCCTATGACTACGCTATTGCCATGTTTAGCTCCATAAATGTGTCGTCTTACTGTTTGTTACCTTGTCATGCCATGAAATGCTCTGTGGTGAGTGGTACAAGCTCACCAATATGCCTACTTATCGTTGTTTCTGCCATGTACTGTTATTTTCTCCGTCTCAATCTATCATATCATTTGCCATGTTTGCATGTACCATCTTTTTTGTTGATCTTTCGAATAAGTTCAGTAAGGGAGTTTTGTTAATTGCTTTTAGCACTAGCATGCCATGCCTTTGTTTGCCATGTTAAGTTCCTGTAGCATGTTGTTTGATAGCTCTCAACATTGCAACCTGATGTTATATCTGCCATGTCCAGTGATTTCTGCTAAGTCTGTGAACTGGTATTATTTGCAATTTTGCCATGTCCTTTTGAGCATGTTCTAGTGAGTTCTGGAGATAGCTCAGTGTTCATGTTTTGTTATGCTTTACCGGACCATCACGTCCATGCCTTTTGTTTTCATGTTGGGGTGCTGTATCATGTTGTTTGGATGCTTGCAAGTTGCTAGTTGCTGCTTTGGTTATATCTTGTGTCATGTGTATGTGTTGCATCATTGCTCCGTTTTGAGTGTGCTCTATATGAAACTTGCTTAGAATTGCATGTAGTTTCATATTACCTTGTTGCATCCTTGTTTTGATAGTGTTTGCTTGATGTTTGAATGCATTTTGCATCAATGCCATGTTTAACTTGGTTTGCTCATATCTTTTAGGCCGTAGCTCCGAACTAAATGAACTTTATATGTAACTTGACTTAATTTCGTGTAGATCATCGTGGTGCACCTTAACTTGTTGTTTAAAAAATTGAACATAAGGTTTATTCAGATCTGGACCAATTTCGAAATTGGGATATGAGGACTTACCGGAATTGTCATATGTTGTTTCCGGCCTCATTTAAACTTGCTTTGATGTGTTGCTCTTGTATGCATCATCTGTTGCCATGAGTAGCTTCATGTAGCTTTGTCATGCATCCGGCTTGGTTGTGCATCATGTCTTGTTTATGTGTTGTGTGTTTACCTTGTTGTTTGCTCCTTTCCGGTTGTGCTCCTTCTCATTAGTTCCTGTTTCGTTGCGATCGTGAGGATTCGTTCGTCTACGCTTGGTTCATTTTCATGGCTTCATCTTCTTCATGGACTCGTTCTTCTTCCTAGCGGGATTTCAGGCAAGATGACCGTTACCCTGGATCTCACTACTATCATTGCTATGCTAGTTGCTTCGTTCTATCGCTATGCTGCGCTACCTATCACTTGCTCTTCAAGCCTCCTAGATTGCCATGTCAGCCTCTAACCTTTTTCACCCTTCCTAGCAAACCGTTGTTTGGCTATGTTACCGCTTTTGCTCAGCCCCTCTTATAGCGTTGCTAGTTGTAGGTGAAGATGAAGAAGTTTGTTCCATGTTGGAACATGGATATCATGAACTTTGTTGGGATATCACAATATCTATTATTTAATTAATGCACCTATATACTTGGTAAAGGGTGGAAGGCTCGGCCTTATGCCTGGTGTTTTGTTCCACTCTTGCCGCCCTAGTTTCCGTCATACCGGTGTTATGTTCCTTGATTTTGCGTTCCTTACGCGGTTGGGTGTTATGGGAACCCCTTGACAGTTCGCTTTGAATAAAACTCCTCCAGCAAGGCCCAACCTTGGTTTTAACATTTGGCACCTAAGCCTTTTCCCCTTGGGAGTCGCGCTCCCGAGGGTCATCTTTATTTTAACCCCCCGGGCCAGTGCTCCTCTGAGTGTTGGTCCAAACTAGAGCACCGTGCGGGACCGTCCCTTGGCAACTTGGGTTACGTTGGTACCTGTACGCTTCGCTCATCCGGTGTGCCCTGAGAACGAGATATGTGCAGCTCCTATCAGGATTTGTCAGCACAGTCGGGTGGCTTTGCTGGTCTTGTTTTACCATTGTCGAAATGTCTTGTAAACCGGGATTCCGAGACTGATCGGGTCTTCCCGGGAGAAGGAATATCCTTCGTTGACCGTTAGAGCTTATAATGGGCTAAGTTGGGACACCCCTGCAGGGTATAAACTTTCGAGAGCCGTGCCCGCGGTTATGTGGCAGATGGGAATTTGTTAATGTCCGGTTGTAGAGAACTTGACACTTGACTTAAATAAAACGCATCAACCGCGTGTGTAACCGTGATGGTCTCTTTTCGGCGGAATCCGGGAAGTGAACACGGTTTTTGGGTTATGTTTGACGTAAGTAGGAGTTCAGGATCACTTCTTGATCATTGTTAGCTTCACGACCGTTCCGTTGCTTCTCTTCTCGCTCTTATTTGCGTATGTTAGCCACCATACATGCTTAGTCGCTGCTGCAACCTCACCACCTATCCTTTCCTTACCCATTAAGCTTTGCTAGTCTTGATACCCATGGTAATGGGATTGCTGAGTCCTCGTGGCTCACAGATTACTACAACAACAGTTGCACGTACAGGTTTTGCGATGATCATGACGCGAGAGCGATGCTTGCTTGTTTTGGAGTTCTTCTTCTGCTTCTTCTCCGATCAGGGGATAGGCTCCAGGTCGGCAGCCTGGGCTAGCAGGGTGGATGTCGTTTGAGTTTCTGTTTGTGTTCATCCGCAGTCGGATGTTGATCTTATGTATGATGTTGTGGTATTCATGTGACATGGTATGCCTCTTGTATGTATCCCCAACTATTACGTAATGGTATGATGTAATGATATCCACCTTGCAAAAGCGTTTCAATATGCGGGTCTATCCTTGGTGGGACCTTCGAGTTCCTCTCGGATAGGGTCGCATATTGGGCGTGACAGCACCCCTCCACCATCTACTGTTCATCCAGCCCTCGACACCACGGGGTCCTGTTCAACCACCCCTCCACGAGCACCCCTCCACCTCTACTGTTCATCCAGCCCTCCACACCACGGGATCCTGTTCATCCAGAGGCAACGCCACCGCTCACTGTTCATCCAACCCCCCCCCCCCCCCGCAACACTCACTGTTCATCCCAGAGGCAGCATCGATCGGCTTCAGTTAGCAGCAGTAGCGAAGGAATCGCTCGATCGGGTTCAGTTAACAGCCATCGATCGATCGCTCGGGTTTAGTAACGCGTAGCCTGCAGTGCAATCGCTCGGGTTCAGTTAGAGCCCAACGCCTCGCACACACGCGCGTACGTGTACGAGAGAAACGCGCATCGCTCGGCCCCCGACCTCCCACCGTAACCGGGAAGTCCCCGAAATTTTCCTCGCCCTCGCTTCTACCACGGTTTTTTCCGTCATGGACGGCCCAAAGAATGTCATGCAGCTGTGTCTCCTGCCCGCCCAGGACGAAAAGCCCATTTTCTGTCATGATTTTTTTCATAGAAGTAGGAGCCCACCACATCTATGATGATACCGGGTTTTGTCACAATTATCGTCATAGAAGTGTCATATGTATGATAGAAAAAAAATTCATTCGGCCCAAAATGTCACGGATGTGTCTTTTTTTGTAGTGGGGGTCATCTGGAGTGGCAGAGGGCGTTCGCGGTGAGCGTCCCTGAAGGTGCAGCAGCGGCAGGCATCGTATTGGAGTTGTATAGATCGTCAGTAGGCTCCTCCTTCGCTACCTCTTACTGAGCGCGCTCGATAGAGGAGAGGCTGCTGGAAGTAGTACAAATCCTCTCCGTAGTAGTAGTATTTAGGGGCTATTTTGTTCAGTTCATCTGACTATAGATGTGGTGGAACTATACAACGTACTTAAAATTAGCTAGTATATATAGTTGAACTAGCTATTTCAGTACGTGGTTGGCAACAATTGGGGAAAAGTTTGGTCGGTTCAGCTGTCGAGTTGAACTGTTTGTATAAAGAATGACTGCTTAATCTATGAATGAAATCTATGCTTAATTACTAAATTTTAGTTGCAAAAATTAGATAGTGCTAGTGATTTTTAGCTACATATTTTGACAAATTGCAGTGTTACAAGGTTGACAAATGGCAATGTTGATCAACAAATGTCAATCTTTCCAGTTTGACAAATGACAACATACCCAATATGACAGATGCAAATCTTACCAATTGTTTATACGTGGTTGCATACGGGTTATCCAAAACAACCGTTTGCGTTGAAGCGATGTACAAATCTTGCTCGGCACATTTTCTTTTCGCTTAGCGCCGAAGTCTAGCTTTTCTTACCGTATTCAATCTGAACCGTTTGCATTGAAGAGATGCACAAATCCTGCGCTGTGAATTTTCCCTTGACTTAAGGGGGAAGACCATAGCTCTCACTTTTCATACGGGTGTTCTATCTAAAACGTTTGCGATCAAGAGTTGCACAAATCCTGCTCGGCACATTTTCCCTTGGCTTCCTGGGGAAGCTGTCGGTTTGCATACGGGTGTTCTAACTAAAACGTTTGCAATGAGTGTTTTATATTTAAAATCATTGACGTTTTTTTCAAAAGAAAATCATTTGATAAGTCTGTACATTAAGAGAGAAAAACGCAAGTTCGTTCAAACCACATCTTTCATTCAGTCACACTGCGAATTTATATTCATATGATCGAGATACAGTACTAAACCCCCCAAAAAAACTATTTTCCGGCGGCGGCGGAGGCGTCGTGCCACTCCGTCTTTGTCTTCCTTTGGGACGCCGTTGTTGAAGTCTTCAAGGCCGCACATAATGTTCTTCACTTGGAAATCAAACATCATGTCGTCGCGCGATCAACGGGCAGGGCGCAGGAGGACGACAACTGGCGGCACTGAGAGGTAGCAGTTGACGGCGGCGGCCCATGGTGCTGAGGGGGGCGCACGCACGGGCACGGGCGCGGCGGGTGTAGCCAAATGCACGGGGACCGGCGCCGCGGTGGGTGGAGGGGCACGCACGGTCACGGGCACGGGCGCCGGCACTGGCATGTACATGAGCTCGCGCGGATCCGCGGAGACCTTGCCGACACCCGCGGCTTCCAGCTCTGTGATAGTGCTTGGCGACCATCCCGTCAATGCTACGGGGATGGTCGTTGGCGCGGGCGCGGGGATGAGAGTTGGGACGGGAGCGGGGGCAGCAACCGCCGCGGCCAGCTCGTTCATGGCCATGTCCATGAGGCCCCATTCCTCCTTATTTTCTATCTCCTCCGGCACGGAGTCGACTTCACCAAACTTGAAGACTAGTGGCAGATGATCATTCTGCTCCATGGCGTTGGTGGAGGTCCGCGGGAGGGAAGGGAATGGGAGGCAAACGGTAAGGCCGCCCGTACTAAATAGCGGCTCGGGCTCCATTAATGGATAGAATGCGAGCAAGGTGAGCGGCCATGGAAGTCAAAGGGCTCACTTCCCAGTGAGCCTGTGCAGCGTACAGCTCGCATGCTTCCCGGTGAGCCCACGCATTGGAGGACAGCTTGCACGCCTCTCGGTCAGCCTGCGCACCGGACTGCGCTCGCACGCCTCCCGTTCAGTCAAGCAGCTGTCCGCACGACACCTCCTATAGCCATTAAAACCAAGACACGTGGCGTCACATGAATGGTTAACAGAACGCACACGATTTGAATTATACAAACGTTTGAGATATTAAAGTGGCAGCTATTTTTTCAAAATGCCTTCGTTGGCCGTTATTCAAGTGCGATTTCTCTCAAAATGGACACCAAAATACCACAGCATGTCGGGTGCCATTCCATGATCGCATGCGAAGTTTCATGAATTTCAGACGAGTCTTGGATTTACTTGAATTTAAAAACAAAGTATCTCAATGTTTTGCCGGCAATCAACAGTGCCCCGGTATTTAATATTCATTCCCATTTCTTGCATGGGACCTAAGCATGCACCCAAGGACACATATTTGATTTTTCAACCAATTTATATGCACTAGAGCTTGTGCATGTAGTTCAAATTTGAATTATTCACATAAAATGCTTAGAAAACCCACTTAATGTATTAAAATGTCCAAACGTACCCCGAAAAATTCCAAAATTGAACACAACACTCCTGTTGTTCTATGTTGACACTAGAAATTTTTTGAAATCAATAAGAGGTAATGGATATCGTTTCGTCCCCAAAGGTGGCATGTTCCCTACTGTCCGCGTTTTGGGAATGGTGGTCCCCAGACTTGCCTGCCTGCGGCCCACAGCGTGGCTAAGCAACAGGCCATACGGCCCATGTTCGTCAACAAGGCACCCAAGACCGTCGCGAGGGTCCAAGCCTCGCGAGGCGGACGATGCAAGACCTCTTGGAGTGGCCTAGCCAAGCAGGCTCACGAGGAGCGGAGATATCAAGGCGAGGCAAACCTCATGAGGCTCTCGTGATGTGAGCCATGAAGAACGGTACCAGGCGGGTGCCAGGCGGGCGCCAGTGCGCGCAGCGTCCCTATTTCCTCTTTGGTGCTAACGAGGCCAGCGCAGGCGAAGAGTACCGAGGCATCAGGCAAAGGTTGCCATATTGGTGCAACGAGACCAAGACCAGGAGGACGGCAAGGCGGAGGTCATCATGGAGCCCAAGCCGGCGTCACCCCAGAGCTTTTCGCAGGCGAAGACCGCTTTTGTCAGGATAGCTTGTACTAGCTGCCCCCCTTCAAATTTGCCCGCCGTTGTTGGCTCCCTTCCCGCTCGATATTTGGGAAGAGGACCAGGGCCTCTATAAATAGGACTAGCCCCACAGTAGGAGGCAACTGATCCTGAACTACTTCAGATCATCCTCAACCACACAAGCACAAGAACACCTCAACCTCAGGAGGCCGTTCTTCCCTTGTACTCTTCATCATCAACCCAAGAGGCAATCCACCACCACCACACTGGAGTAGGGTATTACACCATAACGGTGGCTCGAACTAGTATAATCCCCGTGTCTTTCTGTGTTGCAAGTTCATCGAGTTCATCCGCGAGATCTTAGCGAGCAAGAGCGTAGATTGGTAGGAGGGAGAGACTTCGCACGCACCCCAGTGTTCGAACCTTAGGGGTTTGCTGGAACCCCACATCCGACATTTGGCGCGCCAGGTAGGGGTGCGCCGTAGTTTCCCTTCCATCAGATCGTTGCTCCATCGCTCCGTCGTTTTCATGGCGGATGCTCGCCGTGCTCGAGCTGAGCGTCGGGCTGCCCTCTCCGCCGGCGTCGCTCAGACGGCTCCCGTAGGCGGGCCGCCTCGTTGTTCTCTGTCCCACGCCGCCAACGCTGCCACTGGCCCGGCGGGGAACGAGCAGCAGGCGTCGTCGCTCCATCCTTCGGTGCGGCAGGATGGCCGCACCGCTTCTCCGTTGCTGACCCCTGCCGGTTCTTCGTCTCACGCGCACCGTGCTCCCATGGAGGCACGAGCCGCGCTCATCGCGGCGAACGAGCTCCTGCGTTACCGCCCCGTCGACGACCTCTACGAGGAGTGGCTCGACCGCGTCGCCGAGCTCGTCCGCGCCGCAGGGGACTCTCCGGCGCCGTCCCACTCTGTGCCTCCCCCTCAACCAGCCGCGGGCGACGGGGCTCATGGCATGCCTCCACCACCTCAACCCCAAGACGGTGCCTTGGCACCAAGGCGCGCGCCTCCGCGGCGTGATCCACCGCGCCCGGCGCCCGCGCGTTAAGAGAGAAGCTGTCAAGAAATCCCGCGGCCGCGAGAAGTTGCACCGGTGCTCCCCGCGCCACCTCGTCAAGAGCGCGTGCCGCCTGCAGTGGTGCAGCGCGGACCTCGCCCAGACCAAGCTCCACCTCAGAAGCGGGCCCTGGCGACCACGGCCGGCTGCCGCGCCTTCACCCCGAACTGCGTAGCGTCGCCTGGCCAGGCAAGTTCAAGCCAGATCTGCCTCCTCGCTACGACGGCACCGCCGACCCCGCAGAGTTCCTGCAGCTCTATGAGCTGAGCATCGAAGCGGCCAACGGCGACGAAAAAGTCCTGGCGAACTGGTTTCCCATGGCTCTCAAAGATGGGGCCCGCTCCTGGCTCCTGAACCTGCAGCACGGCTCGATCTCCTCCTGGGACGGGATGCGCGACCGCTTCATCGCCAACTTCCAGGGCACTCGCGACCGCCCACTGGCCGCGGGTGATCTACGCCACATCAAGCAATAGCCAGGAGAGACCCCCTCTAGAAGTACATCCAGCGCTTCAACAACACCCGCCTCAAGATCCCCAAGGTCACGGACGAAACCATCATCTCCGCGTTCTCGGACGGCATCCGTAACATCAAGATGAAAGAAGAGCTCGCTATCCACGAGGAGCTTTGCACATCTCAGGAGCTGTTCAACCTGGCGACCAAGTGCGCAAGAGCTGAGGAGGGGCACCTCTCTCTCCTTGAGATGCCAGCTGCAGGAGTGGAGGAGAAGAAGGCCAAGGCCAAGGACGTGAAGCGCAAAGAGGCAGTAGTGCTCGCAGCAGAGCCCGAAACCAAGCGAGGCAGAGATCAGCCCGAGTCATCCAAGAACGGCTGACCGTTCTGCGCCTTCCACAACCTGAACACCCACAACACCAGCGACTGCCAAGAGCTCAGAGCCATACGGGAAGGACGCTACGGTCGACACCCCGAGCGCAACGACCGGGGCTACGGCCGCGGAGGAGGATGTGGAGGCGGACGTTGGGACGACCGTGGCCCGCGCTAGGAGTGGCGCGACCGGCCTTGTGAGGACCGCCGGCAGGACCAACCTCGCGAGGGCGCCTGGAGGGACCCGCCTCGTGAGGATCGCCCCCAGGGCAACACCGGTCTTCCCCCGCTGCCGCCACCAAGAAGGAACGACCACCACCACCAAGACGAGGGGGCTGAGGGCTTACAGGAGCCGCGTGCGATCGCCTGCATCTTGGGCGGTGCCCAGGCCCCAGCCTCTCAGCGCATCTTCAAACAGTTCGCTCGCGAGGTGAACGCAGTGCTCCCCAAGCTCGAGGCCACGCGCCCGCTCAGGTCACTACAAAAAAATACACTTCCGTGATGATACGTGTTTGTCACAGTAGGTTGCGTTTTTTGTCATGCATGTACATCCATGACGATTTTATGACAGAATCAAGATAGTCATACCTGTGTTGTCGTAGAAGTGTTCCATGACATTACCAAAATTATCATCACGGAAGTGTGCACTTCCATGACGATAAATCGCGCGTCAAAGAAGTGCTTTCGTCAAGGGTGACCGACACGTGGCATCCACCGTAACGGAACGCCGTTAAGCTATCGGGTCGGGTTTTGGATCCGATAACCCGTTAACAGCCCCGACCAATGGGGATTTTCCACATGTAAAATCATCATTGGCTGGAGGAAACACGTGTCGGCTCATCGTTGGGACAGATGTCATCCACTCATTGGATAGAAGGCGCCTATGATACGTCGACACGTGGCACGGCCCAACAGAGGCCCATTCCTGTGAAAAGGCCGGCCCATTTGACTTGGTCAAAAGGTGGCGGGCCGGCCCATGGAAAGCCTGTTAACGGCCTGTTCGCATATAGCCCATTTACAGCTCGCTAACCCAAGGCCCGTTACGCCCTATCCGAATTAGGCCCAGTAGCGTCATCTAGGCCATCCAATATGATTCCAGCTCGTTTTCACTTCTGGCCCATGTATGGCCCATGACGTCTTTCGGCCCATATGAGGCCCTATGTAACTCTTGGCCTATTAATGGCCCGTGGTGAAACTGGCCTGTAATGAACAGTGTATCACTTTACACCCATTAACGGCCCGTGGTGAAACTGGCCCGTAATGAACAGTGTATCACTTTATACCCATTAACGGCCCGTTATTCCGTTGGGCCGTTTCTAGCCATGTTATCTTTTGGCCTACTCAGAGCCCATTTATTCTTGGGCTCATTTCCAGCATTCGTGTACTTACGGCCCATTACTGTCATTTTCTGCTTGTGGGCCAAATTCAGCCCGTGGTTATAGTCGGCCCGTTTGTGGTCCGTTAATACATTGGGCCATTTTCATAGCGTCATCAAATACGGCCTATTAACGATGGCCCGTTATGGTCGGCCCATGAACGGACGATTCCAACTCTAGCCCGTTTACGGCCATAATGCGGCCTGTTATTGGCCCATATTCGGCCAATCGATCATACGGCCCGTATAAGGCCCATTGATGATACGGCCCGTAGAAGGCCCATTGTTTCTACGGCCCGTGGAAGGCCCATTGTTTCTACGGCCCGTAGAAGGCCTATTGTTTCTACGGCGCGTAGAAGGCCCACTGTTTCTACGGCCCGTAGGAGGCCAAGTGTCACTATAGTAAATATTAGCCCATGGTTATTGTGGCCTAGTTTTAAAAAATAGGTTATTGCAGCCACTAGCAAACCATGGAAAAAGAACTGCACTGACTACAAGCAAACAAGTAAACAAGACAACAAGGAAATAAATAAGCAAGCAACTTATGCTGGGCTATCACGGCTATTACACATATTACATCCACTGGGCATCAAAGTTCGCCACCAGTGCAAATATATGGAACAAAGCAGCACATAAACGCCGCAGTAAAACATGTCCAGAACTGAAACCACTTCAGAAGAGTTCAAGAAACAATATCCTGGGTACCCATAATGCTGGCAAGATGCTTAGCAAGCTTATTAACTTTCTCTTGTTTGGCGCTTAAATCCTCTAGCGCTTGCTGTTGCACAAGAAAGTACGCATCTGAATTCTGCAGGGACTTCCTCAGTCCTTCGGCTTCTTGCCGCAACACAGTTGACTGATGCCTTTCAGCTTGTAGCTGAGACTGAAGAAGCCGAAGTGATTCAGGCAGCGAGTTCGAAGAGCGTGTGCCAGTGGTACTGGCTAGTAACTCGAACACTACATCAACGCAGGACTGTGGGGTTTTCTCACTGTCTACAAGATCTTTTTATCACCTTTCTTGGAGACAAACAGGGTTGTCTCATTATCTTGAACCTTATCTGCATTACTTTCTCTACCATTGCATAGTGGGGTGCTCTTCTCCAATATTCTGTTTGCATACTACAAGAGAAACAAGCAGACACATCACAGGTTTAGTTTGTAGTATACGAAACTCGTTTTGGTAAACCGGTTCAGTAGTAAGGTGGACAGGATAACAGCATGAAACAAACATATATCTATGTACTATGGTCACTGTATTGTCCATATCATTCTAGTTTATGTTCCCTAATCAAGATAGAGACACAGTTCAACTCATATATTTTTAAGACACAGCAGCATAGACAGAATATAAGTGTGAGAAACTACACATCATTGGCAGCACTTGTAATGTGCATCACATGAGAACATAACTGTTTATACAACTTAAACTGAAATCAACATAGAGCAATAAGTTAGAACAGCAATCCAGTTAAAGAAATAGGTTTAAAACATACCTGTTGCGCCATTGGAGTTTCAATTGGATCCTTCAAATTCGAAAGTAGTTGGTATGAGTAAATACAGTGATGCAACAGCAAAGGAGTATGGACCATAGCTACGGAATCTGACCTGAGAACAGTTGCTCTTCTGCATTAAACGTGGAGTTTGGGTTAGCTGTGGTGGTCCTCGTGCTTTGGGCACTGCAGTAGCTTTACAAACTGCTCGTGTGGGGGTACTCTGTGGTGGACATGGTGCTTTGTCAACTATAAGTGGGTTACTATCCGCTGGGGTTGCGGTTAGATGGGTTGTAGCTGGTTCTCTACCCAACGGTGTAAGTGTGCAATCTGGAAGAGTCTCGATTATGTGTGGTGGGGCTAGTTTGTGGGCCAGTAGAACCATGGTTCTATCTGCATCGACGGGTAGCACTGTCTTTTGTGAAGAACGGGTTTTTGCTCCCTTAGATACTGCCATCACCCCCTCCAATTCAAATGGCTGATAAACAAGAAAATAAATTGAACGTACAGACATTGTATGATAGACAGATGTGGTAATTCACATATATGTTGTCTAACCAAACAGGACAGCATGACACAATTTCACATATATGATGCCTAACTAAACAGGATAGCATGACACAGTTTCAAATATATGATGGATAACTTAATAGGATATAATGGCATAATTCAACATATGATGAGTACCTAAACAGGATGACATGACAAAACTATATGATGTCTTTCTGAAATAGGTTGGGATGAAATAATTCACATACATGTTGTCTAAGTATATAGGATGGCATGATATAATTGACATAATTGATTCATATACTAAGCAGCTGGCACTCGCATGTATGATCTCTAAACTAAGCAGATAGAATTCAATATTGTGCATATGATGTCTAAACTAAGCAATACAAGACACCATATGCATCATATGAGAAATATAAACATTGCAACTTAGAGCATACACCTCAGGTGGGATATAGGACTGGTCATCTGTCTCTGAATCCTCCTCTGAGGAGCTCCCTGTAACCATCGAGATATATGCTTCAACAGGTACCATTGCCTGCTCTGAAGACCTTGTTTTCACTCCAGATTTTTCCATAACCGGCTCAAATGGCTGATACACATGAAGAGTAGTTCAATATACACAGATTGTCGACAAATGGAATACGTAACGAAAAAAAAGATGGCATGAGAGAATTCACATATATGATGCCTGGCTCCATGGCGGTGCATAATTCACATATATGATAACTGGCTGAAAAACATGGCATTGCATAATTCACATATCTGATATAGAAAGCAAACAGGAGGCATTCACACAAAGCATGTCTAATCTAAGCAGATGGCATGGCAATGCAAGACACCATATGCATGATATGAGCAATATAACCCAGCCAAGTTAGAGCATGCACCTCGGGGGGGAAATACGACTGGTCATCTCTCTCTGAATCCTCCTCTGAGGAGCTATCTGTAACCAGCAAGAAATCTGAATCGACAGGTAGCACTGACTGCTCAGAAGACCTTGTTTTCACTCCATATTTTCCCATGACCGACTCAAATGGCTGATGCACAGGAAGAGTAGATGAATGTATAAACATTGTTGACAAATGGAATACATTATGGAAAAAATATGGCACAATACAATTCACATATACGATGACTGGCTAAACAGGATGGCATTGCATGATTCACATATATGATGCCTGGCTAAAGAAGATGGCATTGCATAATTCCCATATACTCCCTCCGTTCCTAAATATTTGTCTTTTTAGAGATTTCAAATAGACTACCACATACGGATGTATATAGACATATTTTAGAGTGTAGATTCACTCATTTTGTTCCGTATGTAGTCACTTGTTGAAATCTCTAAAAAGACAAATATTTAGGATGGTGGGAGTATGATATAGGAACCAAACAGGTGGCATTCACACAAAGCAAATCTAAACTAAGCTGATGACATATAAGATGTATAATGTAAGCAATGCAAGGCGCCATATGCATGATATGACCAACATCAGCGTGCCAGGTTAGAGCAAAAACCTCAGTTGGTAAACAGGCGTGGTCGGCTCCTTCTGAATCTCCATCTGAACAGTTATCTTCCTCTGGAATACAATCTGGAAATGCAGGAGGGGGGGCACTTCGCCCACCATGGAGCGGCGTCTGCATGACATTATATTCGCACGCAACAGTCTTCTCTTTTTCTCTACATGTTCAGTACGATTGTGTACAATATCTGACATGCATAATAAAAAATTAGTTAGATTTTTTAAGGCCTAAGGGGTGCATGCAAAAATCAAGACTGATGGTAGCAAACGAGTGGATGGATCCAAAACTAATGATAGCAGGTAGATTATAGCTTCAGTTTGAAAAGATAGACAATGGATCATCTATTGTTTGTTGCCCACCCAACATGAACCACATAGAAGACCCCAGATGAACCAGATAGTAGACAGATACTATTCGTTGCTGGCTCGATATGAGACCCATGGGCAATTCAAAACTCAAAATTGAACGATAAAGTAGCAGGTAATAATAACCGATGTATAACGTAAGCAAACACGTAAGACTGCGACCTCTCTTCCAGAACTGTGTAGTCCTCAGGTTCATCTGCTCAGTCGATGATGGTAATGCAGTTGGCGTGGCTGCCGGCAACGGGGAAGATGATCTGAGGCGGCGAAAGGAAGTCTGCAGGGGGGATCTTTGCTGCAGTGAACGCTTCTGTCGATGGTGCACCTCAGGTGGGGTGGATGACGGCACGGCAGGAGCAGGACATAACACACAGAGTTTTCTTTTATGCCTATCTGAAAATGAAGTAAATCTATAAGGGCTCCTTAGAATTGGAGGATTCTATAAACACAGGGATAGGAAAAACACAGGAATAGGATAGGAATGCACATGCAAAATAGAGCATTTGGAAACATAGGATTTTAGTCAACCTGGTGTTTGGCTCACATGAATTGGAAGAACAGAGGAATGGAGAAACAAAGTGATGCGACGAGTGTACAACCTCTTTGGCATAGCCTTGTGGACCTCAGCATCATTGGATTGGACGTGGAGGATGGTGATGATGCTGGTGTGACTGTCGGAGGCGGGGAAGAAGATCCGAGGCCTCTAGAAACGGCGCAGAGGGTACTGCTCCACTGTGATGGACGGTTCCGTCGTTGGAGCAGCTCCGCTAAGGTGTACGACGACGAGGCTGAAGCATGACAAGACAGACAGCGTTAATCTGAAGTGGGACCCTAATATCATCTGCAATAGATGATGTAAAATACATCACCAAAAAGTGCTACTCCCTCCGTTCCTAAATATTTGTCTTTCTAGATATTTCAACAAGTGACTACATACGAAGCAAAGTGAGTGAATCTACACTCTAAAATGTGTCTACATGCATCCGTATGTTGTAGTCCATTTGAAATGTTAGAAAGACAAATATTTCGGAACAGAGGGAGTAGATGTAAAACGAATCAGCCGCGCCACGGCCGCTCCGACAGATGCTGTAAGTACTATTCACTCTGAACTTAACTGAAGAAAATGAACTTCACAGTCGGAACTGAATTTTACCGTCGAAACTGATTGAACTAGTAACAGAGCATTGCAATAGATGTTTAGGGCGTTCGAGCACTAGTAGCAGGGAAGCAGTGATCTAAATTAGCAGACGCTCGAGCAGGGAACGCACTAGCAGAGAGCAAGTCATGCAGTAGCACCGTGAGTGAGTGCTAAAGCAGCAACTCCTGTAGCTGCCGGAGGTCGTGCAGCAGTAGCAGCGCAAGCAAGAGCAAGAGCAGAGCAGCAGCACGAACGAAAGCATGAGGAGTGCAGCAGCGCGATTGATAGCAAGAACAGAGCCGCAGCGCGAGCGAGAGCCGGAGCAGCTGCAGCTAGTGCCGTTGTGGAAGTCGCCGCCGAGGAAGCAACGACATGGGGGAGAGTCGCCGTGGATGATGTGGCCGGCGACGGCGCCGTCGATGGAGACACGCCATGTCTGCTCGGTATCGAGCACCGGCAGCCCCGTGAGATCGAATAAAAGATAAAATGCAGCGATGAGTGCAGAACCTCCTTGGTGGCGCCGAGTTGGCCTCGGCTTCATCGGAGGAATTGGTGAGGGTGTTGCGGTTCCGGTGGGGCAGGTCAAGACGGCGCTGTGGGGATTGAGGTGGCGCGATAGACGAGGCAAACGTCGGGGCAGCTCCTTGGAGGTGGAGGACGGGGCGGCTAATCCGGCGGGACGACGAGATCGACAAAGGATCCTCATCCGGTGCGGTGGATGAGGGACGGCGAGCTGTTGCGGTGGACGACGTAGTCGGGGAAGAGTCTCCGGCTGGGCGGCGGTCGGGAGGCCGAGGGAGGAGCGTGCGGTTTCGCGGGTTTTGGCGGCCTCGGTGTATGAATGGGGGGGCAAAGGGGGAGGGGGAGCCAAGCTTAGGGACACGCTTGTCCGAAATGTAGGGTAAGTTACCAGCATACCCCCACCGGTTTTGACACCACAACGTGGAGCTTCATTTCCGGCTGAGGGGTAGAAGGGGGATTTCGCGTGTCAGGCTGCGGGAGCGATTTCGGATGAGGAGGGAGTGCTCGCGCGCGTCCAAATTTCAGGATAACAAGGCGCGGCGCGGGTTGAAGAAGCGGGAGTTTCAAAGCAGGTGAGACAAAAGATACTCGAGCTTGAAAATTTCGGGATAACAAGGTGCGGATTCCTTGTTCGGCAGAACAAACTTAACGTGTAAAAAAAACAATTCATACAAGACACAAGAGAGTCATGTCCCCTTTTACTATATTGCTATAGATTCCATTGAAAAAACTACAAGAAAAATGTAAAAAAAATCAGGAGAACAAGATTACCCTGCACAGTACCAAATCGATTCGCACTTCCCTCAACAACAACAAAAAACAAATCAATTCCCACCAAAGAAAGAGTAATGTCCCTTTTTATATGATTACAGATGCCATGATCTCGAATTTCAGTTTTTGAATCCACGTTATGTTGAATTCGAATATATCATTAGGTGACCTTGCGGTTTATAATTGATGTAGTCGTACATTTTGATCTTCCATCATATATGAACATTTTACTCCACCATGTGAACA
Source organism: Aegilops tauschii subsp. strangulata (assembly GCF_002575655.3). Taxonomy (NCBI): domain Eukaryota; kingdom Viridiplantae; phylum Streptophyta; class Magnoliopsida; order Poales; family Poaceae; genus Aegilops; species Aegilops tauschii. The sequence goes on from NC_053036.3 coordinate 442,333,612, forward strand.
TATATATTTTCGTCTACCATATGGACTAAATTTGAATCAATTTTCCTTATTTGAATACGATTGTTGTCAAGTTATACAATAATTTAAATATTATCTTGATAACAAAAAACATACATATAGCAGTAATCATATTTCACTATGAACTACATGTACCATACGCTCTCCAATTCAAATATTTGTATCCATTTTATGTTGAATTCAAATCATAGTACATTATTGGTCTAGGTAGCGAGATGTTTGGGATAATCTAAACCCTGTTTTCATACGTATAATTTTTGGCTGAATTGGGACAAGTTTTGGTATAAGCCTCTTGCAAAATCGGAGATTCTCTCAACAAGCCTCGTGGTTCCGAGAGGGAACGTGTCACCTTTGTGTGCGAAACGATATACGCTGCCTTCCCCATAATTTTATTTACAAAGGCAACATAGAACTATATGAGTGCCCTGTTAAATTTTGGAATTATTTCGGGTTCATTTGGCCTTTTTATACATTAATTGAGTTTCTGGACTTTTAATGTGCATAATCTAAATATGAATTGCATGCACATGCTCCGGTGCACCAAAGTGGGTTGAAAAATCACATGTGTGTCCTTGGTTGAATTTCTAGGTCCCATGGAAGAAATGAGAATGAACTTCAAACATCTGGGCGTCATGACTCGGCCGAGAACATCGAGAAACTTTGATTTTAAATTCATGTAAATCCAAAACTCGCCTGGAAATCATGAAACTTGGCATGGTGTCATGTCATGGCACTAACATGTTGTGGTAAAAAATTGGGCCGATTTTGAAGCTCGTGGTTCTAAGAGGGAACATGCCACCTTTGAGTGTGAAACGATATACGCTGCCCCCCTTGAGTTTCTTAACAAAGGCAACATAGAACTACATTAGTGCCCTGTTAAATTTTGGAATTATTCCGGGTTCGTTTGTCGTTTTTTATACATTAATTGAGTTTCCGGTCATTAATGTGCATAAGTCAAATTTGAACTACAAGCACATGCTCTCGTGCACCAAAGTTGGTTGAAAAATCACATTTGTGTCCTCGGGTGAATTTCTAGGTCCCATGCAAGAAATGAGAATAAAATTAAAACATCTGGGCATCGTGGCTCGGCCGAGAACATTGAGAAACTTGGTTTTAAAATTCTTGTAAATCGAAAACACGTCTGAAAATCATGAAACTTGGCATGGATGTCATGTCATGGTACTACCATGTTGTGGTAAAAAAATTGGCCGAATAGGAACAAATTTTGGTATAAGCTTCTTGCAAACCGAAGCTTCTCTCAAGAAGGCTCGTGGTTCTAAGAGGGAACGTGCCACCTTTGAATGCGAAACGATATACGTTGTCCCCCTTGAGTTTATTTACAAAGGCAACATAGAACTAGATGAGTGGCCTGTTAAATTTTGGAATTATTCCGGCTTCGTTTGGCCTTATTTACACATTAATTGAGTTTTTGGTCATTTAATGTGCATAATACAAATTTGAACTACAAGCACATGCTCCCGTGCACCAAAGTTGGTTGAAAAATCACATTTGTGTCCTCAGGTGAATTTCTACTCCCTCCTTCCATCTATATAGGTCCTAATGCGTTTTTCGAGGCTAACTTTGACCAAACGTTAGAGCAATAATATATGACATGGAACTTACACAAAGCATACCTTCAAATGTGTATGTCAAAGGAGCTTCCAATAATATAATTTTCATAGTATACATCTCATGTGCTATTGATCTTGTCAATAGTCAAAGGCTGTCTTGAAAAACACATTAGGCCCTATATAGATGGAAGGATGGAGTAGGTCCCATGCAAAAAATGAGAATAAAAGTCAAACATCTCGGCATCGTGGCTCGGTCGAGAACATTGAGAAACTTGGTTTTAAAATCATGAAACTTGGCATGGTGTCATGTCATGGTAGTACGATGCCGTGGTAAAAAAAATTGGCCGAATAGGAACAAATTTTGGTATAATCTTCTTGCAAATCGGAGCTTCTCTCAAGAAGGCTCGTGGTTCTGGGAGGGAACGTGTCACCTTTGTGTGCATAATTCAAATTTGTAATACAAGCACATGTTCCAGTGCACCAAAGTTGGTTGAAAAATCACATGTGTGTCCTCGGGTAAATTTCTAGGTTCCATGCAAGAAATGGGAATGAAATTCAAAATTCTGGGCGTCGTGGCTGGGTTGGAAACATTGAGAAACTTAGTTTTTTAATTCCTGTAAATCCAAAACACGCATGAAAATAATGAAACTTGGCTTGGTGCCATGACATGGCACCAACATGCTGTGGTAAATTTGCAGTCCGATTTGCGAAGGCGCACAAATTAACAATCAACAAAGTCATTTTGGAACAAGTGTAGTCACGTTACAATCGGAAACACAAGTATTATTGAAACTGTGGGCGTTCTACTTACTAGTACCATTTACGTGCTGCCACACGTCCCCATTTTTTATTAGCTAGGAGGCGACGTGCAGGGTACCTATTTGAGTACGAGAGGCGTGCGATCAGACCCCTGCGCGTGCTTATCAGGAGGAGAGCCCTTTGACCTCCATCTACCATCCACCTCTCTCCCATGGTCTCCATTAATGGCGCCCGAGCCTCTGTTTAATGGCGTGGCTATGTCTCACTCGACTGAGATTTAAGAGAGAAAAAAGAAAATCTGAAAGCACGGATCTTGATGTAAGATCCGACGGACCTATATAGCATCTACTGCGACTTATAGCAAGATTGATGAATATATAACGATGATTAATTTTTTTTTATCAAAGAAGGGCTTGCCCCTTCCGATTTTCATTATTGAAAACCACCACAATTCACAAGAATTTCAGCACAACTCCAGCCTAACACAAAGGACTAAAAGCTACCAGATTGAAATCGCAACATCCCAAGAGGCCAACAAAGGCCAAACATCCGCGCTAGAACCCAACATTTCACAACCGACGACACAATCCACATCCTAAACCGATTATTACATCAAAAGAAACCAGGAAACTGAAGGAAGCCCAGCAGCAACTAGAAGAACAGCAACGCCAGGGTCGCCACAGAAAGAGTTTTCTTCATTCCAGCCTCGCAACATTGATCTTCCACAGAAAAGATAAGGACGATTAATTGTCTTACATAATTAGAAAGATAATTAAAAAAGCCACATGCGGCTACGCCCGAAATACACAAGGGCAAAAGAAGAAGGAAGACAAGGATCTGGCTCGCTGATCTCTACTTTCTTGATGCGTTGCTGCAGGCCGCGGGAACTAGTCTCCGCGGCAAGCGGCGATGAGCTCTTTCGTGTCCTCAAGACGCTTCTTGAGAACATCCACGGATTCCTCCACCAGCCTTTGGCGCTCGTTGCGGAGCACGTCATTCTCGTCCATAAGTTTCTTGACGATGACGCCGGTCCTCTTCAACAAAGGCACTGGTCTCCTCCTGCTGGTCTGCACTTCGGACGATCTTCTCCCTCAGCAGGTCTGCTCGGCTCGGAGCCTCTCATTGCCCTCCCTTAGTTGCCAGATGACGCTGGTAGCTTGTTCAAACGAGGCTTTCATGTCGTCCTGCAACCTCGCCCAGCCGGAGATCTGATCCATCTAGCTATGGACGATCGCATGCATGCGCCTGTAACAGTCGTCGCCTGACCGCGAGAAATTTTCCTAGGCTGCCGCGGCGCGGCGGGACATCTCTGCTGCATTCGTGGCGCGGCGGGACATCCCTGCTGCTTCCGCGGCGCGGCCGGACCAGTCTGCTGCATCGACGGCGCGGCGGGACCTCCGTGCGGCTTTAGCAGCGCGGCGGGACCTCTGTGCTGCTACTTCCGCGCGGCGGGACATGTCGGCTGCTCTCGCAGCGAGGCGGGACATCTCTCGTGCTTCGGCTTCCATGCTCGCCTCTCCTTGGTGGCAATCTCTCGACCCAGAACTCACGCTGGCCATGGCAGACACATGGGAAGGATGCTGAATGACTTGTTTGTTTTTGTGGATGAGGAGTTGAGGAGGAATGTGCAGTCATCTTGGCATACTAGTATTTATAACCGAGTACTAATACGCTCCTATGTGGGAAACCGTTTAGGTTGTGATCGGTGTGAACAGGTTTATAATTCAATATAGCGTGGTACTAATACGCTCCTAAGTGGGAAACCGTTTAGGTTGTGACCGGTGTGAACAGGTTTGCAATTCAATATAGCGTGGAGTAATTTGGAATGTGACGAGACGCAAGCTCAAAATTTATTGGCGGTTCTAGTTTCGAAGTGCGGCACTATTCCCGGATGGAGTACTTCTTTTTCTACTCCCTCCTTTCCGGTTTTATAGGGCTTATCTCAAAATTTTAGTTTTTCCATTTTATAAGGCTCAATTTGGTTGTTCCCCAACACATGTTCAGATTCCAATGTGCATTAAATCATTGCATGCAAGTATTAAGAGAAAATTGACCAATGCATGTACTTTATGCATGCATGCATTGCAATTAATGCATTGATAAACATAATTTTTTGAGAAAAACAAGAGCATTAATTAGGTGCTTTTGCAAACTACAAAAACTATTCCACCACTCACCATCTTGGTTGGTGAGATTTTTGAATTAAGCCCTATAAACCAGAAAGGAGGGAGTACTGCTATGTACGTGCAATAACTGGCACCGTCGTATACATATCATACGGTTAATGGGGCGTTCGACAGGAATACCCGCGTGGCGAGCTCTAGGCTAGTCTTTTTTTCAGACGCATTAAACCTATCTCTCAGGACTTCTCGCACGCACCATCGTGCCACCCACAAAAACTTGTACTCTGAGTTTAGTAGTACGTTATACAGGAAGAGAAGAGGTGCACGCACGCACGCACTCGTCCTCTCACACACGCGTCTGTTTTTTCTCGAAAAGGAGGCTGATGACCACCGGCCTCTGCATCTGGGAGTCACACACGCATCTGTAGCTACGAATTGTAGTGTTCTCAACCATCCGATTGGCTCTATCATGGATGTACCTATATACTAAAACATGTCTAGATACATCTATATTTTGACAAATGGAAGGCATGTATTGTGGAACGGAGGGAGTGCTTGTCATCAAAAATGGATAAAAGGGACGTATCTAGAACTAAAATACATCTACATACATCTCCTTTTATCCATTTTGATGACAAGTAGTAGTTCTTACCCAAAGGAACTTTATATCCAACAGACACAAAATATCCGTTCGACTGTTGGAAATTGCTGATCTGATGTTGAAGTAATTGCTGCATCGCCACCAAAACCCACCATTTCTTAAGCTAAAGTAGACCAAGGTAATCCCTATATTAGCATATTACTAAGATAAACAGAAGGCACTGTAGAAACATTTAGGACGTGAGCTTGTCAATCTGAATGTGGAGGGACACAAGCTTAGCCCCGGCCAGCAGCTTGGGCGGAACTGTCAAGAAGGTCAGCTCCTGCACGTCGACGTCGCCGGGATCCTTGCTGCTTGTCACCTCCATTTCCACCTTGACGGCGTCGGTCGTGCCTTTGGGCTCCCCCAGCGGGCCATTAGCCCACAGCTTGGCCACGTAGTGCGGCAGTGGGGACGCCCCCACTCTGATGCAGACGACCGACACGGCGATAGGCACGCCGATGTCGAGCACGCCGCCGACCAAGAAAACCGCGCGGCGGTGCTCCTTCGCGAACAGCAAGAGCCGTGGCTCCGACAGTGGCACTTGCAGCTGGAGCACCTTGCCGTACTGGATCTTGTGCACGGGCATGGATGCGCGGTGCTGATGTGGTGGTAGAGCGTCGGTGGCGGGCCTTCATAGCCGCAGACGGGCACGGGGCATTTGCAGGGCGCGAGCGGACACACGCTCTGGTGCTCGGCGAGCTTGTGGTAAGTGACGTAGAGCCCACGGCCTTCGTGTGGGCACTCCACCCTCACCGACGAAAGGACAGAGTCCACCGCCATGTTCCGCACGTCGAAGCCACCGCCGCGCTCGCACTTCTGGCACTGCCGCTGGTTCCCGGGGCGCTCGACGTGGCAGTCCGCGCAGGCCAGGTGCCCTCCCTTGCACTGCAGAAATCAATCGAACAACACATCAATCAAGAAACCTGCACCTTGCTCAATCAGCCGAATGGACGAGGTGTATTCGAACCTCATACACTGGAGGCGTCAAGGGGCGGAGGCACAAGGGGCAGTGGAGCACGGTGAGGTCCATCAAGACCTTAGAGAGCTCCATCGTCGGGTCCTGTTCGGTCTGCATGATCTCGCCCTCCTCGTGCACAACCATCTCTCGACTTGGGCCGGGGTATTACAAAGCTTTACCGCCACATATTTTATACTACTTCATGGTGCATTAAATCAACACATGCAAGTATCAAAAGGAGAGTCACGGCATGCATGCATTCGTTGTAATTAATGCATCGGTAAACGCAAATTATTGAAATATATCGAGTGCAGTGCTTTGATGTGTCGCGTCAACTCGTACATCAATGAGAAGTTTGATTATCCTCTCCCTCGCGGACTTAACTGCACCTGCCTTTGGCTGTATGACAGGTTAACCACACACCTGTCGGGCCCACCTGTCATACACGCAAAGGCAGGAGCGGCCCTCCCTCGCCCATGAGCGTGGTGGCTGGCAAGACTAGGAGAAGCTTTCGCTACACCCTCTCCCTCCCGCACGCGGTGGACATGCAGCAGTTCAATCGGTGTCAGATGGCTAGAAGCGTACTGTACTCCTCCTCCAGTGCAGTAGTACTCCATCATTGTTCGACTTCCCGAAGAGGAGAAGAGCCAAGTGCAGCCCGGACGCTCGTGTGGCAGTTTCATGTGTAGAGTAGTCTAGGATAGCGTGTACCGTGCCTGTAAGCTTAAAATTGTTGGGGTAGGCTCCATGCTATGTGGCCGTCTCGAAGTTTAAAAAAAAAATTAAAATAGTCTTCTGGCCCTACCTGACACCCCGGTGATTGTAGTTTGCACGCTCATCTGGTCAAGACAGGAATATATATTTTAATTTGTTTTTTTTTTGAAAAGGGGGGACTCCCCGGCCTCTGCATCAGAACGATGCATACGGCCACATATATTTTAATTTGTGGTGGGTAAATGTTAAAGGTTGCAGCAAATATATTGTACACTGCGGGTCTTTCAGCCAAGTTTAGAGGCAAGCATGTGGGGCCAGTGCTATGATGTCTCGCGTCAACTCGTACAACACGGAGAAGCTTGATTTTACTACACGCCTTCTCCCTCATCCTTGCGCGCGGTTGCTCGCAAACGAGGACAGGCTTTTGCTTAGTAGTACTTCTACAACAAGCTATCCGTCCCGCTCGCGGTGGACGGACATGCAGCAGTGGATTCGACACTGTAGAAGCAGTAGTAGTAACATCATTGTTCGTCTTCTCAAAGAGGCGAAGAGCCAAGCGCAAACCGAACGTTGCAGTTGCGAACATTGGAGGACACATATAGCCAGGCTCTTGCATGAGACAAAATTGCTATGTGAGCCCACTATTGTACTAGTACGTACAACTACTTGCTAGTATAGCCCTGTAAACCAGAAGGAGTATTTGCCCTTCTAGAGATTTCAACAAGTGACTAGACTACACCGAGACGGAGTACATATGGAGCAAAATGAGTGAATCTGCACCGTAAATAAATACATACTAATTCTATCGTTTTCCTCTCTGAGGTGCACAATATTGAGTATACTGACTAGTCTCTTTTTGACACACATTTACATTTTTTACACAGTACAGACGCAAGCGCTCATATACACGTGCATACACTCACCCTTATGAACGCACACACGCACGACACTATCATCTTGAAATTTGCGAAGTCACCATAGGCACCTCGTCGTCGACGGGTCCATAGGTGCTTGAATGCCAAGGAGGGAGAGGGTAGCGGTTCCCGAGACGTTGAACGGTCAATGATGCATCCTCAATTACATGCAGAGGGAATTAATTGGAGAAGCAGAATAGAGCCAGCACGATCTGAATGCAACCGAGTTTGGACTCTCATATAATAAAGGCGCCCCACCACTCCAATCCATCTACTCCCAAGTCTCTGCGCAACACTGCTCACTCCAATCCAAGACCAAGTGACCAGAAGCCACAAGCACCTATGGAGGCGATGGAAGCGAGCGACAGTCGGCTGTGCCAAATCATCCAAGGCGCCGGCCTGCGGCCCCGCACCGTGCAGCGTGTCCAGACGGTGCTGGCGACCGCAGGCATCGTAGCCCTCGCCGACGCCGGCTTCGCCTCTCGCATGGACGACATGATGCTAAACTCCATCCGCAAGTTCACCGCCGTCAAGAAGCGCGCGGACGACCTTGCCGTACTGCTCTAGCCCGCGCGCCCAGGCTCCTCATTGCCTGCCACCCTCATCGGCCTCCATGGTGACGAACTCTTTCAAGCCCTGGTGGCCCTGCAGGTGCCGGAGGTCGCGACGAAGAATGTGCACCTCGAGGCCGCGCTCGCCGCGCAGCGCCTCGCCATGCAATAAACCGTCGACCTGCACATCCACGTCTACGAGGAAATCGTCTACATAGGCCACTACAAGGCAAGCGAGGACAGAAAGACGTTGGCCTTCTTCCAGCGGCTGGAATCTTTGGACGCCATTGTTCAGAAGCACGTCGACCTGGCCACGGAAGCCGCTGCTACTTAGGCGCCGTTCGGTGGGCCGGCGCCCTGAGTCGAGGAGGTGGACATCGTCGATGGATGCATCTCTTCTTGCCTCCTGTAACCAGCACTACATCACCTTGTGTGCTTAATGTTTTATTAGTATAGTACTCCCTCCGTTCCCAAATATAAGTCTTTCTAAAGATTCCAGCAAGTGACTACTACAGACGGAGCAAAATGAGTGAATCTACACTCTAAACTATGTCTACATACATGTGTATGTTGTATTCCATTTGAAATAGTATCTAAAAAGGCTTATATTTATGAACGGAGGGAGTATATGGCATTTTTATTCCAGTCGTAACGTTTTCACTGTGAGGTGGGGCCGCAGTTGAGCTAACCCACCCCGCCCACCAGGCGCCGGCCGAGTTTAGAATTACTAGAAGAGAGAAACGAGGGAGGAGAGCTAGATGTAGCACAGACGGTGTTGTCAGATGGGACTCGTGTTTATAGAATACGAGTACTGAGCACTCGTGCCTCTTTTTTTTGAGGGAAAAATTAGTCATATGTCTAGTACCACTAGTTGGGTGCGTGCGACCTATAGCTGTCATCACTTTAGGTCTTCTTTTCGAACCGCGGCTACGCTTCACAGTACATATTATTTCACGCATTTATCCTCGTATATGTACTCCTAGGCTATTTCCACGTGCTCCCATTCGCCGACATGTGGGAATAGAGCGTCTGGGTCGTAGTGCATGCATGACTCAGAGCATATGCCGGGGTACTTTACATTTCAGACCTCACGAATTACATGCAAACCCCCCGCAGAAGAATAAATAAATGAATGAATTACTACATGAAACCGGATTATTTCCGTTGAAACCGGAGCACGTTCATTAAATTTTGGACATAACACATTTATAAAAAATGACCGGACCGAAACCAGTCTAAGGGCCTCTTTGATTTTTCCCGCAAAAAAAGGGCCTCTTTGATTCGCAGGATACTGAAAACACAGGAATGGGGAAAGTATGATGGCGATGAACCGAGACGAGGAGAACTCTAACTCAGTTAGAGGTTAGAGTTAGATTCTAACCCTGAACTAACTCTAAACCAAAGAGGTGTATGGATGGCAGGGTTAGATTGACAATAAATGCCCTATCTCAATCATTTGACTACTTTGGACCCTATTTCCTTCCGGATTTGGAGGGTGCTTGGATACGTTTTAGTTCCATGACTAAAAGTAGTGGGACTAAAACTTGCTAGCCTCACCCATGCTTGGATCCAAATACTAAAGAGACTAAAATCAAGTTAATGAGCATTTATTATCCTCCAAACCCTCCAATCCAGAACTCGCCTTTGTTAAAGGAGAGGAGTTAAATGAGGAGAGAGAGGACTAATCCACATTTTAGTAGGGGTACCCCTGACTAAAATTTTTTAGTCTCAAGACTAGTTTTAGCCCCTCTTTAGTCAGGGGTGCTTGGAACTTTAGCCTCTTAAAGAGACTATTTTTAGTCAGACTAAAATAACTCCCTTGGATCCAAGCACCCCCTTGGTGTGGCCGGCTCTTCTGTGGCCTCCTCCCGCTCACAATTGACATAAACGAACCATCTATACAAATCAAGCATGCAAAACATGATAATTTTTACTTTGTCCATACAAATGAGATATCCCACTTAAACATACAAGTCGTCAATCAAGCTTCACAAAATAAAAAAACACTTCATGAAACAAAGAATGAGCTAACTCATCACGGAAGTCATTCACAATAGGGAGGGAGCCCGGAGCCCCTCACGCACCGAGGGAGGAGCTCGCCATCGTCGCTCTGGAGGAAGGCTCTGTAGAGCCCAAGCCCCGGGAACCCCTCCGATGCCGGCCCTTGCGAGTTGAGGTGGACACCGGCATGGGTAGCAGGGCCGCTTGCCGCCGACTGGGAACTTAATCTTTGGGCCTCTAGAAATAATGCAAGCCTGTAACTAAAATACCTAGAAAGGTGAACTGAATCTTTGGGCCTCTAGAAATAATGCAAGCGTGAAACTGAAATACCTAGAAAGGTGAACTGAATCTTTGGGCCTCTAGAAATAATGCAAGCCTGAAAGTGAAATACCTAGAAAGGTGAACTGAATCTTTGGGCCTCTAGAAATAATGCAAGCCTGAAAGTGAAATACCTAGAAAGGTGAACTGAATCTTTGGGCCTCTAGAAATAATGCAAGCCTGAAACTGAAATACCTAGAAAGGTGAACTGAATCTTTGGGCCTCTAGAAATAATGCAAGCCTGAAATTGAAATACCTAGAAAGCTGACCTGAATCTTTGGGCCTTTAGAAAAATTTATTACCTCCTCAAGCAGCATCAAACAATTCCATGCGTGCACCACAAATCTATACCAAGTTTTATCAGGATCTACTTTTCCAAATCCGAATTAGCGCTAGAGCAAGCAAGGTCAATGATATGGCCGTGAGACAGAGAAGGAACGAACAAACTCACCCCTCTCGCAACCTCCCTGGTAGATGCGCCGCCGCCGCGCACGACAGAGGGAGAAAAACGACTTGTGAAGGGGGAGCGGGGCGGCCTTCGATGGCTGGAGGGAGAGGGCGGCCGGAGTAGGGCGGAGGATGCCGGAAGGAGAGGGCGGCCGGAGGAGAGAGAGGGCGAGCGGCCCTATGGGGAACAGAGAGGAGTCGTGCGAGAGGGAGGGCGATCTGGTGCGGGCAGGGGAGATTTTTTTAGTTCTCTTTTAGTGGGCCCGAGGATAACTAACCCAATTATAACCTCTCCACCGGGCTGGTTTTTTAGCTGGGTTAGAGCAAACTAGCTCAAACTAACCCCTCTTGTTTCGATAATTTGAGGCTATTTCAACCCAAACTAGCTCTAACTCAAGGATCCAAACAAAGAGGAGTGTTACTGTACATGCTACAGTGTGGACCGTAGCACATTGTTTTTTATGGCCATATCACCACATTGTTTTCTACTGCTGGTTCACTGGGCTACCGTGGTTCGCACTGCTGGTTCACTGGGCTGCTGTGGTTCGCACTCCTCCGACCTGAGTAGTACTGTAGTATAGTACTAGTATATACCGCATCATTCTTTGCTCCTTCTTACTACTCCGACATGTGGGAGAGCCAGCATCCGGGTCGACGTGTCATGCACCAGATTAGAGCGCGGAACGGAAGGGGGGCATCACCCCGGTCGGAGCACCAGTAATTCATGAATATAGTGAGTGGTCATATCACAAGTCTTTCCAGCAGTAACGCGCCGTCAAATCGCACAGCCCCACTCGCTCACCCTCCTCGTCTCTCTGTCAAACCGCCTACCCGAAAACTGCCGCACGTACTGTCCGGGAAAAGCCCCGCCCTGAACTTTTAACTACGCGAAAATAGTTTGAGCTTGTTCGTTCTATATAAATACAATACTTACTGTATGTTTATTCACCCATGGGGTTGTTCTATGAATGGAGGGGCGGGGAGCACAAGTGAACAATACTGTAGTACTACTAGTAGTAAGTAGGAGTCGTACAGTAGTCACCTTAAATAAAGAGTTTCTTTTCTTTAATGCCACGTACACAAATTGAAACGCATGTTGTGGAGAGAAAAAAGATAATCACTCCACTATATATGGACGCAGGGGCCTGAGCGCTTGCTTTACTAGGGTTGCTCTCTTCATTCTCTCATCCTCTCCAGATATAAACAAGACAGCGGTAGCAACATTTTCTCTCTGCCCACCGCTGGTCACAGATCCGGCCGGATCCCTTCGGCCGGTGTGTGTAGAGGACTAAAAGGTCCATCGTTCACGCGGTCATCGCCGCCGAGGGAGGAAACCCACAGCTGCCGGAGGGGCCCGATCCTCTGCCCGTGCCATTCTCTCCGACACAGGCCGGCTCGGGAGGTCCTCCGACCCTTCTTCCTCCCTGCCGTATTGTCCGCAGATCCGACCTGCCGCCGCCGACATCCCGGCGACCCTCAGGTATAAGTTCTTCGAAAGCGGCCTTGCTCTACTGCCCCGGCTCCCCACGTGTCTGCATGTGCATCTTTTTCTACTCCCATCAGCTCTTCCAAAGCCACCTAAAGTTTTAGTATTATTAGAGGCAAAGCTACTTCATGCATTCGAATCTAGGGCTTTGTGCAAACAACAAAGAAAGGGGGAAAGTTGTAGCATGAATCTAGGACTTGATTTAAAGAGGAAATAATATGGTGAAAGTAGTAGAGACCGGATACCCAACCGGTCTCTTGGTTGAAAAGGGAAATAATGGGAAAACGCAGTACAAACTGGATAAGGAACAGATCTATTATTGGTTGAAAAAAGGATAGAAAGTGGCGGCTGGTGAACAAGTCAACAGAGTATGTCCAGGATTAGATTTGCTGCCATCACATAGTAAAAGGTCTCCAGGGTTAGATTTGCTGCCCTCACATAATAAAAGGTCTCAGGATTAGATTTGCTGCCCTCACATAGTAAAAGGTCTCAGGATTAGATTTGCTGCCCTCACATAGTAAAAGGTCTCCAGGATTAGATTTGCTGCCCTCACATAGTAAAAGGTCTCTAGGATTAGATTTGCTGCCCTCACATAGTAAAAGGTCTCCAGGATTAGATTTGCTGCCCTCACATAGTACAAGGTCTCCAGGATTAGATTTGCTGCCCTCACATAGTAAAAGGTCTCCAGGATTAGATTTGCCGCCCTCACATAGTACAAGGTCTCCAGGATTAGGTTTGCTGCCCTCACATAGCATGAACAAACTCGGCATCACCACTTTATGCCTCCTTGTAGGTATATTGTGCTGATGCATCCACTGTCGCATGTCCTTATACCAACCTTTTGCTGTTGTTAATGTAAGGGCGCATGTAAAATGAAGCGATCACACTGTTACCTTAGGGACATGTCTAACCAGTGTTATTGTTAATCTAATGCCTCCAGTGATAAGATGCAATTAAACTGTGTTACAAATGGCACTCCTGCTGTTTTCCCCAGTATGATAAGTAAGTTGCTCCTTTACGCCGCTGAGTGTCCTGGTGTCCCCATGGTCCCATGCCCTCAAACCAACTCTTTAGCTGCTGTTGATTTACTGTGTCTGGTAAACAAGAAATGCCAGCATTAAAGTAATCCCATATTTGAGGAATCTCATTGTTGATCGTAATGCTTTTGGTAACATGAAGCATTGCTGACGTTTTAAAATTTCTACTGTCCTTGCGTGATTGCCATGAACATAATTAAGATGCTTCTTTTCATTTTGTATATGTTTCGTATATTCTTATTGACCAGCAACTGTTTACTTTCTATCTTTTTTGTGCAGATAGGGATATCCATTTCACCTTGTTGCTATTGTGACCTTTTGGTGAACTGCACAAAACACTTTTTTTGGAATGAGTGTCTTGTGCAGTTCAACTAAAATGTCACGTGGGCAACATCTCTCAATTTTGGTGGAACTGCACAAAATGGTGATTGGAGTTTCCAAAATCTCCGTCAAGTTCTGCTGGTAATCTCGTGCAACATTTTATTAGCCTTTGTAAGATGGAGCCGTCACTGTCACCACAATGGCACTTTATTTTAGTGGAACTGCACAAAAGGATAAGAAAATTATAGTTGCACCTTACATGAGTCGGACAGCCAACCTTAATGTTGCTGAATTTTTGTGCAACTACTAAAGAAGAACCTGCCAGCCCACAAAAGCAAGTACTTCTTGCTAGCTGAATGATACAATTTTTACTTCATTTCAGGTGAACTGCAGAAAAAGTGGCATGAATTGAATCATGAAGTGAAGTTGCAGGTTGACTTCCAATAGTGCCAGTATTGTAGTAATCATGCTCTTTATTATCTGTGATGTGCAAACAGGAATACTCAACTACAGATGTTGTGACGGTCAAGAGCATTCGACAAGTTCTTCGATTGTATGACATGGCTAGCCAATATGGATTTAATCCCGATATTCACTTTATCAAAAGGCTCTAATGGGTTGGTTCTGAATCTTGCAAGCTGGGAATCAGTGAGATGTGTAGGCATCTTTGTTGTACTTATTATTTGAATCTTATTTGTTGGTTCTGAATCTTGCAAGCTGGGAATCAATGAGATGTGTAGGCATCTTTGTTGTACTTATTATTTGGATCTTATTTGTTGGTTCTGAATCTTGCAAGCTGGGAATCAATGAGATGTGTAGGCATCTTTGTTGTACTTATTATTTGGATCTTATTTGTTGGTTCTGAATCTTGCAAGCTGGGAAACACGGCATGATGATGCAGAGGACAACAACCATAACAAACAGTTCAAACTTGGTAGTATTATCTTTGTGAAAGTGCGACAAATGTGCTGATCGTGTGCGTCCTGAGAATAATAATTCTAATTGTTGTGCATGTTGATCCTGTGGCACTGATAGAACGAGCGAATGCATTGCTTGTTTTAAGTTTAAATTTCTATTAAAGCTAATTAAATTTAAGTAAAGTGACCACTAACTCCTGTTATTACAGTACGAATACAGACCTGCTCGTGAACCGACGTGTGGCCGAGGGTGCATCTCCTGCCGGGCGTGCAGCGGATGAGGGAGGGGTAGTAACTGTTGTCGCCTGTACACACTCAGCTTACTTTTGAATCCACTTCCCCAAGAGCTGAAAAACGAACTGCTGCCGCCGCCTACACACTCGTTCACACGAAGAGACTCGAATGGCGATTCGAGGGGTGAGCCAGCTGGATATGGACTTCAGCAAGGAGTTCCCCTTTGAGTTCGCCGTTCAGTCCTTTGGCTGCACCAAGTTGAATGTGATGTACACCAATGATACGGACTCGGTGAAGCTCTGCCTCGCCTCAGTCCTATGGCTGCACCAGGTTCTGGAGAATTCGCCCGTTTCATCGGCACCGCCGACTGCACCTTCGCTACGGTGGAGAGAAGGAAGAACGCGACGATTCGGCCATCTGGTACAACAAGCTTGTCGACATCCAGAAGCAATACAAGATCATCAGCAACGGGCAGGAGAAGGACTCCGTGGTTGACCTCGCTAAGACCATCATCGACCCCTGATACGCCAACATGAAAGACGACGACCTGAACACGTGGGAGGTACCTCTGAATCTAGCCTACATAACCTACGCGGCCAAGGACGCATACGCATGCTACGACATGTACAGGCAGATCTTGAACATGAGGGCGTGTCTGCTTCCCGTAACCGAAGAGTACACGGACAGCCGCAACGTCATGATCAAGCGTGCCAGGAAGGTCTAGATGTTGTACTTTATCTGTTTATAAGCACCTTTATCATCTGAGTGTTTCATGCATTAGCCTATGTGTTTTAAGAACCCATTAACCTGATTGATTTTTTAGTGGCTATTTGCTTATGTATGTAAACTAGTTCACTTGTCCGTAAAAAAAACTAGTTCACTCGGCTGCCGTGCTTTGAATCTCCTTCCTCCCAACATATTCCCCTCCTCAGGTGGACCCAGCAGGTCTCTGAATTTTCTCCCACTTTCTTTTTCGATGTAAACTGAGTTTTCTCCCAGTACTTTCCCCTAGAACCAACTTAACTGTCCCACGTCTAGCCTAAAAAATAATAATAGCACACGTACTATTAACTCATCAAATTAAAATGATATTTTATTTCGTAAGTTCAAAGTTCTTACAAAATAATAAAAATAATTGGTTATATATAACTTGGCAAGTTAACTCCTAGTGATTGCGTACATAAGCTTGCAAAGATTTTACTGACGTGCAATCATGTGTTTATGTTTTTATAACATTTCTCCGTCTAGCCCAACATGATATTTTCACCCAGCCCAGCAAGTCCGCGGATTTTGAGAAAAATGAAAATGGGATTTAAACGGGCTGCATAGATGCTACATCATTGTTTCACCCAGCCCACCAAATGGACTAAAAAACAAATGGACTGGCTGACATGTGGGCCAGTAGGTCGAAGCCTAAGAAGGCGTTGGATTTACATCCAACGGCCAACATTCTTCTTCAATCTCTCGTCTTCTTCCCCCAGCGCTGCCGGAACCGCCAGCTCCAGCCTTCGACGTCCAGCGGCGTTGTTTTGCGCTGCTCAGCAAAACGCTACCCCGCCGACGGCCTGGCCATCCCTCCACTCCGCACCTCCTGTTATTCTCTGCCGAGTGTAGGCCCACCCCGAACCCGAACCAGTCAAGTTTCCCACTCCTCTCCGTCTGCGACTCCACTGCCGCGTCTTCCCCATGTCCGGGTCATTCCAGTCTGGGGCCTCGCCGTCGTCCACCGCCTCGGTGCGCTCGACGCGGCGTGGTCAACATACGAGAGTCATCGGAAGAGGACTGTACGTGAAGAGCCTGACGGCTGGGACCCACGAGGTCCATGGTCGCACGCAAGGAAAGTTCCTCCTTATTACGCACTGTACGTGGGAAGGGCTTCTGTAATTCGCGAAAAAACGTTCCCCCCGCTGACAGGTCGGACCCACCAGCTATATCTTCGCACGCAAGGCAGTGCCTCCTTATTACGCACAAAAAAATGAATACCTCCTGCTAGCTGGGACCCACCATAGTGGGTGGCTGACTTGTGGGCCTACTAAGTTGACGAGGATGGAGGGCTTTGTCAACTTAGTCAATATGAATGATTCTAGCTCCAGTGACCGTACGATGTCCATCCAACGGCCATAGTGCTTCTTCAACCTCTGGTCTTCTTGCTCCAGCCGCCCAAAGCAGCGCCGATCGTGCCGCCTGCTCCTGCCTCCCATGGCTGGCTGTGCTACCGCGGAGGCCTCACCGCCCCATACTACTCCCACCGCTGGCCCAGGGTATCCCTCTACTCACCCACACCCCCTGTTATTCTGCAGCGACGGCAGCCTCACGCCGCAGCCGAATCAGTGAACCCTCGTACTCCTCTCCGTGTGGGCATCCACTACCGCATCTTCCTCGGCTCTGCGTCGTCCCCTTCCTAGGCCTCGCCGTCGTCCACCGCCTTGGTGCTCTCGGCGCGGCGTGGTCAATGTGGTCAACGACCGACTTCCATCGGAAGAGTACTGTACGTGGAGAGGCTGACAGCTGGGTCCACGGCCACAGCCCAGTTTTTTTTTTGTGATTTGCCAAGTAAGTCGCTTTGTCAGGCCTGTTGGGCTGCAAATCTTTCAAGACGAGGAGAGCTTCATTCGGCTGGCCGAGAAAATTGCCTATCAGTAATGAGAAATGGGCTGTACATTTTTAAAACACATCAAACCGGCAATTAGTTTCAAATATCTTTTTTTCATTTCGAGATTTTAAATTACATTAATTTTTATGCGTGGAGAATCTGTTGGATTTTATATTGATATACATTTATTTTTAAAATTAGTTTGAATGTGATTCGAAATTTTGGGATTAAAAACAGTTCGGACCGCACCGAAATATGCAAAATTTCGTATAATTTTTTAACCGTGGCCACAATATGGGCTGTAATGCTAACAAAAAGAATATGGGCTCCAAAAAAAACCTTAAGAATTAGCAAATGGGCTGTAAATTATTAGAAATAATGGCAGATGGGTTGTATGCTATTTTCCATAGATTTGAGGCTTTCCTAAAAAAAAGGTTGACGCACAAGCAGTGACTGTTGCATGTCCATCGAACGGCCGTCGTGCTTCTTCAATCTCTGCTCTTCCTGCTCCAGCCGCTCAAACAAGCGTCGGCGGGACTGCCTGCTCCCTCCTCCCCGCGGCTGGCTGTGCTGCCGCGCAGGCCTCACCGCCCCACCGTACTCCCATCGCTGGCCTAGCCATCCCTCTACTCACCCACACCTGTTGTTATTCTCCGGCGACGGCAGACGAACCAGTAAACCCTCGTACAGTCGTACTCCCCTCCGCGTGGGAAACAACTGCCGAGTCTTCCCTGCCTCTGTGTCGTTCCCTTCCTAGGCCTCGCCGTCGTCCACCGCCCTGGTGCTCTCGGCGCGGCCTGGTCAACGTGGTCAATGACCGACATGCATTTGAAGTGGACTGTATGTGGAGAGGCCGAGAGCTGGGTCCACGGCCGCACGCAAAGAAATGCCTCCTTATTACGCGGAAAATAATGATTCCTCCACCTAACATCAGGGACCCACCGAAAGGGCCTCTGTATTTCGCGAAAAAATGTTACCGCCGCTGACAGCTCGGACCCACCAGCTATATCTTCGCACGCAAGGAAGTGCCTCCTTATTACGCACAAAAAATGAATACTCCCCTTGTTAGCTGGGACCCAGTATAGTGGCAGGCTGACTTGTGGGCCTACTAAGTTGACGGGGACGGAGGGCATTGTCAACTTTGTCAATATGCACGATTCTAGCTCCAATGATCATACGTTGTCCATCCAACGGCCGTAGTGCTTCTTCAACCTCTGGTCTTCTTGCTCCAGCCGCCCAAACCAGCGCTGGTCGTGCCTCGCGCTCCTGCCTCCCGTGGCCGGCTGCGATGCGGCGGAGGCCTCACCGCCCCTACCACTCCCACCGCTGGTCAGGCCATCCCTCTACTCACCCACACCCCCTGTTATTCTGCGGCGACGGCAGCCTCACACCGCAGCGAACCAGTGAACCCTCGTACTCCTTTACGCATGGGCATCCACTGCCGCGTCTTCCCCGGCCCCGCGTCGTCCCCTTCCTAGGTCTCGCCGTCGTCCACCGCCCTGGTGCTCTCGGCGCGGCGTGGTTAACGTGGTCAAGGAACGGCTTCCATCAGACGTGGACTGTACGTGGAGAGGCTGATAGCTGGGTCCACAGCCGCAGCAAGGAAGTGCCTCCTTATTACGTGCAAAATAATTATTCCTCCACCTGACAGCGGGGACCCACCGGACGGGCCACCAGCGGGGACCCACCAGAACGCAAGGCAAATAGGAAGGAAATCGCAAAATCTCGAAGCAAATATTACAAGAATATTGTCCTCACGATACTAAATGAAAAGTCTAAACGCCTCCACAAGGCCTGATACATGTCGCAGGAACAGAACGAGAAGAATGGCCACAGGTCACCTCTAGACGTCGCCATCGCCCGCGGAAGGTGCTTCCTCGTGAGCAATCTTGGCATCACCTTCACCACCAGCTGCAAGGTCAACGACGCCGGACAAAGGGGCAGAGACGAAGCCGCGGAACCTCCTCAGCAAGGCCCCCACCTGATCCTGCACGGCCGCGGCAGCCGCCTCGTATTGATCTTCAGCTACAGGCTCCAGCAGCTCGTCAAGGCAAGCGTTGGGGTCGCGAAGGTGCAGGTGGCTAAAGAAGCGGGTCAGCGCGACTGAAGACAGGACGCGAGCTTCCGCCTCCGCCATGGGACAGAGACCATCAATGACTTCCTCAAGCACCTCCACCACTCGTCCTCGTCGGTGTCCAGAGGCTTCTCCAGGCCGTGCTCGTAGAGCGTCTTCAGCGCCTTGCGAGACCTCTTCTCGAGATCGGCAAAGGCCGCGTGGTCTTCGGCTAGGACTCGCGCCTTGGCATCAAGATCGGCCTCCCTCGTCCCCATCTTCTGCTCCAACTCTTCCAACCGGCTGCGCTCGATGGCCTGCTTCTTCCCCAGCTCCGCCAGCTCAGCATCACGGTTCTTGACAGCTTCTTCCCGGGCCTTCATCTCCACCTCCTTCGCTTGGTGGCATCGTACCTCTTCGGCGTGTTTGTCGCGCACACTCTGCAACTCGCTCTCCAGCTCTTGGCAGCGGTCACGGGCGGCCTTGGCGTCTTTCAGCGCCGCCTCATGATCGGCTGCAGCGCTGGTGGCTCCTTGCTTCTCCTTCTCGGAAGCCGCAGCAGCCTGGCCCAGCGCCGCCCGAACTGCTAGGTCTACTCTAGACGCCCGGCCACCAGGCACGGGTCCGTGCTCAGGAGATCCGCCTGCAGCTGGGTCATCTCCGAAAGGGCACGCTCCAAGACGGCAGCAGGAGAAGAAAAACCAGGGAGTGGAGGTGCAGCAGTGGGAGGAAGCGACATCGTCACCAGGGCTTGGGAGACCGCGGGTTCCGGAGCAGCTGGGACCTCGTCAGCCGCGCCAAGTACTGGCACCTTCGGAGCTAGCAGGGCCATGGGGGCTGACTCCACGCGGTGGTGTTCCTCTTGGCCCCGCGAGGACGACCGGACTGGGGAGATGTGGGTGCTGCTGCCTCCTTTCTCCGTGGAAGGGGGGACGGCCGCTATATCCTCCCTCCGCTTCTTCGCCGAAGATGTCGGCCTGATCAACCAAGGGCGAGCGTCAGGAAATAACAAGCACAAGCAAGGAGAAGGCGAAGCTCGAGACACTTACCGATCCATTGCGATGTATTCCACTGACCGCTTGGGAAGCCTGAAGCCTGACAACTTTGGGACCTGAGGGGCAGGCGTTCGGACACCGGCGGCGCCAGGCGGTGCGGAAGCAGAGCCGGACCCAGCCCCAGGTGGCGTCGGGGTGGAGGCGGCACCGCGGGCCACCAGCGACGACCTACCCTTCGTCGGGATGAGGGGTTGCTCTCTGTCCCCTTGGAAGGCGTCGGCTTCAGCATCATCAGGAAGGGCGTGGAGAATCTCGGCCTTGCTCAGGGGGGAAGTCTCCCCCACCTCTTCTAGAGTCTTCTCCGAGTCGTCCTCCTCTTCTCCCTCTCCGTGGGACTCACCAGAACACACCTCCACCGGTTTCTGTGCCGTAGGAACTCCCGGAGGAGTTGACGGCACCAGCCCGCGCACATCGAAGGTCGGCCTGGAGGCGACAAATTCCTCCCGGTCCCTGCGTTGGAATAGGGGAAGGAAGGCGCTAGGCGGATACTCCTGGTTGTCCCTGACTATGAGGCGCAGGACGGCGTCCAATTCATCGCCAGGGAGGTCCCCCGGCCTTAGGCGGGTCTTATTTTCCTCTTCGTCAAGCTCCCAGAAGGGGCGCGCGCACACCTGGAGTGGGGCAACCCGCAGCATCAAGAACTCCCTCAGGAGCATCGCCCCCGTTATCTTGGCCGCCCTCGCGTTGCTCGGCTTCAGGTCGGTCATCATCTGCCCCATCACTGATGATGCCCGCTCGTCGACAAGCTCTGCCTTGGGCCACCCCTTGCCCTGCCGGGGCGCCTCCGTCGGCAACGCCAGGCGCGGATCGGCACGCTGGGCATCCATCATGACCCATTTGGATCGGATGTTGTCGGCCCTCTTCCCGGTGCTCGAGATCGAGTTGGCCTTGCCGCATGCGACGAAATTAGCGCACCTGGAGATGTAACCCTCGCCGACACGAAGGAAGAAGAAATGGCGAAGCAACGCCACGGACGACATCATGCCCAGGTACGCCTCATAGTAGTAGGCAAAGATGGACAGGAGGAGGACGGAGTTGGGATGGAGATGCAATGCCTGCAGCCCGTAGTGGTCGAGGACTTCATAAAAGAAATCAGAGAAGGGAGGAACCAACCCGACGGCGGTGCTACTCGAGAAGAAGGGGAAGAAGGTGCTCCCCTCAGGCTCTGGCTCGTCGGACGCGAGCTGGAGCTCCGTCTTCCCCCACTCGTTGCTCTCGCCCGCTGTCAACAGGCACATGGACGTGAGGCTCTTCTCCGTGATGGTGGGCGCCTCGAGGGCCGGCTCATACCAAGCCGGTACTGAGGAAGTCTTGACCTTGCGCGGCGCCATGGGCGGCAGATGCAGAGCAAGGATGGAGCAGCTGTGGAGATCGCGGCGGCAAAGAGCGAGAAAGGGGATCTGGAGCGAGGCAAGGAAGAGGCAATGAAGGAAAGAACTACCCGCGCCAGCCTTTGTCAGGGCAAGCAGTTGCCGAGGCAGCGTGGGGAAGCGAAGACGCCCACGTCCAATCAACCGCCACGCGTCGACCGAGGCCGCAGGCTTTTGGGGCCCGCGGTGCTCCGAACTTGACCCTTGGCTTCGCCACGAAGCCAAGCCCGAGCGCACCTTGGGCCCGGGGAATATGTCGGCATTCTGGGAATGGGGGTCCCCAGACTTGCCTGCCTGCAGCCCACAGCGTGGCTAAGCAGCAGGCCGTACGGCCCATCTTCGTCAACAAGGCACCCAAGACCCTCGCGAGGGTCCAAGCCTCGCGAGGCGGACGACGCAAGACCTCCTCTGGAGTGGCCTAGCCAAGCAGGCTCATGAGGAGCGGAGATATCAAGGCGAGGCAAACCTCACGAGGCTCTCGTGAAGTGAGCCATGACGAACGGTACCAGGCGGGCGCCAGTGCGCGCAGCGTCCCTATTTCCTCTTTGGTGCTAAGGAGGCCAGCGTAGGCGAAGAGTACCGATGCATCAGGCAAAGGTTGTCATATTGGTGCAACGAGACCAAGACCAGGAGGACGGCAAGGCGGAGGTCATCGTGGAGCCCAAGACGGCGTCACCCCAGAGATTTTCGTAGGTGAAGACCGCTTTGGTCAGGATAGCTTGTACTAGCTGCCCCCCTTCAAATTTGCCCGCCGTTGTTGGCTCCCTTCCCGCTCGATATTTGGGAAGAGGACTAGGGCCTCTATAAATAGGACTAGCCCCACAGTAGGAGGCAACTGATCCCGAACTAGTTCAGATCATCCTCAACCACACAAGCACAAGAACACCTCAACTCAGGAGGCTGTTCTTCCCTTGTACTGTTCATCATCAGCCCAAAAGGCAATCCACCACCACCACACTGGAGTAGGGTATTACACCACAACAGTGGCCCAAACCAGTATAAACCCCGTGTCTTTCTGTGTTGCAAGTTCGTCGAGTTCATCCGCGAGATCTTAGCGAGCAAGAGCGTAGATCGGTAGGAGGGAGAGACTTTGCGCGCACCCCAGTGTTCGAACCTTAAGGGTTTGCCGGAACCCCACATCCAACACCTACCAAAACCATCAGGCTTGTTGTGAGAAGCTTATACCCAAATCTGCCCCAAATGGGACAAAATTTTACCATGGCATGTTGATGCCGCTCCATGATAGCATGCCAAGTTTCATGAATTTCAGACGACTTTTCGATTTACTAGAATTTAAAAACCAGGTATCTCAATGTTTGCGGACGAGTGATGGTGGCAGGGTGTTTGACATTCATTCCCATTTCTTGCATGGGACCTATGCATGCAACCAAAGGACACAAATTTGAATTTTCAACCAATTTATATGCATTAGAGCATGTGCCTATAGTTCAAATTCGAATTACGCACATAAATGCATAGAAAACTCAGTTAATGTATAAAATTGTCCAAACGAGCCCCAAAAAATTCCTAAAATTAACACAACACTCATGTTCTTCTATGTTGACACTAGAAAAAAATTGAAATCAAGAAGAGGCAACGGATATCGTTTCGTCCAGATAGGTGAAATGTTCCCTACCGTAACCATGAGGCTTGTTGTGAGAAGCTCTGGTTTGTGAGAAGCTTATATACCCCAACCTGCCCCAAATGGGACAATATTTTTACCACGGCATGTTGATGCCGTTCCACGCTAGCATGTCAAGTTTCATAAATTTCAGACGCGTTTTCAATTTACTAGAATAAAAAACCATGTATCTCAATGTTAGCGGTCGAGCGACGGTGGCAAGGTATTTGACATTCATTCTCATTTCTTGCATGGGACTTAAGAATGTAACCAAGGACACACATTCCAATTTTGAACCCATTTATATGCACTGGAGCATGTGCATGTAGTTCAAATTTGAATTATGCACATGAATGCATAGAAAACTCAGTTAATGTATAAAAATGTCCAAGCGAACCCCGAAAAATCCCCAAAATTGACACAACACTCGTGTTGTTCTATGTTGACACGAGATTTTTTTGAAAGTAATCAGAGGCAACAGATATCGTTTCGTCCCCCAAGGTGGCACGTTCCCTACCGAACCATCAGGCTTGTTGTGAGAGAAGCTCGGGTTTGCGAGAAGGTTATACCCAAACCTGCCCCAAATGGGGCAATATTTTTACGACAGCATGTTGATGTCGTTCCATGATATCATGTCAAGTTTCATGAATATCAGATGAGTTTTCGATTTACTAGAATTTTAAAACCATGTATCCCAATGTTAGCGGCTGAGCGACAGTGTCAATGTGTTTGACATTCATTCTCATTTCTTGCATGTGACCTATGCTTGCAACCAAGGACAAACATTTGATTTTGCAACCCGTTTTTATGGACTCGAGCATGTGCATGTAGTTCAGTTTTGAATTATGCACATAAATGCCTACAAAACTCAGTTAATGTATAAAAATGTCCAAATGATCCCAGAAAAATCCAAAATTTAACACGACACTCCTATTGTTCTATGTTGACACCAGGAAAAAAAATTGAAAGGAAGAAGAGGCAATGAACATCGTTTTGTCCACAAAGGTGACACATTTCCCTAACGGAACCATGAGGCTTCTTGTGAGAAGCTCTAGTTTGTGAGAAGCTTATACCATAACCTGCCCGAAATGGGACAATGTTTTTTACCCCAGCATGTTGATGCCATTCCATGATAGCATGCCAAGGTTAATGAATTTCAGATAGGTTTTGGATTTACTAGAATTACAAAAGCAAGTACCTCAACGTTTGCCGGAGAGCCACGGTGTCGTGCTGTTCGAAATTCATCCCCATTTCTTGCATGGGACATAAGCATAAACCCATGGACACATATATGATTTTACAACCCATTTTGGTGCACCGGAGCATGTGCATGTAGTTTAATTTTGAATTGTGCACCTGAAATGGCTAGAAAACCAATTTAATGTATAAAATGTCCAAACAAACCCTGAATAATACCATTTTTTTAGGACACACATATAGTTGCATGTCCACTGCAGATAAAAGTTCTAGCAATTCAAACACCGTCCATTACCGCTGTGACCCCATTATGTAATTCAAATCAAGATGAAAAATCAAGTAGACCCCACACAGTGTATTATCACCAACTGTGTGAGATGCAGTACAAGATATCCTGGAGCATCGTCGGTGTATAGTACGCCTATGGCTTACGTGAGAAGGTGCATCGGCTACAGTCCACAACCGGCGTGTCAAGCACACTAGCTCG
Organism: Aegilops tauschii subsp. strangulata; assembly: GCF_002575655.3. NCBI lineage: Eukaryota > Viridiplantae > Streptophyta > Magnoliopsida > Poales > Poaceae > Aegilops > Aegilops tauschii. Next base: position 442,359,000 of record NC_053036.3, read on the forward strand.
CTGCGCAAATATCATTTCACTGTTCAATCGTTGGCGGTGAAAGATGGGGACGTGGACCCGCGTCGTGAGGGCAACTTTGGTGGCTCACTCTGGCGACAGCGCGGCTGCAGCCGCCATGCGTGTGCTAACAAGGTGCATGAGCGCGGCCGCAATCTGCGACCGGACGGCGAAGGCAGCCCAAACGGCCGCTGTTGCTTCTCAGGTGGCAGGAGCAACATCTGCCTCGGGGATAGCAACTAGCGAGAGCGGCACAGTAGCTGTCCATTCCATAGTGGTGGCCTTAGCCCTGATAGAGGCTGCCCACGACCATGTCGAGGCCGCCCACGCCCAGCTCGTGGCGGTCGCCGCACAAATCGAACGAAGCTTCTCCGACAACGGTTGGCAACCCACGGCCGAAGAGTTGGCAATCGCCAAGAGCGTTCGAGCAGCCGTCCGTTCCTCCGCCGCATACCTTGCCACGACGGAGCCCATCCAAGCCCAGATCGCGGCCGCCCACGCCCAGCTTGTGGCGGCCTTTTCCAAAGAGATGGCGGACGCGGATGGCGAGATGCTTACCGAGTATGGTGCGATGGATGCCATGGAGCCCCTTCCCCAGGAGACCATTGGGCGCGAGCTGGACACGGAGGAGGCGGCGGAGATTGACGAGCAGCAGTCGTAGTAGTACTCTTTGTTTTGTTTAATTAAGAGCGCCGGTCTTTAATTTGTTAGAGTATTGTTTAGGTCAGCTAGCTCTATTTAATTGCTGAACTTGCTCGATTAAGAAGTGTGGGTGTGCTGTAGTCTCCTTTGTGTACCCAAAATGTGCAATGACATGGATGACCATTGTAAGCGGGAAATTCAAACCAATTTTTTTTATGTTTAAACTCATCACACACGGGTTAAGCTATCTGAATCGTTTGTTATGTTTACATATTGTACACATTTCTGAATAAGGGACCGTGTCTGATGACACTTTGCGCGCCTGTTTTTTCGCTGAACCAATTCAAATTTTTTGGCTTTCGCGGAAATATCTACCTCCCCGCCCCCTCCCCCTTACCAAGAGCCACATTTCCCCTGTTTCCGCCTTCCTTTCCAAGTTGAAACCTTCATTCCTTGCTTGCAGCGCCGCCTCCTCGCCGCTGACCCTCCTTCACGCTGCTCGGCCTCGTCTATCCAGGCTGGTAATCCACACCCGACCCCCATCCTCCTCCTTCCACATCGTCCCACATGCCCCGACCGCCGGCGTGACACCTTCCACCCAAATCACCGACCCCTCCACCAAATAAGCGCCGCCCTAAGCCATGGTGCACGCAGTATAGCCAGGAGGTCAAGGAGCATTTGGCAGCGGAGAAGCAAATCGCGGCCGCACACGCGGATGAGGTCGCGATGGTTGCCATTCATGCCGACCCCCAGATCTTGGAGGAGCACCTTGCCATTTGCTAGCTATGCTGGTTAAGCATGCTCGGTTTACCCGTTGCGTGTGCTGCTCCTGCCTTTCCTTAACAAATTCTAGTGAATTGTGCTATCTAATTTTACCATGCAATCTGTTGCTCTAGCGTATATGTTCTATATGTCATGCAGTGTGGTGCTTACTTATTAATAGTTTGGTTAATTAGTTGCCGTCTTCCGTTAACTGTTTGGTTCAATTATGCAAATGTGGTGTTCAATTCTCCAGGCTGCAATTTTGTATTGTCTTCCATGTGAGAAATAAATCGAATTTATCTTTACAAAATACATGAGAAACGAATACAATTGCTATATTTCCAAGTTGTCAAGCATGCTTGGTTTGGTTAACTGTCTGATCTTCTAGTATGTTATACATTGTGCAATGTGGTGCTCAGTTAACGTTTGCTTCATTTGTTGTGGTGTTTAGTTAATTGTTTGGTTCAATTCTGCAATGCGATGTTCAATAGTTGTGGGTGCATTCTGTTATTGTATACAATGTGAGAAGTAAATCGAATTTGGCTGTACTAAATACATGAGAAACAAATACAATTGCTATATGTCCAAGTGTTAAGCATGCTTGGTTTGGTTAACTGTCTGATCTTCTATTAGGAGTATGTTATATTGTGCAATTTGGTGCTCAGTTAACATTTGGTTCATTTGTTGTGGTGTTTAGTTAACTGTTTGGTTCAATTCTGCAATTCGATGTTCAATTGTTGTGGGTGCATTCTGTTATTGTATACCATGTGAGGAATAAATTGAATTTGGCTGTACTAAATACATGAGTAACAAATACAATTGCTATATTTCCAAGTTGTTAAGCATGCTTGGTTTGGTTAACTGTTTGATCTTCTATTAGGAGTATGTTATATTGTGCAATGTGCTGCTCAGTTAATGTTTGGTTCATTTGTTGTGGTGTTTAGTTAACTGCTTGGTTCAATTCTGCAATGGGATGTCCAATTGTCGTGGGTGGAATTTTGTATTGTTGTGCATGTGAGGAATAAATCGAATTTGGCTGCATTTAATACATGAGAAACATATACAAGTGCTATATTTCCTAGTTCTTAATCATGTTTGGTTTGGATAAATGGGTTTTCCATGTGGCTTGAATTAATCTGATGAATCTGCAATGTGCTTATTTTTCATCAACATATTTTACTGATAGCTTGTGAACCCTCACTTAACCTGATGACTAACTACCTTATATGTGTTGCAGGGAAACAATGGGAAGCAATGAGGTTTACAATCGAGGTTAGCACGTGCATGGTACTTTGTCTAATAGCACATTATTGTGCAATTGCATGAACCATTCTAATATTTTGCTTTTTAACAATTTGGTCTTGCACATGTAGGTCCTACTGTCAGAGGTTTTGACCCACTATTCGACCCTTTTTGCATATGGGGAAATGAGTTGTCCATGAATATCAATCAAGTCAAGAAACTCAGAAAGATTGTTAGGATAAGGAAATTAGCCACAAAAAACAACAAGATCTTTGTCTGCACAATGAAGAAAACATCAGTTCACTACAAGATGGTACTAACTATTATACCTTGCTTTTTTATTCCTTTGCCCCATTTCCAATATAGAGAAGATATTTATGCACATCCTTGTTTTCAGGCCTTTCCGAAGGAGTTCACTAATGATTACCTCTCAAACCACCTCTATGGTCAGGAGGCGAGGAAGGTTTTCATACAACACCCACAGTTCAATATTGAAGTGTTCCTGAAGTGGACGAAGGATGGACGGTCAATCATCCACAGGCATTGGCCTAAAGTTGCAAAGACGTTCAACATGAATGAAGGCTCAAAGATATGAAGCTAATTTTGAAAGGTTCTAGATGTTGCATGTGAAACTTCGTGTTGGTGCAGTTGTGTAATGGGGTAGCTGAGTGCTGAAGCTATATCATGTTGTACTCTGATGTATTTCAATTATGAAATCCTGCTTCCTTAATATGGAAATGAAATGTATTATGTGCTTAATATGAATGTCAATTATATTAATAAATGGATTATTAATAATAGCACAATTAGCCTGCTAATTGGGTTTTTCTATTGCAAACAGTTATTGAGAAAACACCGTGGGCGATGACCTCAGGCAATGCACACAGTTTCTAGGATAAACCGTGTTGGATCAATGAACAATCACACACGACATCCTCTTGAAAACTGTTTGCGTTAGGCCACCTTGCGCAAATGTTTACCACATAAAAACTGTGTGTGATGGACAGTCTTTGCCACACAGTTTCTTCTATGCACCGTGTGTGATACATTCAATAGTGTGAACGATAAAATTGTTAATATCTTGTGCAATGGCAACGCTATCACAAACGATTTAACGGGGAAAATTGTGTGTGATGTACCTGCGAACGGAAACGTTTTCCATGGAGTGACTGTGTGGGATGTATATACGAACAGAAATGTTTAGCGGGGGCTGATTGTGTGGGATGTACTTACGACTGGAAATGATTTCGCCTGTATAATTGTACTTTTAGCACTACTGTATGTATAACCGTATTTGATCACTCGCCGATCGCACACGACCTCATTTTGCCGAGCATGTGTGCCAGGAGGGCATACCCCCGACAATTTCTGGGTCGTGTGGGAAGGACCCCCCTATCGCAGTCATTGACTAGGTGATGGTTCAGAACGCCGTCCCGGAAAGGGGTTAAAAACCATTTGTATAGCACCTCGCTGTACCAGAGCGTCTCCACCTCTCTATGTTTCCAATACGATAAAATTGCAAGCAACTGTTTATACTATGCATTGGCCTTTACTTAATGTGCATGAATTGTTCTTTTATGACATGTCGATGCATAGGAAGAGAGTTAGACTTCGTTGTTGCATGATATATGTTACTTTGTGCTCACTACTAAATCACAAATCATTGTTAATTAAAATTGGCTTTGATATACCTTGGGATCTGGGTGGATCCATTACTTGAGCACTATATGCCTAGCTTAATGGCTTTAAAGAAAGCGCTGCGAATGAGACAACCCAGAAGTTTTAGAGAGTCATTTATTTCTGTTGTGTCCTTTTATAAAGTTTAAAAACAAAAAATTAAAGTGGGGAACCTAAAACTTTTTCAAAAAGAAAAGTGAAAGTGAGAAAGACGAGCATTGTTAAAGTGGGAGCTAGCCTTGAACTTTGTTCATGCCCATGGAAACTTTGTGAACCTAGATTGCAGAAACTTTTCAACAAAAGTAATTATCCCCTTGTACAAATCCATTGTATTATAAAAATAATGTGCCAAGATTTGCCTTTAGGATGATTAGATTGGTTGTTTGGTTTGTGAATTGGAAAAACAGAAACCTTGGTTGTAGCGCGTGAATTTACATTTTGTACTGGAATGTCAAAAGCTTATGAAACTTTTTGCACAATACTTCCATCCAAATTGTTTATTTTGTCCTAATTGTTCAGAATTTTTGGACGGAAATATGGTTGATGTTCAGATTGCTACAGACTGTCTTGTTTAAGACAGATTCTGTTTTTGATGCATTGATTTGCTCGTTTTGATGGAACTATTGATTTTATCTGTGGTATAAGCCATGGAGAATTTATAATACAGTAGCTACAATGCAAAAACAAAATATGAACGGGTTTGCAACAGTACTTAAAGTGGTGATTTGTTTTATTATACTAACGGATCTCACGAGGGTTTTGTTAAGTTTTATGTGGTTGAAGTTTTCAAGTTTTGGGTGAGATCACGATGGATGAAGGAATAGGGAGTGGCAAGATCCTAAGCTTGGGATGCCCGAGGCACCCCAAGGTAATATTCAAGGACTTCCAAGCAACTAATCTCGGGGATGCCCTGGAAGGCATCCCCTCTTTCTTCTAACGATCATCGGTAATTTTACTTGTAGCTATATTTTTACTCGTCAGATCATATGCGTAAATATTGTAGTGTCGTGTGCTTTTTATTTTTCTTTTAAATGCACCATGCTGGTATGAGATAGTCCTTGGTTGATTTATAGAATCCTCTTTGCACTTCACTTACATCTTTTGAGGATGGCTTTATAGAATGCTTCATGTGCTCCATTTATATCATTTGACGTTTGGACTGCCTGTTTCTCTACACATAAAAAACCGCCATTTATAGAAGGCTCTTTTGCTTCACTTATATTTATTAGAGCGTGGGCATATCTTTTGTAGAAAGAATTGAACTCTTTTGCTTCACTTATATCTATTTAGAGAGTCATCAGGAATTGGTCATTCACATGGTTAGTCATAAAATCCTACATAAAACTTGTATATCACTGAATATGATATGTTTGATTCCTTGCAATAGTTTTGCAACATAAAGATGGTGATATTAGAGTCATGCTAGTGAGTAATTGTGGATTGGTAAGAATACTTGTGTTAAAGTTTGTGATTCCCGTAGCATGCACGTATGGTTAACCGTTATGTAACGAAGCGGGAGCATTATTTATTTATTGATTGTCATTCTTTGTGTGGAGGTCGGGATCGCGCGATGGTTAACTCCTACCAACCCTTCCCCTAGGAGCATGCGCGTAGTAGTTTCTTTCGATAGCTAATAGACTTTTGCAATAAGTATGTGAGTTCTTTATGACTAATGTTCAGTCCATGGATTATACGCACTCTCACCCTTCCACCATTGCTGGCCTCTCTAGTACCGCACAACTTTCGCCGGTGCAATTAACCCACCATATACCTTCCTCAAAACAGCCACCATACCTACCTATTATGGCATTTCCATAGCCATTCCGAGATATATTGCCATGCAACTTCCACCGTTCCATTTATTTTGACACGCATCATCATTGTCATATTGCTTTGCATGATCGTAAGATAGCTAGCATGATGTTTTCATGGCTTGTCCATTTTTTGATGTCATTGCTAAGCTAGATCATTGCACATCCCGGTACACCGCCGAAGGAATTCATATATTTCGGCATCCTGGGAACGGGAGTCCCCAGACTTGCCTGCCTGCGGCCCATGGCGTGGCTGAGCTAGCAGGCCCGTACGGTCCATCTTCATCAGCAAGACGTTCAAGACCCTCGCAAGGGGCCAAGCCTCGCGAGGCGGACGACTCAAGACCTCCTCAGGAGCGGCCTCGCCAGGAAAGTTCACGAGGAGCGGAGAGATCAAGGCAAGGCAAACCTCGCGAGGCTCTCGTGACGTGAGCCATGACGATCGACACCAGGCGGGCGCCAGCGCGCGCAGCGTCCTTGTTTCCTCTTTGGTGCTAAGGAGGCAAGCGCAGGCGCGGAGTATCGAGGCATCAAGCAAAGGTTCCATATCAGTGCACCAAGACCAGGACCCGAAGGACGGCAAGACGAAGGTCACCATGGAGCCCAAGGTGGCGTCACCACCAGAGTCTTTTGGTAGGTCAAGACCACTTTTGTGAGGATAAGCTGTACTAGCTATCCCCTTTCAAGTTGGCCGTTGTTGGCTCCCTTCCCGCTCGATATTTGGGGAGAGGACCAGGGCCTATATAAGTAGAGCTAGCCACCACCGTAGAGGGCATCGGATCCTCACCCACACAAGTTCGCCAAGCACAAGAACTCCTCAACCTCCGGAGGCTGTTCTTCCCCTTGTACTGTTAATCATCAGCCCTAGAGGCAATCCACCACCACCACACCGGAGTAGGGTATTACACCACAATGGTGGCCCAAACCAGTATAAATCTTTTGTCTTTTTGTGTTGCGAGTTCGTCGAGTTCGTCCGCGAGATCTTAGAGAGCTAGGGCGTAGATCGGTAGGGAGGAAACCTTCGCGCGCACCCCAGTGTTCGAACCTTAAGGGTTTTGCCGGAACACGAGATCCGACATTTGGCGCGCCTGGTAGGGGTGCGTCGTAGCTTCTCTTCCGACGATCTGCACTCCGCCCGCATGGCTTGTGCCCCACCACCGACTCCGACGGCCAGCGTCGACGACGGGGCCAGGGGGCTCCGAGCCCTGGCCCCCGCCCTGCGGCGGGTGCGGTGGCCACCCAAGTTCAGGCCGGATATGCCGTCGTGCTACGACGGCGCGGCGGACCCAACGGTTTTCCTGCTAGTGTACGAGGAGGCTGTCCTCGAGGCTGGGGGTGATGACAAGGTCATGGCCAACTGGCTCCCCATAGCCCTCGCCAGCGAGCCGCGCGCCTGGCTGCTCAACCTTCTTGGATCCACGGTGGAATCCTGGGAGGAGCTGCGCGACCTCTTCACTGCGTGCTACACGGCACCGGCTCACCACGCAGTCACGGCCCTGCTAGGTGGCTCCAAGGCGCCGCCTTCAGATCGCCACATCAAGCTGTTCCGCCGCCAGATTGGTGCCGCTTCCAAGTGCTCGGGGGCTCCGCCCGGCCGGGCCGCGCCTGAGGCCGACATCACCTTCAGCTCAGAAGATCACCTCGTCACCACCACCGGCTCGGGCATCCTTCCGATGCTTCTGATGCTCACGCGCGACAACTACCGCACCAAGCTCGTCGACTTCGACATCGCCTGCATCGGCCTCCCGTGCAACGCCATCCTCGGGTACCCATCTCTGGCCCAATTCATGGCGGCAACTCATCCAACCTACAACCTCATGAAGATGCCTGGAAGCAAAGGTGTCCTCATCGTCAAGGGGGACACCAAGGAGGCCGTGACAGCACTCAAGCTTGCCTTCAAGACCGCTGCGGCAATGCAGCCCGTCGGCGACAGTGCCCCCGAGGCCAAGGAGGCCGCACCAACCAAGAAGAAGCAGATGTTCACCCAAGACAAGGCAGAAACCAAGCAGGTGCTGGTCGACGAGGACGGCTCCTCAGGAGCCACCTTCACATAGTTGCCGACCTCAACCCCAGCCAAGAGGAAGCATTGGTGAAGTTCTTGCGCTCGAACAAGGATATATTTGCATGGGAGCCCAATCAGCTGGTGGGGGTCCCGAGAGAGGTGATTCAACATTACTTAAGGGTATGCCCCAATGTGCGCCCTGTGAAGCAGCGAGCAAGGCGGCAGTCCACGGAGAAGCATGCCTTCATCGTCTAAGAGACCCGCAATTTGGAGGCGGCAAGTGCCATTCGCGAGGTTAGGTACCCCGAATGGCTGGCGAACCCCGTCGTGGTGCCAAAGAAAGGCGGAAAGGAGCGAATGTGCGTCGACTTCACCAACATCAACAAGGCTTGCCCTCAAGATCCGTTCCCTCTCCCGCGCATCGACCAGATCGTCGACTCCACCGCCGAGTGCGACCTACTGTGCTTCCTGGATGCATTCTCAGGGTATCATCAAATCAAGATGGCGGTGGAAGATGTAGAGAAGATGGCCTTCCTGACCCCGTGTGGAGTGTATTGCTACACTTGCATGCCCTTCGGACTGCGCAACGCGGGTGCAACCATTCAGCGGCTGATGCACATCGCCTTCGGGCGGCAACTCGAGAGAAACACGGAGGCCTACGTCGATGACATTGTGGTGAAGTCTCGGGAGGCGAGAACCTTGATCCAAGACCTGGAGGAGACCTTTGAGAGCTTGCGCCAGGTAAACTTGCGGCTTAACCCGGAAAAGTGTGTATTGAGTGTCCCTTCCGGCAAGCTGCTGGGATTCCTCGTGTCCCACAGAGGGATCGAGGCGAACCCGGAGAAGATCAAGGCCATTGAGGACATGAGCCCACCGCAGACCCTCAAGGAAATGCAGAAGCTGGCTGGTCGGTGACCGTGTTGGGGCGCTTCATCTCCAAGCTCGGAGAGCGTGCCTTACCCTTCTTCAAGCTGATGAACAAGAAGGGCCCATTCGAGTGGACCCCGGAGGCTGACCGAGCCTTCCAAGACCTCAAGAGATACCTGACCAGCCCTCCGGTGATGGTGGCGCCACGGCCTCTCGAGCCTCTAATACTTTATCTTGCCGCCACCCCATACTCCGCCAGCGCGGCGCTAGTGGTGGTCTGAGAGGAGCATCAAGCTAGGAGCGCGCCGCACCAAGCTACGCCGCCAGCCGAGATGACGCAAGGTCAGGAGGACGCAGGAAGAGCCAAAGCGACAACAACACAAGACCAAGCTCGGCAGGACAATGCCGTAGAGATTCCCGCAAGCGATCAGGCGCCAGGGGTCCCGCCACCTCAGGAGGCACCCCAACCTTCGCAAGACGCGAGCCTCGCCAGCACGCCTTCCCTCGTCGAGCACCCGGTGTACTTCGTCAGCACGGTGTTGCGGGACGCGAGGGCACGGTATCCCATGCCTCAGAAGCTCCTGCTCGCGCTCCTGGTGGCCTTGCGCAAGTTGCGGCACTACTTCCAGGGCCACCCCATCAAAGTCGTCTTGGCCTACCTGTTGGAGAGGGTGCTCAGGAGCCCCAACTCTGCCGGGAGGGTCGCCGAGTGGAACATCGAGCTGCAGGCGACCCAGTTGGAGTTCAGCACCACCAGAGTCATCAAGGGAGCCGCGCTCGCTGATTTCGTGGCAGAATGGACGGATGCCCTGACGCTGGAAGTAGGCGAGGACCGGTCCACCTCGCCAGGAAGTGAGGCGCCCGACGGATGGGTCATGTACTTTGATGGCGCCTTCGCGCACCAGGGCGCGGGGGCTGGAGCAGTACTCATCTCGCCCACGCAGGACAAGCTATACTACGCTGTGCAGCTCTGCTTTCAGTAGGGTGAGAAGGTCTCCAACAACATTTCAGAATACGAAGGCCTCATAGCTGGCCTGAAGGCCGCGGCAGCTCTAGGGGTGAAGCGCCTCACCGTCATGGGCGACTCACAGCTCCTCGTCAACTTCTCCAACAAAGTGTACGAGCCAAAGGACGAGCACATGGAGGCGTACCTCGCAGAAGTACGTAAGATGGAAAAGCAGTTCCTAGGCCTAGAGGTGCAGCATGTGCCCCGTGGCACCCACAAGGAAGCCGATGACATCGCTAGGAGATCATCCAAGCGGCAGCCCTAGGAGCCCGGCGTCTTCGAGGAGCGGCTCTTCAAGCTGTCAGCCACGCCACCACTTTCAAGCACAGCACGGCCTCGGGAGGAGCTCCCGCAACCGCCTGCCACGGGAGCCCCAGCTTGTGGCCCGACCTCAGGAGCTCGCTTTCTCTTGGTGCTCGAGCCCCAAGAGGCATGTTGGACCAAGGAATTCAAGGAATATTTGATGCAAGGGGCACTACCGGAGAAGGAAGAGGACGCAGAGCGCGTGGCCCGGCAAGGCACGACATACAGTATCCAGGACGGTGAGTTGTAGAGAAAGCGACCGAATGATATTTCGCTGCACTGCATTTCCAGGGACCAGGGGAAGGAGTTGCTGATTGACATACACGGTGGGGACTGCGGACACCACTCGTCGTCACGGACTCTTGTCGGCAAGGTATTCCGCAGTAGGTTCTATTGGCCCACGGCGCTCAACGACGCAGCCGAGCTGGTGAAGTCCTGCGAAGCTTGCCAGTTCCACGCCAAGCAGATCCATCAGCCAGCTCAGGGCCTCCAGACTATACCGCTCACATGGCCATTCGCGGTCTGGCGGCTGGATATCTTGGGCCCTTTCCCTCGAGCGCCAGGGGGCTACCGCTACCTCTATGTCACCGTCGACAACTTCACCAAGTGGGCGAAAGTGGAAGCCATCCGCACCATCCCAGCCGGTTCTGCGGTCAAGTTCATCAAGGGCCTCGTGAGCCATTTCAGGGTCCCCAACCGCATCATCATCGACAACGGCTCGCAGTTCACCAGTAACCTCTTCAAAACATACTATGCTAACCTTGGAACGTAGATCTGCTACACTTCGGTGGGGCACCCCAGGAGCAATGGCCAGGCTGAACGCGCCAACGCGGAGGTCCTGAGAGGCCTCAAGACCAGGACCTTCAAGAAGAAGCTAGAGGCCTGTGGCAGGGGCTGGCACGACGAGCTCCAGTCCATGCTGTGGTCCATCCGCACCACCGCCACTAAGCCGACGGGTGAGACCCCATTCTTTCTTGTCTACGGAGCTGAAGCCGTCCTCCCTCACGAGGTCAAGCATCTCTCCGCACGGGTCCTGGCGTTTGATGAAATGCAGCAGGACGCCATGCGGAGGATGGACCTCGTACTGGGGTAGGAGCGTCGCCGCGAAGCTGCACTAAGGGCGGCGAGGTACCAGCAGGCGCTGCGACAATACCACTGCCGCAACATCCGCTCGAGGACGCTTGAGGCGGGCGACCTCGTCCTGAGGCGGGTCCTCTCCAGGGAAGGGTTGCACAAGCTCTCCCCCGTGTGGGAGGGCCTATTCAGGGTCGTCCATGTCTCTAGGCCTGGCGCCGTGCGCCTGGAGACACAAGACGGGGTGCCCATCCAGAACGCCTGGAGCATCCAGCACCTCGGAAGTTCTACCCATGAAGCAAGGCCCAGTGCTTGTGAAGAAAGGCCCAGTGCCTGTGAAGAAGGCCCGGTGCCTGTGAAGAATCGCCGCCCGTGACACTCTCATGTAATAATGAGTGGGGCTGTACACGCCCCGGAGTCTCAGGAGTGCCGCCCTCGGGCCTCGGGGGCTCCCTCCCACGCCTAGTGGCAGCACTTAGCTCCGCGCTGGTGAGTAGACTTGAAGACTAGACTAGGTGCCGGACGCGGCTTTTCATTTGCTTTCCGTAGTTGGCTCGCCTTCTCTTAATCAAAATTTGCTTCTGGTGTTCCTTGCTGATCTGGTTCCATCGCCTTTTGTCACCTTTTCTGAATCCGGTTCGCTTGTGTTCTCTCTCTCGCATACCTCGCGAGGGGGCTAGGCAGGTGCCCTCGCGAGGGTTTCTTCCTCCTATGCTGTTCCGTCCCTATCCCTTCGGTCTACTTTCTCGCGAGGCACCCTCGTTCGAGCCTACAAGCTGGCGCACCTCTCCTAATCCGTGCCCCTCGGGTACCGCGATATGAAGCGCTGGGTCAAGGCTCGAGTGAAAAGTCTCCTAGCGGGCTTCCTAATGATTTTTTTGCAGTTTTTGAGCAACCATTAAGCCAAGACGGGCACGAGGAAACAAGTGCCTCGTGAAGAGGAGGCTGCACCAAACGCGCCAGGCTAAGTTATCTCCGCACAAAATAATGACACAAACGCAGAAGTAACAAGCATAGCGTAATGATTGAGGAACCATAGTTCGATACACGCCCCTCTGGGCCCATACTAGTTTCATTGTGATGCAGGAAAGAAAAGAGGAACAAAACGAAAGAGGCGTTACAGCGAACCACGGAGGCAGGCCTCTAGCGACGTCCCGAGCCTAGCCGGAACCCTCCTTGCGCTTCACGGAGGAGCGGCGACGAGACGACCCGCCACCACCTTCGAAGCGAGCGCGACGGCATGGCGGCTGGTCGTAGCCGCCGCTGCTGGAGCTTTCGCCAAGAGAAGAGCCACCGTAGCTGGACGAGGCGCGACCGGCGGGCTCGCCCTCACCCTCGTCACGACCATCGCCGAGACCGAGCACCTCCTCGCTATCATTCGTCTTGGGGCAGCACCCGACATGGCGACCATCTTTCCCAAACACCCTCATGTAGAGGGTCGCATCGCCGTCGTACTTGAAGTGGAGGGTGCACCGCTTGCCCAGACCACGCGCGCGGGTGAACGTTTGCCAACGGCGGGCCAGGGCTATGTTGCCCGCGGTGGAGACCTCAACCATGACCCAGGAGGCCCTGCTACAGCAGCCGTCCGCCTGTAGCCACAGCCCGCCGGGACCAGAGGCCGGCAACTCGTCGACAAAGAAGCGCGGAAGCTGGAGCCAGTTGCCGGCTGGACCCTCCGACCAGACAACGAACTCCGGCAGCACCTCTGCCGAATGGAAGCGCGGCCGGGGAGGCCGCGCAACCACGACACGTCTCACCTCATCGATAGGGCTGCCGCGACCGGAGTGACCCCCGCCACGCGCAGCGGCGCCACCCCGGGAGTGGGGGCCACGGCAGGAGTCATGGTGTGCTTACGAGGACGACCGCGTCCCCGCTTGGGCGCCTGAGAACCGGGCCCCTCGCGAGGGGCCTTTCCCTTCTCCACGGCAGAGAACCTCTTCGGCGGCGCCATTGGAGTCGGTGGTGAAGCAGAGGAGGAAGGAGCAGGCGGAACAGGAAGAAATGGGCGACGGGGGCTCCGTCCCCTCCCCCATTTATAGCAGGAGAAGGCCAACCAGCGCCCCCCACGATCACAGGTAATGATGGTTTTCCTTGCATGTCGCAGGGACTTGTCAATTCGGGCAGTTGCCAAGGCAGCGTGGGGAAGCGGAGACGCCCACGTCCAATCAACCGCCACGCGTCAAAAGAGGGCTACTGAAGCAGGCCCGTGAAGACCTATTGTATGCCGAGTCACAATGGTAGAACGAGCGCCTTGTTTTATCCTGGATCAAGGAGGAGGCAAATGCGCTAAAAGAAAAAAATGCCCAGCAGGCTGAGGAGATTGATCAACTAAAGGCTCAGCTGGCTGCTGCCGAGGCAAAAAATCAGGAAGCAGATGAAGCCATGTCTAGTAAGTATTTCCCGCCTTTCAAAAATACCTGATGACTATTGTGGACTAATTTATTCTTCATATAGCTTTACTGACAAGTCAGCCTAAAGAGACCTCGAGCCCTTCGTCCGAGGATGCCCTGACGGACCTCATTGAGGTGCATGAGCGAGCTCGGAAGGCTATGAAATTTGTTTTTAAAGCTCTATGGGTCAAAGAATAAACTGTGCCCGAGGCTATGTCCGAGCTCGCCGAGCATCTCAAAGGGGCTCGATGCCGAATGCAGGACTGGAAGATATCGGCCCGTCGGAGGGAGCAAGGGAGGCATGGGCGATCGTCAAGAACCGCTACATTGGCGTAAAGATGGAGCACCTTGCTGAGGCGGGCCTAGTTGGTGCTGAGTGTAAGGAGGTGCCGACCTGTCTGGTCTATGACAATGTGATGCCCGCCGCGTGTCTCTCTCAGCGGGACTGTACTCTTGATTCCTTGATAGACGGGCTTGATAAAGTTTAAGATATGTGCAATGATTATATGTATCTATGTACTTTACGTCATTACAATCGCGTCTGTAATAAAAACTTTGTTAGCTAGCCTCCGTCTTCCCTCCTTGACCATTGGTCAAGGCGTGCTTCCTACTTTTGATCCGACGAAGCCGACTAGATAATTCAGACAACAAGGCAACCTAGCTATGGGGCTCAAAAAACAAAGGGAACCAGAGCGTATGTATTATTACGTTTAGGCGTAAGAAACATCTTCCAAGAAAAATAGTCCCTCTATTGGTTCCTTTTCTTGGGTGGTCATGTTTGACCATGACCGCCTGCTTGAACAGGATGGAACATATATCTGAGGTGAGCATGAAGCCCCCAGTGATTTTTGATATTTAAAGCAAACCACTTCCATAGGAGCCGACCAACTGTATTCTTTAGAACGCTAGCTTTTGGTTTCACCCGTCTGAGGTACTTATCCGGTTGACCCGGTAGCAACAATCATAGAGGTGCTCCCTTTACCCCCTAGTCAAACAATCGGGAACCTAGGGTGTAAGCAAAGGAGCCAGGCAACCCAGCTTGGCCAAAATTTAAGTCAAATCGATGCATATGAAGGCATAAGGCGGTTAGATTGGAAGGATGCCTCGAGAGTGATTAAGATATATGTGGTATTGAAAAATCCCACAACATAGTATATTTCATACATATAACACGTGTCCGAAGGAATCAGTTCACTTCGGATTTACCGATCATAGCTAGCAAAAAGTTATAACAACTTAAGAATTTATAGCTATTAAATGCTAACGGGAAAATGACCAAAAGGCTAAGGTAGAGGTGACTGCAATTAAATGTAAAAGCGTCGAAGCAGGGCGGTGTTCCAAGGGTTTGGCTGCAGCCTGTTATCTGCAGTTTCTTGGATACGATATGCACCTCCAGTGAGCACTTGGTCAATTATGAACGGTCCGTCCCATTTTGGGAGAGTTTATGTTTCTGCTTTTCTGGATGAAACCTCATGACCAATTACCTTTATTGAATGATTTCCTCTAGACTTCCCTCCTTTTGTAGCGATATGTCTGTTGTTCGTAAAAACTGGAGTGTGCCCGAGCCACATTCCGTTCCTCTTCAAGAGCATCAAGGTCGTCCCGCCAATCTAGCTTCACCGCCCTCTCTTCATACATACACACTCTAGGTGCATCGTGAATGAGGTCGCATGGTAAGATGGCCTTGGCTCCATAAACCATGAAGAAAGGTGTGTAACACGTGGACCGGTTGGGTGTAGTGCATAATCCCCATAATATGGAGTCGAGGTCCTCTACCCAATGGCAGTCAACCTCCTTTAAGGAGCGGACTAATCGTGGCTTGATACCACTTAAGATAAGTCCGTTGGTGCATTCGACATGTCCTTTGGTCTGGGGGTGGTACACAGAGGCATGAATGCCCATCTTTGCACACCACGCCTTGACCTCTTTGGCAGTGAAATTTGTGCCATTGTCCGCAGTTATACTATAGAGGACACCATAACGATGCACCACGCCAGAGATAAATTCTAGGACTTGCGTTGCCTCGACTGTTGTGACCGGCTTTGCTTCGATCAACTTTGTGAATTTATCTACCATGATGAGTAAGTATTTCTTTTTGTTCGAGACCCTTTTAAGAGGGACGGCCATGTCAAGACCCCAGACCGCAAAAGGCCAAGTAATCGAGATAGTCCGAAGAGCCGCGGGGGGGGGGGGGGCGGCATGTGACTTTGGTTGGCGAAAATCTGGCAACCAGGGCAACGTTAAACCAAAGTTTTTGCATCCTCTTTGGCGGAAGGCCAATAAAGTCCAGCTTGGAAAGCTTTAGTAACCAAGGTCGAGCTGCGGCGTGATGGCCGCTCATGCTGGAGTGAATTTCTGCAAGGAGCTCGTGTCCTTCCTATTCGGCTATACACCTATGGAGGACACCCGTAACACTTTTTTATACAGCTCACCTTCATGGATGTGATAGGCCTTTGATCGGCAGATTATTCTCCGTGCTTCGGTTTGGTCGTTGGGTAGCTCATTATGGAGCAAGTATCCGAGGATGGGCACGGTTCATGGTGTGATAACTACCATGACTTGGTGAGCCGAGGATGTTTCTTCAACAACCGAGCCTCCAATTATTCCCTCATCTTCCTCGGCTGCCGGAGAGTTGACCTTACTGGGGTGCGGGGGAGATGGTATGGAGTTATCATCTTGCCAGACCACGGACGGCTTAAAAAACGTTCTTAAAATGTGTTCTCTAGAACCAGATCCCACTTAGAGCCCATCCTTGCGAGGACATCAACCGCCTGATTGCTATCGCGTGGGATATGGTGGAATTCCATACCTTTGAAGCGGGCTGATATAGCCAGGACGATGTTCCAGTATGCTGTCATTTTCGGGTCCTTTGTGTCAAATTCACCATTCACTTGTGATATCGCAAGGTTAGAGTCACCTCGGACCTCAAGATGCTGGACACCCATGCATATGGCTATTACTAGTCTGTGTAGTAGAGCCTCGTACTCGGCTGCATTATTTGAGTCGGTATACATGATTTGCAACACATGCCGTATATTATCTCCAGTGGGTGAGGTGATGACTACCCCGTCTCCTAACCCGGCCAACATTTTGGAGCCATCAAAGTACATTGTCCAATGTGAATATGTACTGTACTCCCGAGAGAGTTTGGCCTCTGTCCCTTCAACCATGAAATCGGCCAGCACATGAGACTTAATAGCTTGGCGTGGGCGAAACACGATTTCAAAAGGGAGGCGTTTGATTGCCCACTTGGCGATACGCCTAGTTACATCTCCGTTGATAATGTCGCCTAGAGGGACTTCGGATGCCATGGTGATAGAACACTCCTGAAAGTAGTGCCATAGATTCCGAGATGCCATAAATGTTGTGTAGGCAATCTTCGACCTTGTTTTGCACGGGTTTAGTACCACAGAAACATAATATACTGGCCTCTGCACCTGGAATCTGTGACCTTTGATGTCGCATTCGACTACGAGGACCGCGCTGATGACTTGGTTAGTTACCGAGATGTATATAGCAACGTGGGTTTGCCTACTCCGGGTGCTGCGAGTATAGGATTCGTACCAAGGATCCTTTTAATTTCTCTTACGGCATCGCCTGCCTCGCTGGTCCATTTGAAATTCTTCATTTGCTTCAGAAGTTTATATAGTGGAAAGGTATTTTCCCCTATCCGTGAGATGAATTGACTGAGGGTGGCCAGGTAGCCGACAAGTTTTTGAACGTGCTTGAGCTCGGTAGGTATTGCTAATGCAGCTAAGGCTCAAATTTTAGCTGGATTGGGGTTGATTCCTCTATGGCAAACAATGAATCCAAGCAGTTTGCCTGGTGGTACCCTGATGACGCACTTCTTTGGATTGAGCTTAATGTGGTATAACTGGAGACTGGTGAATATGTCACCAAGATCCTTGACCAGCTGCCGGACGCCCTTGGTTTTGACAACCACGCCATCCATGAAAGCCTCGGCTATTTTGCCGATATGTTTTCCAAACATGTCTGAATCAGACGTTGATATGTAGCACTGTCATTTTTCAATCCAAACGACATTGTATTAAAACAAAATGGCCCATAGGGCGTTATCAAGGCCGTTGCTTCCTGATCGGATTCCTTCATTTTGATTTGATGGTACCCTGAATATCCGTCTAGGAAGCATAAAGAGTCGTGTCCTGCCGTGGGGTCAATAATTTGGTCGATGCGCGGTGAGGGGAAAGGGTCTTCCGGTCAGGCTTTGTTAACATCTTTAAAATCAACACAAAGACGCCAAAATGTATTCTTCTTTGGGGCACCATGACCAAGTTAGCCAACCATTCAGGGTGTTTGATATCTCGAATGAACCCTGCTTCTAGTATTTGGCCAGTTCTTCACCCATTGCTTGACGCTTGTGCTCGAAAAATCGCTGAAGTGCCTGCTTGTCTAGTTTGAATCCTTTGACGAACTTCATACTGTGTTCACCTAAATTCTTTGGGATTCTTGGCATATCTGAGGGGTGCCTCGCAAAAATATCCCAGTTTTCCTAGAGAAACTTTCGTAGGGCTTTGTCGATCTCCAGATCCAGCTGGGCGCCAATGGACGCCGTTTTAGTTCGGTCTGTTGGGTGCACTTGAAATTTTACAATCTCATCTGCTGGCTTGAACGACGTCAACTTAGATCTCTTGTCCATAATGACATCATCCTTGTCAACCGTGGCATGGTTTCCATTAGCTCTTCAACTACAAAGGCATCTGCTAGTGACTCGAGGGCAAGTGAGGCCGTTTTATTCTTGTCCCTGAGTGCCCTGTCTGGGTTATTGGTGACGGTTATCACCCCGTTGGGACCTGGCATTTTAAGTTTCATGTATCCGTAATGGGGCATGGCGTGAAATTTCATGAATGCTTCTCGCCTGAGAAGGGCATGGCAGCCGCTTTGAAAGGGTAGAACATGGAAGGTTAACTCCTCGTACCGATAGTTCTCGAGAGTGCCGAAGACAATGTCCAGGGTGACTTTTCCCTTGCATCGTGCTTCTCTTCCTGGGATAATGCCCTTGAAAGTTATGGAGCTATGCTGGATGTGGGTCGTGTCAAGTTGCATTTTTTCAGCGTGTCCTTGTAGATGAGGTTCAAGCTACTACCGCTGTCCATTAGCACCTTATGTAGCTGGCATCCGTCCACTATGGTGTCAAGGACCAGGGCGGCTGGGCCTCAGCTTAGGTCAATCGTCGGCTGACCGTGCTGCTCAAATGTGATCGACATGTCTATCCACGCGCCCGGAGGTGTGCGTATCTGGACATGGTCGAGTTCCCGTGGAGCCCGTTTCCTTTGATTACCCGTTCTGTATGTTTGGTAGATCATCCGGACCTCAGTTTCATCTGAGGAATTTGCAGAATGAATAATAGCGGACATATTTGCGAGGAGGACCTCGCCACCCTTTCACGACTCAACATGCTAGAAGGTTGTGTGTTGGGTCGGTGTTAAGCAAAACGAAGTGTATAGGGCATGAGTGGTCCAGCAGTCCGTCCAGGGCGGTTTGGGATCTTATCTTCTTTCTCTTTCGGGATGAATCTACTAACACAGGGCACCTAGATGGCTCCCCTTGTCATGTGAGGTCATAGTCTTTCAACTTTCCTGACTGGACTAGCCCCAAATTTTCATCTTGGGCCAACCAGGCATCTTGAATGGCGCAAAATTTTGACACAAGCTCTGAGAGCTCGGAGAAAGTTTGAACTTGGCGCCGAGCAAGAGCGTTTAATATGGCCTCATCGTCACAATTGTGACGAAAGGCGGCCTGTATTTCCTTGTCGGGGCAATTGGCTATTTTGTTCTTGACGAACAATAATCTCGACTAGAATTGCCGGAATGTTCCCCCGGCTCGTTATTTACGTAGATTAAGTCCCAGACACCGGGAGGTCCTGAATTACTTGGTCAATACTCAACGTGGGGGTGGGTGGGATCGATAATTTCAATCCGACTAGGGGGGACTCCGAGGTACCCCCATGTTCTTTGTGGGGACATGCACGGAGAAGGAGGTATCTGGGCCCGGCTTAACATCTGAAACATCCGCCTCTTCTAATTGATTGATCTCTTGCTCGTCTTTAGCGGGGAGCTCAGATCCGAGGTTTCTTCGAATCGGGCCCCGTCGTCCAAGCTTATAAAGGGAGCGTGAAGCTTCGAATAGAGTTCCTGATCGGTCCCTACAACCTCGAAGGGGGACTGCAACTTGGGATCCAAAGGGCCATCAGACGACCCATTTGGTGAAAATTGTTGACACACAAGAGGTGCCGAGGGGACTCCGATTGCCAGTTGGCGAAGCCATGACTCCAAGGTGATCGCACAACAAGCTCTCAATGAAAGCACCAATGTTGGTGTCAAAACTGGCAGACCTCGGGTAGGGGGCCCTGAGCTGTGAGATCGGATCGATGGGTAACAGGAGACAAGGAACACAATGCTTACCTAGATTCAGGCCCTCGCAAGGAGATAAAACCCTACGTCCGACTCTTGCTTATATTATGGGTGTATTAAAGTACAGAGTTGATCTACCTCGAGATTGTAAGTTGTGGACTAAAACCCTAAGGCTAATGGTAATGATATAATCCCCCTATCTATGGACCAAAACCTCCGGCTTATATATGCACCGGGGGTTGCTAGGGTTGCACGTGGCTGATTGCCATCTAGGGGTTACATGCCAAACCTAACAAGTATTCTTAGAGTACACGCCAAGTCCTCAGTGAAGCCCGATCTGCCATAGGTTAGAAGCTTCCAGAGTCCTTCCTTATCAACTGGCTTTCAATCCGACCCATGGACTAAACCGGCTAGGCTGGGACCCCCTAGTCCAGGACACCATTAAAGGGGATTGTGGGGTTTATTGCAGAGCTTTGATTCTTGGTTAACCTGTACTATGACTACCAGTAATTTCTTTGAGGTAAGAGAGCGCACACGAGCCCAGTAGTCAGCACAACAATACACCACTATGGATCCTCTCCCGTTTCCATATGAGAAGGCCATCCATAGCACTCACACTTATCCTGCGCATTTTAGAGTATCCACTTCAAGTTGTCTATGAACCATATAAGTCTGCAAGTACTCCATATCCAGGGACGCGACTATTCGAATAGATCATCAACCCTGCAGAGGTATACTTCTTGTCAAGCTTCAAGCAAAGGCCTGGCGAGGGTGTCGTCCACAACCTGATTAACCACGCAAGACTCCAAATCCAGGTTTATCGCCTACTTGAGCTTGTATCCTCAAAGGAAGTTTGGCCAAAGTTTCTATCACGGCCCCAAATGATGTGAGCAGGGTTCCCAAGTCCACCCCGACGTATGGTACTATGTTCGGTACACCGTGCCACATGCCTAGCCATCCCAAGTCCACCTCATCAGGTAGTACCGTGGTTGGTATGGCCAATAGCACATCCTACAAACACAAGAAACTGGTGGCAAGCCCTGGACATATATCAGGGCAATTAATTAGTCGAGAGGGGTCACATTTCAGGGCCCAATGTGTGGTAATAACTGTTCTTGGATAACATACGCATAACTCAGTTCTGAAGGATGGTCCCAATGAGACCACCCACAATGTACTCCTACATGGCCTCTCATCGCTACCTTTACGAAAATGTGTTCACACACTTAACTCCCAACAGTAGGACATGATCACAACCATTCCAATTCATCCCAGATGAATCAGACCCGACACAAATCTAAGCATAGCAAGCATGGCATGGATGAAGTTACAACATGGCTCATGCAACTCCTAGTCATGTTAGGAAGGTTTAGCTATTTACTGAGACAATGACAAGTCATGCGGAGGAATGGGTTCAACGACCAAAACATGTAACAGTTGAAACATTGTTTTCCAATTGCAGTAAAAGAGAGCATGAGCGAGAGAGTGGGATTGTATCAGAATGTTCAAGGGGGCTTGCCTGCCTGGAACTTCTGAAGATAGTACTTCTCTTCATCAGTGTCAATGATCACTACATCAAAAACATCTTCTACCAAGAAGGAACAAACACCGACAAACAAAGGAACAACATTCAAGTCATGGCAATGATGCACATCCAAATGAATGATGTGACATGTTAAGGTAGTGAACTCACCTAATGCAATAGTTAGCCAAATTAATTAAAGTGGAGTTCAAACCTATATCAAATTCCAACTCCAACTCTATTATCAAATTTTCCCTAATCATGATTTATCCTAAACAGTGATGTTAAGTTTTTCAAACATGCATGAACATGGCATAAACAGATTGTCTAGATTTTTTGATTATTTTTCATATATAATTTATTTTCATCTAAGGTACAGTTGTTTTTCTATGAATTTTTGAAGTTCAGTTAATTTTCTGGAATTTATTAAACCATTTCCAATTTACTAAAAACCAGAAAAGCATTATGACGCCAGTACTTCATCAGCAGTCAACAAAGTCAAACCTGACCTATGACACATCTAATTAGTAGGGTTAATTAGTGTTAACTCTGACCCTAACTAAAAATCAACGGGGCCTGGGCCCACACATTAGTGACTAGGGGTGGTTAGCGGGGTCATTAGTGGCTAATTAAATGGGACACATCAGCCCGACCCGTGGTTACTCATCGGCGACCACATTCCACGATGATGTGCCGCCGGAGAGGCTCGGGTTCCACGTACAGGGGCGGTTTGGGGCGTGGTTAGCATGCTTTTTCTTTAGTATTGGTTGAGTGCAATTTTCAATCTCCAGCGGCCAGCATACAATCAGAGGAAGAAGAAGACTAGTATGATTTCCAATGTAATTTTATCTTTTGCTGGTCATTGTACGTCTAGTTGTCTATCCACTGTATTGAATTATGTTTTCCTCGGTATTAATATTTTTAATGCTAATGTTGATGTTCTTTGGTTTCATAGAGTAATTTTTGTTTGAGAAACCACAAACAACTTCCTGATTTTTTTGAGACAATCACGCAAAGCTTTATTAGCACATCATAAAATTTTCAGGAGCTTCCATGTTCGAGCCCCTAAGTTCATGATGTTTTTGCACCTAGTAAAGATTCTAGATCTTTTGGTTATTTCTCGAAGAATACGCCATAGTTGGCTGCACTTCCTTTCCTGATTTCATCAGTGACCACCTTGCAGTCTGACGCCACATGGATGTGATGCTCATAAAGATCATTAGCCAGTGTCGAAACCTCCCTCCCAGCCAATGCTTCCAAGGTAGTAGGGTCATCATATCCCATGAAGACCACTACCGATGCTCCCAAGAAAAGTCCCTGGCGATCTCTTCATAAGGCTCCCACAACACCAATAGGTTCATTCATAGTCAGCGCTGCATCAACCTTGATTTTGCAAAGTCCCTCTGGTTATGCTAGCCAATGATTAGGCCTTATAGGCCCTGATTTGATGAATGTGGCTTTTGGTTTCTCTAGGATCTGTAACTCTAACAAGAAAGAGTTTATGAAAATATGAGTTGAGAAAGGACTCTGAAATATCTCCTCATGAATACCCTTCCTTCTGGCATGCCAAACAACCCATAATGCAATTGACATGGTGGTGAATTCAACATTCGGCATATTCTTGAGCAAAGAAAAGAGGCAACCTTTTGCATGTCGATCCTGTTTGGGACAAATGTGTTTGATCACCGTCTCTAGAGCCAAATCCCACACACTTCTAGCCATAGAACAATCAAGTAGCATATCTCCATGTATCCTTAGCTCCACAAAGAGAGCAAATCGATGTTAGTGACATGTTTCAATGGGGAAGAAACTTTCTAGTAGGTATGGAATGCTTCACTAGATGCCATAGAAACATCTCGATTTTACTTGGGATGTGAATCTTCCAAAGGGTTACTATCATTACCATAGGTTGAGGACCACTCTCCCTTTTTTTGAAAGTTAGCAGGAGAACTAGTAAGATTCCATTTCAGAAGAAAAAGCCAATGGCAAAGTACAAGAGATGGGACAAGGTACCATGAAACAACCCAAAGGCAAGCAAAGAAGAGAAACAAAACAAAGGGTAGAAGAATGTCCTACACCCTCTAGGATAGATCTTTGTCTACTCACGAGACAAACTAGCAAGCTAGATATATAACAACCTGCACCGACGGTTCTTTCTTCTCGAAGATTCGATGGTCACACTCATGACAGATTTCCCATGAAAGAAGCAGGGTCAAGGACTTTGCTGCTGCATGATCAGACTTGGGAAGGTTAGAAGAGAGTGAAGAACACTAGTCAATAGTTGTAGCTGAAACCTGCCAAACTCCCGGTGATAGTGCTGCTGTACTTGCCAACAAAGTGACAGAAGTCCATAGCTCCTGCGGCCGAGGGCATTCCTTGAGAATGTGGTCATCCATCTTCAAATTATGCATGCACATGGTGCAAAAATAATTGTTCTCCCAGCTCCTTAGCAGAAGGATATTTTTCGTAAGAATTTTTTGTTGCACGGCCATCCACAAGAAGAGCTTGCATTTGAGGGGCTCGCACAAGCCACATCATATGAACAAATGGCGTGCTCACTTGTCCAACAAAAACATGTGGTTTACCGACCTTGCCGAGTACACACCATCCATCGAGAGCTTACGAAGAACTGAGTTCGGCGTCCCAGGTTGCAACACTAAGATCTCTATCCTGGAGGATAGTTTGAAAAGCTCAACAAGCATTTCATCTTTGAATCCATGGGAGAGATCCCACAGCCAAGCAGAGTTTTCCATTGCGCTAAAAACCGATCTTCTCTTATCAAAATTCCAAACAAGGCCGGGGTAATGTGTCACACGGGATGTACCTTCAAGCAAAAAAATCTCGTCCGTCTAGGATTGTCATCCATATCTGAGACAGGTGCGACCAAAGTTCAGCCTCAAGCAAAGAAACAATGGGATGGTAAGAAACTTTTAGAATTCTTGCACCAAGAGAGTCCGGTTGCCTCCATGACTGTTTGGACAGTAGTGCCAGATTAGATATCTTCAAGTCTCTAAACCCAAGACCACTCATATAGACTTCGGTTGGCACACATTTTCGTCTTGACACTCCGGTAGAAACTTTGGGGCACTCTTTGAAGTACTTTGTGTTGGTTTGAATAGATGAATCTGAGATTGTGTGATGCATATCGTATAATCATACCCATGGATACTTGTGGTGACATTGGGGTATCTAGGTGACATTAGGGTTTTGGTTGATTTGTGTCTTAAGGTGTTATTCTAGTACGGACTCTTGAATAGATCGATCCGAAAGAATAACTTTGAGGTGGTTTCGTACCCTACAATAATCTCTTCGTTTGTTCTCCGCTATTAGTGTCTTTGGAGTGACTCTTTGTTGCATGTTGAGGGATAGTTATGTGATCCAATTATGTTATTATTGTTGAGAGAACTTGCACTAGTGAAAGTATGAACCCTAGGCCTTGTTTCCTAGCATTGCAATACCGTTTGTGCTCACTTTTATCATTAGTTACCTTGCTGTTTTTATATTTTCAGATTACAAAAACCTATATCTACCATCCATATTGCACTTGTATCACCATCTCTTCACCGAACTAGTGCACCTATACAATTTACCATTGTATTGGGTGTGTTGGGGACACAAGAGGCTCTTTGTTATTTGGTTGCAGGGTTGCTTGAGAGAGACCATCTTCATCCTACGCCTCCCACGGATTGATAAACCTTAGGTCATCCACCTGAGGGAAATTTGCTACTGTCCTACAAACCTCTGCACTTGGAGGGCCAACAACATGTACAAGAAGAAGGTTGTGTAGTAGACATCAAGCTCTTTTCTGGCGCCGTTGCTGGGGAGGCTAGGTAAGCGGCACTCACACCCCGTCAACTAAGCTCTTTTCTGGCGCCGTTGCCGGGGAGGTGAGTGCTTGAAGGTATATCTTTAGATCTTGCAATCGAATCTTTTAGTTTCTTGTTTTATCACTAGTTTATATTATAAAAGAAAACTACAAAAAAATGGAATTAAGGGTGCCTCATATGCTTCATCTTTTTAATATCTTTCGTGAGAATGATGGGAAGGAAAAATGTGCTCAAGTGCTAGAAGAAGATGTCTATAAAATGTTTGGCACTAAATCTTTGAATGATGAGCATGATTGCAATGTTGTTAGTATGAATTCTTTGAATACCCATGATGCTAATGATATGCAAAGCCACAAGCTTTTTTTTTGAGGGAGAACGACAGTGGGAGAGGCTCCCACTGACTTTGTATTACTCACAAAGGAACAATTACATATGTGTTACAAAGGGTTTTGTGGCCCCCCGGCCATGCTAGCTATCCACGGTCTTAGTGGCCCAAGTTTACAATGTAATTAGACAGGAAAGGATGAAGATCCTTCCGGCAGTTATGTATTAGCAGCTCCAAGAGATGCTTGAATCTAGCTAGCCATGCTCCATGGGAGTGCTGAATCCCTCTAAAGTGTTGTTTGTTTCTCTCCATCCAAAGACTCCATGCAGCCAAGAGAAAGATATCCATGAAGAGAGGTTGTCTCCAATTACCCCTACCTCCATGCAGAAGAGCCAGTCTGTTGTCAGCTATCGGCCATGTCACTCCAATTACATCCCAGCAGTGTTGACTAAAGGGGCAATTGAAGAACAGATGTTCCACCGTTTCCTCTGGAGGGTTTTGACAGAACATGCATGCATAGTTGCCCCCCACGACAACAAAATGTCTGCGTTTGAGCATATTCCTGGTATTCAGACGATCAACTAGGAGTAGCCACCCAAACATCTTGAATTTGATCGGGCTTTTAGCTTTCCAGAGCCATCCAAACGCCTCATCTGCCACAACCTGTTTGTAGCAGTGATTATAGAACTTCTTGGACGAAAAACGCCCGAGCAAGCATTCCCAGACATCACAGTTATCGGCGGCCAGCCAATTTTGCGGCAACCCCTCCTAGATCTCTTTGATTTCTTCTCTCGCCTGGGTCGAGAGAGGTAGACTAAAAATCGTGGATGGGTCAGTTGTAGTCAGAACCTTAGCAATGGAGTCGTCCTCATTCAAACAAAATGAAAAGGCTCGTGGGTATATATCCATTAATGGGGAATCTTGAGTATTATCAAACCAAACATCTTTCCAGAACAGAGCACTAGAGCCATCCCCAGGGGTGACTTTAGTGATCCCTCGGAATATCCCACTGAGTTGCATTACATCTCTCCACCAGAAAGAACCCACCGCCTCAGATGCATGCGGTATCTTGTTTCTGTAGTAGGCATCCCAAACAAGCTCCACCCAGGGAACATCTTCATGATTATAGAATTTGAAAAGATATTTTAGGAGGAGGGCTGCATTCTGTGTTTTAAGATCAATAACACCAAGGCCTCCGCAGCATTTTGGGCGGCAGACAAGCTCCCAGGCCGCAAGAGAGTTATTTTTGACCCCGTCGTCAGAGTTTTTAGCCCAGAGGCAATGTCTACGCAGCTTGTCCAGATGTTCAATCACCTTTGGGTGTATCTTGATCGTGCACATTGCATATATCAGCATCGAAGTCACAACTGAATTGACCAAGGTCAGTTTAGCTCCGGATGACATCAGTGACAGCGCAGTGGATGTCTTCCGCTCAACTGCATGAACCAGCAGCATAAGATCAAGGACACTGGGCCTCGTCGTGCCCATTGGCAGGCCGAGGTATGTGAAGGGCATGGAACCAACAGAGCAACCAAAAACCCCAGCCAGTTCACAAGCACGTCGGTGATCAATGTTAATGGCTATGAGAGTTGATTTCTGAAAATTGATCTTCAGTCCAATGGAAGTAGCATAATCTTCTAGGATAGCTTTCATACGGGCAGCCTGCACGGGACATGCCTGCATAACTAAAATCGTGTCATCAACGTATTGGACAACCGGGAAATCACTCGCCCTGTCACGAGGGAGAGGAAGATCAAGCAGCCCTCGAGTAAAAGCATCGTTAACTGCTGCTTGGAGGAGGTCAGCCGCAAGGACAAAGATCAACGGTGAGAGAGGGTCCCCCTGGCGCACTCCACATTTACAGTTGAATTTTCGACCAGGGACTCCATTAAGGAGTACAGAAGAAACCCCCGAGCCAAAGATCGTGTTCATCCATCCAAGCCATTTGTCATCAAAACCTATGTGTTTCATAATTTCCATCATGGGGGCGTGCTCAATAGTGTCAAACGCCTTGGCAAAGTCTAGCTTGAGGAGGATGTTTTCCCTCGCTGAGGTATGGCATTGATGGATGTATTCAAACGACCACGCTAGGCAATCCTGAATAGTCCTCCCTTTGAGAAAACCGTACTGATTTCTGTGTATGATCTTGAGGATGACTTTCTGTAGACGATTTGCCAAGATCTTAGTGATGATTTTCAGACAACAATTCAGTAAAGTAATTGGTCTATAATCATTTGCAGTTTCTGGAGAAGAGTTCTTTGGGATCAATGTGATATACCCCTCACTAATACTGGTTATATCTAGCCCTCCGGCATGAAATGCATGACACAACTCATAGAAGTCCGACTTGATGATCGGCCAGCAGCTCTTAAGGAAGCAACCATTAAAACCATCAGGACCTGGAGCCCGATCACTCGGCATTTCCTTAATAACAGTGTCAATCTCTTCATTGGAAAAAGGTGCCGACAAGTGCTCCAGTCCCTCAATCCGACGGATGATTCTGGAAAGATCAAAGCGCATGTGAGTGGGTTTAGAGGAACCCAACCGTTCCTTATAGGTTTTGAACAACACCCCTTCCTTGCCAACATGGTCATGCATTTCCACATCGCCATCCCGAAGCATGGCGATAGAGTTATGTCTGTATCTCTCCGTGGCCAGGGATTGAAGCTTGGGGAAGCTATGTTTGATAAAGATGATATTTTTTGTCCCCCAAGCTTTGATGAGCAAATTTACTATGATGAAAGCATGCCTCCTATCTATGATGATTATTGTGATGACACATATGCTTTAAAGAATAATGATAACCATGAAACTTGTCATCTTGATCTTAATTTTCATTCACATGATAGTTATTTTGTTGAGTTTGCTCCCACTATTATTCATGAGAAGAAATTTGCTTATGTGGAGAGTAGTAAAATTTCTATGCAAGTAGATCATGAAAAGAATGCTTTAGGTGCTGGTTATATTGTTGAATTTATTCATGAACCTACTGAAAATTATTATGAGGGAGGAACATATGCTTGTAGGAATTGCAATAATATCAAGTTTCCTCTCTATGTGCTTAAAATTTTGAAGTTATGCTTGTTTTGCCTTCCTATGCTAGTTGATTATTGTTCCCATAAGTTGTTTGCTCACAAAATCCCTATGCATAGGAAGTGGGTTAGACTTAAATGTGCTAGTCATATTCTTCATGATGCTCTCTTTATGTTTCAATTCTTATCTTTTATGTGAGCATCATTGAAATCATCATGCCTAGCTAGGGGCGTTAAACGTTAGCGCTTGTTGGGAGGCAACCCAATTTTATTTTAGTTTCTTGCTTTTTGGTTATGTTTAGGAATAAATAATCCACCTAGCTTCTGTTTATATGTTGTTTTGTGTCTTAATTAGTGTTTGTGCCAAGTAGAACCTTTGGGAAGACTTGGGTGAAGTCTTTATTATCATGCTGTAAAAAACAGAAACTTTAGCGCTCACGAGATTAGCTTCAACGTTTTACTGGAGAGTGCTATTTCATTGATTCTTTTTGCAGGTGATTACTAGACAAATTCCTCAAGTCCAACAATTTATTTAAGAATTTTTGGGGTTACAGAAGTATACGTTTGATACAAATTACTACAGACTGTTCTGTTTTTGACAGATTCTGTTTTCTATGTGTTGTTTGCTTATTTTGATGAATCTATGAGTAGTATCGGAGGGTATGAACCATAGATAAGTTGGAATACAGTAGATATTACACCAATATGAATTTAGAATGAGTTCATTGCAGTACCAAAAGTGGTGATTTATTTTCTTATACTAACGGAGCTTATGAGTTTTCTGTTGTGAAGTTTTGAAGTTTTGGGTAAAGATTCGATGGATTGTGGAATAAGGAGTGGCAAGAGCCTAAGCTTGGGGATGCCCAAGGCACCCCAAGGTAATATTCAAGGATAACCAAGAGCCTAATCTTGGGGATGCCCCGGAAGGCATCTCCTCTTTCATCTTCGTTCATCGGTAACTTTACTTGGAGCTATATTTTTATTCACCACATGATATGTGTTTTGCTTGGAGCGTCATGTCATTTTATTTTGTTTTTCTTGCTGTTTGAATAAAATATCAAGATCTGAAATTATTGAATGAGAGAGAGTCCTCACATAGCTAAACAATTATTTAACTACTTATTAATCTTCACTTATATCTTTTTGGAGTAGTTTGTCATTTACTCGTGTGCTTCACTTATATCCTATGAGTAAATGGTTGAATGAATTGAATATCATAAATATGAAATTATATATGTTTCATATGCTTATCCCATGGGGAGTAATGACTTTACATATAAGAAGTAGAGGTGGTAAATTTATTGAAGGTTAGCAAACATTGTATTGGTCACTTGAACAATTCATGAAAGAATATTGAAGGAAGAGAAATTTCACATATAAATATACTATCTTGGACATCTTTTGTAATTGTGAGCACTCATTAAAATATGACATGCTAAAAGGTTGATGTTGGACAAGGAAGACAACGTAATGGGTTATGTTTTCTTATATTTGAAATAAAGTATATTGTCATGGATCGCCCAACACGTTGAGCTTGCCTTTCCCCCTCATGCTAGCCAAATTCTTTGCACCAAGTAGAGATACTACTTGTGCTTCCAAACATCCCTTAAACCAGTATTGCCATGAGAGTCCACCATACCTACCTATGGATTGAGTAAGATCCTTCAAGTAAGTTGTCATCGGTGCATGCAATAAAAATTGCTCTCTAAATATGTATGATCTTTTAGTGTGGAGAAAATAAGCTTTATACGATCTTGTGATATGGAAGAAATAAAAGCGACGGACTGCATAATAAAGGTCCCTATCACAAGTGGCAATATAAAGTGACGTTCCCTCGCATTAAGATTTTGTGCATCCAATTATAAAAGCATATGGCAACCTCTGCTTCCCTCTGCGAAGGGCCTATCTTTTATTATTGTCTCTTACCTTATGCAAGATTCATGGTGACCTTCACCTTTCCTTTTTACATTTTATCCTTTGGCAAGCACCTTGTGTTGGAAAGATTCTGATACATATATCCAATTGGATGTAAGGCATCATGAACTATTATTGTTGACATTACCCTTGAGGTAAAAGGTTGGGAGGCGAATCTATAAGCCCCTATCTTTCTCTGTGTCTGATTAAAACTTTGAACCCATAAATATCGTGTGAGTGTTAGCAGTTGTGAAAGACTAAATGATAGTTGAGTATGTGGAGTTTGCTAAATCAAAGCTCTGACATAGACTCTTCCTGAAAATAAGATGAATTGTAATTGTTTGATGACTAATAACACGGTTTGTTAGTTTTCAAGAAGGTTTATGATCTGTACTTTAACATGTGAATAGTTTGTTACTTGATCATGAAAATTTTTATGAGATAAGCTACTGTTATGACATATAATGATGCTAGTAAAGGTGATTGAAATTATCATTGATCAAACACACTTCATAAATTCTTTCATTTATCATTTACCTACTCGAGGACGAGCAGGAATTAAGCTTGGGGATGCTGATGCGTCTCCAACGTATCTATAATTTATGAAGTATTCATGCTATTATATTATCCATCTTGGATGTTTAATGGGCTTTACTATGCACTTTTGTATTATTTTTGGGACTAACCTATTAACCCAGAGCCCAGTGCCAGTTTCTGTTTTTTCCCTTGTTTCAGTGTTTCGCAGAAAAGGAATATCAAACGGAGTCCAAACGGAATGAAACCTTCGGGAGAGTTATTTTTGGAACGGAAGCAATCCAGAAGACTTGGAGTGTACGTAAGGGAAGCAACGAGGAAGGCACGAGGCAGGGGGGCGCGCCCACCCCCCTGGGCGCGCCCTCCACCCTCGTGGGCCCCTCGTGGCTCCCCTGACCGACTTCTTTGGCATATATATATATATCCATATAACCTAAAAACATCGAGGAACAGAATAGATCGGGAGTTCCGCCGCCGCAAGCCTCTGTAGCCACCAAAAACCAATCGGGACCCTGTTCCGGCACCCTGCCGGAGGGAGGATCCCTCACCGGTGTCCATCTTCATCATCCCTGCGCTCTCCATGACGAGGAGGGAGTAGTTCACCCTCGGGGCTGAGGGTATGTACCAGTAGCTATGTGTTTGATCTTCTCTTATCAAAATTCCAAACAAGGCCGGGGTAATGTGTCACACGGGATGTACCTTCAAGCAAAAAAATCTCGTCCGTCTAGGATTGTCATCCATATCTGAGACAGGTGCGACCAAAGTTCAGCCTCAAGCAAAGAAACAATGGGATGGTAAGAAACTTTTAGAATTCTTGCACCAAGAGAGTCCGGTTGCCTCCATGACTGTTTGGACAGTAGTGCCAGATTAGATATCTTCAAGTCTCTAAACCCAAGACCACTCATATAGACTTCGGTTGGCACACATTTTCGTCTTGACACTCCGGTAGAAACTTTGGGGCACTCTTTGAAGTACTTTGTGTTGGTTTGAATAGATGAATCTGAGATTGTGTGATGCATATCGTATAATCATACCCATGGATACTTGTGGTGACATTGGGGTATCTAGGTGACATTAGGGTTTTGGTTGATTTGTGTCTTAAGGTGTTATTCTAGTACGGACTCTTGAATAGATCGATCCGAAAGAATAACTTTGAGGTGGTTTCGTACCCTACAATAATCTCTTCGTTTGTTCTCCGCTATTAGTGTCTTTGGAGTGACTCTTTGTTGCATGTTGAGGGATAGTTATGTGATCCAATTATGTTATTATTGTTGAGAGAACTTGCACTAGTGAAAGTATGAACCCTAGGCCTTGTTTCCTAGCATTGCAATACCGTTTGTGCTCACTTTTATCATTAGTTACCTTGCTGTTTTTATATTTTCAGATTACAAAAACCTATATCTACCATCCATATTGCACTTGTATCACCATCTCTTCACCGAACTAGTGCACCTATACAATTTACCATTGTATTGGGTGTGTTGGGGACACAAGAGGCTCTTTGTTATTTGGTTGCAGGGTTGCTTGAGAGAGACCATCTTCATCCTACGCCTCCCACGGATTGATAAACCTTAGGTCATCCACTTGAGGGAAATTTGCTACTGTCCTACAAACCTCTGCACTTGGAGGCCCAACAACGTCTACAAGAAGAAGGTTGTGTAGTAGACATCAATGACGAGGCCGATGGCCCCCTGGAAGGGAGGGAGCTGCGTGCGGCCGGTGGTTCCTCGAGGTTCAAGGCCAGTCCACGGAGAAGGTCACCGGTCGAGATTCCGACGAGAGGAAGGTCGGCGCTGGTCTCCCGAGACGACGCCCCTGTTCTGACGCTGCTTGAAGCTGCTTCCAACTTGCCTGCTGCCCCCTCTTCTGCGCCTGGAGCCCTTGTGCCCGCGCCTCAGGCTGCGAGGCTCTCAGGCTTCAAGCTCAAGAAGCAGAGGGACTATGCCGCGGTGGACCAGTAAGTATTCTTGTCTGCCTTGTTCCTGCTTCTGCTGCTGATTCTCGACGCTTTCTGTTGCTTGACTAGGCCGACGCCCGCGGCGAAGAGGAAGAAGGAGGATATGGCGGTACTCCTCAGGACCAAATCGCCTGCAGCGGCCGCACCCTCCTCCGCGGGGAAGGGAAGTGGCAGTGCTTGCGATTCCCCGGTCCGATCGTCCTCATGAGACTTGGGGGAGCGTCCTGTGGAGGAGCCAGCCCCCATGGTCCCGCTGGCACCAAAGGCGCCGGCATCCGGCTCGGCTGCTGAGGTCCCCAAAGCTCAGGATCCCTCAGCCTCCCAGGCCATCATGACGATGTTGCCCCTTCCTTCCTCCACCACTCTGCTGACTTCGGATCCTTCCGCTTCCCCCGACATCCTAGAGCGCGCTCTTTCTGCGATGACCCTGCTGTGGGAAGATCTTCAGAGCGCCGACCCCCGCCTGGTAGTCGGGCGCCTGGAGCTAGTCTCTGGCTGGCTTCACTCAAATGTGTTCATTCGGGCGGCGCTGAGCCAGGCGACGGCAACCTCCAAGAAGGACAAGCAGGCCGCCGCCCAGGCCGCGACCACCCGTGAGGTGGCACTGAAAGATGCCGGGGCCGCCCAGGATCGCTGCCAGTCGCTGGAGGCCGAGCTGGAGACAATGTGCAATGAGCGTGCAGCCGAGACGCGGGACCGCAAGGCGGAGGAGGAGAAGATGAAGGCCCGAGAGGACACCGTCAGGGGTCGCGACGCCGAGCTGGAGCAGTTGGGGAAGCCGCAGGCTGCGGAGTGCAGCCGGCTGGAGAAGCTAAAGCGAAAGATGGAAGCAAAGAGAGCCGAGCTTGACGCCAAAGCTAAGGTCCTGGCCGAGGACTGCACAGCCTTCAATCTCCTCAAGGAGAGGTCCCGCATGGCGCTGCGGGCACTCTACGAGAAGGGCTTGGAGGAGCCGCTGGCTACCGACGACGAGGGCCCCACCCAGCTGCTTCCTAATCTGGTCGAGGCGCTTGAGGAAGTCGTGAGCGGCATCGGCCCCTTGGCAGAGGTAGAAGCCCGCATTCTTTCCTCAGCCGCGTTGATGCGCGTCTTCAGCCACCTCCATCTTCGCGACCCTGCCGCCCACCTTGACGAGCTGCTGGAGCCTGTGGATGCCGAGCACTGCGCAGCTGCTACCGAAGCCGTGAAGGGTCAGGTGGAGGCCCTGCTGAAGAGGTTCCGCGCCTTCGATCCCGCGCCCTCAACTGGCGGTGCTGCTCATCCTGCAACTCCGTCGGGTGGTGCAGGTGAGGGCAACGCCGCTCTGGGAGATGCATCCCTTGTGGGCGACGACGGCGTCCGGGGATGACGAGATGACTTGCTGGCGGCTCCTTTCCTGTTTAGCTTCTGCAACATGCACCATGCCTCGTGGAGGCATTTAAACTTGCGTTTGGTATCGGGAGAACAATATGTCTTGTAATATTTGCTTGAGATTTTGTGATTTCCTTCCTATTTGCTTTACGTTCTACGTTGGCAGGGCCCGACCCCACGCATACCTCAACCGCCACTGGGCCGTCCGGATCACCAGGACGAGACCAAGGGGTGAGGGGCTACGTGGCCAGTTAGGCTCTTGAGTCGTGATGCTCAGGAGTCCCCCTTGACGCACAAATAGCTTATAGAAAGGAGACGCAGGAATATGTCTAGTGTTCTACGTCGGCAGGGCCCGACCCCACGCATACCTCAGCCGCCGTTGGGTCGTCCGGATCACCAGGACGAGACGAAGGGGTTAGGCGCTACGTGGCCAGTTAGGCTCCTGAGTCGCGATGCTCAGGAGTCCCCGATGACGCTCAAATGACCTTCATACATTTTTCCTCGCCGAGGCTCGGCTAGGGAGGGCGCGCAACGACCAGGCCCGAGGGACCTGGCAGGGTGGCGTACGCTTGGGCGTGACCCGAGCGTAGCCCCCGTGCTCATCCCCCTCGCGCGACTCTCCTGAGGGGAGGTGTTGCGATGAGGCCAGACACTGAGCTCAAGGGCTCCCTGAGGTTGATACAGCCACGGGGCCGCCCTCAGTTGTTTTTCACCAGTGCGGAGCATAGAGCTTCCGCACTTGCATCGGCATAACCGCTCCTCGGCCATGTCGACTGCCAGCGCGGAGCATGGTGCTTCCCCTGGTGCGTGGGTGAGGGCTCCCTCTGAGTGGAGCCCCCGGGGCGTGTACAACCCCGCCCTGACACGTGGCTTGCACGGTAGGGCTAGACAAGGTGTGTCTGGGCACTCGTGAGCCAGCGCGGGACTCATGAGGCCCTACCTCAAGGCGGGTTCCGCCTGATCTTGGCTCTTGTTGACTGCAGTGGTCCTGCGAGATGGTTAGGCAACCTGCGCCGAATGAATCTCCTGAGGTTATCGCATGAGAAGGCCAAGCACCAACGACCCCGAGGTGACATGGACGGGACTAGCCCGCCAGACAGAGCTCAGCCGTTGGATTTATCGACAGTGTAGGGACGGACCCGAGCACAGACGCCGTGCCTAGCCCTCTTATGCGAAGGATCCTGAAGAAAGACGATCGGCGCGCGGCTCCCGTGGTGGGGGGTAATCAAGCAGGTAATAACCATAGATAGCTTATGCATGGAAAGCGAAATAGCTTAGGTAAATGCAAGAATGATACATGCCACTGGGTCAGACCCGAGCGGCCTGGGGATGATGCAGCCCGAGGGGCGCCCCAGCAGAGTAAGCAAAAGACGTAAAAGGATGCATGCCGCAGGGATAGGCCCACGCGGCCTGGGAATGATGCGGCCTGGGGGGCGCTCCCAGATAAATAAACTTGGAAAATGTCACCTGGTTCCGTTGTCGAAGGGATGTTGAGGTAGCTGAAGATGTGTGGTGAAGGGGTTGCTCCTCATGAGCCACCCGGGCCCTAAGCCTCGGGAGCCTCTGGGGGTCCAGGCGGTTCCTTGAGCACCGTCTCCTTCTCTGCCAGGACCGCGTGAGGCCTGGCCTCCTGAGTCGCCAGGATGCTCCGCAGTTTGCGCTGGAAGGTGGCCACCATGCTCGGTAGGCCGAATGGCATGCGAACATAGCTGTGAGGTGGGCCCCTCGCAACGTCCCACGCGCGAAGGCCGGAAGCGATCCTGAGATGCGGCCCTATTGAGCCCTGGGATATCGATGCAGACGCGTAGACCGCCATCCTTGCCTGGATGGGGAGCTGCGCTAGGTGGGCGGCGGTCGCCGCGCATGGCTCTTGCATCCTGCAACCCCTGAGTGGTCTTGGCGATGAACTCCTGAGCGCCGGGCGCTCCTCGCCCAGCGCCCTCTTGAGGGAAATGTGCCGCGAAGCAAGCCTCCACGTGGTGCCTGAGCGCCTCCCTCGTGATGTTGGCTAGGTCTGAGGCCCTCCAGAAGAGAGCCCCTGAGCCCTGCCCGAGGAGGGCGTCGGGCGCGCCTTCCTATGCGAGGGAGGGAGGCGCCCCAGGTGCGGGCGCCGATCCTGATGTGACACCGCTAGAGGCGCCGCTCCCCTGAGGCCCTGTACGGAGCAGTTGCTTCTTCTTCTTGGGGGTGGCCTCAGGAGGGTACGCGCCCTTGCTGTCAGGGTCTTCGATTGCTGCAGCTTGGAAGGCGCGCTCGAGGGAGCACACTGCATCTCTTTCTTCGCAGGGGACTGTGATGATCCCGCCGCTTCCTGGCATCTTGAGGATGTTGTAGCCATGGTGGGTTACTGCCATGAACTTGGCCAGGGCCGAATATCCGAGGATGGCATTGTACGGCAGACGGATGTGAGCAACGTCAAAGTCGATGAGCTCTGTGCCGTAGTTGTCGCGCTATCCGAAGGTGACAG
The DNA here is from genome assembly GCF_002575655.3 of Aegilops tauschii subsp. strangulata. Classification (NCBI taxonomy): domain Eukaryota; kingdom Viridiplantae; phylum Streptophyta; class Magnoliopsida; order Poales; family Poaceae; genus Aegilops; species Aegilops tauschii. Next base: position 442,396,072 of record NC_053036.3, read on the forward strand.
GGAGGCGGACCTGCCCTATTGGGGTGGTGGAGCCGTCAGTCACTCCTGAGAAGGGCTTGGTGGGCTGAAGCTGATCATATGGCACTTGGAGGCTGTCAAACGTCTCGACGGACAGGACATTGAGCCCTACGCCGCCGTCAATGAGGGTCTTAGTGACTTGTATGTTGCTGATGATGGGTGAGCAGAGCATCGGGAGGGCACCAGGAGTGGCCGCGCACTTGAGCTGGTCCGCTGAGCTGAAAGTGATGGAGCACCTGGACCACCTGAGCGGGCGCGTGGCTTCAAGCCTAGGAAGGGCTGCTGAGGGAGTCCTGGACTCACTAGTAGAAAAAGGGTCAAATGTCAAGCACATTAGTGCCGGTTTGCTTTTGAGTCGGCACTAATGTGTGCATTAGTGCCGGTTCCAACGGCTAGCCAGCCGCTTTCATTAGTACCGATTCGTGGCCGACCTTTAGCACCGGTTCGTGCCACGGACCGGTACTAAAGTGAGTGGTGGCAGGATGTTGCCAGTCCGGGGCCCCTCCAGCACCTTTAGTACCGGTTCGTGGCACGAACCGGTGCTAAAGGTCGTCGTACATAAGCCCTTCGTCCACCCGAGCTCGCTCTGTTCTTCCCCCCTTTCCCCTCTCCTCTCTGTTCTTCCCCTCTTCCTCTCGAGCTCATCACACATTTTGCCCAAATTTTTTCAAGATTTGAAGGCCCCCATCCATTCAAATGATCACAAAGGTTAGCAACTTTGTCCTTTCATCTCTCATTGCTAGATTAGCTCTTGCAATGCTTTGTATAGTGATTAATTTATGAGTTTAGTAATTTGGTAGAAAATATATGTGCTAGTATTTGATTTGTATACAATTTGTGGTCAAAACTAACACTTAGTTTGCATACGTAGGTGTGGTTTACTTAGTGCCTTCTAAATCTCCGTCGTAACCACAGTCGATCGCCCGCACCGTTCCGTCGCCGGCACCACCTTGTGGTGAGCCTCTTGTTCGTGAATGTTTTACATTACCAAATTGATGTTTGTGTGATTTGGATATATAGTTACTCGTATAATTATCTTACCCGTACGTTGTTTGTTATACATAGTGCCATGGTTTTGATATCCGTCCCCGTCGGCCCTCGTCCTTGTTATGATTCGGATGTGGTATATTCTCTTTTAAAACTAGTTATTGTATTTCGTGTTTATGACAAATTATGCCCATCAAGTTGACATAGATATTTTTGTCTAGGAGGTTTGTGAACCGGAAATTCCAACCGACCCTATTGTCGAGAGGTTAAATTTAGTTGAAAGAGAAAACGAGTATTTGAAAGAAAAATTGAAAAGAATTGAGGGGGAGAAGATGGAATTGGAGTTGCATGTTGCCGATGTCGTCGATGATCACAAGATCAAGATGGAGAAAATGCGCTTGAAGATTAGAAAGATTAGAAAATATGCCATTAATAGTGAGGCTTGGTATCATTATGCTGTTGGATCAATTGTTACCTTAGTTGCGATCTTGATCGCATTTGTTGTTGCATTTAAATTCTTTAGTTAGAGAGTTATTTGTTTGTTGCATTTAAGTCTTGTATGAACTTTATGTATGAACTTGTATTAATTTGGTCTATTCGGTGTTTTGTAATGAAGATGAGCCGACAATGGATGTACGATGACCGATGCTCTCCCGAGTTCATTAATGGCGTGCAAACTTTTCTGCTTGCGGCTGAGGCAAACAAGCGGGCGAATGGTTTTGTGCCTTGTCCATGTTTAGTCTGTAAGAATGATTACAATTACTCTACGTCAAGAACCATTCATGTCCACCTATTTAAGTCCGGTTTCATGCCCTACTATAATGTTTGGACCAAGCACGGAGAAAGAGGGGTTATGATGGAAGACGATGAAGAAGAAGAGGACGACGACAACTATCCTGGCCATGGGTTCCCTGAATACGATGATACAACAATGGGGGAAGAAGCTGAGCCGGCAATGCGGGAAGAATCTGAAGAAGAGGCATCAGATGAGCCTGCTGATGATCTAGGTCGGGCCATTGCCGATGCAAAGAGAAACTGGGCAAGTGATTTGGAGAAGAAGAAGTTGCAGCGCATGTTAGAGGATCACAAGAAATTGTTGTACCCGAATTGCGAAGCTGACAAGAAAAAGTTGGGCACCACACTGGAATTGCTGCAATGGAAGGCAGAGAATGGTGTATCTGACAAGGGATTTGGAAAGTTGCTGGTAATGATAAAGAATATGCTTCCAAAGGACAACGACTTGCCCGAGAGTACATACGAAGCAAAGAAGGCTGTCTGCCCTCTAGGGTTAGAGGTGCAGAAGATACATGCATGCCCTAATGACTGCATCCTCTACCGCGGTGAGTACGAGGATTTGAACGCTTGCCCGGTATGCGGTGCATTGCGCTATAAGATCAGGCGCGATGACCCTGGTGATGTTGAGGGCGAGCACTCCAGGAAGAAGATTCCTGCCAAGGTGATGTGGTATGCTCCTATAATACCACGGTTGAAATGTTTGTTCCAAAACAAAGAGCATGCCAAGGCGATGCGATGGCACAGAGAAGACCGTAAGAAAGACGGAAAGTTGAGAGTACCCGCTGACGGGTCGCAGTGGAGAAAAATTGAGAGAAAGTACGGGAAGGAGTTTGCCGATGACGCAAGGAACGTATGGTTTTGTCTAAGCGCAGATGGCATTAATCCTTTTGGGGAGCAGAGCAGCAACCATAGCACCTGGCCTGTGACTCTATGTTTGTATAACCTTCCTCCTTGGTTGTGCATGAAGCGGAACTTCATTATGATGCCAGTGCTCATCCAAGGCCCTAAGCAACCCGGCAACGACATTGATGTGTACCTAAGGGCATTAGTTGAAGAACTCTTACGGCTGTGGAATGGAACAAGTGTACGTGCGTGGGATGAGCACATGGGGGAAGAATTTGACCTAAAGGCCTTGCTGTTCGTGACCATCAATGATTGGCCTGCTCTCAGTAACCTTTCAGGACAGACAAACAAAGGATACCGCGCATGCACGCACTGTTTGGATGATACCGACAGTATATATTTGGACAATTGTAGGAAGAATGTGTACCTGGGACATCGTCGATTTCTTCCGAGCAGGCATCCCGTAAGAAAGAAAAGCAAGCATTTCAAAGGTGAGGCGGATCACCGGACGAAGCCTCGCCACCGTACTGGTGCTAATGTACATGATATAGTCAAGGATTTGAAGGTAGTCTTTGGAAAGGGTCCTGGCGGACAACCTGTTCCGAATGACGCTGACGGACGCGCACCCATGTGGAAGAAGATATCTATATTTTGGGACCTACCCTATTGGAAAGATCTAGAGGTCCGCTCTGCAATCGACGTGATGCACGTGACGAAGAATCTTTGCGTGACCCTCCTTGGCTTCTTGGGCGTGTATGGGAAGACAAAAGATACACCTGAGGCACGGGAGGACCAGCAACGTATGCATGGAAAAGACGGCATACATCAGGGTCATGCCAGCTATGCTCTTACCAAAGAAGAGAAGGAAATCTTCTTTGAATGCATGCTCAGTATTAAGGTACCGTCTGGCTTCTCGTCTAATATAAAGGGAATAATAAACATGGCAGAGAAAAAGTTCCAGAACCTAAAGTCTCATGACTGCCACGTGATTATGATGCAACTGCTTCCGGTTGCTTTGAGGGGGCTTCTACCGGATAACATTCGATTAGCCATTCTGAAGCTATGTGCATTCCTCAATGCAATCTCTCAGAAGGTAACCGATCCAGAAATCATACCAAGGTTAGAGAATGATTTGGTGCAATGTCTTGTCAGTTTCGAGTTGGTGTTCCCACCATCCGTCTTCAACATCATGACGCACGTCCTAGTTCACCTATGCGAAGAGATTAGCGTTTTGGGTCCTGTATTTCTACACAATATGGTCCCCTTTGAGAGGTTCATGGGAGTCTTAAAGAAATATGTTCATAACCGTGCTAGGCCAGAAGGAAGCATCTCCAAGGGCCATGAAAATGAGGAGGTCATTGAGTTTTGTATTGACTTTATTCCTGACCTTAAGCCGATTGGTGTTCCTGAATCGCGGCATAAGGGCAGACTGGATGGAAAAGGCACGCTAGGAGGGAATCAAAAAATATGTATGGACGGACATTCTCTCACTGAAGCACACTACACAGTTATACAGAATTCCGCCTTGGTGGCTCCGTATATGGACGAACACAAGAATTTTCTACGCTCCAAACACCCGGAGCGGTCTGATGACTGGATTACACGTGAACAAAGCAGGAGTTTCACCGGCTGGTTGCAGACACGTACCATGGATGACGCCTCTATTGAAGATGACATGTACTCGCTGTCCCAGTTACCATCTACGAATATAATGACTTTCAAAGGGTACGAGATAAATGGTAATACATTTTACACGATCGCCCAAGATAAGAGGAGCACCAACCAAAACAGTGGTGTCCGCTTTGATGCAACAACCAAGACGGGAAAGGAAACATATTATGGTTACATAGAGGAGATATGGAAACTAGACTATGGACGTGATTTGAAGGTCCCTTTGTTTCGGTGCAAATGGGTCAATATGACACGATATGGGCTAACGGAAGACCCGCAGTATGGAATGACAACAATAGATCTCAACAATCTTGCGTATGCAGATGAACCATTCGTCATAGCTAATGATGTGGCACAGGTTTTCTATGTGAAGGATATGTCTACCAAGCCGAGAAAAAGAAAAGATAAGGAAGCGAATGCATCATACGATGAGCCAAAGCGCCACATAATTCTTTCTGGGAAGAGAAACATCGTGGGAGTGGATGACAAGACAGACATGTCAGTAGATTATGAAAAGTTTGATGAAATTGCTCCATTCACAGTGAATATTGACCCGAGCATCCAGTTAAATGATGAAGATTTTCCATGGCTACGGCGCAAAGGGACATACGCGAAGAAAAAGTTTCACACCCAAAGATCTGGGATGTGATCGGCTTCACTATCATCAATTTCTTTTGTGTTTCACACCCAAGAGAGAATCTCTGTAATAGTTAGGGTAGTTATGTGTTTGGCATTTGAAACGCGAAGAAATTTTATGTGCAAACAAATTCTTTCATGCATTTACTATTTTTTCAGCTAAATGACCCTGAAATTGAAAAGCATTTCAAATGAACTCAGAAAAGGTTGAAAGTTGGCATGGTATCATAATTTCACCCACATAGCATGAGCAAAAAAGTAGAGAGGGTTACCGCAAAAACTGGATGCACTTCGTGTATAAAATGGACAATCTCTTTCGAAGTATTAGGGTTTCGGACGAAAACTCATCCGTTACAAAGGGATTTCATTTTTTAAATAACCTAAGCATTACCAAATTGAATATAATGATAAAACACACTAATATTAAACATAAGAAAAAAGAATCACTGAAAATCTATTTTCAATGTTAAGTTATTCACAAACTAGTGATTCACACAAATTTCAAATAATTCAAAATGTAAACTATTCAAATTTGTAAACTACCGGCACTAACAGAATCTTGTAATTTTTTGTACCTAAAGCAAAAATATTCCCAAAGAAACTCTAAATACAGCAAAAAACAACTCAAAAATAAATAAACCAAAAATAAATAAAGAAATAAAGAAAAAAAAGCCCACCTACTGGGCCAGAGCGGCCTCCATACGACTAGAAACCCAACCTGTAGTTGGGCCAGGATGCAGGCCCGCAAGCCCAGTAGGCCCACAGGCAGAGTAGGAGAGGTAGGCCCAGAAGGCCTGCTATTGAGAGGAGCTCAATGAAGTGCCCGCGTCGGGGCTTATAAACTGGTCCTGGCGCTCCTCAACTAGCGAGGTGGGACTAAATTTCTGCGCCCCTCGCCTGGCAGCGCACACCCTTTAGTACCGGGTGGTGGCTCCAACCGGTACTAAAGGGGGTCTTTAGTACCGGTTGGTGCCACCACCCGGTACTAAAGGGGTGCGCTTCCCGCCGCTTGGGCTGGCCAAATTTGACCTTTAGTACCGGTTGGTGGCTCCAACCGGTACTAAAGGCCCATCCTATATAAGCAGCACTTAGAAATTTCGTCAGTTTTCATCTGCTTCTTCTCCTCTGCCACGTCGCCCGCCGCCCCCGTCGCTGCCCCCGTCGACGCCCCCGTCACCACCCCTCGTCGACGCCCCCGTCGCCGCCCCCGTCACCACCCCTCGTCGACGCCCCCGTCGCCGCCTCGTCCCCGTCGTCACCGCCCCGGCCGTCCCCGTCCCCGACCCCATCGTCGCCATCCGCGTCATCGCCGCCCGTCGTCGTCCCCGTCGCCGCCCCCCGTCGCCTCGCCTCGCCGGTGAGAGCCTGCCCCGGCCGCCATGTCCACACACACACACACATTGTTAATTAGTTGTAAAATTGTTAGTAATTTTTATGTTTTTAGTTATAGAAATATTTATAGAAATGTTAGAATTTTCTTTATTTTTTAGTTATAGAAATATTATTAGAAATGTTAGAATTTTTTCTGTTTTTTAGTTATAGAAATATTAGAAATGTTATAGAAATGTTAGTTATATAGAAATGTTATAAATTTTTCTGTTTTTAAGTTATAGAAATATTTATAGAAATGTTAGCAAGTTTTCTGTTTTTAGTTATAGAAATATTAGAAATGTTATAGAAATATTAGTTATATATATAGAAATTTTAGAAATTTTAGAATTAGTTTTAGTTAGATGAATTAGATTAATGTCAAATTGTTAGAATTTGCATATAGAATTTTAGTTATCACAATCCAATCATTTAAAAAATGTTACTTTTTGCGGGCATATAGTATTTGTTCTCGACGATGCCCGACCCGCATCCTCGCCGTCGACCCGTTCGCGACGACGTCCGGCTGACCCACGTCCGTCCGCCGGGCTGGCACTGGGATGTGCTACCTGGAGGGGCGCGCTGCTTGGTGAGGAACCCGGCCTCAGGTCCCGTCGTCGATCCTGATCTCCTTTGGTGGCGTTCGCGTGGGCCACATTCGGTGCAGAGGGAGCCGGCCCCGCTAGAGGTGGTGCGTCGTCGTATCAGGGAGGGGGACGAACACGTCCATCGCTACATGGCTGCTATGGACGTCAGGTTCTCCAATACCTGGCAGGTTCTTTGGGCAGATGACCGGAGATATGATCCTATGATGGTTCCTTGTCTTTGGGTGTCCACCGCCCGCGCCCCAGGAACCGCGAGTGGCCTAGATTCTTCTATAGTATTCGATCTTTATTAGCTACCTAGCCAGTGATGTATTCGAGATTATATATTATTCGAGACGATGTATTCAAGATTATATATTATTCGAGATGATGTATTTGAGATTATATATTATTCGAGATGATGTATTCGAGATTATATATTATTCGAGACGATGCATATTATGTACTATATGATTCAGTTTTCCTTATTGATTGCATCCATGCATTGTAATTTGAATACTTAATTGTTTTATATTTCTTCTGTATTAGTTAAATAAAAGCTATGGCGGACAATACCGGCAGAGAGGGACAAGAGGCCCTGTTCGAGATCATACGCAGCCCTAGCAGGCCAGATGATCTGAATGAAGCAAATGACGGCTCCCAATATCTGAACAATACCGGGGAGGGTGATGATAAGATATTCGATCTCGACGACCGAGCTGATGAAGTCATGAACTATGATTATGATTATGATGACGCAGACAATGATTATGATGACGAATACAATGTGGATCTTGAAATAACAAAGACTACCGGCGAGGTATATTTATATAAGCAGGCATCTAGTGATCATCACATGTTTTTTTATTTGAAGATATATTAACGAATCGATCTTTCTTCTTTCAGCCCTCCGGATCGAGCAAATCTGCTTCTACAGACAGCAGGACAAAGCGCGGCCCGAGCAAAAAGTTGAAGGAGGGTGTAAAGTACAACATCGATTCCATCAAAGCTAGTGGCGAACCCCTCACGCCTAAGAACATTGCGAGCAAGTTCGTTCGTCAGTGCGGAGTTCTTGTGAAGGACCAACTCCCGATCTCCATTCAAGAATGGCAAGAGCCAAAAACTAAACGCCCAGATGTTACTTGGGTCGACGACAGAGCAAAACAAAAGCTTTGGGAATCTCTGATGGAACATTTCACCCTACCAGATTATTTCACTGATGCAGACGTGCAGAAGGTCAAGGACGCTGCTCTTAAGAAGATGGCAATTGCATTCAACACCCACAAGAAAACTGTATGGGCCAACTACCTCGCTGCAGAAAGGAAGACTCCAGAATTCAAGGGAACACTGGAGATGCAAAGAGAACACTGGCCCGCTTTCGTGAAATTCAAGGAATCAGAATTATCTAAGGAACGGTCGAGAAAAAACAAGGCCAATGCCGCAAAAAAGACGTTGTTCCATAGGCTGGGTCTAGGTGGCTACGCGGTGGCAATGCCTAAGTGGGATAAGTCTGAGCAAGAGATGGAGGATGCAGGGGTCACTCCGGTTACTAGGAGCTGGCCCCCCAGGTGCAGAAGTTGGTTCTATGTGCATGGGGGGCGTTGGACCCGAAGACAGGCCTGGTTTCGAAGAAGGCAAGTCTAAACGGAGCAGAACAAACGTTACTTGATGCAATAGAAGATGCTCGAAAGGGGGTGTTCATGCCCAACAGAGAGAACGACGAGCTTACGCGCGCCCTGGGAAATCCTGAACACCCGGGAAGAACACGAGGCAAGGGCGTTATTCCCTGGTATGAGGGATTTTCGGAATGGAACGATGACTACAGGACCCATGCAAGAAAGAAGATGGAGGAGGAGAAGAAGAGGAAGCTGGAGGAGGAGTAGAGGAAGCAGGACGTGGAACGCCTTCAAGGCCTAGAAGCAAGGCACGCGGACTTGGCACTCAAATTCTAGCAGCAGCAGCAGCAGATCGACTCACTTAGCCAGGAAAGGGGGTCTCAGCAGTGGCAGCAGCAAGCGGATGATCATCCAGCATTGGATAGCACCGTCCCATCCATGCTGAGAAGCAGCGTTGGTTCCGCCCCGGGCGACGCACTGCTGGATACATACCCTGTGGATGACATCATAGAGAACACTAACTGTGAGCTACACTACAAAATGAAGAACATATCCATGAAGGTGGCGAACCCCGTGCTTTTACATTTACCCCCGGAGCAACCTTCCATTGCGCCCCGATTCCAGAGGGCTATGCTCGTGTCTTGGTTGATGAGGTGGTGGGCCCATATTCGGGGCTAGAGCTTGACATTCCTGGAGGTGACGACGAGCAAACACTGGGAGAGGCCATAGATCGTTTCATCCTATGGAAAATGGATTGCATCATCTTTCGAAGTCCACCGACACCGCGTCTGCCGACTCCTCCTCGAAGTCCGCCACCGTGTCAGCAGACTCCCGCTCCTCCAAGTCCGCCATCGTGTCAGGCCACACCTCCTGCTTCAAGTCCGGCACAGCATCAGGCCACACCTCCTGCTTCAAGTCCGACACCGTGTCAGGCCACACCTCCTGCTTCAAGTCCGGCACAGCGTCAGGCCACTCCTCCTGCTCCAACTAAGCCACGTCAGCCGTCTCCGCCGCCTAAGCAATCGCAGAAGAGACACGCCGTAGCTATGGTGCGTAGCGGTACGAGTCGAGGTAGTACAAAAAGTACAGGCGGAGACAAGCGATATAAATATGGTCCAAGCAGCCTCGCTCCTCTTCCTCAGAGGCCTTACGACATGACCGAGGAGCAAAACGATGCAATAGTGCGGGCCGAAGCGGACGCTCATTTTCGACCGAAACCGGCAATGCCACCGAGGGAGAAAGTGCCTGAGGAAAAGATTGACCACTTCATTCGTATGTCTAGACCACCAGCTCCCAAGCCTGTTGACTCAGACTATGAGTGCCAAATCAAGAAGGCACATCGAGCATGACTACAGAAAGAAGCGAGCTCGAGCTCGAGCCAACAAGCAGCTGTCAAAAAATGCGGGAAAACCGTTCCCCAGCTGGGAGAACAGGCGGCGCAATCGAACCCCCCCGGTTGTTGTGCCAACAACACATGAGAGTACGCGCGCCCAATATTATTGTGGGCAAACCGTTTACGTTCCCGAGCTGGGAGATGTGGTAATAACCGAGGAGCATATAATGCAGGCTGAAATGCTCAAGATCACTGTTGGACAACTCCTCGAGATCGAGCCCATGCCTCCGCTTAGAGAGGAGGAAATAAAACGGAAATATGTCCGGGGCCAACCTTTGGTCGAGCCCGAGGAGGTCAAGAACCTCCCAACGAGAATGTATGAATTGCATGATTGGTACATGAAAATTACCAAGATTTCCAATCAAGAGTCCCTCATGGTGCAAGTCGAGGAAGATCATTACTTCCATAAGAAAGCTCTGGCCATTGAGTATTCAGAACTATTTCAGTTATTCAATCAAGATGCACTCGACAAATCTGTCGTCAGTTGCTATTGTCTGTAAGTGATTTCTTTCTGTAATTTAAGTCTCAAGCTAGCTCTAGTGCTCATTGATTGATCATTAATTACCTGTAATTATATATCCTCACTATATATTCTTTTCTATGGTATTATGCAGGATGAAGATGTATGAAATGAAAAAAGTTGGACGCTATGGCATTGGGTTCATTGACCCAAATACCGTTAATGAATACACATGGAAATTGGAATGGTGTAGACAAGATGTAGAGAAATGCATGCTAGAGTTCTTGAAGCGCCTCAATAGCAATGAAGATATACTACTTCCTTACAACTTCGAGTGAGTCACACTGTCTTGTACTACAAATTCTGTTTTTGCTTACTAGCTAGATGTTAATAAGTGTATAGGGTTTAGGGTTATAGTTGATTAGTGTTATGCACATGCCCGCTTAATTTATACATGCAAACGTATGCGCATGCAGCTTCCACTGGATCTTGTTAGACATTAAAGTTGACGAAGGAAAAGTTGAAGTACTGGACTCACTACTTCAAAAAATAGTGACTACTGCATCGTGAAGGGGATAGTCGACAGGTTATTTCAATCATTATTAACTATATCTCGGCCTATTTAGTTCGTCATTTCCTGATATGAACTATTTTTAATAACCCCTTTATTAATTTTCTTTGCCGGCGGGCAGGGCTTGGGCAAAGTACATCAAGGTGACTCCAGGAAAATGGCGACAAAAGCTATGTTGGTATCGACCCAAGGTAAGTAATTAAGTAGTACTAGCTAGCTAGCTACCATCTCTTTAATTCTTGTTTCAATACCATTAATTAATTAACATGCTTGATTTATTATTATCTGATTAAATTCTATTGTCGTAAAGGCCCTGAAGCAGGCGCCGGGGACTGAAGTGTGTGCATACTACGTTTGCGAGAACATTCGCATGATGGCGTCCGAAAGGAGCAGATCTGATAGACAGGACTGGTACGTTTGCCAGAACAATATTCACAAATCTTACATGATTGTCGATATCTAGTCACACAACTAATACACATGCATATTGATCTCCTTCTTAACAGTTCAAAGAGGTGTGGGACAAGCTCCTATCAGAGGAGCGCATACGAGCACTTCAAGAGGAAATAGCAGGATTTTTGCTCGACCAGGTCATAGATCCCAAAGGAGAATACTATTACCCGCTACCGCCCCCATGAACCACTTGTCATCGTGCTCCGAAGGCACCAAGGCAACATGTAGGAAAAATTGTATATATATATATACATGTGTATGTGTGAATAATTAATGGTGGTTGTGAGACATTCGATTATTTATATATGATCAGTTCTATGAGAAAATCTATTTATATATATGCATAACGTGTACAATATGTAGTATCGTAAAATACCAGCAAACAAAAAAGAATTAAATGGAAAACACAACATTAATGGAAAAAAAAAACCAAAACCCCCCCCCAAACATTTAGTACCGATTGGTGCTACCAACCGGTACTAATGGTCTACCAGCACCCGGGCCTCGCTCATGCCACGTGGTGGCACTTTAGCGCCGGTTCGTGCCGAACCGGTACTAAAGGGGGGCGGGGCCTTTAGTCTCCACTCCATAGTGCCGGTTCCAGAACCGGCACTAAAGGCCCTTACGAACCGGTGATAAAGGCCTGTTCTGCACTAGTGACTAAGGGGTCCTCGGGCGTCCGGCCTGTTATCTATGGGCCGGACTGGTGGGCTGTGAAGACATGAAGGCCGAAGACTGTACCCGTGTCTGGATTGGCCTCTCCTTGGCGTGGAAGGCAAGCTTGGCGACCGACTATGAAGATTCCTTCTTATGTAGCAGACTCTATGCAACCCTAGATCCCCCCGGTCTCTATATAAACCGGAGGGGTTAGTCCGGAAAGGATATACTCATTACCATAGTCATACAGGCTAGGCTTCTAGGGTTTATGTCAGGACCCCGATTCCAGGTCACATTGATCTAGCCGGTAACACCTCATATCACGTTGCGGCCTCACACACGGTATTCCCACGGGTGTCGCCTTACCATGGCCCGGGACCGTTTGCGCCTTTTGGCTCACGTATATGATAGTGTCGCTAGCATCCATATGACAGATAACCCGGGCCAACATGACTAGTCATGAACCCAAAGTGGCACTAACTTACGGGGACATGCATACATGAATCAACATCGAGCATGTCGGTCAGGAGCGTGCAAATCCGGGCTGTAGCACTGGGCTAACAGGACTCCGGTGAACCGGGCTATAGCAGGCTAGGCAGGACTCCGGATGTCACCGCGTGACATTTCCCCGAAGGGACAGACACAAGAACGAAGTGAATCACATGCCGGTCAGTCAAGTGTTCCGGAGCAGTAGTGCTGGGCTAGCAGGACTCCGGTGAACCGGGCTGTAGCGGACTACTATGGCTCATGGAAGCACAAGACTACATTTCCCCATAAGAGAGGCTACCAAGGATAAACAACTAGGTTGCCCGATCCCACACATGCCAAGCATTTCAATCATACACACAATATGATCGATATGTGTAAATACAACATGGCATCACAACAAAATCCTATGACTCAAAGTATTTATTCATTAGGCTCCGAGGAGCGAGATATTACAAACATGGGTCTCATGACCCAACATTCAGAGCATACAAGTCAAAGCACATGCGGAAGCTTAACATGTCTGAGTACAGACATCTACAAATGAAAAAGGCTGAGAAGCCTGACTATCTACCAGATCCTGCCGAGGGCACAAGATCGTAGCTGAGGTATCAAGCTAAACCTCGAAGTCCACACGGAACTACTAGCGAGACTGACGTCTCTCTGCAAAACATAAAATAGGCAAACGTGAGTACAAATGTACCCAGCAAGAGTTACATCAGAACTATCTACATATGCATCGGTATCAATAAAGGGGGTGGTGGAGTTTAACTGCAGCAAGCCAGCTTTGACTCAGTGGCTAACCTGAACGATGTGAGCAGGGTTTCCAAGCCCACCAACCGGGTGCCACTTGGTACACCATGCCACTGTGCCTAGTCTGTCCCAAACCCACCTGTACCGGGTGGCACTTGGTAGACTACTAACACTACCTACAAACACCAGAAACTAGTTGCAACTCCTGGACAGAGATCAAGTTGATTAATAAGTCGAGAGAGCTTGGAGCGCCTGGAGCCCAATGTGTGGTAGTAACTGTTCATGGATCACAAACACAGAACTCAGCTCTTCAGGACGGCTTCAATGAGACAACCCACCATGTACTCCTACATGGCCTCTCACCGATACCTTTACCAAATCATGTTCACACACTTAGCTCTCAACGGTAGGACATGTTCACCACATTCCAATTCATCCCCGATGAATCGGACCTGACTCAACTCTAAGTAGTAGCAGGCAAGACAACAAGCATGAATGAGTAGGCACATCAGGGATCAAACAACTCCTACTCATGCTAGTGGGTTTCATCTATTTACTATGGCAAGGACAGGTCATGCAGAGGAAAGGGGTTCAACTACCGCAACAGGTAACAGATGAATCGTTGTTGTCCTAATGCTGTAAAAGAGAGCAGGAGCGAGAGAGTGGGATTGTATCGGAATGAACAAGGAGGTTTTGCTTGCCTGGCACTTCTGAAAATAATATTGAGTCTTCATCAGTGTTAACAATCACAACGTCGGAGCAGCGTCTACCGAGAGGGGACAATTACCGGCAAACAAGGAAGAGCACAATCAATGCAATGCACAATATGATGCATGATCATGACATGACAATATGTTGTGATTTGAGCTAATGCAACTAGTAACAGAAAGGTTTGGGTTGATTTGAACTCAAGGTTCAAATTCAAATTCAACTATGAATTCAAATAGTGCATTATCATGTTTTGGACTAAACAGTGAGGTTAAGTTGTTCAAACATGCATGAAAATGCCATATTCAGATTCCTTGGGTTTTTTTTTGATCATTTTTCATATATAATTTATTTCATTTGGAGCTATAGATTAATTTCTATGATTTTCAAAGTTTTGGATATTTTCTGAATTAAACAAATCATTTAAGATTTATTTAAATTCCAGAAAAGGATTACTGCGTTAGCCTGACATCATCATGACGTCAGCAGGTCAACGGGGCATGGTCCAGGTCAAACCTGACCAGTGGGACCCACTGTTCAGTGATCCTCTGACATGTAGTGTCACAGACAGGTGGGTCCGGTCAACGGCCACGTCAGCGAGGTCAACGCCGACGCGTGGGGCCACTGTGTTTAGATTAAACTTAAACTATTTTTGTTAGCTGTTTAGGAAGTGGGGCCCGCATGTCAGCAAGCCAGGGGGTTAGTTAGTGGGTCATTAGCCACTAATGACGTTGCCACGTCAGCACGCCGGAGTTGAACGCCGGCGAGCACGCGAACGCGGCGGCGACGCTGGGGAACGTGCTACGGGCAGCGGCTGGACACGCGAAGACTACCAGAGGGTAGCCCGCACTCTCCCGCATCCAGAGGAGCAGGTGGGTGGCTGCGGGGGCGCCGGAGCTCGCCGGAACGGAGCTCGCGGCGGTGGCCGGAGCACGGTTCCGTGCGGGTTCGTGCTGTGGTGCACGGCAGGACATGGGGGTGGTTGTGTTCGTCTCCTGGAGACGTCTTGAGCGCGTTGGCGGGCTCTGACGTGAGCGGCAGCAACTGTGGCCGCGGCGGTACCATGGCCGGCGGTGGTGAGCTTTCGGCTCTGGTGAAACGGCGGGAGGTTGAATTAGAGCATGGGAGTAGGGGAAACAGAACAGGCACTCACGGCGATCTCGAGGGCGTGGTCGGAGAGCTCGGGGGAGGTCTGGTGCGGCCGGGACGACGATGGCGATCTCAGGTGGCCGACGATGAAGACAACGGTGAGGACGATGATACGGGGCTTCCGGCATCGCGTGCGTCGGCATAGAGGACGAGGGCGTCAAGGCGGAGCCCATGGGCACGTCAGAGGGGCAAGGGTGGCTCTAGGCGCGCCAGCGGCAAGCGGCGGCGGCGATGGCGCTCAGGTGAGCTCGTGGATGGGACTAGAGGGCGGGGGAGAGAGCAGAAAGTGAGGGGATAGGCAAAGGGGGCTGCGGGGCGTCTCCAGACGCGTCGGGGGCGCCTCGGTGGCAAGCAGGAGGTGGCCGCGTTCGTCTGCGCGCTCGCCACGCCCCTGCTTCTCCTTCTGGCAGAAGGTTGAAGAAGCAGGCAGCGCTGGCTGGGCTGGGCCAGCCAACTGGGCCGCCAGGTGGCCTGGCTAGGTGGGCTGCCAGGTAAGTGGCCTAGGTGAGTCCTTCTCTCTCTCTCTCTCTCTTTTCTAATTCTGTTTCTGTTTTCTATTTATTTTGATCTGTTTTGAATTAGTAAAAATACTAACTCATTTTGTAAAATCCCGACAAAAATTGTGGGCACTATTTGAATTATTTCCAACAGCCCCCAATTGTTTTCAGAAGTATTGAAGCATTTAAAATATTTATAGGCATTAAATGCTCCAATTCAAATACAATATGATTTAACTCAAAAATCCATAAATGGCCAAGAAATATGCTCATCATTTTTGGCAGAGGTTTTCACCTTTATCAGAAATCATGAACATTTTCCATGACATTTTGGGTTCTTTGCACCAGATTTTATTTAAACCTATTTGAATTCTTTCTGGTGCTAGGGTTTGATCAATCCCCATTTCAGCTTTACATAAAATTTAAACATGATGCAACACACAAGTGCTAGCCTAGTGCAAGGTAAAGCTAGGGATGTGACAACTCACCCCCACTAAACAAGAATCTCGTCCCGAGATTCAAGACGTGAGGTAAGAAGACAAAGGGGACACAAGGCTAATACGATCTTCATGAACCTATTGCATTTTTGAAGATGTTGATTCGTTGCATCATATTGATCTTGACGTCTTTGCCTTCGAGATCCTTGTCCAACACGATGATGACAGAAAGAAACTCTATAGAAATCGATCTCCTTAAAGATCAAGCAACTCACGGAATGAGACGTTGAACATGTCTTGAGCTGAGGGGCAAAGCACACCTTAAAAAGGACGGAAGAAACAATTGACGAGGGTTTCAAAGTAGCGAGAAAAAATTGCCATGGTTCCATAATAGGACACCTCGGGGAAGGTGACTCGTAGAATTATTCCCTTAAGTGGCAAAAAGAATTACTTTTGATACAGAGATCATTGAAACTCTCTATACCAGCCTAAGGAAAATCACAATTGATCATTTGAATGAATTTGAAAGAATGGCATACTCAGTTTGGGAGAGGAAACTAGAGTTATAGGAAAACTCGGCAACGGAAGGCACATTCCAATTGATACCGAGGATATAACCCAATGACTGAGCGTGCTCTCAAGAACTTGAGCATTTCCGTATTCATCAAGGTTTTACCAACATCCGTGCCGAGGATCCTGGCAACACATCATACTACCATGATAAACGGTGATGGAGGATACAGATGCAAAGGAGGCCATCACTTTCTCAGATTTTTCCTTAGCAATGCCAAAGAAGCAGATCTGGATGATCGACCGAGAGACATTTAGCACTCCGCTTCTAATGTTCTCCTTGATGTACTAGGTACCATGGTCAATGCTTAAAAGCATCAACATGGCCATCAAGCAAAGGTCGGACTTCAGGAGCACAAAAATCCATAAGGAACAACTTGTGGAATAAGTCATACCAAATCCTCATGGAGAAGATGGTCGAATTGCTCGTTCAAGATACTACAATAATAGATCTTCCGGCTAGGTGTGTCGGCTAGAACATCAACCTCGTCGGGACCTACATCATAGATCTTGGAAATGTTCCAGCCATCATATCTGCCTGAGATTCAGATCTGGCTGGTAACAGGATTTTTCAGACAACATGTCTAGAAAAGAAAGGTTGCAACACAAGTCGACGAGATAACGTTGCGAGACTCTCAGGAGATGAACTACGATAGCAAGCTCCAAAACATGAGCTGGTTCTGCTACACACATGTGAACATGTTGTCCAAGACAAGCATGACCACAGAGTAGTCTTACAATAAAACACTACCAAAGTTCAGGTGAGGAACCATCATCGAGGACATCAAAGTCCTTACACAAGTCCGGATTAGCTCTTAGGCAGGAACTTCTTCTCCTTGAAAAAATCAATCAGTGGCTTGGTGTGCTAGGGAATACATATCGAGTGGAGGTAATTAATCTACCAAACCATAGAATACTTCGCACGTATGCATGACTGATTTGGGATGATTCCAGAGGAAACAAAACAAACCTTTCCCAAATTCATGGCGGCAACTTACACCTAATGCACGTGAACTTGGAGAAAGTCACTTCTTTCACCAAAACATATACTTCATGAACGGGAGATGAAGAAATGCTTACAAAAGTTTCCAACACTAACTTAGATGTTCAACATGAATCATGGACAAGATGAAATGTTGATGATGAGTTCAACAACAATCATCGAGATTTCCATGAAGATGGAATTCCACAACTATGTGAACAAGGTTATAGCATTGGTCAGAGCCAAAAGATATAATGGTGTATGCTTGAGGAAACAATCACGAGTAAGACAACATTAGGAATATCGTTGGTTCTGATTTGATTTGAGGATAGCCCATACTCGAATCAAAGATTGGATAAGATGATAGGTCCTTAACTAATCACGAGGGTCAATCGATGAAAATACCATCTTTCTTCAACACACATACAAAATATCCCCTAAAATGAACTAAGTCGGATAAAGCTTTTATCTTCCAACTCTCCAAGTTATTGTTTAGCTTAGCCAACTAGCTCGGGGTATCCAACACAGATCCTTGGAGAAAGGGTGGTTTACAAGAAAACCAACATGTTCACGAACTCAACATAGCGGTCAGATGACAACCTCGTGATACTTCCGAGAAGATATTCAGAAATTCATGAACCACCGATCTATTACTAAGCTCGAGAACAATCTTCCTTTTCAGGGCAAGACGATATGATCAAATGAGCGAGGGATTGGCACAATCCTAACTCATTGATCAAAGTGTGCACCAGAAATATGGACTAGGTAGCACGATCTATCTTAGAATGATGATTCAAACCAACACGCTAAGAATGAGATTATTATCCATTAACTACCAAGCAACGAGGTTGCTAGGAGTATTGACTTCGCACATCACAGTACACTTGTCGGCATTCCGGTTACAATAACACGGGAACCGAGGAATGAACAATGATGGCAAGAAGTATTACTGCATCAATAATTCATAAGAGGTGGTGCAATTCTCATGACACTCTTGACATAAAGATGGTAACACTCCAAGGTAGAGCAGAACAAAAGCTGGTTTAGCATTTTGATCTGCGGATTACAACCACTTTGACCCAATCCTAGATATGGATGAGGTGCTGGAGTTTGTTTCTCCTAGTCATTCCAAAATATAATGGCTTGACGGACCACAAGAATAATAGGCATCGATAACATGAATGCACAACTACTCTTGACCAACAATTGACAGACAAAGGTCAGATAACAACCAAAAAAGGCACAACTCAAAGGAACATATGTCTTTCTGAGTTGTGGATGCATAGATTAGTATGTCGAGTAAAGCTCAACATTTCTTCCGGATAACCCATGCAGAAAGGTAGAACTGGCAGAATCACAATGTAGAATGGAGAACCCATTAAGAGCACTCTGGTTGTGATCTTTTGGTTCAAAAGAACTTCTGCCATAAGCAGTTCATGGTATTTCGAAGGAGGAAATACCACGGACCTCGAGGACTATCACAAAGGTTACTAACATCCTAAAGGAACGAGCAAACACTACCAACACTAGGTAAGTAGAGTGAATCTTGGCCTCAAGAACCCAGAAATAGAATGCCTACTAACTAAATGGCACCACGGGATGCTTTCGAGAATAATGGCCAGAATCATCACACTTGGGATACAAAACATTGCTAGATTACTGGGTGGTTCTCTAAGACACCTAGGGTCATAATAATAGCTTCAACATATATATCGAGGCAATGGAGTACCTCAACACACTGGTTAGTGTGATTAATCTGGCCCAAATGGACATCAGGAACATGGAGGAATGATTGCAAGTGCATCAGACTATCTAGAAACCTGGGATGAGTCAGACAGCATAACGGCTATAAATGCTCAAAAATATTTGAGACATCCTGCAAAATAGTGGCATGACCACTCAGCATCACAATATCAAGGTTCTGAGGCCAGCTATGAACATAAGGAAGTAATAGAAACTGAACTGAGACTTGATTCCCTCAATCCTAAGAGTCTATGGATTAGTAACACGTGATCCTGATAGAAAGAAGAGAGGCCTAGTTCTTAATCCCCGTAGAAGAGAAGAGGATGACTCAGATCAGAAGGACATAAGGTATAAGGAGTAAAAAGAGCCTTACGTTCCCTCCCACAATCAATAACCTTATATAAATAAAGAATTTCTAGACACAACTTCAACCAGTTTGGCTTGGTAATCCTACAGGCAGTCAGGCTCTGATACCAAAGCTGTCAGGATCCCGATTCCAAGTCACATCGATCTAGCCGGTAACACCTCATATCACTTTGCGGCCTCATGCACGGTATTCCCACGGGTGTTGCCTTACCATGGCCCGGGACTGTTTGCGCCTTTTGGCTCACGTATATGATAGTGTCGCTAGCATCCATATGACAGAGAACCCGGGCCGACATGACTAGTCGTGAACCCAAAGTGGCACTAACTTACGGGGACAGGTATACATGAATCAACATCGAGCATGTCGATCAGCAGCGTGCGAATCCGCGCTATAGCACTGGGCTAACAGGACTCCGGTGAACCGGGCTGTAGCAGGCTAGGTAGGACTCCGGACGTCATCGCGTGACATTTCCCTGAAGGGACAGACACAGGAACGAAGTGAATCACATGCCGGTCAGTCAAGTGTTCCAGAGAAGTAGTGCTGGGCTAGCAGGCCTTCGGTGAACCGGGCTGTAGCAGACTACTATGGCTCATGGAAGCACAAGACTACATTTCCCCATAAGAGAGGCTACCAAGGATAAACAACTAGGTTGTCGGATCCCACACATACCAAGCATTTCAATCATACACACAATATGCCCGATATGTGTAAATACAACATCGCATCACAACAAAACTCTATGACTCAAAGTATTTATTCATTAGGCTTCGAGGAGCGAGATATTACAAACATGGGTCTCATGACCCAACATTCAGAGCATACAAGTCAAAGCATATGCGGAAGCTTAACATGTCTGAGTACAGACATCTACAAATGAAAAAGGCTGAGAAGCCTGACTATGTACCATATGCTGCCGAGGGCACAAGATCGTAGCTGAGGTATCAAGCTAAACCTCAAAGTCCACACGGAACTACTAGCCAGACTGATGCCTCTCTGCAAAACATAAAATAGGCAAATGTGAGTGTCGTGGAATTGTCACGGCAGATGTCCTTGTGTCAGGACTTAGTCGTGAGGCCAACGCATCTATGTGGTAGCTTGAGAGGGGTTGAGCGGAATCGAGAAACGCAACACAAGACAAGGATTTAGACTGCTTCGGGCCACGGCAAACATCATCCGGTAACAACCCTACATGCTGTTTGAGGCTAAGTCTCATTATGATCACGGGAGAGTCGCCGGGAACCGGCTCTCGGTGTCTAGCCCTATCGATTGTTTCTTGTCCCTCTTTGAGGTGCCCTGCCCCTCCTTATATAAGTTAGAGGGGCGGGTTACATGTGGAGTCCTAGTAGGACTAGGACTATTCTATCTTCTCTTACAAGTTAATTACAAGTCCGGGTCTTGCTTCCTCGTAAAGGAAATATTCGTCATCCCTTTCTTCTTAAGCCGGCCCATCATAAACGTGAGCCGGCCTTCTGGGCCTTGGGCCTTGTCTTCTATCTGACCCGCCATTGAGGTTATCAGTAAGTCACCAAATACTCGCCGGGTCTCTGTGAGCCGCCAAGTTCGGCCGGGTCATACCGCATGGTATATCCCCGACATTAGCCCCCAGTTTAATTTGGATTTATCCATGTTAAACTGATCCTGCAATATAAACACAAGAACAAATTTGACAGGTTGTGCTCCGGGTTAAATATTCTTGTAAACCGGCACCTGATCGTCCTTGAGTCCTTGACATTTTCTCCTGGAATATCCGGGTCAATCGGCCAGCTTTAGAGTCAATTTATTCACATTAGTCTCTTGTAGAGAAATACTGTAAAAAATAACCCACTTGAATCGGCTTCCAGAACGCCGGCTTAAAACATATTGGTCTTTCAAATACTCATCTGACTTTCAGTCGGCTTGAAGAGGTAAAACTTTCCGGTTTATCGTAACCAAAATTGTCGGCTTGTAAATATTGATAGCACTGGGTCATAACTGTTGCCGACACCGGGTCATGATTATTGATGTCGCCGGGTTGTAGACACAGGGTCATAATGATTGGTGACGCCGGGTCAATCTGGTTTGCTCAAAACAAAGAATTTAAAAATATTTCTCCCTTATATCCATATTACCTGTAGCCCCAAAGGGCCGGTTTAATCAGCATGAATAAGCGGGGACTTATCACCATGGCTTTAAATAAAATCTAGTTGTGTAGCCCCCATGAATCGGCTATAGTCATAGTAGTGTAGCCGGGTCATCCTAGAATTGTCTTGAATTGTTGCCAGGAGCAATTGGTAGCCCCCAAGGGCCGGCTCATCTAGAATGTGATGAGTCGGGTCTTCAATGAAGTGAGCAAAAAATGACTTTGCATTAGCCCCCAAGTGCCATGGTGCCTGCTGGCAGTGACATGGGACTTGCATATTTGATGTAATCTCAACTTGAATAATGTAGCCCCCAAGTGCCGGGTTGTAAGCCTGCAGCGACTCGGGACTATTCCTTTCATTGTAGAATAAATCATATCCATTGATAAAATAATAGCCATTGCGCCAAAGCGACTTTGAAAACCTATAATATTAGTTACTGATAACCATAAAAATCCAGCCATGCTGGCTATTAAACATTTGAATAACCCGGTTTGAAACCTCAGTCATTCAATGTCATAGTGAAAATCCAGCCAAGTTTGGCTATTTAAAGATTCAAATACCTTATCTGTTGACAAGTAGATCCAGAGTTTAAATACCCGGCGACTCTTGGCTGATGGCAATTTATTACGCCTCCATTGTAAGCCGGAAAGTTTATAACCCGGCGGCTTATAGCCTTTGAGAAAACCAAGAATTGACAACCCTTTTGAGACACCAATTTCAATCTTTGATGATGGGCTTGAACTTAATCATTTATGTAAGTCATAGCCCTGTAAATCCTGCACAGAGTTTAAACAACATATGCCTTGGCGACATAACGTTAAAAGCCAGGACGGGTAACCACCCAAATGTAGTCTTATCCTGCACACAAGTAGATCACAAAATCCCTTGGCGGTTTACCGCAGGGCGGGTCATAATATCTTACATATAACCACTGTGATATTGAATTTGTACTGCCGGTTTACATGACCTGTGCAGTAAGGGTGATAACCCAATCCTTAGAAGCCAATGCTTCCACATAGATGATGATTGTCATAAGCTGGCGATTTACCATTGAAAATCAAGCCGGGTTAAATAACAACCACTCATATACACTTTAGATATGAAAAAGAGCTTCAAATAAAATCCAAAAATTGTTTGCAAAAAGAGACTTCAAAATTTTTGAGGCTTCTGATTCGAATACGATCAGAAAACCGTCCCAAAGGGGTTAAGCTAAGATTCGAATACGATCATATAGCCCCCAGTGGCCTTGGCGTTGCCGATCAAGAGGGTACCGACAGCTATGTTCTCCTTGGTTCGAATACGACCTATGTTTGAACAGGAAGCCCCCAAATGACCTTGAGAGTTGTTTAACGACGCTGATTCGAATACGATCCACGTCGGTTCCCAAAGGGGGTTGAGCTATGGTTCAAATATGACCAAGAAACTCCCCAATGAGCTCAGCAGTGTGCCGATCAAAAGGGTATCGACAGCTATGTTCTCTTTGGTTCGAATACGACCTATGTTTGAACAGGAAGCCCCCTAGTGATCATGAGAATATTTAACGATTCTGATTTGAATACGATCAGGGTCACACCAAAAGGGTTAAGCTAAATTCGAATACGATCAGCTCCCAATGGTCATTAAAGCAGGGTACCTATATTGGAGTTGTGCTTTGTAACAGACTCTCTTTGGCCCCTTTAATTTTTCCTGAGACCTCGAACTTTTGCGAGAGATAACCTCATTTTGAACCGGAAATTTGTAAACCGGATATTAAGAGCTTCAAAGCTTTATAAGATATAAATTTACCTTGAGCCGGACGTTTGAACCGGATTTGAGAGCTTCGAAACTTTGCGGGAGAAAGATATCTCTTGAACCGGATTTTAAACCGGAATCTTTATTTGAACCGGCAATTTTCTGACAGCTTTTAAAGTTTCATCAATATGGTAGCAGCCTCCGAAACCGGGTTATCATTCCCTCCAACGACCCGGGGTTCTCGAGTCATGTCACTGTAGCCCCCGAGTCTTAAGACGACTCAAGGAGTTGGCCTAAGATTCTCCGTAGTTGACCGTGATATAGACCGGTTTGAGTCCTGCATGGGAGAACTTGCAAGCCAAAGTAATTGCTCTTTTAAAGAAAATAATATGCCATATAAAATATACTGGATGGATTTCACCTGATATGCCAGGCTAGTGATTATCCACCGCGGAGTTGTAAGCCAGCGTGGACGCTGGTGCATGATGATGCTAACATACACTCCATATGCACAGTATGGCACCACCTTTATAATGAATCTTTGTCCTGATTTGTTCAGATGACGGATGATCCGCGTCTGTGAATGACTTCTGATAACTTCAATGGTGTTCTAGTCACTCTCTTCGTTAGAGGCAAGGCGGCATTGACGGTACCGTAGCGAAGGTGGAGGCTTTCAAGCGCTGGAACCGGGCGGCTTAAAATGGATCCTCCGGGTCATGTTGACTTTGCCTTTGTTTACATCCCACAGATAATTGAAGCTGTATGTGCAACGCCCTTGTGATTGAAGTGGCACCTAGGCTGCGCGTGCACGCATTGTTTCCTGGCGACGTCGAGCCCTCAGTCTCCTAACCGATAGATCTTGTTGTCAGGACATTTGCTATATTATCTCCAAACACTAGCACCCAGAGCGGCTGGTTTTGGTCTTCACTGAAGCCAAATAAATAATTAATCTTGTACACGCTTTGGCTATTGATGCGAGAGCCAATACAGTCCTTGGTGATGTGAGTACATGCTTTCCTTTGGTGATCTCCTAGCCTCCGCATCTTTTTTGAAACCCACTTGAGACCAGCATTCGAGCAACTCACCCGTGCTTTGCATGTAGCACTAGTAAATATACGTCGTTGTCCAGGAACTTGTTGCAAATACAGCGGCCTTGTTTTTCTTAACAAACAAGTACGCGGCGGCTGACAGAGCGAGGCCTGCTTGGCGCGGCCAGCAGTGACGATCTTGTAGAAGAAGCAAGGCGTCTTGAGGTGGAGACGGCGCCGTGAGACCCGGGCGACGGCGACTTGAGGCGCGAGCGACGGAAACGGAGACCACAACCGCAGCCCGGCCAAAACAAAAAACCCGTTGACAATTGGGCGACTGGCAGTGGCAAAAATGCGTCGACGGAGCAGCTCCAAGGCGGGGCCGTTCTCCCGCAGCAGAGCACATCGATGAACGAGGCCCTGGTCAAGCTCGAAAGAGCCCGGGCACGCAGGCACGGCGCCGGGTAGCAGGTCGGAGGGAGGCCAGGCGGCTCTCGACGCAGGGGCGGCTCTGGCGGCTGCTCACAAGGAAGCCCAGAAGTGCGGAGCGGTTCACCAGCAGCGGTTCAATGCCGATCGGTACATAGGTGCAAGTGGGTCGGCGACAGCCGGTCCGGCACAGGCGACTCAATACGCAGCAGTAGGGACAGCGGCTCAGAGGCAGTTGGTGGCCCAAGGCGCATTGTAACCCGCCGCGAAAGAGGCGCAAGGGTGGCTCGATGAAGCTGTAGTGGCTCCGCGCGTCGCGGCGGAGGTGGCCCGCGGCGACTTAGCTCTCTTGGTGAGGGCGGCTCACGGCGGCGCAAAGCCACGGCGGCTGAGGCGGAGGAGCGGCAAAGACAACAGCAACAAGAGACGGGCGTAGCGGCATTCGAACGGCGGCTCTGGGCAAGCGGCGCCTTGCCCTTGCTGCGTTTAAAGCGGAGCTTGGAGAGGCGGATGGACGGCTCAAACACAGTCGGTGGAAGCCGGCGAGGTGGCGCGCGAGATTGACTCGGTGGTTCCATGGCAGCCAATGAATTGCGGGAGAGGTGAGGTGAGGCGGAACCAGGCGGGTCTCGGTGCAGACGAGGCCATCACGTGGCAACTATAACTCGGACGGCCGCAGGGGCGGCGGTGAGGCCGGGTCGATTTGATCCGGTGGCGGTTCAACACCGGGACAGCGGCTCCACGGAGGGGGAGGCAACTCAGGCGTGGGAGACCCGGCAGGGCGCAGCGGTGAGGCGGAGGCGATTCAGGACCGGCCGGCTCAGGGCGCTGGAGGTCGAGCGCGGGGGCGACTCGTGGTAACCGACGAAGTGGCAAGGCCGCGCACAAGGCGGAGGCGCGAGGCCACATCGGCTCGGAGCAGGCGAACCGGCGGGCGACCAAGCCACGCGTGAGCCGGAGGAGGCCGCAGTAGAGGCGGAACGTACGCGGTTTAGCGAATCCGAGGCAGAGTCGGCACGGCCTGGCGAGTCAGAGTGGAGTTGGAACGGGGCGGTGCAGGCGGCCAGCTCGGCAGCCTGTGATGAAGGAAAGACGCGGCGGCCTAAGATAGCAGAGGACTACGGCGGGTCGACGAGGCATAAGAGGCAGGAGCGGACCCGTGGCGACGGGGCGGCTCAGTGACAGCCGTGGCTCACAGGGCTCAACGGCCAGCGGTTTGAAGTTGTATTTTGATGGCAGAGGCAATCCGCGAGACAGATCATGGCGTCCGCCGGTTACTCGGTGCGGCTGTAGCTGAGGAAAAACGTCTTGGAGAGGCCGCGACGGCTATTTCTTGGCGACAGAGGAAACGATGCGGCAAATCGGACAGAGTCAGGATGCGGCAGAGGCGGACCGGGCAATTTGATCCTTCGATGGCGATTCAGATTGACAGCAGGTCAACGGAGGTGACTTGAAAGAGAGGCGACGTCGGCTCTCCCGCTGCTTGAAACTTTTTGAAACGGCAGAGGCGGAATGTAAGCGCGGCGGCGGCTCAACGCGAGGGCTACGCCAGGTAACTCCTCAACGACGAAGGGCCGGCGACGCGGCGAGCTATGGTGACGCCGGGATGATCCGAGGGCCGCTCGGAGGCACTTGCGAACTGTGGCCGAATTCTTTTCCAAGTCGTAAAATTTTGACCAATCTATCTCCGGGTCTTGGCTTGATCCTTTGATCTCGGCGACTCAAAAATCCAGCAAATAAGTCCCAAATAGTGGCGTAACCCTAACTCCTCTTGATCTCAATTTTTGTATATACCATTGTTGAAAACTCCTTTGATCTTGACTGATGAATTTGTAGTGTGACGTGAGTCTTTCCAAACCGGTTACTTTTCATCCGGAAGATTGCGAACTCTCGATCCCAGAAGAGATCCCTCCAAGAACTCTACACCACCGTGCGCATGCCCCACGGTGGGCGCCAACTGTCGTGGACTTGTCACGGCAGATGTCCTTGTGTCAGGACTTAGTCGTGAGGCCAACGCATCTATGTGGTAGCTTGAGAGGGGTTGAGCGGAATCGAGAAACGCAACACAAGACAAGGATTTAGACAGCTTCGGGCCCCGGGAAACATCATCCGGTAACAACCCTACATGCTGTTTGAGGCTAAGTCTCATTATGATCACGGGAGAGTCGCCGGGAACCGGCTCTCGGTGTCTAGCCCTATCGATTGTTTCTTGTCCCTCTTTGGGGTGCCCTGCCCCTCCTTATATAAGTTAGAGGGGCGGGTTACATGTGGAGTCCTAGTAGGACTAGGACTATTCTATCTTCTCTTACAAGTTAATTACAAGTCCAGGTCTTGCTTCCTCGTAAAGGAAATATTCGTCATCCCTTTCTTCTTAAGCCGGCCCATCATAAACGTGAGCCGGCCTTCTGGGCCTTGGGCCTTGTCTTCTATCTGACCCGCCATTGAGGTTATCAGTAAGTCACCAAATACTCGCCGGGTCTCTGTGAGCCGCCAAGTTCGGCCGGGTCATACCACATGGTATATCCCCGACAGTGAGTACAAATGTACCCAGCAAGACTTACATCAGAACTATCTACATATGCATCGGTATCAATAAAGGGGGTGGTGGAGTTTAACTGCAGCAAGCCAGCTTTGACTCAGTGGCTAACCTGAACTATGACTGCAAGTAACTCTTTTGAGGTGGCACACACGAGTCCACATATTCACGATACCAATACACCACTATGGATCCGCTCCCGTCTCCCTACGAAAACGCCATCCATAGCACTCATGCTTATCTTGCGCATTTTAGAGTATCCACTTTCACTTGTCTATGAACTGTACAGGCAACCCAGAAGTCCTTTTCCGCGGACACGACTATTCGAATAGATGATGTTAACCCTGCAGGGGTGTACTTCTTCACACACGCTCTCGCCACTTACCACCATGAGCACGTCGTGTATCTCGGCAACCTTCAAGCGGAAGCCAGGCGAGGGAGTCGGCCACGACCTGACTAACCACACAAGTCTCTCGTCCAGGTTTATCGCCTATTCGGGTTCCATCCGCAAGGAGATCCGGTCGGGGTGTCGCTCACGGCCCCAAACGATGTGAGCAGGGTTCCCAAGCCCACCAACCGGGTGCCACTTGGTACACCGTGCTACTGTGCCTAGTCTGTCCCAAGCCCACCTGTACCGGGTGCCACTTGGTAGACTACTAACACTACCTACAAACACCAGAAACTAGTTGCAACTCCTGGACAGAGATCAAGTTGATTAATAAGTCGAGAGAGCTTGGAGCGCCTGGAGCCCAATGTGTGGTAGTAACTGTTCATGGATCACAAACACAGAACTCAGCTCCTGAGGACGGCTTCAATTAGACAACCCACCATGTACTCCTACATGGCCTCTCACCGATACCTTTACCAAATCGTGTTCACACACTTAGCTCTCAACGGTAGGACATGTTCACCACATTCCAATTCATCCCCGATGAATCAGACCTGACTCAACTCTAAGTAGTAGCAGGCAAGACAACAAGTATGAATGAGTAGGCACATCAGGGCTCAAACAACTCCTACTCATGCTAGTAGGTTTCATCTATTCACTGTGGCAATGACAGGTCATGCAGAGGAAAGGGGTTCAACTACCACAACAGGTAAGAGATGAATCGTTGTTGTCCTAATGCAGTAAAAGAGAGCAGGAGCAAGAGAGTGGGATTGTATCGGAATGAACAAGGGGGTTTTCCTTGCTTGGCACTTCTAAAGATAACATTGATTCTTCATCAGTGTTAACGATCACAGCGTTGGAGCAGCGTCTATCGAGAGGGGACAATTACCGGCAAACAAGGAAGAGCACAATCAATGCAATGCACAATATGATGCATGATCATGACAATATGTTGTGATTTGAGCTAATGCAACTAGTAACAGAAAGGTTTGGGTTGATTTGAACTCAAGGTTCAAATTCAAATTCAAACTATGAATTCAAATAATGCATTATCATGTTTTGGACTAAACAATGAGGTTAAGTTGTTCAAACATCAAAATGCCATATTCAGATTCCTTGGGTTTTTCTGATCATTTTTCATATATAATTTATTTCATTTGGAGCCATAGATTAATTTCTATGATTTTTCAAAGTTTTGGATATTTTCTGAATTAAACAAATCATTTAAGATTTATTTAAATTCCAGAAAGGGATTACTGCGTTAGCCTGACATCATCATGACGTCAGCAGGTCAACGGGGCATGGTCCAGGTCAAACCTGACCAGTGGGACCCACTGGTCAGTGACCCTGTGACATTTAGTGTCACAGACAGGAGGGTCCGGTCAACAGCCACGTCCGCGAGGTCAACGCCGACGCATGGGGCCACTGTGTTTAGATTAAACTTAAACTATTTTTGTTAGCTAGTTAGTTAGGCAGTGGGGCCCGCATGTCAGCGAGCCAGGGGGTTAGTTAGTGGGTCATTAGCCACTAATGACGTTGCCACGTCAACACGCCGGAGATGAACGCCGGCAAGCACGCGAACGCAGCGGCGACGCCCGGGAACGCGCTACGGGTGGCGGCTGGACGCGCAAAGACTACCAGAGGGTAGCCCGCACTCTCCCGCATCCAGAGGAGCAGGTGGGTTGCTGCGGGGGCGCCGGAGTTCGCCGGAACGGAGCTCGCGGCGGTGGCCGGAGCACGGTTCCGTGCGGGTTCGCTTTGTGGTGCACGGCAGGACGTGGGGGTGGTTGTGTTCGTCTCCTGGAGATGTGTTGAGCACGTTGGCGGGCTCTGATGCGAGCGGCAGCAACTGTGGCCGCGGCGGTGCCATGGCCGGCGGTGGTGAGCTTTCGGCTCCGGTGAAACGGCGGCTAGAGGTCGAATTAGAGCACGGGAGTAGGGGAAACGGAACAGGCGCTCACGGCCATCTCGAGGGCGTGGTCGGAGAGCTCGGGGGAGGTCTGGTGCGGCCGGGACGACGACGGCGATCTCAGGTGGCCGACGATGAAGACAGCGGCGAGGACGATGATACGGGGCTTCCGGCATCGCGTGCGTCGGCGTAGAGGACGAGGGCGTCAAGGCGGAGCCCATGGGCACGTCAGAGGGGCGAGGGGTGGCTCTAGGCGCGGCAGCGGCAAGCGGCGGCGGCGATGGCGCTCGGGTGAGCTCGGGGATAGGACTAGAGGGCGAGGGAGAGAGCGGAAAGTGAGGGGAGAGGCAGAGGGGGCTGCGGGGCGTCTCCAGACGCGTCGGGGGCGCCTCGGTGGTAAGCAGGAGGTGGCCGCGTTCAGCTGCGCGCTCGCCACACACCTGCTTCTCATTCTGGCAGAAGGTTGAAGAAAGCACGCAGCGCTGGCTGGGCTGGGCCAGCCAACTGGGCCGCCAGGTGGCCTGGCCAGGTGGGCTGCCAGGTAAGTGGCCCATGTGAGTCCTTCTCTCTGTCTCTTTTCTAATTCTGTTTCTGTTTTCTATTTATTTTGATCTGTTTTGAATTAGTAAAAATACTAACTCATTTTGTAAAATCCTGACAAAAATTGTGGGCACTATTTGAATTATTTCCAACAGCCCCCAATTGTTTTCAGAAGTATTGAAGCATTTAAAATATTTATAGGCATTAAATGCTCCAATTCAAATACAATAAGATTTAACTCAAAAATCCATAAATGGCCAAGAAATATGCTCATCATTTTTGGCAGAGGTTTTCACCTTTATCAGAAATCATGAACATTTTCCATGACATTTTGGATTCTTTGCACCAGATTTTGTTTAAACCTATTTGAATTCTTTCTGGTGCTAGGGTTTGATCAATCCCCATTTCAGCTTTACATAAAATTTAAACATGATGCAACACACAATTGCTAGCCTAGTGCAAGGTAAAGCTAGGGACGTGACTGTTTAGCCATTACGATCTCGTGGTAGGTTAACTCTTGTAACACTCATATTCATCAAGATCCATCAAGCAGGAAGTAGGGTATTACCTCCATTGAGAGGGCCCGAACCTGTGTAAACATCGTGTCCCCCGTCTCCTGCAACCATCGACCTTAGACGCACAGTTCGGGACCCCCTACCCGAGATCCGCTGGTTTTGACACCGACATTGGTGCTTTTATTGAGAGTTCCACTGTCCCATCGACGAAAAGTTCGATGGCCCCCTTAATCGACGATAGTGACGCCGTCCAAGGAGAAACCTTCCTCCCCGGACAGATCTTCGTGTTAGGCGGCTTCGTACTGCGGGCCAACTCGGCCATCTGGAGCAGATCGATAGCTACGCCCCTGGCCATCAGGTCGGATTCGGAAGCTCGAACTACATCGCGGACGTCCACGGAGACCTGATCTTCGACGGATTCGAGACCGCGACGATCACTCCCCCTCGTTCCGATGAACATGACTTAAATCTGTCATCAGATCACATCCAGGAGATGGTTCCTGTTGCTGCAACGGCCTTAGAACCGGAGCAGATCATGCCATTCGAGGCCACAGAGTCCGCAGTGTTGGAGCCACACACAGACTCGACACCCTGCAATACTTGCGTCAACGGAACTCCAGACTCGTCTCCGGCTATAAGTTCCGGACCATGTACGCCTGCGGACACCGAGCTGGATCGGTTATCGATTTTTGAATTCAGCGCCGCAGACATCTTCCAGCACTCACCTTTGGGTGATGTGCTAACCTCTTTAAAGAATTTGTCCTTGGAGAAGGACTCACAGCCGAACTATGTTCGGTTCGAGCTAGAGGCTGATGATGGGGAATTTTGCTTCCCACCCGCCACCCACTTCATAGCCACCGTCGATGACTTAACTGACGTGGTTGATTATGGCTCCGAAGACATCGACGGTATGGACGACGATGCCGACAAGGAGCAAGGCCAAGACCCACCATTCACTGGACGTTGGACGGCCACCTCTTCGTATGATGTGTACATGGTTGACACACCTAAAAAGGCTAGCGACGATGACAAAGAAGATCCAGTTGCGAATAAACCTTCTGAGACACAGTCCTATTGCCGGCGCCCTAAACGCCGTTCTAAACCTCGTCGCTCAAAAGATGGCAACATTAGCACCGGAGAAAATAGTACTCTGGGCGATGCCGAAAACAATGAAGACCCTATTGGAGCAGCATTCGAACAGGAGGAACAAGACACCGGGCAAGTTAACCTTGATAAACAGGCCATGCCCAATGACCCGGATGACGATAGTTATCGTCTAGTCTCCGAGGATGAGGAGAGCCTCGGCATCAAGGATTTCATCATGCCTGAGTCACCCCTCGAGCAGGAGCACTTCAAGCGCTAGCTAATAGCTACTGCAAGAAGCCTGAAGAAAAAGCAGCAGCAGCTCCAAGCCCATCAAGACCTACTCATTGACAGATGGACCGATGTCCTGGCAGCCAAAGAATACGGCCTCAAGCGCCCAACCAAGAGTTACCCGAAGCGCAGACTGCTACCTCAGTTCGATGAGGAGGCACCAGATCCCGTACCTCCCTCGTGCAATGCGGAACGACCACAACGTGGTCGGGATAGTGCGGCGGACCGACCACCCCGCAGTCGGGATAAAACGGCAACTCATGCCGAACAATAGCCCGCCCCACCGCCTCATAAAAATAGAGATAGAACAGCTCGGGACCATACATACGACCTTCGGCAGGACTTGGATAGTAGAGCAGGACACACCAAATCAATCTACGGATTGCGAGGACGCTTCCCGACTCGGGATGACGTCTACCTATTCGGACGTGACAAACCCAGTCACACCCAGACCGATAACCGCAGACGGACTTCAGCGGAGGTGCGCCGTGACGCGGCCCGATATAGAGGCGCCGCACACCCCCTCTGCTTCACAGATGAAGTACTGGATCACGAATTCCCCGAGGGGTTCAAGCCCGTCAATATCGAATCATACGACGGAACAACTGATCCCGGAGTATGGATCGAGGATTTTATTCTACACATTCATATGGCCCGAGGAGATGACCTCCACGCCATCAAATACCTCCCACTAAAATTAAAAGGGCCAGCTAGACACCGGTTAAATAGCCTGCCCGAAAATTCCATCGGCAGTTGGGAGGACTTGGAAGAAGTTTTTCTTGACAACTTCCATGGTACTTATGTCCGGCCACCAGACATTGATGACTTAAGCCACATAGTTTAACAACCTGGAGAATCAGCCAGAAAATTCTGGACTAGGTTCCTAACCAAAAAGAACCAGATCGTCGACTGTCCAGATGCCGAAGCCCTAGCGGCCTTCAAACACAGCATCCGCGACGAATGGCTTGCCCGCCACCTCGGCCAAGAAAAACCGAAATCCATGGTAGCCCTCAGGGCGCTTATGACCCGCTTTTGCGCGGGTGAGGACAGCTGGCTGGCTCGTAGCAAAAACACAACCAACGAGGCAGGCCCCTCCGAGGCCAAGAACAACACCGGTAAGCTCCGGCGCAATAGACACAAACGCCGAAGCAATGGCGATAATACCAATGACACTACAGTTAACGCCAGATTCAGCGGCTCCAAGTCCGGCCAGCGGAAGAAGCCCTACAAACGGGACAATGAGGGACCATCCAGCTTGGATTGCATACTTGGCCGTCCGTGCCAGATACATGGCACCCCAGACAAACAAGCCAATCATACCAACAGAGATTGTTGGGGTTTTAAATAGGCTGGCAAGTTAAATGCCGAGAACAAGGAAAAGGGATCACAAAGCAAGGACGAGGACGAAGAGCCCCGGCAGCCGAACACTGGGGGGAAGAAGAAATTTCCCCCTCAAGTCAAAACGGTGAACATGATATACGCGACACAAATCCCCGAAAAGGAGCGCAAGTGAGCACTCAGGGATGTCTACGCGGTAGAGCCAGTCGCCCCAAAATTCAATCCGTGGTCGTCTTTCCCGATCACCTTCGATCGTCGAGATCACCCAACTAGTATCCTCCATGGTGGTTCGGCCGCACTGGTCCTCGACCCAATCATCGACGGATTTCACCTAACACGAGTCCTAATGGACGGTGGTAGCAGCCTCAACCTGCTCTATCAGGATACAGTGCGCAATATGGGCACTAATCCCTCACGAATCAAGCCCACAAAGACTACCTTTAAAGGAGTCATACTAGGCGTAGAGGCCCGCTGTATGGGCTCAATCACACTGGAAATGGTCTTCAGTTCTCCGGACAACTTCCGAAGCAAAGAGTTAATCTTTGATATCGTCCCCTTCCGCAGCGGCTACCACGCACTGCTTGGACGAACTGCGTTTGCTAGATTCAACGCAATGCCACACTATGCTTATCTCAAGCTCAAGATGCCCGGTCCACGTGGCGTCATAACAGTCGTTGGAAATACTGAACGCTCCCTCCGAACAGAGGAGCACACAGCCGCCCTAGTAGTAGAAGTACAGAGCGGCCTTCTCAAGCAGAACCGTAATCCGGCTGCCGAGCCCCTGGACATCACTAAGAGAACCCGGACCACACTGCAACAGGACAGTTCGGCTCGTTAAGAGCTCGACTAGCAATTCAGCCTCCGTCCCGGTCCTGATGAGGTAGCCGCATCCGCACCACGTGTACATAATTACGCACTCAAAATCCCATGGGCACCGACAGAGGCACAACTAGCTTGTAGTTCGGCTACACCGATCCCGAACTCACTGGTATCTTTACTATTTCCTTTTTTTCTTTTTCCCTTTTTTTAGGTATCTTTTATACATGCCTCCTCCGATGGCCTGACTACCGGTCCTGTCAAAGGACAAGTACACCAGATTGGCGCAGAGCACAGGTGTAACACCCCGCATGTAACTTGCCATATTTGTAACTCCGACTCTTGCCATTTTCGGCTATGTGATATGTTTTTCCCTCCGTTGTCGGGTTTTTGTCTTTCGTTTTGTATTTTGTCATGTCATGCATTTTCATATCATGTCATCATGTGCATTGCATTCGCATACGTGTTCGTCTCATGCATCCGAGCATTTTCCCCGTTGTCCGTTTTCCAATCCGGCGCTCCTATCTCCTCCGGTGCACCCCTCTTGTTTCCTTTCGTGTGCATGTGTCAAACTTTCTCGGAATGGACCGAGGCTTGTCCAGTGGTCTTAATATACCACCCGGAGACTACCGGTCAAGTTTCGTTCCATTCGGAGGTCGTTTGGTACTCCAACGGTTAACCGGGCATCCGCAAAGTCCATTTGAGTGTCCAGCATAAAACCCCCTCCAAAACCAGCCCAAAGCCCACCAAACTCTCTTCCATGCTCTAGGTCGTTCGAACACGATCATGTGGGCGAAAACCGCACCTCATTTGGAGTCTCCTAGCTCCCTCTAGCTATATAAGTGCATCCCCTCCCGTATACATTCGCAGTCCAACCCTAAAATTCTCCTCCGCGCGCCGCCGGACAAAACTGCCACCGACGGACACGTCCGCCCGCCGCGCCCCGTCCAACCCGCGGCTGCCACGTGGCGAGCCCGTCGCCGCCGCCGCCGGAGCCCGCGAGGCCCGGGCGAGGCCCCCCGCGGCCCGCCGCCGTCGCCTCCCGGCCGTTCGCCTCCGCCCGCGGATCGCCCGCGCCGCCGCCTGAGGGCCGCGCCGCCCGCCGCCGGCGTGCCCCCGTGTCCGCCGCCGTTGCCGCCCGTCGCCGCCGCCGCGCGCCCGCCGCCGGTCACCGCCGCCCCCGCCGGCGACCCTCTCCTCCGACCGCCTCCGGCCCCCTCGCCCCTCGCGTCGCCGGCCCCTGCCTCGCCTCCGGTCGAGCCCGAGCTCGGGAGCTCGATCCAGATCCGTGAGCCCGTTGACTTCTCGCCCCTCTTTATTTTTCTCCGTCTTGGATAATTATCAGCAAGTGCCTATGTTCGAGATGCGATAACTTTGTGCATGTAGCTCCGATTCGCGCGTATAATATGTTAAATTGTTCGTCTCGTGATGCTCTTTATTTTGTTCAATTGCACCATGTTCATTAGAGGTAATCTTGATGCCCAAATCTTCGTTGGAAGAGGGCTAGTTGCTGTTATTCTCTGGTTCTTATCAGAACTTGGAGATTTGTCATTTTTGTATCGTTTATTCTGTGCATCTTTTGAGCATGAGCTCTACATGTGTTTTGAAGTATGCCATGCCATCTTTCCAGTGGTGTAGTCCATGTATTTTTCTGATCTCTGTGGTGACTAGCACAAGCATGCAAAGTAGGCCCCGTAATATTTCTGATTTCAGGGACTTAGTGATTTCTCCAAGTCCTAGTCTGTTGTAATTTTGTTGCCATGGAAACTTGATGCTACAGAGAGATCCATGCATTTTTTTGGAGATATTCAGTAAGGATGTTTTGTAGATATAGTTGTAATTGATCCATTCCTGCAATTGTTTGCAATTTTAGAGTACCATAGCATGACTCAATCTTGCTCTACTTTTGCTATAAAATATTTCTGGCAGATTCTTAACATGATGTGCATTTTTGCCAAGCTTATTGTAGTTGATCCATACATGCTATGCAATTGTTCTTGCCATGGATAG
Source organism: Aegilops tauschii subsp. strangulata (assembly GCF_002575655.3). NCBI lineage: Eukaryota > Viridiplantae > Streptophyta > Magnoliopsida > Poales > Poaceae > Aegilops > Aegilops tauschii. Next base: position 442,432,550 of record NC_053036.3, read on the forward strand.
CTTCATAAACATGCCATCTTGCTGTAGGTATGCTTGGTTTGTCATGCATTGCTCTGTAGTGAGTGCATCAAGCTCACAAAGAGGCCTGCATCAAGTCTGAAACCTGATAACGAAAATTTGCTATGTTTACATGCTTTCATCATATCTTCTGGTCCTTTTTGTCTTATGGTCACTAAGGGACTTTTGTCATGTGCATATAGTAGAACACTACCATGCCTTGTTTTGCTATGTTAATTTTCTGTAGCATGTTGATTTTGTGCTCTGAACATTGGTACCTGATGATGATTTCTGCCATGTCCAGTTTTCCACCAAGTCTGTGGACCTGTAATCTTTTGCACTTTTTCCATGCTTGTTTGAGCTTGATATGTTGTGAACTAGCCGTAGCTCAGTGTTCATCTTTTGTCAAGGATCTCCTTTAGATTATTGCCACGTGCTTTGTTGCTATGTTGGGGTGCTGCAGCATTGTTACTTGTCGTATTTTAAGTGCTATCTTGCTGTTTATCGCAGATTAGTGTCATTTTTTTTTGCTTGCCATTTGCAAACCGTGCATCCGATTCCGGTGATCTTTATATCGATTTTGACCGAAATCATCTCATCTTTCCAGTGGCATGCTTGGTTTGCCAAGTTACTGCCATGTTCATCATTTTCCTTCCATAGCACGCATACGCATCGCATATCATATCTTGCATATCACACTTGTCTTGCATCATGTTGCTTGTGCATTTCTCGTTGTTGATTGTGGTTCCGTTTGTTTGTGTTCTTGTCTTGGGTAGAGCCGGGAGACGAGTTCGTGAACGAGGAACCTGTCGAGTACGCTTATGAGGATCAAGCTTTCGACAACTCTGAGAACCTTGCAGGCAAGATGACCACCCCTCGAAATCACTTCTATCTTTGCTATGCTAGTTGTTCGCTCTATTGCCATGCTCGCTACCTATCACTTGCTATATCATGTCTCCTATTTTTAGCCATGTCAGCCTCTAACCATCCTCTCCTAGCAAACCGTTGTTTGGCTATGTTACCGCTTTTGCTCAGCCCCTCTTATAGCGTTGCTAGTTGCAGGTGAAGTTGAAGTTTGTTCCATGTCGGAACATGGACATATTGGGATATCACAATATCTCTTATTTAATTAATGCATCGATATATTTTGGTAAAGGGTGGAAGGCTCGGCCTTATGCCTGGTGTTTTGTTCCACTCTTGCCGCCCTAGTTACTGTTATACCGGAATTATGTTCCTTGAGTTTGCGTTCCTTACGCGGTCGGGTGATTTATGGGACCCCCTTGACAGTTCGCCTTGAATAAAACTCCTCCAGCAAGGCCCAACCTTGGTTTTACCATTTGCGACCTATACCTTTTTTCCCCGGGTTTTCTAGAGCCCGAGGGTTATCTTTATTTTAAACCCCCGGGCCAGTGCTCCTCTGAGTATTGGTCCAAACTGTCAGTCGCCGGTGGCCACCAGGGGCAACTCTGGACTGGCCTATCGGAAGCTTGGACAATCCGGTGTGCCCTGAGAACGAGATATGTGCAACTCCTATCAGGATTTGTCGGCACATTCGGGAGGCTTTGCTGGTCTTGTTTTACCATTGTCGAGATGTCTTGTAAACCGGGATTCCGAGACTGATCGGGTTTTCCGGGAGAAGGTTTATCCTTCGTTGACCGTGAGAGCTTATGATGGGCTAAGTTGGGACACCCCTGCAGGGTTTTATCTTTCGAAAGCCGTGCCCGCGGTTATGAGGCAGATGGGAATTTGTTAATGTCCGGTTGTAGATAACTTGTCACTTGACCCAATTAAAATACACCAAGTGCGTGTGTAGCCGTCATGGTCTCTTCTCGGCGGAGTCTGGGAAGTGAACACGGTCTGTGTTATGTATGACGTAAGTAGGTGTTCAGGACCTCTTCTTGGCCATTGCTAGATGACGTCCGTTCCATTGCTTCTCTTCTCGCTCTCATTTGCGTAAGTTAGCCACCATATATGTTTTTGCCGCTGCAGCTCCACCTCTTTGCACCTCTTCTCCTATAAGCTTAAATAGTCTTGATCTCGCGGGTGTGAGATTGCTGAGTCCCCGTGACTCACAGATACTTCCAACACCAGTTGCAAGTGCCGACGATGCCAGTGCAGATGATGGCGTCGATCTCAAGTGGGAGTTCGACGAGGAACGTGGTCGTTACTATGTGTCTTTTCTTGATGATCAGTAGTGGAGCCCAGTTGGGACGATCGGGGATCTAGCATTTGGGGTTGTCTTATTTTCATCTGGATTTTGGCCGTAGCCGGTCTATATGATTGTATTTTGGATGATGTATGATGATATTTATGTATTGTGTGAAGTGGCGATTGTAAGCCAACTCTTTATCCCATTCTTGTTCATTACATGGGATTGTGTGAAGATGACCCTTCTTGCGACAAAACCACTATGCGGTTATGCCTCTAAGTCGTGCCCCGACACGTGGGAGATATAGCCGCATCGTGGGCGTTACAAGTTGGTAATCAGAGCCATCCCCGACTTAGGAGCCCCCCTGCTTGATCGAATCGCTGGCGTTGTTGAGTCTAGAATAAAAATGTTTTGAGTCTTAGGATTATATATATCGGAGAGTAGGATTCTTTTTACTCCTCAGTCCCTTCGTCGCTCTGGTGAGGTCTCCTGACGAAGAAGTTTTGACTATTCTCTCCTCAAATTTCACTAAATTTTTTTTAGGATCACACGGGTATCTTGGAATCGTTCCGATCGATTTGTGACGAGAACATTGTTCTTGGTGCCTCCTGTCATTTAGGGGTTGTGGCAGTGTCCCGGGGAGTTGTGCTCCGAGGTGTTGTCGTCAAAATTTTATCGTTGCAGTTCTGGAATACCTGAGTTTCGCCGACATCGAAATCTCTTTTATGCAGTTGTTGGTGAGATCACCTCGACGCCACCCAGTACTGGGGCGGGAGTTCGGGAGTATTGCCATAACTTGTATAACGGATGTTTTTCGAAGGTTGAGGTAAACGATTTCCGAAGGTTTCTTGGTTATGTGTTGACGGATGGATACAGCTGGATCTAGGGATTGCTAGTTTGGGTGATATATTTTGTGTCCCCTGTATCCCCTACACCAGATTGCATAACCAGAAAGTTTCGGGAGTTCATAAGTGGGAATTCAAGTAGCCTTAGGATTTCTTTCTGACAGACGCATGATATGAGATTGGGGTTCGACGTCTAGTGGTCCTCCTGTATACGGTTGATTTTACAGTGGTCTCGTTGTGTCTTAAAGAGTCCATGGCTTGCCGACTCGGGGACGCTTCGTATGTCATGTGCACAGCCTTGTACATGATGGTGCTGTACGATTGAGCCCGTGTGGGCCCCACCACGAAAACTTCGGACGAAATATCTATCATATGTTTGTTCCGGGTTATTCTGCAAGCCAATACTTTGTTTTATTTTGTATTGGGGTATTCAAGTTTCTTCGAATTCATTTGTCCATTCCATATCTTTTCCAAGTGGCTTCTCAGCTTATGGAAGTGTGATGTTTTACTACGGAATTCATTCGTTCATCTTCGTGCGAATGCTTATTGTGAAGACTATATGTTGCAATTTCTATCCGTTGATTCTACTTATCTTTTATCTATCAAGATGCTAACGGATGTCACCCTCTTCAGGATGGCTCCGCCAACGCGTCAGAATCCGGACCGCAATGAAGGGAGTCAAGCGAACCCTCCGCCACCACCTCCACCTCCGGAGGCATGGCAAGCAATCATGGCAGCCACCAACGCCAATGCTCAGATGATTCTGCAACTCCTGCAAGAACGTACTCAAGGGCAAGGCAATCAAGGCAATCAAGGTCAAGGCAACAATCAGTTTCACTTTGCCACTCTCAACCAGTTTCTCGCAAATCAGCCCAAGTCTTTCAGCTACTGTGCCGAGGCCACGGATGCCGATGATTGGCTCGTGGACATCAACAAGCATTTTGAATGTAGCAATGTCAGGCCTGAGGACTTTGTCAAGTTCGCTTCTGTCCAGCTCAAGGACCAAGCTGCTGATTGGTTTCAGCAATACAAAGATTCCAGAGTAGGTCGTGTGATTACTTGGACTGACTTCTGTCGGGACTTCAAAGCGCACCACATTCCACAAAGTGTTGTTGAGAGCAAGCGTGAGGAGTTCCGCAATCTCAAGCAAGGAAACATGTCTGTGTATCAATACAACATTCAGTTTCAGAAACTTGCTCGCTTCGCTGAACAAGATGTTCCTGATGAGAAGAGCATGATCTATCACTTCAGAGGTGGCCTTAAAGAGGATCTGCAGTTAGCTCTCGTTCTTGTTGAACCTACTCAGTTTGATCAATTCTACAATATGGCACTGAAGCAAGAGGCTGCTCAGCTCAAGTGTGAGGCTTCTAAGAAGAGAGTCAGGGATGCAGTTCAGTCTTCTTCTTCCTCACTTGTGACAGCTAAGCAACAGAAGTTCTGGTTGCCTCCTCCTCCTCCGTTTCGTCAGCCTTACCAGTAGAAGAACAAAGGTGGCCATGGTTCTTCAAACTCTTCCAACTCTGGCTATCAGAACAAGTCTCAGAATCAAGCTCCAAAGTCCAATGCTCCGTATCACCGTCCACTCTCAGAGGTGACTTGCAACAAATGTCAGCAGAAAGGTCACTATGCTAACAAGTGCTTCAACCAGAGGCGTCTTCCTCCTCCTCCTCCTGTCAGATCTTCCAGCAATGCAGTGGTCAAGCATAATCCAAAGTTTGCTAAGGTGAATATGATGAATGCAGCTCAAGCGGAGGAATCTACTGATGTGATAATGGGTAACCTTCCTGTTACCGATATTCCCGCAGAAGTTCTTTTTGATACTGGTGCATCTCTTTCTTTCATATCAAGACCTTTTGCATCCAAGCATGAATTGCATTTCCAAGGATTGCCTAGGCCGTTAGCAGTTGTCTCTCCGGGCAAATGCGTGAATGCAAGTTCCATGGTTCCGAATGTTACCATCAAGATAGGCGACTACAAATTTCAGTCTTCTCCAATTGTTCTTGGTGACTCGGATATTGATCTAATTCTCGGGATGGACTGGCTTTCTAAGCACAAGGCTCAACTTGACTGTGCTGCCAGGGAAATTCAATTGACACACTCGTCTGAGGATGTGATTATTTTTGCCGCTCGTGATGAAACCATTCGGTTTTTCTCTCTCAATGAGAAGGGCGAATTGGATGCCATCTCTCAAATTCCAGTCGTTTGCGAGTATCAAGATGTCTTTCCAGAAGAGCTTCCGGGTATGCCTCCGCACCGGCCAGTTGAGTTCGTTATCGAACTAGAGCCTGGACTGTACCCGTTTGCAAGCGTCCATACAAGCTTGGACCTAACGAGCTGAAGGAATTGAAGAAGCAGCTCGATGAACAAGAACGTCTGGGTTTGATCAGACCGAGTTCTTCTCCATGGGGTTGTGGTGTTCTTTTTGTCAAGAAGAAGGATGGCACGGACCGACTTTGTGTCGACTACCGTCCATTGAACAAGAAGACAATCAAGAACAAGTATCCACTTCCCAACATCAATGAGCTATTTGAGCAACTCAAAGGTGCTAAAGTATTCTCCAAGCTTGACCTTCGTATGGGTTATCATCAGATTCGCATTCGTGAAGAAGATATTCCCAAGACAGCATTCAGAACAAGCTTTGGTTCTTATGAATATACTGTCGTGTCTTTCGGCCTTGTCAATGCTCCTCCGGTGTTCTCTCGGATGATGAATTTCATCTTCAACCCCTATACCAATGAATTCGTTCTGGTGTATCTCGATGATATCTTGGTCTTCTCCAAGAACAAGCAGGATCATGCTAAACATTTGCGATTGGTGCTCGACAAGCTCAGAGAGTATCAATTCTATGCGAAGTTCTCCAAATGTGAGTTTTGGCTCGATGAAGTTCTTTTCCTTGGTCACATCATCTCTGCCAAAGGCATCGCTGTTAACCCCGAGAAGGTGTCCGCAGTTCTGGATTGGGAACCTCCTCAAAATGTCAAGCAGCTCCGCAGTTTTCTGGGTCTTGCAAGCTATTGCCGGAGATTCGTTGAGAATTTCTCCAAGATTGCAAAGCCTCTTTCTAACCTCCTACAGAAGCACGTGAAATATGTCTGGTCTCCTGAGTGTGACGTTGCTTTCAACACTCTGAAACAGAAACTAGTCACAGCTCATGTCTTGACTCCTCCTGATGAATCCAAGCCGTATGAAGTCTTCTGTGATGCTTCTCTCCAAGGTCTCGGTGCTGTGTTAATGCAAGAGAAGAAATGTGACGCCCCCGATTTGACCGTACACTAATCATGCACGCAAATGTGTACGATCACGATCAGGGACTCACGGGAAGATATCACAACACAACTCTACAACATAAATAAGTCATACAAGCATTATAATACAAGCCAGGGGCCTCGAGGGCTCGAATACAATTGCTCGATCATAGACGAGTCAGCGGAAGCAACAATATCTGAGTACAGACATAACAAGTTTGCCTTAAGAAGGCTAGCACAAAAGTAGCAACGATCGAAAAGGCAAGGCCTCCTGCCTGGGGCCTCCTAACTACTCCTGGTCGTCGTCAGCGGCCTGCACGTAGTAGTAGGCACCTCCAGTGTCGTAGGTGTCGTCGTCGACGGTGGCGTCTGGCTCCTGGACTCCAACATCTGGTTGCGACAACCAGATAGAAAGGAAAAAGGGGGAAAAGAGGGAGAGAAGCAACCGTGAGTACTCATCCAAAGTACTCGCAAGCAAGGAGCTATACTACATATGCATGGGTATATGTGTAAAGGGGCATATCAGTGGACTGAACTGCAGAATGCCAGAATAAGAGGGGGATAGCTAGTCCTGTCGAAGACTACGCTTCTGGACATCTCCATCTTGCAGCATGTAGAAGAGAATAGATTGAAGTCCTCCAAGTAGCATCGCATAGCATAATCCTACCCGGCAATCCCCTCCTCGTCGCCCTGTTAGAGAGCGATCACCGGGTTGTATCTGGCACTTGGAAGGGTGTATTTTATTCAGTATCCAGTTCTAGTTGTCATAAGCTCAAGGTACAACTCCGGGTCGTCCTTTTACCGAGGGACAAGGCTATTCGAATAGATAAACTTCCCTGCAGGGGTGCACCACATAACCCAACACGCTCGATCCCATTTGGCCGGACACACTTTTCTGGGTCATGCCCGGCCTCGTAAGATCAACACGTCGCAGCCCCACCTAGGCTCAACAGAGAGGTCAGCACGCCGGTCTAAACCTATGCGCGCAGGGGTCTGGGCCCATCGCCCTATGCACACCTGCACGTTGCGTACGCGGCCGGAAGCAGACCTAGCCCCCTTAATACAAGCGCGAGCTTACGGTCCAATGCGGCGCGCGCCACTCAGTTGCTGACGATAAAAGAGCTTCGGCTGATACCACGACGTCGGGATACCCATAACTACTCCCACGTAGATGGTTAGTGCGTATAGACCAAATGGCCAGACTCAGATCAAATACCCAGAACTCGTTAAGCGTGTTGTTTATCCGCGAACGCCGACCAGGGCCAGGCCCACCTCTCTCCTGGGTGGTCTCTACCTGCCCTGTCGCTCCGCCACAAAGTAACAGTCAGGGGCCGTCAGGAACCCAGGCCCACCTCTACCGGGGTGGAGCCACCTGTCCTTTCAGCCCCCTCATCAGAATCACCTGCGGGTACTCAACGAGCCGACCCGACTTTAGTCACCACATGTGTCATGTATAAATGTATATAGCATATACCCGTGATCACCTCCCAAAGTGATCACGGCCCAGTAGTATAGCATGGAAGACGGACAAGAGTGTAGGGCCACTGATGGAACACTAGCATCCTATACTAAGCAGTAGGATAGCAGGTAAGGGTAACTGCTGTAGCAACAATGACAGGCTATGCAACAGAATAGGATTAATCGAAAGCAGTAACATGCTACACTACTCTAATGCAAGTAGTAGAGAGTAGAGTAGGCGATATCTGGTGATCAAGGGGGGGGGGCTTGCCTGGTTGCCCTGGCAAGTAGGAGGGGTCGTCGACTCCGTAGTCGAACTGGGCAGCAGCAGTGTCGGTCTCGTAGTCTACCGGAGAGAAGAGGGGGAAGAAACAGTAAATACAATGCAAACATAAGCACGACGATGCGTGACATGACAATGAGCGGTGCTAGGGGTGTCCTAACGCGACAGTAGGTGGTACCGGTAAAGGGGGGGAACATCCGGGAGGTATTCCCGATGTTTCGCGTTTTCGGACAGACGGGCCAGAGGGGGAAAGTTGCTAGTTCGATAGGTTAGGGAGGTGTGGTGGACGAACGGACTGCGTATTTGGATTCGTCTCGTCGTTCTGAGCAACTTTCATATAGAAAACATTTTCATCCGAGTTACGGTTTAAAAGATATGAATTTTCAAAGTTTATTTGAATTTCTGGAATTATTTATATTAAGCAAAAATGAATTATGACGTCAGCATGAGGCAATGCTGACGTCAGCAGGTCAACAGGTCAGCTGACCAGTCAAACCAGACAGGTGGGTCCAGTGGGACCCACATGCCAGCCTCTGTTAGTCTAATATTTATTTAAACTAAACTAACAGTCTAATTAGAGGGGTGGGCCCCATATGTCAGTGAGAGATTAGTTAATCTAATTATTTTTATTTATAAAACACTTTTCTTTTTTCTTTTCTTCTTTTTTTTTAATTTTTGCGGCGGGGCCCGCATGTCAGTGGCACTGGGCTGCCCAGTCAGCAGTTGACTGGGTCAACCCAGTCAACTGGGGCCCGTGGGGGCCACTAGCAGTGAGCCAGGGGTGGGGCCCGGCCGGCCACGTCGGCAGGGCACCGGAGAGGGGCTCCGGCGAGCTCCAATGCGGCGGCGCGGCGCGGGTGAGCTTCGGGTTTCGCCCACAGGGCATCCCCGGGGCTGTGGTTTGGCCCATTCGAACGGCCAGTCCACACCGCGTCGAATGGAGGTGGTGGCGTGGCTGGGGACGGCCGGTAACGTCGCCGGCGGCGAGGCAGGTGGTGGTGGGTTTCCGGTGAGCAGCGAACAGGGGGCTACGGGGCACGGCGAGAGCAGCAGACGCGCGCGTTGGGCCACTAGGAACCCCAGGAGCACGATGCGGCGCTCGGCCGCAGGTGAAGGCGACCATGACCACGGCGCCGAGCTCGTCGGCGGCGAGGTTCTTCGGGCGAGCTACGGGAACGGGGCTACGGGCGTCGGAAAGCTCGGGAGAGAGAGGGGAAAGAAGCGCAGGCTCACAGTGCTCCTGCAGATGTGCTCAAGCCTGCTCGAGGAGGGCTCGGTGCGGCGGAATCGACGGCGAAGCTCGTCGGAGAAGAGGAGGAAGACGGCAACGTAGGGGATGATGCAGCGGCGCTCCTGCTCGGGTGATTCGTCGGGGAGGAAGAGGAGGTCGAGGCGGTCCTTCTTGGCGCGGAGGACAGGCGAGGTGGTGTCGGGGACCGCGTGTGTTACGCCGGCATGGCCACGGCAGCGCTCGGATGCGGTGGGGAATGGGAGAGGCGGCGAGGGCAAGCAGCAGCTCGTGGGGAAGGGGGGGGGAAAAGATCTCTCGGAGGAGGCAGGGGGGCCGTCGCTGGCGTCCTTATCCCCTCGGCGATGTGGCGGCGTGGGGCGGCGAGCAGGTCCGGCGGGGACGGCGAGGGGCGTGCACCCTCGGTCGGTTGAACAGACGAGGAGGGGGGAAGACGACAAGGGGAGGGGGGAGGTGCTGGGCCGCTGGACCGATTCGGCTGGCTGGGCCAGTGGGCCAAGGCCCTTGGGGAGCCGGGGGGTTTTCTTTCCTTTTGCTTTCTTTTTACCTTTTATTTATTTTTCTTTTCTGTTTTATTTCTAGTTTCTCTTTTATTTTGTTTTAGCAAAATACCAAAATGGCACCTAATTTGTTGTTACCAATTATGTCACAACCACAAAAAGTTTCATCCCAAAATAATATAGTTTAATATTTTACAAAATACAAAAGGCATTTAATTAATGGTTTTAGCTACTGATTTAATTAGTTTGGTGCATTTAAACATTTTATAAAGACTTGGTTCCTCCACCAATATTACATATGATTTATTTGTCACTTTTGGAACATTTTAGTTTTGACATTTGAAAAGTTTTATTGTTTGCTTGAATTTGAATTTGAACTAACCCGAGGTTAACTAAAGTGATCATGGTGACATGGCATCGTTAGCAGAGTTTTACTGTAGCTTGATTATCCGGGCGTCACAATTCTCCTCCACTACAAGAAATCTCGTCCCGAGATTTAAGAGGGGAGTAAGGGGGGAAGGTTTGGTAACGAATCTAGCGGTTCTCCTCATCCTGGCTTGCACTTCTGGAAGAGGCTGGCCCAATACATTGATGTCTTCATTTCTCTGCTTCGGTCATCATGATGAAGTCGGCATCCTTTCTTCAGGAACTCCATCGTACTTACGAAAGAATAAGGGGTGGGCTTTCTGGGAGAACGGGCCTCGACAAGGTTGTCTATCGGGTCGACAGCATCGAGGAAGGTGGCGAAAGGTAACCCTCGAATCGAAACTTAAGAAAATATCGAGAGCAAAGTAAGGAGGTAACCTGGGAAGTTTCGAGCGGGCAGGCAATCGTTCGATGCCTGTTATAGGGCGTGAAAGGGTCAAAGCAACGGGAATAAGTATTGTGTCCGATATCAGACCTGAAGGTGGCTCGTGAATTACATACGAGGCCAGGTGCGAGGAACAACCTTGGAAACAGGGGGTGTACATAAGAGTCAGGTTTCGATCCTATGGAACTGTGGGTTATGGGCCCACCATGTGGGTTAAGAGTAGGAAGGGCGGTGACATCTTGCACGATCATGATAGCAAGGCATGGCAGAGGGTAGCCTGTCGATTATATGTCAGCAACATCGTCGGTACCAAGGGCGAGGGACGAAGAGAACCATTTTCCTGCTCGTTGAAACGAGGCGGACCATTAGGCAAAGTTCTCGTCCATCGGTGGTTACCGAAATGTCACCAACAATAGTAACAGGGTCTTACTGACAGAGTTGTACACCGAGGTGTTTACATAAGCAGGAGAATATTACTGCTAAGATCATATAGATCACCAGAAAGGTTAAACCAAACAATGGAAAGGAAATACGATTATCAGATTAAACAAAAGAATGGAAAGGAAAATGTGTTTAAACACATATTTCTAGGGTATATCCTTCCCAAGGACAAGCTGAGCATGATATTCATGACAGGATATAATGTAGAAAACTCTTTAGGTAGGGGAGAGAAATTTCATGGCATTACCCATACAACGGTGTCTGGATAATTGAGCAGGAAACATTTAGCATTGGGCTTCAAATGTTCCTGTTGAAAATCGGAGTACCATAGACATGCTTCGAGATAGCATTGACATGGTCAACAGGTGAAGATCCGACTTTGGAAACAAAAAGGATCCATCAGGAACAACTTATAGAATAAGTCTTACAATTTCCTCATGGAAGAACAGCTAACCTTGCTAAAAGGGAAAACTTATAACAATAGGTCCTCCCGCCAGGTGTGCTGGGTATCATCACCTTACCGGGTCATAAATAGGCCAATGTTATAATTCTTGGAAATATGTTCCAACCGTCATATCTGACCGAGATTCAGATCTGATTGGTGTCAGGATAACTCGGACTCAGGATGCCTGAGAAGAAGGTGCAACACAAATTGTCGAAACGACATCGAAGATTCTCGGGAGATGAACTATGGAAGCGAGTTCCGAACAAGGGTTCATTTCATCAAGGAGAGGTGAGGAGGTGACTGATTGACTCAGCGACAATCCATTGAGATTTCCAAACGATGGATTTCCACCACTATGTGAACAAGGAGATAACATTAGCTAGATCGAATGACTTAATGATGTATGCTTGAGGAAAACATACACAGTTAAACATTGGTTGAAAGGTGCACCCGAATATGGGCTTAGGTAGAATGATCAATGTTAGAACGGTGATTCGATAACCAATGGTCTAAGAATGAAATATCGACCATTAACTTCAAAGCAATAGGGTTGCTAGAAGTTTTGAAGTCGCACATCATAGTTCAATTGTCGGTATTCAGGTTAGTAACAACACGGGGATCATAAAACAAATGGAGATGGCGAGAAGTATTACTATATCAAGAATTCTCAAGAGGTGGAGAAATTCTCACAATATCCTTGACATGAAGGACAGTAATACTTCAATGTAGAACATAACATAAGCTAGATAGGAAAGAGCTCATCATGATCAAGTCGGAATTGGAGTGGGGGGGGGCAATAACGTTGCCGATGATAACACAAATCATCGAGGGGCAAGGATGGTATTTCTCATCCTGAATTTCGACTGATATACTGGAAGAGCTCAAAATGTTGGTGCTGATCACGACCCATTTGTCGAGAGATTTCATGAAGATGTAATCTATCGGCGATGACATCAAGTCAGGGGAATGATGAAAGCGATAGGTTAATGGAACCCAGGGTACGGCACAAACTTGAAATCAAGCTTGTTGTTCAAGGCAAACTAATATGACGAGGAAGATCGACGTAAGCTTAGCTCATCATCGAAAGTTGTGTTCCGGGAAGGACCGGGTAGCACAGTTAAAAAGTTTGCACGATAATGATATAGCTGATAAGGCTAGGAATGACTTGAAGGATTATTAAACTCGTAAGCAACAAGAATTACTTAGAGTTATTGAATCGGAGTGCGGAATCGATTCACTTATCGGTGTTCTCGAGTGACTAATAACTCAGAGCCCGTGGAAAATTGGAATCAGTGAGAATGTAGCACTTGATGAAAACTCATAAGAAGTTATGCAGTTCCATGATAATCTCGAGATACCAGGGGGTAATACTCGACGACAGGTCAAAGTAGAGGATGGATTGGGGTATGGCTCTATAGAAGACAATTACTTTAAACTTGCATAGGAAATGGTATTTAAAGGAGAACATGGTCGAAACCACGATCGCAAAAGATCAATTCACCGATACCAGATGATATTATAACAGGGAAATAGTTATTATTATAAGGAGCTTCCATGATAGGATCTACATCGTGTCCACAGGCATGAACACAAAGGTTCAAGGTCGACTCCCACTTCTCCAATGCATAACCTTTCATTCACTTCTCATTTTTCAAGAAGTTGTAGTGTTGAAATTTTAACTGGCAAAATACTAGGAGAGTTTGACTCGTGAAAACTTCTGAGTTCACACATATTAAGGAAGGCATAGGTTCAACCCATCAGGGCATCTTAGGAACATATACCACAAACTTCGGAGTAAATAATACAAGCTCAGAAGTAGAGCATGGTCGACATAAGCAGAGGATACAATTTACCAAAGGCATCATGTATCCGAGGAAAAGCTCACAAGCTTATTTAATATGGAGGACATTGTCGGATAAAATCCGACAAAAGGGTCTGGTGGTCCACAAGGGATCTGATGTGAGCATCAGTACTCAACCAGAGGAAGAAGAATGTAAGGAGATCTGATTATAGAAACAACTGACTAACTCAAAGTTCAAATGCAAAGGGATTATGATTTCCAAATCAGGGGGTCAGAAGCAACGCTCTGAGCAAGGATGGATAAGTTGAGTAGGCTTAGGGGTACCATCGATGGCAATTTGATAGGTCGAGATCCAGCTCACGTTTAGAATGGCGTCTGAGCTGGAAGAATGAATTCTAGGATATGATTGAGGATTGCGAGCATTCGCAACAAATTGAGTCAACGGACTCAAACTGATAACGATAAGAGATGCCAATAAGATTACGAGACTTAAGATTAATTATAATGCAAGTAAGCAAGAACTTCAAGAGCAAAAAGGCTCCTGAAGATTTTCGGAAAATCGAATGATATTTTGCACACTTTTGTGAAATACCTGAATCAACTGGGGATGAGCGGATACTCGGTAAGTGCGAGGATTATCCTTAGGGGTATTCAGGTGTCAAAGGACAGCAAGGCAGTAAGCTCAATGATTCTCGGAACAACAGAGATAATTTCGGGGTATCTTGTAATAACAAGATCAACTGGGAACATTGTAAGAATGGCAAGTATACGCGGTTATCCATAGGAGTTTATCGATGAAAGGAAATTGCAAAAGCGATGAACACAAGTTCTCGGGTCATCAGCGGAGAGTATCTTCAGGGTCTTCACGTGCAGCAGACGATCATCAGTAATAAGGGGCTCTCCGAGTGAAAGTGATAACGAGATCCTAATGTTAGATTTAGCAAAATTCACTTAACCCGAATAGAAGAGATGTCAGAGTCCCAGAGTAAAGGTTGAGGAGTAAAAGATCCTGGTACCACCCAATGGCGACGTGGGCCCGTAAGACACACAGCCATGTTAGTAAAATGTTTTGTAATGTCTAGACTCGACTTCGGCCAAGGAGTGTGGATAGGGGGATTCCTACAGGCAGTTGGCTCTGATACCAACTTGTGACGCCCCTGATTTGACCGTACACTAATCATGCACGCAAATGTGTACGATCACGATCAGGGACTCACGGGAAGATATCACAACACAACTCTACGACATAAATAAGTCATACAAGCATTATAATACAAGCCAGGGGCCTCGAGGGCTCGAATACAATTGCTCGATCATAGACGAGTCAGCGGAAGCAACAATATCTGAGTACAGACATAAGTTAAACAAGTTTGCCGTAAGAAGGCTAGCACAAAAGTAGCAACGATCGAAAAGGCAAGGCCTCCTACCTGGGGCCTCCTAACTACTCCTGGTCGTCGTCAGCGGCCTGCACGTAGTAGTAGGCACCTCCAGTGTCGTAGGTGTCGTCGTCGACGGTGGCGTCTGGCTCCTGGACTCCAACATCTGGTTGCGACAACCAGATAGAAAGGAAAAAGGGGGAAAAGAGGGAGAGAAGCAACCGTGAGTACTCATCCAAAGTACTCGCAAGCAAGGAGCTATACTACATATGCATGGGTATATGTGTAAAGGGGCATATCAGTGGACTGAACTGCAGAATGCCAGAATAAGAGGGGGATAGCTAGTCATGTCGAAGACTACGCTTCTGGACATCTCCATCTTGCAGCATGTAGAAGAGAATAGATTGAAGTCCTCCAAGTAGCATCGCATAGCATAATCCTACCCGGCAATCCCCTCCTCGTCGCCCTGTAAGAGAGCGATCACCGGGTTGTATCTGGCACTTGGAAGGGTGTATTTTATTCAGTATCCAGTTCTAGTTGTCATAAGCTCAAGGTACAACTCCGGGTCGTCCTTTTACCGGGGGACAAGGCTATTCGAATAGATAAACTTCCCTGCAGGGGTGCACCACATAACCCAACACGCTCGATCCCATTTGGCCGGACACACTTTTCTGGGTCATGCCCGGCCTCGTAAGATCAACACGTCGCAGCCCCACCTAGGCTCAACAGAGAGGTCAGCACGCCGGTCTAAACCTATGCGCGCAGGGGTCTGGGCCCATCGCCCTATGCAAACCTGCACGTTGCGTACGCGGCCGGAAGCAGACCTAGCCCCCTTAATACAAGCGCGAGCTTACGGTCCAATGCGGCGCGCGCCACTCAGTTGCTGACGTCAAAAGAGCTTCGGCTGATACCACGACGTCGGGATACCCATAACTACTCCCACGTAGATGGTTAGTGCCTATAGACCAAATGGCCAGACTCAGATCAAATACCCAGAACTCGTTAAGCGTGTTGTTTATCCGCGAACGCCGACTAGGGCCAGGCCCACCTCTCTCCTGGGTGGTCTCAACCTGCCCTGTCGCTCCGCCACAAAGTAACAGTCGGGGCCGTCAGGAACCCAGGTCCACCTCTACCGGGGTGGAGCCACCTGTCCTTTCAGCCCCCTCATCAGAATCACCTGCGGGTACTCAACGAGCCGACCCGACTTTAGTCACCACATGTGTCATGTATAAATGTATATAGCATATACCCGTGATCACCTCCCAAAGTGATCACGGCCCAGTAGTATAGCATGGCAGACGGACAAGAGTGTAGGGCCACTGATGGAACACTAGCATCCTATACTAAGCAGTAGGATAGCAGGTAAGGGTAACAGCTGTAGCAACAATGACAGGCTATGCAACAGAATAGGATTAATCGAAAGCAGTAACATGCTACACTACTCTAATGCAAGTAGTAGAGAGTAGAGTAGGCGATATCTGGTGATCAAGGGGGGGGCTTGCCTGGTTGCCCTGGCAAGTAGGAGGGGTCGTCGACTCCGTAGTCGAACTGGGCAGCAGCAGTGTCGGTCTCGTAGTCTACCGGAGAGAAGAGGGGGAAGAAACAGTAAATACAATGCAAACATAAGCACGACGATGCGTGACATGACAATGAGCGGTGCTAGGGGTGTCCTAACGCGACAGTAGGTGGTACCGGTGAGGGGGGGAACATCCGGGAGGTATTCCCGATGTTTCGCGTTTTCGGACAGACGGGCCGGAGGGGGGAAAGTTGCTAGTTCGATAGGTTAGGGAGGTGTGGTGGACGAACGGACTGCGTATTTGGATTCGTCTCGTCGTTCTGAGCAACTTTCATATAGAAAACATTTTCATCCGAGTTACGGTTTAAAAGGTATGAATTTTCAAAGTTTATTTGAATTTCTGGAATTATTTATATTAAGCAAAAATGAATTATGACGTCAGCATGAGGCAATGCTGACGTCAGCAGGTCAACAGGTCAGCTGACCAGTCAAACCAGATAGGTGGGTCCAGTGGGACCCACATGTCAGCCTCTGTTAGTCTAATATTTATTTAAACTAAACTAACAGTCTAATTAGAGGGGTGGGCCCCATATGTCAGTGAGAGATTAGTTAATCTAATTATTTTTATTTATAAAACACTTTTCTTTTTTCTTTTCTTCTTTTTTTTTTAATTTTTGCGGCGGGGCCCGCATGTCAGTGGCACTGGGCTGCCCAGTCAGCAGTTGACTGGGTCAACCCAGTCAACTGGGGCCCGTGGGGGCCACTGGCAGTGAGCCAGGGGTGGGGCCCGGCCGGCCACGTCGGCAGGGCACCGGAGAGGGGCTCCGGCGAGCTCCAATGCGGCGGCGCAGCGCGGGTGAGCTTCGGGTTTCGCCCACAGGGCATCCCCGGGGCTGTGGTTTGGCCCATTCGAACGGCCAGTCCACACCGCGTCGAATGGAGGTGGTGGCGTGGCTGGGGACGGCCGGTAACGTCACCGGCGGCGAGGCAGGTGGTGGTGGGTTTCCGGTGAGCGGCGAACAGGGGGCTACGGGGCACGACGAGAGCAGCAGACGCGCGCGTTGGGCCACTAGGAACCCCAGGAGCACGATGCGGCGCTCGGCCGCAGGTGAAGGCGACCATGGCCACGGCGCCGAGCTCGTCGGCGGCGAGGTTCTTCGGGCGAGCTACGGGAACGGGGCTACGGGCGTCGGAAAGCTCGGGAGAGAGGGGAAAGAAGCGCAGGCTCACAGTGCTCCTGCAGATGTGCTCAAGCCTGCTCGAGGAGGGCTCGGTGCGGCGGAATCGACGGCGAAGCTCGTCGGAGAAGAGGAGGAAGACGGCAACGTAGGGGATGATGCAAAGGCGCTCCTGCTCGGGTGATTCGTCGGGGAGGAAGAGGAGGTCGAGGCGGTCCTTCTTGGCGCGGAGGAGAGGCGAGGCGGTGTCGGGGACCGCGTGTGTTACGCCGGCATGGCCACGGCAGCGCTCGGATGCGGTGGGGAATGGGATAGGCGGCGAGGGCAAGCAGCAGCTCGTGGGGAAGGGGGGGAAAAGATCTCTCGGAGGAGGCAGGGGGGCCGTCGCTGGCGTCCTTATCCCCTCGGCGATGTGGCGGCGTGGGGCGGCGAGCAGGTCCGGCGGGGACGGCGAGGGGCGTGCGCCCTCGGTCGGTTGAACAGACGAGGAGGGGGGAAGACGACAAGGGGAGGGGGGAGGTGCTGGGCCGCTGGACCGATTCGGCCGGCTGGGCCAGTGGGCCAAGGCCCTTGGGGAGTCGGGGGGGTTTTCTTTCCTTTTGCTTTCTTTTTACCTTTTATTTATTTTTCTTTTCTGTTTTATTTCTAGTTTCTCTTTTATTTTGTTTTAGCAAAATACCAAAATGGCACCTAATTTGTTGTTACCAATTATGTCACAACCACAAAAAGTTTCATCCCAAAATAATATAGTTTAATATTTTACAAAATACAGAAGGCATTTAATTAATGGTTTTAGCTACTGATTTAATTAGTTTGGTGCATTTAAACATTTTATAAAGACTTGGTTCCTCCACCAATATTACATATGATTTATTTGTCACTTTTAGAACATTTTAGTTTTGACATTTGAAAAGTTTTATTGTTTGCTTGAATTTGAATTTGAACTAACCCGAGGTTAACTAAAGTGATCATGGTGACATGGCATCGTTAGCAGAGTTTTACTGTAGCTTGATTATCCGGGTGTCACAAGAAAGTTGTGGCTTATACCTCTCGACAGTTGAAGCCCAACGAGAAGAACTAGCCCACTCACGATCTTGAGTTGGCGGCAGTTGTCCATGCTTTGATTACGTGGAGACATCTCTTGTTGGGAAGACAAGTGGACATTTTCACTGATCACAAGAGTCTCAAGTATATCTTCACTCAGCTCAACCTCAACCTCAGGCAGACTCGATGGGTCGAAATGATTCAAGAGTACAATCCGAGTATTGAATATACTCCAGGCAAAGCAAATGTCATTGCAGATGCTTTAAGCAGGAAAGCTTATTGCAACAGCTTAATTCTCAAGCCTTTCCAACCGGATCTTTGTGAAGCTTTCCGCAAGCTGAATCTCCAAGTTGTTCCTCAAGGCGTTCTTGCCAACCTCATAGTATCTCCTACTTTAGAAGATCAAATTCGTGAGGCACAACTCCTTGATGCCATGGTGAAGAAGGTGAAACGTGG
Organism: Aegilops tauschii subsp. strangulata; assembly: GCF_002575655.3. NCBI lineage: Eukaryota > Viridiplantae > Streptophyta > Magnoliopsida > Poales > Poaceae > Aegilops > Aegilops tauschii. The sequence continues at coordinate 442,451,344 of NC_053036.3, forward strand.
TATAGACAAGGGTGTTTCCAAATACAAGTGCTATCGCATTGATGACAGAGACACTTTGTTCTTCGAGGACCGGATTGTGGTTCCGAAAGGTGATCTAAGGAAAGTCATAATGAATGAGGCGCACAATTCTCTCCTTTCCATTCATCCTGGAAGTACGAAGATGTATCATGACCTCAAGCAGTCGTATTGGTGGACTCGAATGAAGCGAGAAATTTCTCAATTCGTGAACGAATGTGATGTCTGTCGAAGAGTGAAAGCAGAACACTAACGACCAGCTGGTCTCCTCCAACCTCTTGCTATCCCAGAATGGAAGTTTGATCATATCGAAATGGACTTCGTGACTGGATTTCCCAAGTCCAAGCGCGGAAATGATGCTATCTTCGTTGTCATCGACAAGCTCTCTAAAGTGGCTCATTTCCTTCCTATCAAAGAATCCATCACAGCAGCTCAGCTGGCAGAGCTCTACACCTCCAGAGTTGTCTCTTTGCACGGCATTCCACAATTGATTTCTTCAGATCGTGGAAGCATCTTCACCTCTAAGTTCTGGGACTCCTTCCAGAAGGCCATGGGCACAAACATTCGCTTCAGCACAGCTTTCCATCCTCAAACTAGTGGCCAAGTCGAGCGAGTCAATCAAATTCTTGAAGATATGCTCAGGGCTTGTGTCATTTCCTTTGGCATGAAATGGGAAGATTGTCTTCCTTATGCTGAATTCTCCTACAACAACAGCTTCCAAGCGAGTTCGGGCAAGGCCCCATTCGAGATTCTATATGGCAGAAAGTGTCGTACTCCTCTCAATTGGTCAGAGACTGGTGAACGCCAACTTCTTGGCAATGACTTAATCACTGAAGCTGAAGAAATGTGTAAAGTCATCCGTGATAATCTCAAAGCCGCGCAATCGCGTCAGAAGAGTTACTATGATAGTAAGCATCGTGATTTGGCTTTCGAGATCGGAGACCATGTCTACCTCCGCGTCTCTCCAATGAAAGGCACTCGTCGCTTCGGTATCAAAGGGAAGCTTGCCCCTAGATACGTGGGTCCTTTCAAGATCATTGGCAAAAGAGGCGACCTCGCCTATCAACTTGAGCTTCCTTCCAACTTCGCGAACGTGCACGATATGTTCCACGTGTCACAGCTCCGCAAGTGCTTCAAGACACCTGAGCGCACTATCGACTTCGAAGAGATTGACCTCCAAGAAGATTTGTCTTATCTTGAGCACCCAGTTGCTATTCTTCAAGAAACGGAGCGCAAGACTCGCAACAAGTCTATCAAATTCCTGAAAGTGAAGTGGTTGCACCATTCCGACCGGGAAGCCAGCTGGGAACGCGAGGACCATCTCCGTTCCGAATATCCGGAGTTCTTTCAGTCCTAGATCTCGGGACGAGATCCTCTCGTAGTGGTGGAGTGTTGTAACACCCCGCATGTAACTTGCCATATTTGTAACTCCGACTCTTGCCATTTCCGGCTATGTGATATGTTTTTCCCTCCGTTGTCGGGTTTTTGTCTTTCGTTTTGTATTTTGTCATGTCATGCATTTTCATATCATGTCATCATGTGCATTGCATTCGCATACGTGTTCGTCTCATGCATCCGAGCATTTTCCCCGTTGTCCGTTTTCCAATCCGGCGCTCCTATCTCCTCCGGTGCACCCCTCTTGTTTCCTTTCGTGTGCGTGTGTCAAACTTTCTCGGAATGGACCGAGGCTTGTCCAGTGGTCTTAATATACCACCCGGAGACTACCGGTCAAGTTTCGTTCCATTCGGAGGTCGTTTGGTACTCCAACGGTTAACCGGGCATCCGCAAGGTCCATTTGAGTGTCCAGCATAAACCCCCTCCAAAACCAGCCCAAAGCCCACCAAACTCTCTTCCATGCTCTAGGTCGTTCGAACACGATCATGTGGGCGAAAACCGCACCTCATTTGGAGTCTCCTAGCTCCCTCTAGCTATATAAGTGCATCCCCTCCCGTATACATTCGCAGTCCAACCCTAAAATTCTCCTCCGCGCGCCGCCGGACAAAACTGCCACCGACGGACACGTCCGCCCGCCGCGCCCCGTCCAACCCGCGGCTGCCATGTGGCGAGCCCGTCGCCGCCGCCGCCGGAGCCCGCGAGGCCCCCCGCGGCCCGCCGCCGTCGCCTCCCGGCCGTTCGCCTCCGCCCGCGGATCCCCCGCGCCGCCGCCTGAGGGCCGCGCCGCCCGCCGCCGGCGTGCCCCCGTGCCCGCCGCCGTTGCCGCCCGTCGCCGCCGCCGCGCGCCCGCCGCCGGTCACCGCCGCCCCCGTCGGCGACGCTCTCCTCCGACCGCCTCCGGCCCCCTCGCCCCTCGCCTCGCCGGCCCCTGCCTCGCCTCCGGTCGAGCCCGAGCTCGGGAGCTCGATCCAGATCTGTGAGCCCGTTGACTTCTCGCCCCTCTTTATTTTTCTAAGTCTTGGATAATTATCAGCAAGTTCCTATGTTCGAGATGCGATAACTTTGTGCATGTAGCTCCGATTCGCGCGTATAATATGTCAAATTGTTCGTCTCGTGATGCTCTTCATTTTGTTCAATTGCACCATGTTCATTACAGGTCATCTTGATTCCCAAATCTTCGTTGGAAGAGGGCTAGTTGCTGTTATTCTCTGGTTCTTATCAGAACTTGGAGATTTGTCATTTTTGTATCGTTTATTCTGTGCATCTTTTGAGCATGAGCTCTACATGTGTTTTGAAGTATGACATGCCATCTTTCCAGTGGTCTAGTCCATGTATTTTTCTGATCTCTGTGGTGACTAGCACAAGCATGCAAAGTAGGCCCCGTAATATTTCTGATTTCAGGGACTTAGTGATTTCTCCAAGTCCTAGTCTGTTGTAATTTTGTTGCCATGGAAACTTGATGCTACAGAGAGATCCATGCATTTTTTTGGAGATGTTCAGTAAGGATGTTTTGTAGATATAGTTGTAATTGATCCATTACTGCAATTGTTTGCAATTTTAGAGTACCGTAGCATGACTCAATCTTGCTCTACTTTTGCTATAAAATATTTCTGGCAGATTCTTAACATGATATGCATTTTTGCCAAGCTTATTGTAGTTGATCCATACATGCTATGCAATTGTTCTTGCCATGGATAGCTTCATAAACATGCCATCTTGCTGTAGGTATGCTTGGTTTGTCATGCATTGCTCTGTAGTGAGTGCATCAAGCTCACAAAGAGGCCTGCATCAAGTCTGAAACCTGATAACGAAACTTGCTATGTTTACATGCTTGCCATCATATCTTCTGGTCCTTTTTGGTTTATGGTCACTAAGGGACTTTTGTCATGTGCATATAGTAGAATACTACCATGCCTTGTTTTGCTATGTTAAGTTTCTGTAGCATGTTGATTTCGTGCTCTGAACATTGCTACCTGATGATGATTTCTGCCATGTCCAGTTTTCCACCAAGTCCGTGGACCTGTAATCTCTTGCACTTTTGCCATGTTTGTTTGAGCTTGATATATTGTGAACTAGCCGTAGCTCAGTGTTCATCTTTTGTCAAGGATCTCCTGTAGATTATTGCCACGTGCTTTGTTTCTATGTTGGGGTGATGTAGTATTGTTACTTGTTGTATTTTAAGTGCTATCTTGCTGTTTATCGCAGATTAGTGTCATTCTTGTTTTGCTTGCCATTTGCAAACCGTGCATCCGATTCCGGTGATCTTTATATCGATTTCGACCGAAATCATCTCATCTTTCCAGTGGCATGCTTGGTTGGCCAAGTTACTGCCATGTTCATCATTTTCCTTCCGGAGCACGCATACGCATCGCATATCATATCTTGCACATCACACTTGTCTTGCATCATGTTGCTTGTGCATTTCTCGTTGTTGATTGTGGTTCCGTTTGTTTGTGTTCTTGTCTTGGGTAGAGCCAGGAGACGAGTTCGTGAACGAGGAACCTGTCGAGTACGAGGATCAAGCTTTCGACAACTCTGAGAACCTTGCAGGCAAGATGACCACCCCTCGAAATCACTTCTATCTTTGCTATGCTAGTTGTTCGCTCTATTGCCATGCTCGCTACCTATCACTTGTTATATCATGTCTCCTATTTTTAGCCATGTCAGCCTCTAACCATCCTCTCCTAGCAAACCGTTGTTTGGCTATGTTACCGCTTTTGCTCAGCCCCTCTTATAGCGTTGCTAGTTGCAGGTGAAGTTGAAGTTTGTTCCATGTCGGAACATGGACATATTGGGATATCACAATATCTCTTATTTAATTAATGCATCGATATATTTTGGTAAAGGGTGGAAGGCTCGGCCTTATGCCTGGTGTTTTGTTCCACTCTTGCCGCCCTAGTTACTGTTATACCGGGATTATGTTCCTTGAGTTTGCGTTCCTTACGCGGTCGGGTGATTTATGGGACCCCCTTGACAGTTCGCCTTGAATAAAACTCCTCCAGCAAGGCCCAACCTTGGTTTTACCATTTGCGACCTATACCTTTTTTCCCCGGGTTTTCTAGAGCCCGAGGGTCATCTTTATTTTAAACCCCCGGGCCAGTGCTCCTCTTAGTATTGGTCCAAACTGTCAGTCGCCGGTGGCCACCAGGGGCAACTCTGGACTGGCCTATCGGAAGATTGGACAATCCGGTGTGCCCTGAGAACGAGATATGTGCAGCTCCTATCGGGATTTGTCGGCACATTCGGGAGGCTTTGCTGGTCTTGTTTTACCATTGTCGAGATGTCTTGTAAACCGGGATTCCGAGACTGATCGGGTTTTCCGGGAGAAGGTTTATCCTTCGTTGACCGTGAGAGCTTATGATGGGCTAAGTTGGGACACCCCTGCAGGGTTTTATCTTTCGAAAGCCGTGCCCGCGGTTATGAGGCAGATGGGAATTTGTTAATGTCCGGTTGTAGATAACTTGTCACTTGACCCAATTAAAATACACCAAGTGCGTGTGTAGCCGTGATGGTCTCTTCTCGGCGGAGTCCGGGAAGTGAACACGGTCTGTGTTATGTATGACATAAGTAGGTGTTCAGGACCTCTTCTTGGCCATTGCTAGATGACGTCCGTTCCATTGCTTCTCTTCTCGCTCTCATTTGCGTAAGTTAGCCACCATATATGTTTTTGCCGCTGCAGCTCCACCTCTTTGCACCTCTTGTCCTATAAGCTTAAATAGTCTTGATCTCGCGGGTGTGAGATTGTTGAGTCCCCGTGACTCACAGATACTTCCAACACCAGTTGCAGGTGCCGACGATGCCAGTGCAGATGATGGCGTCAATCTCAACTGGGAGTTCGACGAGGAACGTGGTCGTTACTATGTGTCTTTTCCTGATGATCAGTAGTGGAGCCCAGTTGGGACGATCGGGGATCTAGCATTTGGGGTTGTCTTATTTTCATCTGGATTTTGGCCGTAGCCGGTCTATATGATTGTATTTTGGATGATGTATGATGATATTTATGTATTTTGTGAAGTGGCGATTGTAAGCCAACTCTTTATCCCATTCTTGTTCATTACATGGGATTGTGTGAAGATGACCCTTCTTGCGACAAAACCACTATGCGGTTATGCCTCTAAGTCGTGCCCCGACACGTGGGAGATATAGCCGCATCGTGGGCGTTACAATAGGCATACAGGGGAAGCCCTAGAGGACAATCCAACGACTACTCTACATGTCTTTCAGTACCCAAATGCAGCCCTCCTCTAGTTCTGGCATGTTAAATAGCCGGTTGCCTATCGCATTATTTGTATAAATGCGCCTTGACGCATTAATCCAACCATAATGGAAACAGTTTACGGCCCAAGTCAAGGGGCCCCAGATACTACCTCTGCTCTTTTTCTGTTTTCCGTTGCTATTAATTAGTTATATCCTCGCACCCGTGCACTTTGGTACGTTTCATATTCGCTAGGGGCTCCCTATCGCCCCATAATGCGGCAACATAGTCCGAACACTTCTTATAGATAAGTTCGGCACCCCGAATTTAGCGTTATATGCATTGGCTCCGAATCATGTCTTTGGTCAATAGTTGGGTTGCCCGGCTCCTGTGCTTGCTACCCTACATTCCGCTACATCGGCTAGGGTAGTAAAGGGAGAACTACTGCGATTGTGCTCTGGTCTAAACCGGATGAGCACCTCAGTAGAGAAAGCCGAAAACTGACTGTCATGATGCGGCGAGAGCCGGTTAGCTGTTCGGAGGTGACAAATCGTTGGAGATTTTTTCCGCATTTCGCGAATGATCGGTACTTCCTGATCAGAGGCTGACAGCACTCTGGTTCGTATACCAGGGGCTGCGCCTATGTTTTATTATAAAACTCCTATGGCTAAGTGAGGGCGTTTAAGCCGCATAGTCTGATTGCCTGGTTCGTTGCGCTAAACAACTCCTTCAAGGACCATATAATTGGATCAAGATTGTTTAGATTCCATCCCGAACACCTCCGTACTACATACATGAGGGCAGAACCCGACGACTGGTCAACCGTCAGATTCCATACAACACGGCCGCACAGGAGGAAACAATAAAAACATAACAAACATTATATTACTAACCGGATTTGTTTTGATCATACAAGGCAAAGACGAAAACCGAATGCCTTCATTCAAAAATAATGTCCTGCCCGCACTCCCTGCCGCAAGTCGAGACCCCTCCAGGACATCCGCAAAATATCGCTCGGGTGTGCGGTGCTCCTTGCCCTCCGACGGCCCCTTGGCCACCTCGACGGCGTCCATCTTCGCCCACCACATCTTGCAACGAGCGATGGCCATGCGGGCACCTTCGATGAAGACTGATCGCTTGACGATGTCTAGCTGCGGACAAGCCTCCATCACCCGCTTCACAAGGCCAAAATAACTGCTAGGTATAGCTTCGGCTGGCCAAAGCCGGATTATTAAATCCTTCATGGCCAGTTCGGCCACCCTGTGCAGCTCGACCAACTGTTTCAGTTGATCGGCAAAGGGCACCGGATGTTCTGGCACATCATACTGCGACCAGAACAGCTTCTCCGTGGAATTCCCTTCCCCGGCTCGGAAGAACTCTGCAGCATCGGACACGCTGCGTGGTAGATCCGCAAAGGCCCCTGGGAAACTCCGAACCCTGGTTAGTAAAAGGTACTTCTTCTCCGCATACTTGCTTTGCATGTTAAAAGCCTTACCCGTTGCGATCTTCTTGGCCTCCTGGACCTCCTGGAGAGCGCCCCGGGCTTCATTCTGGGCGGCCTTCGCGCTCTGGCGAGCTATGGTAAGTTCGGTCTCTCGAACCGACGCTTCGCGCTCCAAGGCCTCACACTTCTTCACCGCATCCTGGAGCTCCTGCTGGATCTCGCCGACCCGGGCCTTCAGCTTCCTACGGGCGACTTGCTGCTGGACAACCTTCCCTTCGGCTTCGGTCAAGGCATTTTTCAGGGCCTCGACCTCGGTCGCCGCCCCTACACGTATTATGACACTCCGGTCAATACTCACCACTTACTCTTCTCGAATACACAGCAAGTCGTTACTCACCTTGCTTCTCGTGGAGCTGAATCTTCACCTCGCCGAGCTTGTTCTCGGTCCGCTCCAACCTCTGCTTCAGTTCAGAGACTTCGACAGCATGCGAGGTCGCGGCCAACAGCGACGCCTGTTCAATCACATAATTAATCTCCTACAAAGGGTTGATCCCCTGTCGGGCCTTTCTTTCCGAACATCGGACAGTGTCTCAGGGGCTACTGTCAGGACGGGGTGTTCTCTTTCTACGTGACTTACCTCAAAACCTATCAACAAGTTGTGGCAGGCCTCGTTTAGTCCGCCCTTGACGGATTGAACCTTCTCGATCACCATACCCATGAGGATACGGTGCTCATCCACAATGGAGGCGCCTCGTAGTGCCTCCATCAGGTTATCTGGTGCCCCTGGTTGGACAGGGGCCATTGGTGGAATTAGCGCACCCCCTCCTTCGAAGGAAGGCGCGCAGTATCGGTCCCTAGAATCGTATTCGGTTGAGGGCCGAACTGAATACGTCCCTCTTTGCCAATCTCCATGGGGATCTGCTCCCCCATGTGTCCGCCAGCGGAGGTCTCGCCTTGCGGCGCCTCCTGGACAGCGTCCTGTGCCCCTGCCCGGCTCGGAGCGGTCCTCCGGGACAACACTTCGGTGTCGTCCTTGGCCTCAGGGGAATAAGCGGGCGGCGGTGACATACTGGCCATTTCCGCCGGATCCAACGAACCCCCGGATGAGGATCACTGGATGCTGCCACGGGCCGGACTGAAATGGCACAATTAACCACGTCAAAACAATAAAAAGGAGAGGCTGGGTAGACTTATGTACGAGAGTCATAGTACTTACGACGCGGCCCGAGGCTTAGTGCGGAGGCGTCGCTCCGGACTGCTGTCAACGTCCCATGCGGTGTTGACCGCAGGGGCGCCCTTCCCCTTCTTGGGCGTTCCCGCCTCCAGATTCGTGGAGGCCCCCCCTCTTCTTCTCCTTAGGGGGAGGGTTCTTCTCCTCCTCCTCCTCTTCCACGTCATCGTCCTCAAGCACAGAGGAATGGGCGTCCGTGTCTTCGGACGTCACGTCCGAAGTGCCCCTGCGACGGGGGCCACTTTTGGCCCCCTTGGCCTTCTTCTTGGCCTTCTTCTCCGGCGCCTTATATGGCGCCGGCACCAGCATCTTCGCCAGGCGCGGGATGACCGGCTCTTCAGGCAGCGGAGCCGGACACTGGATCCGCTTCGCCCTCTCCATCCAATCCTGAAAAAGCAATGATAAACTCAAACATCATCCTCGAAATAATTAAGTAGGGGATACGTCAAAAATAACATACCTCGTTGGCGAGGTATTTGCAATCGTGCAACCGATCTGAATCTGTGGTCGGCGGTTTCTCGTTGCCCTTAAAGAGCGACTTCCAGGCACCTTCGTGAGTGGTTTCGAAGAGCCTCTCCAGGGTTTGGTGCTTCTTTGGATTAAACTCCCACAGAGGGCAACTTCTACGCTGGCACGGGAGGATCCGGCGAACTAGCATCACCTGGATTACCTCAACAAGCTTGACGTTCTTGGCTATCATACTTTGAACGCGCGTTTGCAGCGCTATCAGCTCATCGGGCGAACACCAGTTCGGGCTCTTCTCGACCCAGGAGGTGAGTCGCATGGGAGCACCGGAGCGGAATTCGGCAGCTGCGGCCCAGGTGGTGCCGTGGGGTTCTGTGATGTAGAACCATTGTTTCTGCCACTCCTTTACTGTCTCCACGAAAGTACCTTTCGGCCATGAGACGTTTGACAGCTTACTCACCATGGCTCCCACGCACTCCGCGTTCTGGCCATCCACCACCTTCGGCTTCACATTGAAGACTTTGAGCCATAGCCCGAAGTGGGGTTGGATGCAGAGGAAGGCCTCACACACGACGATAAACTCCGAGATGTTGAGGAAGGAGTTCAGGGACAGATCATGGAAATCTATCCCGTAATAATACATCAGCCCGCGGACGAAAGGGTGGAGTGGGAACCCTAGTCTGCGGAAGAAATGAGGGAGGAATACCACCCTCTCATTGGGCTCTGGCGTGGGGACGACTTGTCCCTCGGCCGACAGACGATGGGCGATTTCCTTCGCCAAGTATCCGGCCGCCCGAAGCTCAGTAATGTCCTCCTCCTTGACGGAGGAGACCATCCACTTGCCCTGACCTCCGGATCCGGACACGGTTGAGTGCTAGCTCGAGTGGAAAGGAGATAAGAACTTGGGCGCTGGAGCTCGAGATTGGGACGGCAGAGATGGAGAGAAGGCGTGGGAGAGGAAGAGGGAGTCCTTATCCCTTTATAAAGGCAGTAAATATTGAACGCCTCCCCACTCGCCTTAGAATTCGCCTATTCCCAAGGGCTGTATAAACGGCGCAGTTGGATTACCCATGCCCTCATTGATGAGAATCCCACTATAAGGGGCACGATCTCTACTTCAACAAGACATGCCAATTGCAACCGCATCTCGGGACGTAGAGTCTCGGGCACGAAACGGTCTGGAATTATGACCGGTCGGACGTGATGTCATGCTACCAAAATTTGTCAGCGGATTGGACTCGTGGAAAATTATATTCTCTCTGTGGTTGTGTATGGTGTGTGTGTGATAGGTTTGGATACAATCATCGCGTCCAAAGACTATCTTGGAGTTCGGATAGAAGGGAACCCGCCTTGCAATGCCGAAGACAATCTGCGCGCCGGACTCCTCGTCATTGAAGCCAGGTTCAGGGGTTACTAAGGGAGTCCTGGACTAAGGGGTCCTCGGGCGTCCGGCCTGTTATCTATGGGCCGGACTGGTGGGCTGTGAAGACATGAAGGTCGAAGGTTGTACTCGTGTCTGGATTGGGCTCTCCTTGGCGTGGAAGGCAAGCTTGGCGACCGACTATGAAGATTCCTTCTTATGTAGCCGACTCTATGTAACCATAGATCCCCCTGGTGTCTATATAAACCAGAGGGGTTAGTCCGGAAAGGATATACTCATTACCATAGTCATACAGGCTAGGCTTCTAGGGTTTAGCCATTACGATCTCGTGGTAGATCAACTCTTGTAACACTCATATTCATCAAGATCAATCAAGCAGGAAGTAGGGTATTACCTCCATAGAGAGGGCCCGAACCTGGGTAAACATCGTGTCCCCCGTCTCCTGCAACCATCGACCTTAGACGCACAGTTCGAGACCCCCTACCCGAGATCCGCCGGTTTTGACACAGACAGCTGCGTTCACCTCGCGAGCGAACTGCTTGAAGATGCGCTGAGATGCTGGGGCCTGAGCTCCGCCCAAGATGCAGGCGATAGCACGCGGTTCCTGGAAGCCCCCAGCCCCCTCGTCCTCATGGTGGTCGTCGTTCCTTCTTGGTGGCGGCACCGGAGGTAGACCAGCGTTGCCCTGAGGGCAGTCCTTGCGAGGCTGATCCCTCCAGGCGCCCTCACGAGGCTAGTCCTGCCAGCGATCCTCACAAGGTTGATCGCGCCACTCCTGGCGGGGGCCGTGATCATCCCCGCGTCCTACACCTCGTCCTCCTCCTCGGCCATAGCCCCGGTCATTGTGCTCGGGGCGTCGACCGAAGCGTCCATCTCGAATGGCCCTGAGCTGTTGACAATCGTTAGTGTTGTGGCTGTGTATGCTGTGGAAGGCGCAGAACGGTCGGCTGCTTTTGGACGACTCGGGATGGTCCCGGCCGCGCTTCGTATCCGGCTCCACTGCGAGCACGGCCACTCCCTTGCGCTTCACGTCCTTGGACTTGGCTTTCTTCTCCTCTGGGTCGATAGCAGGGAGCTCGAGGAGGGAAAGGCACCCCTCCTCGGCTCTTGCGCACTTGGTCGCCCTGTTGAACAGCTCCAGAGCCGTGCATAACTCCTCGTGGATGGAGAGCTCCTCCTTCATCTTGACATCGCGGACGCCATCAAAAAACGCGGAAATGAACGCCTCATCCGTCACCTTGGGGATCTTGAGACGAACGCTGTTGAAGCGCTGGATGTACTTCTGCAAGGACTCTCCTGGCTGCTGCTTGATGCGGCGCAGGTCACCCGCGGCCGGAGGGCGGTCGTGATTGCCCTGGAAGTTGGCGAAGAAGCGGTTGCGCATCTCATCCCAGGAGGAGATCGAGCCCAGGGGCAGGTTCAGGAGCCACGAGCAAGCACCATCCTTGAGAGCCATGGGGAACCAGTTCGCCATCACTTTCTCATCTCCGTTGACCGTCTGGATGCTCAGCTCGTAGAGCTGCAAGAACTCCGCAGAGTCGGGGGTGCCATCGTAGCAAGAAGGCAGGTCTGGCTTGAACTTGCCCGGCCAGACGATGCTACGCAGCTCCGGAGTGAAGGCGCGGCAGCCTGCTGTGGCCACCGGGGCACTTTGCTGATGCAGAGCCTGCCCCTGATGTCCGCGCGCCGCCACTGCAGGCGGCACACGGTCTTATCGCGGTGGCACTGGGAGTGCGGGAGCATTCTCTTGCGCCCGGGGAACTTCTTGGCAGCTTCCTTCTTCTCGCGCGGGCGCCCGACACGGTGGGTCACGCCGGGGGGCCGCGCGCCTTGGCGCCAGAGCGCCATCTTGGTGCGGAGGTGGTGGAGGTGCTCCGTGAGCTACGTCGGCCTTAGCTGGCAGAGGGCGAGGCAGCGAGAGGGAAGGTGCGGGGGAGCCCCCAGCGGCGCTGACGAGCTCGGCGATGCGGTCCAACCAGTCCTCGTAGAGGTCGTCGACTAGGTGGTAGCGCAGGAGCTCGCGGGCCATGGGCAGCACGGCCTGCGCGTCCGTGGGAGCGCGACGAGCATAGACGATGAGCCGGCTGGGGTCAGCGACGGAGTGGCAGTGCGGCCGTCCCGCCGCACAGATGGGTGCAGCAAGGACACTTGTTGCTCATTTCCCGCCGGACCGGTGGCAGCGTTGGCGGCGGGTGACGGGGAGCGAAGGGGAGGCCCGCCGACAGGGGCCGTCTGAGCGACACGGGCGGCGAGGGCGGCCCGGCGCTCAGCGTAGGCTCGACGCGCATCCGCCATGGATGCGATGGAGCGATGGGACACAGATCGGCGGGAGGAAGGCTTCGGCGCCCCCCTACCTGGCGCACCAAATGTCGGATTTCGGGTTCCGAAAAAACCCTCGAGGTTCGAACACTGGGGTGCGCACGAAGATCTCTCCCCCTCTAGCACTCACCCTCACCGCGATCTCAAAGCTTAGCGCGTCGAGCTCGAAGAACACAGGGACACAAGATTTATACTGGTTCGGGCCACCGATGTGGTGTAATACCCTAGTCTAGTGTGGTGTGGTGGATTGCCCCTTGGGCTGAGGATGAACAGTTACAAGGGAAGAATAGCCTCCTGAGGTGAGGTGCTCTTGTGCTTGGCGAGTTTGTGCGTGTGTGGATGGAATGGATCCTCTCCTCTCTCCCCTGGTTGTGGCTAGTCCTATTTATAGAGGCCCTGGTCCTCTCCCCAAATGTTAGGCAGGAAGGGATGCCACAATGGCCAAATTTGAAGGGAGACAACTAGTACAAGTTATCCTGACTAAAGGTGGTCTTCGCCTGCCAAAGGCTCTGGTGGTGACACCGTCTTGGGCTCCACGGTGACCTTCGTCCTACCGTCCTACCGGTGTTGGTCTCGTTGCACTGATATGGAAACCTTTGCCTGATGCCTCGGGACTCCTCGCCTGTGCTTGCCTCTTTAGCACCAAAGAGGAAACGAGGACACTGCGCGCGCTAGCGCCCACCTGGCCTTGGTCGTCATGGCTTGCGTCAAATGAACCTCGCGAGGTGCCCCTTGCCTTGATCTCTCCACCCCTCGCGGGCCAGCCTGGTGAGGCCGCCCCCGAGGAGGTCTTGCGTCGTCTGCCTCGCGAGGGTCTTGAGTGTTTGCTGGTGAAGATGGGCCATACAGGGCCGCTGGTGGAGCCACGCCGTGGGCCATGGGCAGGCAAGTCTGGGGACCCCCATTCCCAGGACGCCGACAGCAACCATGTCTTTCAAAATATCAATGCTAAAGAAAGCTATCCCTGGCCCATTATGCTCAATCATTGATCCATTCATGAAACACACTCAAATATTTGCTATATCCAATGCACAAGTATGATAGTAGTATTCTCTAGTTGGTGCTTTATAAGAGAAGATGGAGACTCAATTAAACTAAAAATTGCATAAAAGTAAATAGAAAGGTCATTTGCAAAGGGAAGCATAGATTTGTAGAGGTGCTAGAGTTCATAGCTTAAATTGAGAGATAAAATTGTTTTGAGGCATGCTTTTCTTGTCAACGAAAATGACCGAGAGTTCCCAATATCTTCCATGTTAGGTAAATCATAGGCCATTCCCAAACATATAATAAAGTTTATTTACTTTCCACCATTCTTTCACAATCCATGGCTAGCCGCGTATCCATGGGTGCCTTCCATACCAGCACTTTCCAAGGAATTTATTATGAACAACATAAAGTAATTCTTTTTTCATTTCGGGACTGGGCATCCCTATTACCGGCCACACTCTCGTGCAATGACAAGTGAATAAACACTCATCTTTAGAATAACCTACCTAGGATGGAAAATATTGGCCACCCACTGCCGCTTCATGAGCGGTACAGGCACACAAAAAGGAAATTCATTTTGAAAATTAGAGTTGCACATACAAATTTACTTGGAACGACATGGAAATACCGCATATAGGTAGGTATGGTGGACTCATTTGGCACAACTTTTAGGTTTAAGGAGTTGGATGCACAAGCAATGTTCCCGCTTAGTACAAATGAAGGCTAGCAAATAGATTGAGAAGCGACCAACCAAGAAATGAAAACGATCATAAACGAGCATTATGCATAACTAACACTAAATAATGCACCACAAGTAGGATGTAACTTTGTTGCATAACTATTGAATATCGTTCTTGCATAGGGACTCACGAACCTTAACACCAATATTCTTACTAAAACATAATTACTCACCAACATGACTCACATATTACTATCTCCATATATCAAAACTATTACAAGGAATCAAGTTTATAATATCCAATGATATTCATGAAAGTTTTTCTTATATCCCTCTTGTATATCTATCACTTTGCGACTAAATTCATATTTTACCATTGCTACTATCAAGCTCTCAAATAAATTTAATTGAAGCACGAGAGCATTAATTTCTTCAAAATTATTTCCTTTTTAAACTCTCAAAATAATCTAAGTGAAGCATCAGAGGATATTTCTTCAAAAAAGTTCTAACTCTCAAAATAATGTAAGTGAAGCATGAGAGTATTCCTTCAAAACCACCACCATGCTCAAAACGATATAAGTGAAGTACTAGAGCAATTCCATAGCTCAAAAAATTTAAGTGAAGCATGTAGAGCAATCCTAACAAATCATACCATCATTATGGTTCTCTCAAATAGGTGTGTCCAGCAAGGATGATTGTGATGAACTGAAAAGAAAAACAAGCAAAGACTCATTTAATACAAGACGCTCCAAGCAAAACTAATGATATGTGACGAATAAAAATATAGCTCCGAGTAAAATTACCGATGGTCGTTAGAACAAAGAGGGGATGCCTATCGGGGCATCCCCAAGCTTAGTTGCTTGGTACTCCTTGAATATTATCTTGGGGTGCCATGGGCATCCCCAAGCTTAGGCTCTTTTCACTCCTTATTCCTTCATCCATCATGATCTCACCCAAAACTTGAAAACTTCAATCACACACAACTTAACAAAACCTTTGTGAGATCCGTTAGTATAATAAAGTAAATCACCACTTTAAGTACTGTTGCAAACGCATCCATATTTTATTATTTCATTATACCCATTGTATTCCAACTTTACCATGGCTTATACCCCCCGATACAATCCATAGATTCATCAAAATATGCTCACAATGCAACAAAAACAGAATGTATCAAAAACAGAATAGTCTGTAGTAATATGAACTTTGACCATACTTCTGTAACTCTAAAAATTCTGAATTGTTAGGAAGATGTGGGAAATTTGTATATAAATAATATGTAAAAAAAATCAGAGCAAAAGCACATTTATGTGAATTTTCAAAATTTCAGAACTGGGCGCAAACGCTTTTGTTTTTCAACAGGATCAAATCAACTATCATCCAACATAATCCTAAAGGCTTTAATTGGCACAAACACTATTAAAACACAAAAACACAATCATAACAGTATCATAATTGTGCAAACACGCAAGAACAAAAATAAAAATTGAAAATTGTAGTTTATTCATTGGGTTGCCTCCCAACAAGCGCTATTGTTTTATGCCCCTAGTTAGGCATCATGCATAGATTCAAGTATTGTCATATTTTGTTTTTGCTCCAGAGGTTGCCCTCATGATTGACTCATATGATGGCTTAACTCTAGTCCTAGGGAAGTGTTCCATACCCTTTCATAATGGAAACTGAAATTTAATATTCCCTTCTTTCATATCAATCACGACGCCTATAGTTCATAATAACGGTCTACCAAGTATTATGGGACAAGATGGATTGCGATCAATATCAAGCACAATAAAATCAATCGGTGCATAATTACTATTTGCAAGAATAAGAACACCATTAATTCTTCCCAAAGGTTTTTTAATAGTAGAATCCGCCAAGTGCAAATTAAGAGAACATTCTTCCAACTTAGTAAAACCTAGCACATCACATAGAGATTTCGGAATTGGGGAAACACTAGGACCCAAATAACATAAGGCATTACACTCATACTATTTTATCTTGACTTTTATGGTGGGTTCCCATTCATCATATAATTTTCTATCAATTGATATCTCTAATTCTAGTTTTTCTTCTAAAGCTTTCATCATTGCTTCAACAATATGTTTAATAAAAGCTTAGTTTTTTTCATATGCGTTGGGTGAATTTATCATGGATTGTAACAAAGAATTGCATTCAATCAAAGAGCAACTATCATAATTAAAGTCTTTGTAATCCAAAAGAGTGGGCACATCAATAGTTAAAGTTTTTACCTCTCCAAACCCACTTTTATCAATTTTTCAACAAGATTTTCACCCTCTGAATTATGGGGACGCCTTCTAGCTAAAGTTGACTCTACTTTAGTCCACCTATCATCAATTTTAATATTACTAAACAAGGAATCAATAAAATAAACACCAATCGTCTTAACATGTTCATCATTACTATGAAAGCAATCGAGCGAAAATGCTCTTTCTAAAAAATCTCTTTTAGCTCTTAGCATAGCAGTTCTTTTCTTACTTTCATCCATGGAAACATATAGAGCTTTAATTGTTTCATTGACATCAACCTTGGGTAGAAAATTTTTAATCTTGAGATTTCCTACATCATGAGTAATTCTATCAATGCTTCTAGACATATCATCAATCTTATTCAATTTTTCTTCTATCGCAGTGTTGAAAACTTTTTGAGCATTGATAAATTATTTAATATTTTTATCAAGATCATAGGGCATCCTATTATTATTGTTATGAGAATTACCATAGGAATTGCCATAATTATTAGAGGAATTTCCAGGAAAAGGCCTAGGATTAAAATTACCCCTATAAGCATTGTTATTAAAATTGTTTCATGAGACAAAATTCACATCTACGGGATCACTATTTTTCTCAATCAAAGCAGACAAAGGCACATCATTAAGATCAATAGGAGCATTTTTACTAGCAACCAATTTCATAAGTGCATCGACTTTTTCACTCAAAGTACTAATTTCTTCAACAGAATTAACCGTTTTACTAGTAGGTGCTCTTTCGGTATGCCATTGTGAATAATATTTAGTCGCTTCACCGAAAGTAATCTCCCTAAAAGTACCACCCGCAGCAAAATCTAAAATATTTCTAGATAGAGAATTCAATCCTGCATAAATTTTATGTATAATCATCCATATATTTAAACCATGAGTAGGACAATTTCTTAGCATTAATTTCATTCTTTCCCAAGATTGTGCAACATGTTCATGCTCAAGTTTCTTGAAATTCATGATTTCGTTCTTAAGGGAAATAATTTTTGCGAGAGGAAAATATTTAGTAATAAAAGCATATTTGCACTTATCCCAAGAATCAACTATTTTGTGGCGAAGATGAAAACCAAATTTTTGCATGATCCCTCAAAGAGAAAGGAAATAATTTCAATTTCACAATATCGTGGTCCACATTTTTTTCTTTTGCATATCACATAATTATACAAAAGTGTTTAGATGGGATGCGACATCCTCATTAGGATTACGGAAAATTGCTCTTTCATAACAAGATTCAACAAAATGACATTAATATCATAAGACTCCGCACTAGTGGTGGGAGGAGCAATAGGAGACAAATAAAATCATTATTATTAGTATCGGAAAATCCACACTATTTGGTATTTTCTTGAGACATCGTGACTACGCAAACAAGATCACAAGCAAACAAAAGATCAAGCAAGAAAAAGGCAAACAAAAAATATTTCTGTATTTTTGCAAAAGCTTTTTATAAGTGGAGGATATGAAAACAAGAGGAAAATGGCAAATAAAGTAATTGCAAGGAGATGAGAGTTTATGCGTAGGTACTTGATAGATGTTGATGATGTCTCCCAGGCAACAGCGTGAGAAATTCTTGCTGATTGCTTGTAAACTGCGTTGATATTTCCCTGAAGAGGAGAGGATGATGCAGCACAACAAAGGTAAGTATATCCCTTAGTTATGAAACCAAGGTTATCAATCCAGTAGGAGAACCAAGCAACCCTATGTAAACAACACCTGCACAAAAACAACAAATACTTGCAACCCAACGAGTAAGAGGGGTTGTCAATCCCTCAATGGTATTGAGATAAATTAAATTTTATAGGTTTTGATAAATAGATCTAACAAATATACAAAATAAAATAAATAAATAAAAATTGCAGCTAGGTATTTTGGATTTAATATTGATAGGAAATAGACCTGGGGCAATAGTTTTCACTCTAGGCTTCTCTCAAGAGAATTGCATACGATAGGTATACAAATTACTTTTGGGCAATTGATAGAAAAGTGAATAATCATGAAGATATCCAAGGCAATGATCATGTATATAGGCATCACGTCCAAGATTAGTAGATGGACTCCTACCTGCATCTACTACTATTACTCCACACATCGACCGCTATCATGCATTCATCTAGTGCATTAAGTTCACGAAAAAATGAAGTAATGCAATAAGAACGATGACATGATGTAGACGAGACAAACTCACATATGAATAAACCCCATCGTGTGTTGTTACCCTTAATAGCAACAATACATGCGTGTTATGTCTCTTTCTGGCACTGAGATTGAGCGCCGCAAGATCAAACCCATCATAAAGCACCTCTTCCCATGGCAAGATAAATCAATCTGGTTGGCCAAACCAAACCAATAAATCAAAGAAGAAATATGAGGCTATAACAATCATGCATAAAAGAGTTCAACAAAGACTCAAATAATATTCATGGATAGAACTGATCATAAACCCACAATTCATCGGATCCCAACAAACACAACGCAAAAAGGAGTTACATCAAATAGATCTCTAAGAACATCGCGGAGAACAATATATTGAAGATCAAAAAGAGAGAAGATGTGGTAAACTACTCATGCATCATCGGAGGGGCAACAAGGATGATGAAGAACCCCTCAGTGATCTTTGCCCCCTCCGGTAGAGTGCCGGAAAAGGCCTCTAGATTGGATCTCGTGGTTTTGGAACTTGCAGCAGCGGAAAAAGTATTTCACCGACCCCTCATTGGTTTTTGGGATTTTAGAGTATTTATAGAGGAAGAGGTAGGTCAAGACAGTGCCCGAGGGCTCCACTACCCACCAGGGCACTCCCTAGTTCCTAGTGGGCCCCTCGGGCCTCTTCTCGTGGCCTCCAGAAGCTTCCGGGGTGTCTTCTTGCCAAAAAAATCTCCAAAAAGTTTCATGGCATTTGGACTTTGTTTGATATTGATATTGTACAAAGTAAAAAACAAGCAAAAAACATTAACTGGCACTGGGCACTATGTCAATTGGTTAGTCCCAAAAAATGATATAAAGTTGCTAGTGAATGTATATAAAACATCCAAGATTGATCATATAACAGCATGTAACAATAAAAAATTATAGATACGTTGGAGACCTATCAAAACCCTAATGAGAAAATAACACACCACGATACTGCAAATTTTGAGAAAATCACCTCTAGGGTACATGCATGCACGTATTGGAAAAAACAAATTAGGCCATACGGAAAGCATGAACCAAAACAGAGGATAAAAGAATGACATCACTATCTCTGCAGACAAAAAAAGAATGGACTCACGTCAAGCAACAATATAGCCGCCGAGAAATTACGCCTATAAAGGATGGTGGAGTACCCGCATCCCTGGGCTGCTAGTAGGAAGAGAGAGCCTCCTGGGTGTCCGTCCCATGGTGGCTTGCCACAAGGGTTACGTGGGGCCGTACGGGTTGTCCGATCTGCTCGAATAGTTCACACCGGCTAGCAGGTCCATGACATATGCCGTCTGTTTCACAAGGGGCCATCGTCATTGGGCGGCTTCGGGTGGGCCCATCACTACTGGAATCAGCTAATTTGCCATCTGCCAGCTCTTTGCCGTCTGCTAGCTGACGGCAAAGAAGCTCTTTGCCATCAGCTACCCAAAAGCAGACGGCAAAGAAAGGGCAGACGGCAAAGAAGCTCTTTGCCGTCTGCCAGCTCTTTGCCGTCGGCCAGCGGACGGCAAAGAATCTTTGCCGTCCGCTGGCGGACGGCAAAGAGTGAGGTGGCCCCCACCCCCCGCCCGTTTTTGAAAAACTTAACGGGCCACCTCTTTGCCGTCCGCTAGCAGACGGCAAAGAGGCAAAAAAGCGGACGGCAAAGGGGGGCGGACGGCAAAGAGCCTACTACCTAACGGCCCGTACCCCCCGCCCGTTACTCACTTCTTCCCTCTCCCTCGCCGTTTCTCTCCTCCCACGCCGCCGCCCGCCGCCGCCGCCCCGTCGCCCCCGCCGCCCCGGCTCGCCGCCGCCGCGGCTCGCCGCCGCCCCGGGGCCCCGTCGCCCTCACCGCCCCGGCCCCCCGCCGCCCCGGCCCCCCACCGCCCGGGCCCGGCCCCCCGCCGCCCCAGGCCCGCCCCCTGCCGCCCCAGGCCCGGCCCCCCGCCGCCCCAGGCCGCCTCCTCCACCGCCCCGCCCCCTCCTCCACCGGCCTCCTGCACCCCCAGGTGAGCCCCCCATTTTTCAGTTTTTTTTTAGTTTTTTTTCTTTTTTTTCCTTTTTAGTTTTAGTTTTAGTTTAGATTTAGTTTTAGTTGTAGTTTTAGGTTTAGTTTAAGGTTTAGGTTTAGTTGTAGGCTTAGTTTAGTTTGAGGAAAGAAGAAGAAGAAGAGAAAAAGAGGAGAGGAGGATAAGAAGAAGAGGAAAAAGGAAAGGAAGAAGAAGAAGAGGAGGAGGAGAAGAAAAAAGAAGAAGAGGAAGAAGAAGAAGAGAAAAAGAGGAGAGGAGGAGAAGAAGAAGAGGAAAAAGGAAAGGAAGAAGAAGAAGAGGAGGAGGAGAAGAAAAAAGAAGAAGAGGAAGAAGAAGAAGAAAAAAGAGGAGAGGAGGAGAAGAAGAAGAGGAAAAAGGAAAGGAAGAAGAAGAAGAGGAGGAGGAGAAGAAAAAAGAAGAAGAGGAAGAAGAAGAAGAAAAAAGAGGAGAGGAGGAGAAGAAGAAGATGAAAAAGGAAAGGAAGAAGAAGAAGAGGAGGAGGAGAAGAAAAAAGAAGTAGAGGAAGAAAAGGAAGAATAGGAAGAAGAAGAAAAGGAAAAAAGAGGAAAAAAACCCGACCCGACACGGCACCCCGACCCCGACCCGGCACCCCGACACGACACCCCGACCCCTAGACCCCGACCCCGACACCCCGACCCCAAGCCTGACCCGACACCCCGACCCCGACACCGACACGGCACCCCGACCCCGACCCCGACACCCCGACCCCGACCCCGACACCCCGACCCCGAGCCTGACCCGACACCCCAACCCTGACACCGACACGGCACCCCGACCCCGACCCGACACCCCGACCCCGAGACCCCGACCCCGACACCGACACGACACCCCGACACCGACACCCTGACACCACACCCACCCTTACCCCGACACCGACACGGCACCCCGACCCCGACCCGGCACCCCGACCCGACACCCCGACCCCGAGACGGCACCCCGACCCGACACCCCGACCCGGCACCCCGACCCCGAGACCCCGACACCGACACCGACACGGCACCCCGACCCCGACCCGGCACCCCGACCCCGAGACCCCGACCACGATACCCCGACCCGGACCCCGACCCCGACACCCCGACCCCGAGCCTGACCCGACACCCCGACCCTGACACCGACACGGCACACCGACCCCGACCCGGCACTCCGACCCGACATTCCGACCCGACACCCCGACCCCGACACCCCGACCCCGACCCCGACACGGCACCCCGAGACCGACACGACACCCCGACCCCCGACACCTCCCGAAAAGGTGTTCTTTGGCCTTCCAGAAGCCGACGGGGTCATATATTTGTGAATTATTAGTTAGGTCATATATCTTCCGATTTTGTTATGAAAAACATCATATATAATTGTGTTGATCGGTAGTTTTAAATGTGCAGTTGTTTCATCGCTGCGAGGTTTGGTGTTCGACGACCTCGCCGTGCGTTTGACGAGCTCTGCCCCTTCGTTCGTGGGTGAGCACAAATGACATGTCCTCCTCCCCCATTAATTATTTGATCTATTCCGATGAAACTTGATAGCTAGATATATATGTGTCTTGAATCATCAGTATGCGTAACCAATATGTGTCTCCCGTTCGAAAGCGTCATAGTTATAAATATGCATGCATTTGCATAATTATAACCTTGATTCTTTTGAATTGTCCAACGCTATCCATGGACAGCCCGAGTATGTTTAGATTGGGTTCGTTTTCCCATATGCTTTGCTCCGGATCCAACGCATAAATTTCGTCAGTGCCTCCCCTGTTGTTCTCCGGGTACACATCCTCCCTGTTTATTGCAGAGACGTGTATCAGGAGAACAGCGGGGAGGTGCTGCCGAAATTTTGCGTAGGATCCGGGGCATAGCATGGGAAAATGAACCCAATCTAAACATACTCGGGTGGGATTAGGACCTATCATTACCTATTAGAGTGTAGGTTGCATGGACGTAATAAAATTGACAAAGTAGATCAACTGATGAATACATACATGCTGAATTATATATATATATTTGTTGTGTGTCTAGTAGCTCTGAAAGTCAAGATGAGTGATCGTGCGTGGATGTACACCGGTCACACTGGTCAGAACAAATGGAGCACTGAATGGTTCACAAAAACCCAGGGGTTTGTGCGAGCCGCATTTGCAAATGGCCAGAGGAAAACCTGGTGCCCCTATTTACGGTGCGGCAATTGGGAAAAGAGGACAGAGGCTGAAATGGGCAAACACCTGCAGAAGAGTGGTTTTACGCCCGATTATACGGTGTGGACATTTCATGGTGAGTCTGCCCAACGTGACCGAGCTGAGGTGGATCGTCGTTGCACCGACGAGCATGGTACCGGGATGGAAAACATGGTGCAAGACTTTGATGATGCTCGGGATTCGGACGAGGAGATGGAGGAATCTGCAAAGGCCTTCAATGAAATGTTGGAGTCTTCAAAATGTCCGCTCCATGAGCACACTGAGCTTTGTCAATTGGATGCCATCTCACAAGTAATGGCTCTGAAGGCTCAGTTCAACTTGGGCAGAGAATGCTACGATGCAATGATGACAGTATTTGGACGCTTTCTACCCAAAGGCCATGTAATGCCTGCAAACCTATACCAGTCGGACAAAATCCTCCATGCACTGAAGATGCCCTATGATAAGATACATGCCTGTGAGAAAGGATGTGTCTTTTTTAGGCTTGACTATGCGGACTTGAACTATTGTCCCATTTGCAAGTCTTCCAGGTATGTTGTGGTAGACAACGGTATGGGTGAGAAGACACAGACCAAAATCCCCGTTAGTGTTCTTCGGTATATGCCAATCGTACCAAGACTTCAACGTCTTTTCATGGTCGAAGAGATGGCCAGACAGATGACATGGCACAAAACGGGCAAAAGAACCGAACTAGATGCAGATGGGAATCTGATGATTGTACACACATCGGATGGTGTTGCGTGGAAAAAGTTTGATGAATTACATGGTGACAAAGCGGCAGATCCGAGGCATCCTCGAGTCGGCATCAGCACGGATGGGTTCAGTGTGTTTGGTATGACGGCAGCCCAATACAGTTGTTGGCCCGTATTTGTCTTTCCACTCAATCTCCCCCCCGGACAGATTATGCAAAGAAAGAACATTTTCCTGACGTTGATAATTCCAGGGCCCAACTATCCGGGGAAAAATATGAATGTGTACATGCAACCGCTTAAGGACGAATTGCAAGAAGCCTGGGATAATGGGTTCAAGACATACGATGCCTATAGCAAACGGAACTTCATAATGCGTGTCTGGTACATGTACTCAACGCATGACTTGCCGGCGTATGCGCTATTCGTTGGCTGGTGTGTGCATGGAAGGTTCCCGTGCCCCACATGCAAGGGAGCTCTTGAGTTTCGTTGGCTTCAGGCCGGTCGCAAGTTTTCTTGCTTCGACATGCATAGAGAGTTCCTGAATCCTCGCCATAAGTTCAGGAAAGACAAGAAGAACTTCATCAGAGGTAGAGTTGTCAAAAACTCTGCACCACATGCATTGACAGGCCAACAGACCCTGGATCAGTTAAACGCTCTCGAGCCAGATCCCGAGCGTCCAGGGTACTTCAAGGGGTATAATTCTAAGCATGCCTGGACTCACAAAACATGCTTATGGGATCTGCCTTACTTCAAAGACCTCCTTTGCCCACACAACATCGACGTGATGCACACTGAGAAGAATATCGCCGAGGCACTTTTTGGTACATTGTTCGGCATAGATGGGAAGTCAAAGGATAATACTAAGGCTAGAGTCGATCTGGAGGCGCTATGTGATAGGCCGTTACAAAACATGAAAGAACCGAAAGGAAAGCAGAACTGGACGAAGCCAAAGGCATGGTTCAATCTTGGAAGGCCGGCTATGAGGGAAATTATCTTGTGGGTGAAAATGCAGTTGATGTTCCCCGATGGGTATGCAGCGAATCTACAGAGGGGAGCCAGTCTTGATAAATTGAAGATATTTGGTCTCAAGAGTCATGATTGGCACATATGGATTGAGCGGGTAATGCCGGTGATGTTGCGTGGCTTCATCCCTGAGGATGAATGGCTAGTACTGGCAGAACTCAGCTATTTCTTTCGTGTTCTTTGTGCGAAAGAACTATCGCCTGGCATGCTAGAAGAAATGGAAGAGTTGGCGCCAGAGTTGATCTGCAAGTTAGAGAAGATCTTTCCACCGGGCTTCTTTAATCCAATGCAACATTTGATTTTGCATCTCCCGACCGAGGCAAGATTGGGGGGGCCCGTGCAAAATCGTTGGTGCTACCCAACTGAGAGGATGCAGAAGACGCTTCGACAAAAATGTAAAAATAAACATAGAATTGAAGCATCGATGGCTGAGGCATTCATCACTGAGGAGGCGGCAAACTTCGTGACAGCACACTACGAAGCCAAAAATCGACATTTGCATAATCCGAAGCCTCGGTACAATGCTGACGACCCTAAAAAGGGTGGATCCAACCTCAGCCTATTCAAAGGGAATCTCGCACCAGCCAGTGTTTCAAATCCAGTATCTTTGGATAACAAACAATGGCGGACCATTTCGTTGTATATCTTCAACAACCTGATAGAAGTGCGGCCGTACATCGAGTAAGTTCTCGGTACATAGTTTCGCAACTTCTATTTCCTTTGAACTGCTCTTATTCCTGGATATTTCATACAGTCGATACGTCGCCTTATTCTCGTATGGAGCGGTGATCCAAAAGGATTCTGTCGAAGAGTATGAGCTTCTCGCAAAGCAAGGAGGCGGCTATCCCGGTTTCATCTCTTGGTTCAAACAAACGGTAATTTCTATTAGACTTGTAGGCTAATTTGTAGGCGGCTATCCCGGTTTCATTCGCTAATTTGTGCGTAATGCAACAATCCTTTCATATTAAACTTGTAGGCTAATTCAGAGTCTATGGACGCCGAATTGAGACAAGTCGCTAATGGTTTTGACTATAAGGTCCGTTCATTTGACAAATACGACATCAACGGGTATCGCTTTCGTACCTATGGCAAAGAGCTATCTATGGCTGACCGAAAGTCTACAAATTGTTGTGTATCTGCTATCGGCGAAGGAGGTACCGAGTATTATGGGAGAGTTGAAGCAATTTATGAACTTCTATTCTATGGTGAAAACCCACCGAATGTCGTAGTCTTCAAATGTTATTGGTTTCAGCCGAAGGAGACTAGAAGGACTCATGAACATATAGGGCTAGTTGAAATCAACCAAAGGACCCATTTAGATGTTCCTGATGTCTATATTACGGCTCAACAGGCGACCCAAGTATTCTATCTACCGTGGGCCTGCCAAACTAATCCAAATCTGAAAGGTTGGGATGTCGTTTATGAAGTGCCGCCACGTGCTAGACTATCTCCCCCAAAGGAAGAGGATTATGAACCTCACATTAACCCAGACACATATGAAGGAGAATTCTTCCAAGAGACACGTCTTTCCAAAAAGCGTTTCAAGAACCGCTATACTTCACCCAAAAACATTGAAGTAGACAGCGATAGTGAATCCGACATCACCCCAGAGGAGGAACAAGAAGAGCCGGAACAAGAAGAGGTTACTGCTGCGGATGACCTGTCATTGCTTCACCGATTACTTCAAGGTGGCCTTGCACATGTTGATGCCACTGAACCCTATGAGCCCGTCATTGATTATAGTGATGATGATGATTATGCATTTATTGATGATACTGATCGAGATTATTAGTAGTGTCAGGTATTAAAATTTTTAATGTTGTACTTGATGATGATACACTTACGTGATACACATATTATTATTCATGTCGGTCTTTTTTTATGTTGTACTAATTTCGTTTACTGTTTGTCATGGAAGGTGTTGAAAGATGGTGGGCGCTGGTCGGGAGCGCGCCAAGGCCCCTTCTTCGTCGGCGCGTGGTCTGAGGTCTTCGATTCCAGACGTACCTCTCCGCCGAGCGTTGCTGGACAGTATGTCCACACCGCCGGGCCCTTCTTCGTCGACCGCGGTGCCCAGCAGGGGACGAGGTAGGAAGAGAGGAGGTGGGGCACGTGGTCGCGGGAGAGGAGGTAGGGTGACTGCTAGGGCACCTTCCTCGCCGCCACCCCCAGCTGTTTCACCCGAGCACGTGACTGCTAGGGTGGACTCGTCCGAGGAGGAGGCTACACGGACTCCGGTCCACGAGCCTCCGGTCCACGGGTCTTGGGCCCACGAGCCTCGGGTCGACTGGCCTTCGGCCCACGAGTGTTCGGCCCACGAGACCCCGGAGGAGCACACGTCCGGATGGGGTACCTGGCCGGATCAGCCCGAGGAGCCGAGTGGCCATGCTGGTGATGGCGGGGAGCCGACTGATCTTGAGGAGGAGGGTGGCACCGTGTACCAGCGTGGTGCTACACGGCTCCCGTCCGTGCCGGCGACCCGCGAGCAGAGGTGGTTGATCTTCCCTAATGGGGAGAGGTACGTAAGTGCATTTAATATTTTTGTACCTTCTGCATTCACGTTTCTTCAAATAACTAATGCGTTGGCCTTGTCATGCTACAGGGATTGGGACCACCATCATAGTGTCCGCCGGCCCAACTCCGTCCTTGGAGTTCTTTGCCGGCAAAACTTCCCAGGGTTTGTCACGTTGCCTGGTGAGGGTCGGCTTCCAGAGCTTGGGTTGAGCTGGGAGCACTACGTGGCTGCCCCGGCCCCGCCGGATGTCATTATCGACGGTGTCGTGTGCGACACGAGGGCAGACATGGTGATCAGGACGTTCTGGGTAATTTCTCCTTTACACATTTCAAAATCTTCAACTAGCTAGTTATTAATTGTACTAATCAATATTGTCTCATTTGATTGCAGACATTCTACAGGTGTGAGGAGGGATACGAGGAGGACTGCGCAAATGTTATCCAGAACGTCTGCAAGCGCCTACTCCAGAACTTACGGCACGAGGCTCGGGTGCAGGCTGTTCGAGACTACTACGCCTTGCGTCGTATCAAGAAGACCAAGTCGGCGTGCCGCGATAAGTTCCTGAGTAAGGAGCAGTACATGAAGGTAATTCTTAAGGCCTTCTACTTAAGTTCCTTCATTTAGTAATTCTTAGCCGTAGCGCTCAAGTTTCTATTTGCTAACTTAGGCGCCTCCGAGATGGTGTGCGGATCGGATGGATTGTTGGGAGGTGTTGGTCGATGAGTGGTGCTCACAAGAATGGCTAGCCCTCCACAACCAGGCCAAGGACAAACGTGCCCAAATGGAAGGTGTGCCACACCATCAAGGCAGCTCCAACTTATATCAGTTCGGGCGCAACTGGGTATGTGGTTTGCTTCATGATTCATGCAATTCATTCATCATGCTAGCTTGAGACCTTTAATTACTAATTTTCATTGTTTCTCTCTTTCAGGCATGCCACAATAAGGCGGATAAGGTGCCAGAGGTGTACGACCTGTATGCCATGGCCCACACTGGCTCTTACAAGAAAGTCAAGGCTTTCTCTCAGTCTGACCTCGATGATGCAAACAACTTCACCAACATCTCCTCCCACAACAAGCTCGTGAGATATAGAGATGAGGGGAAGGCGAGGAAAGGGGAGGACTTTAACCCGAGCCAAGGTCCCATTGATCCAGAGCTGGTGATGATATCTGGTGGCGGGAGGTCCCATGGCTCCATAGCCATTGGAGATGGACTTATCCGTTGTCCTAGCACTCTCCCGGAGATCAAGGCGCGCCAGTCGAGCTCCGCTCCTGAGATAAGGCCTCGTGAACGGCCAGTGCAACTCGCCATCAAGGTTAGTGATACGTACTCAGTTATCTTTCTCCATTACATTGTGTGCGCTTCCATCAATGATTACAAATGGTCATGTGAGTGGTGTTGCAGGCTGCTATACAGACTGAGAGAGATAGAACGGAGAAACTTCTGGCGGAGGCGGCGGAGAGGCAGCGGGAGATGGAGGAGAGGATGAGAAAGATGATGGAGGAGGAGAGGGCACGGAATGACATGCAGGCAAGGGCCATGTACGAGCTCCTTGTGGTAAGTTTCTTCTGCAGATTACTTGCTAGTCTTAACATTTGAGTCTCATTACTAACTAGTATGACTCTGTTCTGAAAACCAAATGTGCAGTCTGTGTGCGAGAAGTCCGGTCAGCCCGCTCCGCCGATGCCAGTGATTGCTCCTGGGAGCACGGTGAGTTTAGTTTGAATGGACATTACTTGGTAGTCTTAACATTTGAGTGTCGTAATGCTAACCAGACATTGGAAATGATCTTTGGTGCAGCTTAACTCCAGAAACGCATCGCACGATCCTTCTCCAGGTAGCGGCACTAGCCACCCCGCTCCTACACCTCCCTGATCACGGTAAGTTTCTCTAGTGTTTTGCTTAACAAATGCATAAAGACCTAGACTTAGCTTTATTTCCTCCAATATGCTTACCATAATGACCTAGAGTTAGCTTATTTTCCTCCAAAATGACCCATTTTACCTAGGTTAGCTTATAAATGATGCAGTTCATCCAAGTTAGCTCAAAAATGACCCATTTTACCTACATTAGCTCCTAAATGATCCATTTTACCTACATTAGCTTTAAAATGGCCCATTTCACCTAGGTTAACTCCAAAATGACCCATCTTACCTAGGTTATCTCATAAACGATCCATTTCAACTAATTTAGCTCATAAACGATCCATTTGACCTAAGTGAGCTAAAAAACGATCCATTTCACCTAAATTAGCTCTTAAATGATCCATTTCACCTAAGTTAGCTCAAAAAGATCCATTTCAACTAAATTAGCTCTAAAATGACCCATTTTACGTAGATGAGCTCCTAAATGATCCATTTTACCTACGTTAGCTTTAAAATGACCCATTTCACCTAGGTTAGCTCCAAAATGACCCATTTCACCTAGGTTAGCTCCAAAATGACCCATTTCACCTTACTTAGCTCAAAAACGATGCCCTTCACCTTAGTTAGCTCATAAACGACCCATTTCAACTAAGTTAGCTCATAAATGATCCATTTCAACTAAGTTAGCTCATAAACAACCCATTTCAACTTAGTTAGCTCATATATGATCCATTTCACCTAAGTTAGCTCATAAATGACATATACTTCTTGTTCTAGTCTTCTTCTTGTTCTAGTCACCTATTTCTAACTTTCTTATTTACCATTTTCCAGATTTCATTCACTTGATGGAAGCTAGCTTGCTATGATGGAGTGCTTACTTTTCCTTTGATGAAACTTTGCATTGTATCTAGCTTGCTATCTTCATGACACTTTGCATTGTAATATATATATGGATGGAACAATGTGTATGGATGGAACTTCCTTATGTATGAACAATGTGTATGGATGAAACTGATGTGATATGTGATATGAAACTTATGTGCTAGATATGTGTTGGATATGTGCTGGATATGAAACTTATATATGTGATATGTGCTGCAAATTGTGGGATTTAATAAAAAACAGAAAAAACAGACAATATGCAGGCTCTTTGCCGTCTGCCACCGACGGCAAAAAGCTCTTTGCCGTCTGCCACGGACGGCAAAGAAGCCACGTGGCAGCCAACTGTGCTTCCTGGGAGCTGACCCATTTGGTCAGTTTGCCTACAGTGGCAGACGGCAAAGACTTTGCCGTCCGTGGCAGACGACAAAGAACCTGCACTTTGCCATCAGTGGCAGACGGCAAAGAACCTGCCATCTAGTGACGTGTAGATGACATCATAAGGCGGACGGCAAAGACCAAAGGCTCTTTGCCGTCTGCGGCGGACGGCAAAGGTCTGCCGTTAGCCACTTAACGGACTGACAGCGCAATTATTGCCGTCCGCCCTCTTTGCCGTCCGCCGCAGACGGCAAAGAGCCTTTGCCGTCCGCCGCCAGGAAGCAGACGGCAAAGCAGCTGTTTACCGTAGCCTTCTTTGCCGGAGCCTTTTGCCGTCCGCGGCTGACGGCAAAGGTCTTTGCCGTCCGCCTTTCGAGCCTTTGCCGTCCGCCATGGCTGACGGCAAAGTAGCTGTTTCCTGTAGTGCATGGGTGAGGCCTCGTGCGCGGAGCAATCTGGCTATGCAGTCCATGATAGGTGGACCGCACGCCGGGTGGTGATACGTCTCCATCATATCTACTTTTCCTAAACTCTTTTTCTCTTGGTTTGGACTCTAGTTTACATGATTTGAATGAAACTAACCCGGACTTATGCTGTTTTTAGCAGAACTACCACGGTCTTGTTTTTGTGTGCAGAAATAAAAGCTCTTGGAATGGAATTAAACTTTTTGTAGAATTATTTTGGAATAAATAAAATATATTGGAACCAAGACCCACTGGAGGGGGGGCTGGTTGCCCACAAGACAACAGGGCGCGGTACCCCCCTGTGGCGCGCCCTGGTGGGTGGTGGGGCCCTTGAGGCCACTGTGAACCTAATTCCGATGCTGGAGAGGAAGTTTCATGGCGTTCTACGATACGGAGCTGCTGCCACCTCCTGTTCTTCATCGGGAGGCCATATCTGGAGCCCGTTTGGGGCTCCGGAGAGGGGAATCTTCGGTCTTCGTCATCATCAACCCTCCTTCTCCCCCAATTCCATTATACTCCCCACCAGGAGTGAGTAATTCCTTCGTAGGCTCGCTGGTCGGTGAGGAGTTGGATGAAATTCATCATGTAATTGAGTTAGTTTTGTTAGGGCTTGATCCCTAGTATCCACTATGTTCTGAGATTGATGTTGCAATGACTTTGCCATGCTTAATGCTTGACACTAGGGCCCGAGTGCCATGATTTCAGATCTGAACTGTTTATGTTTTCACCATTATATCTATGTTCTTGATCCGATCTTGCAAGTCATATGCACCTATTATGTGTTATGATCCCTAAATCCCAAGGTGACAACAATTGGGATACTTTCCGGCGATGACCGTAGTTTGAGGAGTTCATGTATTCACATGTATTAATGCTTTGTTCCAGTTCTCTATTAAAAGGAGGCCTTAATATACCTTAGTTTCCTTATGGACCCCGCAGCCATGGGAGGGTAGGACAAAAGATGACATGCAAGTTCTTTTCCATAAGCACATATGACTATTTACGGAATACATGCCCACATTATATTTATGAACTGGAGCTAGTTCTGTGTCGCCCTAGGTTATGACTGTTATATGATGAATATTATCCAACGAGTTCATAGATCCAATGCCTACGAGTTTTCTACATATTGTTCTTGCTAACTTACTATTGCTATTACTACTATTGCAACTGCTACCAAATTGTTACTGCTGTTACCGTTACTACTGCTATCGTCACCACTACTATCAAACTATCATATTACTGTGCTAGTGATCACTTTGCTGCAGATATTAAATCTCCAGGTGTGGTTGAATTGACAACTCAACTGCTAACACTTGCAAATATTCTTTGGTTGCCTTGTGTCGAATCTGTAAATTTGGGTTGAATACTCTACCCTCGAAAACTGTTGCGATCCCCTATACTTGTAACCGGGGAAATTTGAACCAAAATTTTTAACGTTCAAACTTGGGGCTACTCGGGGTGATGCGAGACGTCTGATCTACCTGGGCGGCTCGCATCTATGTGACCCGGCTTGCATGTCCATGATGGGTGGACCACTCATCCCACCCGGGGCCACCGTTATTGGGTGGTGTTGGAAGCGTCTGCACCCACCCGCGACAGCCCGACCGGGCCCATCTGCTGGCGTATTGGGGGTAAGGGGTGAATTCAACATATATGGTTCAATATTTTTCTTCTAGATAAGAGGATTTCATCTTTTAGGAACAAGAGTAGATCTACCAGAGGGGGTGAATGGGAGATTTGGAAAATACTTCGAAATTTGAAATCTTTGAGTATAGCACATCAAAAATTAAATCTAAGCAGGAACAAAACTACTTAAGATTAACACACTAGAAGATAAACTAGATAGAGTGAAAGGTTAGACAAAACTTTCTATGCAGGAGATGATAATCTTTATGGTATAGTAGCATATTTCTTTGAGGACAAATACAATGACAAGGAAAGGAAATAGAGGTATCCGCATTGATGATATCACTCATGAGAAACAATATACTCAGCACAGAAACAAAACATACATATTACTAAGAGAAGTTTATCCGTGACAGCCTAAGTTGGATAACTAAGTAGCACCATATAAACAACATACAAACAATCAAACTACCATAAGGACAACAAACATAAATGTGCTACACAACATAGTCACCGTACAGATAGATTAGCGCGAGAAATAACCACAAGAACTTATATTGAAGAACAACACATGATACACAAATCAGCCGAGAAAGAAAAAAGGCAGCCAGGTGCATGTAGCTCCCGCTTGCGCAGGTTCCGGGGAAGGGTTCGACCGCTTTGGGTCTACTGTACTCAACCAAGAAAGACACAGAAGATAAATATGGACAAAGAAGTAACCAGTGGTGCTTGATAACCCACAAGTATAGGGGATCGTTTGTAGCCTTGTTC
The DNA here is from genome assembly GCF_002575655.3 of Aegilops tauschii subsp. strangulata. Lineage (NCBI taxonomy): Eukaryota > Viridiplantae > Streptophyta > Magnoliopsida > Poales > Poaceae > Aegilops > Aegilops tauschii. The sequence goes on from NC_053036.3 coordinate 442,484,336, forward strand.
GATAAATAAGAGTGTCGAACCCAACGAGGAGCTAAAGGCAGAACAAATATTCCCTCAAGTTCTATCGACCACCGATACAACTCTACGCACACTTATCATTTGCTTTACCTAGAACAAGTATGAAACTATTTTGCAAGAATAAAACTAAGAGTACTTAGCGAGAATAAAACTACGAATAAATTGCGAGGTAATAAAAGTAGATAGCTTGTGTCAACAAGACAGTAATTTTTTCCCTAGGCAATCGATAACAAGTACCGGTAATCATTCTTGCAATTTTATATGAGGGAGAGGCATGAGCTAACATACTTTCTCTACTTGGATAATATGCACCTATGATTGGACCCCTAGCAAGCATCCGCAACTACTAAAGATCATTAAGGTCGTGAAACCCAACCATAGCATTAAGTGTCAAGTCCTCTTTATCCCATAGGCAACAACCCACCTACTCGGGTTTAAGCTTCTGTCGTCGCTCTCGCAACCCACCATAACGAATCAAGAACGTATTGCAACACCCTACAGCGAGGGCCCCTCACGTTTGTGTGAGACGGAGGGCACCGTAGGACAGCACCATCAATAAAATATACAATCATACCAACCAAGATCACGATTAACCCATAGGACAAAATAGATCTACTCAAACATCATATGATAGCCAAATATCGTTGGGAAATAATATATGGAGTTGAGCACCATGTTTAAGTAGAGATTACAGCGGGGAGAAGAGAGGTTACACCACTGCATAGAGGGGGAGAAAGTTGGTGTTGACGGTAGCAAGATTGTTGATGTAGATCATCGTCAAGATCCTAGCCCCGGCGGCCCTCCGGCGCCACCGGGGGAGAGGGGGAGAGAGGCCCCCTCCTTCTTCTTCTTCCTCGGCCTCCCCCTAGATGGGAGGAGAGTTCCCCCTCCGGTCCATGGCCTCCATAGCGGTGGAGGGGCGAGAGCCCCTCCAAGATTGGATCTGTCTCTCTGTTCCCTTCTGTTTTTCTTTCCCTAGATCTGGCCCTTCATGGGTTTCTTAACTTCCCGGAGATCCGTAACTCCGATTGCGCTGAAATATTTACATGATTTTTTCCATAAATTATCTTTCTTGTGCCATAAGAAGGGCCCAGACCGACCTTCGAGGAGGGCGCAAGATACCTGGGCACGCCAGGGGGTGCCCGGCGCGCCCTGGTGGGTTGTGGTCACTGTGTGCCCCCGTTTGCGTTGATTCCACCTCCCAAAAA